>NC_140990.1:138501726-139235331 GCF_052327205.1 Somniosus microcephalus | reverse complement strand
CCCCGCTTCTCCCCCCCCACCCTCCCCTTCTCCCCCCCCCGTTCCTCCCCCCCTCTCTTCCTCCCCCTTGTCCCCCCTCCCCCCGTTGCCCCCCCTCCCCCTCCTCCCCCACTTCCCTCCCCCCCTCCCCATTCCTCCCCCCCTGATCTCCCCATTCCCTTCGCCCCCATCCCCCTTCCCCCCCCGATCTCCCGATGTCCCGCCCCCCCGATCTCCTGATGTCACGAGCCCCGCCCTCCCGCTCTCCGGAGCCCCACCCTCCAGCTCTCCCGAGCTCCGCCTTCCCGAGCCCCGCTCCCTGCCCGAACCGGCTTCAAGACCAGAGAGACGCCGCCGCGCAACCTACCGCGTGAGGCCCGGCCGGACTCAAGTCACGCTCCGGGCAGAAGATGACGCGGATGCTGACTCCCGCCCCGCCCGCCTTTACTAAGATGGCGGCGGTGGTGGCGCTCGGCTCAGGCCCGCCCCCTCCGGCCTTCACAAAGATGGCGGCGATCGCTGGCCTTTTGTCGATCGCGACGGGAGGCGCCTAGCTCGGGTGTGGCTGGTCAACAGACGCCCAGGCTTTGAGGCCTGGAAAAACGGTGAAAGGTAGGAGAATTATAGAGGTTAGAGAAAAGATTTACAAATTAATTAACTTTTTTAAAAAACAATTTGTCTTTTAAAAGCAACTTTTTTTTTGCTGGAAATGTAGATTTGAAAAGAAACACGCAGAAAGCGGGAAAATGAAAGGAAAAGTTTGGAATCAAGATGGCGGCGACTCACCTCGGTTCAGAACGATAAGGCCCACCCACACACGCACCGATTGGTCGACCGTTAGGTCACCGAAGCGTAGGATTGGTCAATCGTCCCGTCAGTCGACTGTAGACAGACAGATAGACAGACAGACAGGTAGACAGACAGACAGACAGACAGATCGATCCGTTTATATATATAGATTGATACAGAATATTAATCTCCAGCCCAGGGTTTAGGGGTTATTAAGGTCAGCAAAAACACACCCTGACTGTGTACTAGAGGCGGAAGTAGTACCATATTAGATAGGAGCAGACTAAGAAAGACTATGAAAAATTCAAAAATGGGTTTAGAATTAGCCGTGCGGCAATATGATGTTGTGGCAATAACGGAAACATGGCTTAAAAACAGTGAGGACTGGGCACTTAATATTCAAGGGTACAAGGTGTTAACAAAACATAGGGATGGACAAAAAGGGAGGTGGGGTGGCAGTGCTGATTAAGGAAGACATTGTAGTGTTGGAAAGGAAGGATGTTCTTGAGGGGACAAGGACAGAATCCTTTTGGTTAGAGTTGAGGAGCAAAAAGGGTATGATCCCACTATTGGGGGTATTCTCTAGGCCTCGAAATAGTGAGAGGGAGGTAGAGGAGCAAATCTGCAGGGAAATCGCAGAGATATGCAAGTGCTAAAGAGTGGTGATATTGGGGGACTTTAATTACCCAAATATCGATTAGGATAATGCTAGGGTAAAGGCAAAGGAGGGGGAGGAATTTCTGAAATGTGTTCAGGAGAATTTCCTTGAACAATATGTTCTTGGCCAACTAGGAAGGAGGCATTGCTGGATCTGGTGCTGGGGAATGAGGTGGGCCAGGTCGACCGAGTGTCTGTGGGAGAACACAAGTACAATTTCAAAACGCACATCATTATAAAATACATTTCCTGATTCAATTACTTCTAGTCCAGATAATCAATTTTATTTTCACGACAAATTATGCCCAGACTTTGTGATTTTACAAAGAAGACAAAAGTAACAATTGCGTTTGGATGCGAGTCATTTATCCTCCCCTTCGAGCAATGTATCTTGGAAAATAGGATTACACAGGATATACGGCACAGAAACACACCATTCGGCCCAACCAGTCCATGCCGGCGTTTATGCTCCACTCGAGCCTCCTCCCGTCTTTCCTCATCTAACTCTATCAGCATAACCCTCTATTCCCTTCTCCCTCATATGCTTGTCTAGCCTCCCCTTAAATGTATCTATACTATTCGCTTCAACCACTCCCTGTGGTAGCGAGTTACACATTCTCCCCACTCTCTGGGTAAAGAAGTTTCTCCTGAATTCCCTATTTGATTTCTTGGTGACTATCTTATATTGATGGCCTCTAGTTATGTTCTTCCCCACAAGTGGAAACACTCTCTCTGTATCTACTCTATCAAAACCTTTCATAATTTTAAAGACCTCTATTAGGTCACCACTCAGCCTTTTTTCAAGAGAAAAGAGACCCAGCCTGTCGATCCATTCCTGATAGGTATACCCTCTCATTTCTGGTATCATCCTTGTAAATCTTCTCTGCACCCTCTCCAGTGCCTCTATATCCTTTTTATAATATGGTGACCAGAATTGTACGCAGTGCTCCAAGTGTGGTCTAACCAAGGTTCGATACAAGTTTAGCATAACTTCACTACTTTTCCATTCTATAACAATTCAATTCTATAACAATCGATCCCAATAATTTAACCCAATAGGTTAAAGTCTTAAGTCCAATTTTGTCAGCACGCTGCGACATTCGATGTCTGCAGATAACGGGAGATAAATTCTTAAAACTGCTGGATCTCTTGCTCTACCATCAACCTCTTATCAAGCTGGAGCTGGCATTGCCTAATATGGTCGTCTCTGGCTACTGCACAGTCCAGAGACACAAGTCTGCATTTTCTTCAACACACATCAACAACGTTAGAAGCAGTAAAAACACTGTGGCCTTCCTGGGGCAGCACAAACCACTAGTCTCCAGACTTTTCTTATCCCAACATCATATTTCTGATCGAAACATTCTATGATGAAAATATCCAAGGCCAGTTGGTTGCAAACACCAGCTGTTGCTCAGTGAAATCTCTCTCTCTCTCTCTAATGATACCAACCACATTTTCCCTGATATCGAATGAACTAAACATGAACACCTTTCAGAAGCTGAATTAACCGAGGTCCATATGCCAACACCCCTCTCATCTTCCATTCACTTCAATTGAAAGGAAACCGACAGATTGGACCAGTCAGGATTTGAAAGATATTTACAACAGATTCTAGATGTTCTTGGAGTTGGGATCTTTCTTGACTCTGTCCACTCGAGGAGTTCGATAACAGACTTTCTCCTGTGAATATAGAGCTGGGGTATTGGGCCGTGATGTGCTCACTTGTTCATCTTGTTGACTCTAAACTTTGCCAATTATTTGATGTGATCTGTTTACTTGTACGTATTTTTTTAATACACTTGCTGAGTGGTTTCAAATTTAAATTGAAAGCAGGTTTGCAGGCGTGATGCTCTATTCACACATTGAAGGTGAGAGAGATGCTGTGGGACACACGCTAAGTCCAGTAGCTGAAAGTGATTAACAGACTGGGTTTTGTGTTTACTGATCCCGGGCGTGTTACCGAGACCTTCCTCGGATACCAAGGCTAGGAGAGGCACTCTGGAAGGTATGGGAAGCTGCGACTTGTCCATGAGAGTAACCGAAGGTATGAGAACTGAAATAATCTTGAGTTAGAAAGGAGAAAAGGCCCAAAAATGGAACAGTCGGTAACAGGACATTAATTAGTCTCTTATCTTGGAGATATCAAATATTGACACACTGCGTTAACTGAAATATCAAAATATTAAACTCCAGCCCAGTTACGGGGGGGGTTATTAACATCAGCAGAAACAAACCACAACTGTCAGAATGAGCATGATTCAGTGCAGGATGTATTTAACAGCAGCAAAAAGAGCAGAATCGAACCCCTGCTTGTGAACTCGCTGGTGTCTCAGCAGGTGGGATGAATCAGTGAATCCCTTCCCACACTCAGAGCAGGTGAACAGTCTCTCCCCAGTGTGAACTCGCTGGTGTTTCAGCAAGTGGAACGACGAAGGGAATCCCTTCCCACACATGGAGCAGGTGAACAGTCTCTCCCCAGTGTGAGTGCGATGATAAATTTCCAGCTGGGATGGGGAAATGAACCCTTTCCCACAGTCCCCACATTTCCACAGATTCTCCGTGGTGCGGGTGTCCTTGTGTCTCTCCAGGTTGGACGATTAGTTGAAGCCTCGTCACACACAACACGTATACGGTTTCTCCCCACTTTGAATGGTGTGATGTTTTTTCAGGCTTGTAACTGGTTAAAGCTCTTTCCACAGTCAGTGCACTGGAACACTCTCACTCGGGTGTGTGTGTCTCGGTGCTTTTCCAGTCACACTGATGTTTGAAATCTTTTCCCACAGACAGAACAGACAAACATTTCTCCTTCCACATTCAAAGGCCGATGATATTCCGATCCTGATGAATCGAGTGACTCTGTCAGATCCTGACGTGATGTTTGGTTTGAGTTTCCCATTTAAAAATCCTCCCCTTCTAATGCCCTGAAAAAGTATTTACTAAACTCATCACTGTAAACACAGGACAGTAATTCAGAAGAGACAATTCTAGTTTCTATGGAACATTATTTCCTCTTGTTTCTCCAAAGCTGTAAATCCCCGTCCCACACACTCTCCCTCCACCCTGTGCTGAATTCGAAACACACCACACGTCTCAAGACAGTTTTTCCTCCTCTCCCTGTTTTCACCACCAACTCTGGCTGTGTTCAGTTCGACACTCACTGGTTCCCCTCCCTCTCCTCCCCTGAAGGTGTTGACTCTGGCTGGGTTGAGTTAAACACTCACTGGTTACCCTCCCTCTCCTCCCCTGAAGGTGCTGACTCTGGCTGGGTTCAGTTCTACACTCACTGGTTCCCCTCCCTCTCCTCCCTTGAAGGTGCTGACTCTGGCTGGGTTCAGTTCTACACTCACTGGTTCCCCTCCCACTCCTCCCCCGAAGGTGCTGTCTCAGGCTGTGTTCAGTTCTACACTCACTGGTTCCCCTCCCTCTCCTCCCCTGAAGGTGCTGACTCTGGCTGGGTTCAGTTCCACACTCACTGGTTCCCCACCCTCTGCTCCCCTGAAGGTGCTGACTCTGGCTGGGTTGAGTTAAACACTCACTGGTTCCCCTCCCTCTCCTCCCCTGAAGGTGCTGACTCTGGCTGGGTTCAGTTCTACACTCACTGGTTCCCCTCCCTCTCCTCCCTTGAAGGTGCTGACTCTGGCTGGGTTCAGTTCTACACTCACTGGTTCCCCTCCCACTCCTCCCCCGAAGGTGCTGTCTCAGGCTGTGTTCAGTTCTACACTCACTGGTTCCCCTCCCTCTCCTCCCCTGAAGGTGCTGACTCTGGCTGGGTTGAGTTCCACACTCACTGGTTCCCCACCCTCTGCTCCCCTGAAGGTGCTGACTCTGGCTGTGTTGAGTTAAACACTCACTGGTTCCCCTCCCTCTCCTCCCCTGAAGGTGCTGACTCTGGCTGGGTTCAGTTCTACATTCACTGCATCCCCTCCCTCTCATCCCCTGAAGGTGCTGACTCTGGCTGCGTTCAGTTCTAAACTCACTGGTTCCCCTCCCTCTCCTCTCCTGAAGGTGCTGACTCTGGCTGGGTTCAGTTCACTCACAAGGACCCTGAAACCCCGCCTACTAGAAGTTCCTTTACAGCCAAGCGCAGGCAGTGCAAGGAGCGCACGTCAACCCAAGCACCCCACCCACCCCTTCAACCACCGTCTGCCCCACCTGTGACAGAGACTGTAGGTCCCGCATTGGACTCATCAGTCACGTGCAAACTCATTTTTAATGTGGAAGCAAGTCATCCTCGGTTCCGAGGGACTGCCTAAGAGGAGGGGAACTAGAAGTTCCTTTACAAAGATGGCTGTGCATGCGCTCTACCTTTTGATGAAGCAAGATGGCGACGCACAAACCCTCATAGAAAACATAGATAGGAGCAGGAGTAGGCCATTCGGCCCCTCCAGTCTGCTCCGCCATTCAATGAGATCATGGCTGATCATCCAAGCTCAGTACCCTGTCCCTGCCTTCTCCCCATACGCCTTGATCCCTTTAGCCTTAAGAAATATATCTAAATCCTTCTTGAATATATTTAATGAATTGGCCTCAACTGCCTTCTGTGGTAGAGAATTCCACAGGTTCACCACTCTCTGGGTGAAGAAATTCCTCCTCATCTCTGTCCTAAATGGCTTACCTCTTCTCTTTAGACTATGACCCCTGGTTCTGGACACCCCGCCATCGTGAACTTCCTTCCTGCTTCTAGTCTGTCTAGTGCTGTTAGAATTTTATAAGTTTCAATGAGATCCCCTCTCATTCTTCTAAACTCCAGCGAGTATAAGCCCAATCGACGCAATCTCTCCTCATACGTCATTCCTGCCATCCCAGGTATCAGTCTGGTGAATCTTCGCTGCACTCCCTCCATGGCAAGAACATCCTTCCTCAGATAAAGCGACCAAAACCGCACACAATACTCAAGATGTGGTCTCACCAAGGCCCTGTACAACTGCAGCAAGACATCCTTGTTCCTGTACTCAAACTCTCTCGCTACGAAGGCCAACATACCATTTGCCTTCTTAACCGCCTGCTGCACCTGCATGCTTACCTTCAGCGACTGGTGCACAAGGACACCCAGGTCTCGTTGCACTTCCCCTTCTCCCAATCTATTGTTGTTCAGATAATAATCTGCCTTCCTGTTTTTGCCACCAAAGTGGATAAGCTCTCATTTATCCACATTATACTGCATCTGCCATGCATCTGCCCAGTCACCCAACCTGTCCAAATCATACTGGAGTTTCTCGGCATCCTACTCACAGCACACATGCCCACACAGTTTTGTGTCATCTGCAAACTGGGAGATATTACATCTAGTTCCCTCATCTAGATCATTAATACATATTGTGAATAGCTGGGGTCCTAGGACCGATCCCTGCGGCACCCCACTAGTCACTGCCTGCCACTCGGAAAAAGACCCGTTTATTCCAACTCTTTGCTTCCTGTCTGCCAACTAGTTCTCTATCCAAGTCACTACCTTGCCCCCAATCCCATGTGCCATAAATTTACACGCTAATCTCTTATGCGGGACCTTATCGAAAGCCTGCTGAAAGTCCAAATACACCACATCCACTGGTTCTCCCTTATCTATTCTACCAGTTACATGTTCAAAAAATTCCAGTAGATTAGTCAAGCACGATTTACCTTTTGTAAATCCATGTTGACTTTTTGTCCGATCCTGTCACTGTTTTCCAAGTGCTCTGCTATTACATCTTTTATAATGGACTCTAGCATTTTCCCCACTCTCTACCACCTTTTTTGAACAGTGGGGTAAAAATGCATCTACTATTTCTAGGGCCACTTCTTTAAGTACCCTAGGATGTAGATCATCAGGCCCTGGGGATTTATCGGCTTTCAATCCCATCAATTTCCCTAATACCATTTCCGTACAAATAATGATTTCATTCAGTTCTTCCCTCTCATTAGACCCTATGTTCCCCGACATCTCTGGGAGGTTATTTGTGTCCTCCTTTTTGAAGACAGAACCAAAGTATGTATTTAATTGGTCTGCCATTTCTTTGTTCCCCATTATAAATTCCCCTGATTCTGACTGCAAGAGACCTACGCTTGACTTCACCAATCATTTTCTCTTCACATGTCTATAAAAGCTTTTACAGTCAGTTTTTATGTTCCCTGCATGCTTACTTTCATATTCTATTTTCCCCTTCTTAATTAATCCCTTTGTCCTCCTATGTTGAATCCTAAACTGCTCCCAATCCTCAGGGTTACCGCTTTTTCTGGTCAATTTATATGTCCTCTCCTTGGATCTTATGCTATCCCTAATTTCCCTTGTTAGCCACGGTTGAGTCACCTTTTTTGTTTTATTTTTATGCCAAACAGGGATGAACAAATTCTGTAGTTCATCCATGCAAATTTTGAATGTTTGCCATTGCCTATCCACTGTCAACCCTTTGAGTAACATTCCCCAATCAATCCTACCCAACTCGTGCCTCATACCATCGTAGTTTCCTTTATTTAAATTCAGGACCCTAGTCTCTGAGTCAACTACTTCATTCTCCATCTTAATGAAGAATTCTATCATATTATGATCACTCTGCCCCAAGGGGCCTCGCACAACAAGATTGCTAATTAATCCTTTCTCATTACATAATACCCAGTCTAAGATGGCCTGGACTCTAGTTGGTTCCTCAACATATTGGTCCAGGAAACCATCGCGTAAACACTCCAGGAATTCCTCCCCCACAGTATTGTTACTAATTTGGTTAGCCCAATCTATATGTAGATTAAAGTCACCCATGATAGCTGCTGTGCCCTTATTGCACACATCTCTAATTTCCCGTTTAATGTCATCCCCAACCTCCGCATTTCTCTTTGGGGGTCTGTATACAACTCCCACTAACGTTTTCTGCCCCTTGGTATTTCTCAGTTCTACCCATACAGATTCCACATCAGAGCTAATATCCTTCCTTACAATTGTGTTAATCCCCTCTTTAAACAGCAATGCTACACCACCTCATTTTTCTTTTTGCCTGTCTTTGCTGAATATTGAATACCCCTGGATGTTGAGTTCCCAGCCTTGGTCACCCTGGAGCCATGATTCCATAATCCCAATCATATCATATCTGTTAACCTCTATCTGCACATCTAATTCATCCACCTTATTACGAATGCTCCTCGCATTAAGACACAAAGCCTTCAGGCTTGTTTTTTTTTAACACGCTTAGACCTTTTAGAATTATTATTTACTGTGGCCATGTTTGATTTAAACCCTTGATTTCTCTGACTGCCACCTTTTGCTTTTCTCCTTCCTGACTTTTGCTTCTATCCTTGTTTCCCTATCCTCTGTCTCCCTGCTCAGGTTCCCAACCCCCTGCCATTTTAGTTTAAACCCTCCCCCAGAGCACTAGCAAACACTCCCCCCGAGGACATGGGTTTACTCCGGGTGCTCCGGTTCCCTCCCACAGTCCAAAGATGTGCAGGTTAGGTTGATTGGCTATGATAAATTGACCCTTAGTGTTAGGGGGATTAAATACGTGGGGTTACGGGGATAGGGTGGGATATGTGTTGGTGTAGGGGTTATGGGGATCGGGTGGGATATGTGTCGGTGCAGGCTTGATGGGCCGAAATGGCTTCTATCTGCACTGTGGGGTTTCTGTGATTTCTGTGATTTCTGTGACATCGGTCCCGGCCCTGCCCAGGTGCAAACCATCCGTTTTGTACTGGTCCCACCTCCCCCAGAACTGGATCCAATGACCCAGGAATTTGAATCCCTCCCCCTTGCACCATTCCTCTAGCCACGTATTCATCTGAAATATGCTTTATTTCTACTTTGACTAGCACGTGGCACTGGTAGCAATCCTGAGATTACTACCTTTGAGAACCTATTTTTAAATTTACCTCCAAACTCCCTATATTCAGCTTTTAGGACCTCATCCCGTTTTTTACCTTTATCGTTGGTACTTATATGCACCATGCCAACTGGCTGTTCACCATCCCCTTCCAAAATGCTCTTCAGCCACTCTGAGACATCCTTTACCCTTGCACCAGGGAGGCAACATACCATCCTGGTGTCTCGTTTGCGGCTGCAGAAACGCCTATCTATTCCCCTTACCATAGAATCCCCTATTATTATAGCTCTACCCCTCTTTTTTCTGCCGTGCTGTACAGCAGAACCACCCATGGTGCCAGGAAGTTGGCTGCTGCTGCCTTCCCCCGATAAGCCATCCTCCCCAACAATATCCAAAGCGGGGGATGGCCACAGGGGACCCCTGCACTACCTGCCTGTGCCTACTACTCTGCCTGGTGGTCACCCATTCCCTTCCTGCCTGTGCAGCCTTTACCTGTGGTGTGACCAACTCAATAAACATGCTTTCCACAATGTCCTCAGCATTGCAAATGCTCCAGTATGTATCCATTCGCAGCTCCAGCGCCGCAAAGTGGTCTGCCATTAGCTGCAGTTGGATACACTTCCCACACACATGGTCGTCAGGGACACAGGAAGTGTCCCTGATTTCCCACATAGTGCAGGAGGAGCATACCACGGCGCCGAGCTGTACTACCATGACTTAGCCTTTAATTAATTAATTCAAATTAAATTAAATCAAATCAATCCCACCAATTACACTATAATTAAATGATATACTCAAGGGCCCTTGTTAACCAGCAGTCCCTGCTACACAACAGACCTTAGAAACTATAAACAACAAAATTAAATTTCGGAAAAATGCGAGAAAGAGAGAAATACTCACCAACCAATCACTTACCTGCTTTCTGGTGACATCACGCTTCGATTACTTTTTACTTCTTTCTCTCCTCTCACAGGTCCACCTCTCCCGCTCTCGGAGCTTGGTTTAAATCAGCCTCTCCTCTCGCAGGTCCGCCTCTCCCGCTCTCGGGGCTCGGTTTAAATCAGCCTCTCCCACCTCTCCCGCTCTCGGAGCTCGGTTTAAATCAGCCTCTCCCGCCTCTCCTCTCGCAGGTCCGCCTCTCCCGCTCTCGGAGCTCGGTTTAAATCAGCCTCCCCCGCCTCTCCTCTCACAGGTCCGCCTCTCCCGCTCTCGGAGCTCGGTTTAAATCAGCCTCTCCCGCCTCTCCTCTCGCAGGGCCGCCTCTCCCGCTCTCGGAGCTCGGTTTAAATCAGCCGCTCCCACCTCTCCTCTCGCAGGGCCGCCTCTCCCGCTCTCCGATCTCGGTTTAAATCAACCTCTCCTCTCACAGGTCCACCTCTCCCGCTCTCGGAGCTCGGTTTAAATCAGCCTCTCCCGCCTCTCCTCTCGCAGGTCCACCTCTCCCACTCTCGGAGCTCGGTTTAAATCAGCCTCTCCTGCCTCTCCTCTCGCAGGTCCGCCTCTCCTGCTCTCGGAGCTCGGTTTAAATCAGCCTCTCCCGCCTCTCCTCTCGCAGGTCCGCCTCTCCCGCCCTTGGAGCTCTGTTTAAATCAGCCTCTCCCGCCTCTTCTCTCGCAGGTCCGCCTCTCCCGCCCTCGGAGCTCGGTTTAAATCAGCCTCTCCCGCCTCTCCCGCCCTCGGAGCTCGGTTTAAATCAGCCTCTCCCGCCTCTCCTCTCGCAGGTCCGCCTCTCCCGCCCTCGGAGCTCGGTTTAAATCAGCCTCTCCCGCCTCTCCTCTCGCAGGTCCGCCTCTCCCGCCCTCGGAGCTCGGTTTAAATCAGCCTCTCCCGCCTCTCCTCTCACAGGTCCGCCTCTCCCTCTCTCGGAGCTCGGTTTAAATCAGCCTCTCCCGCCTCTCCTCTCGCAGGTCCGCCTCTCCCTCTCTCGGAGCTCGGTTTAAATCAGCCTCTCCCGCCTCTCCTCTCGCAGGTCCGCCTCTCCCTCTCTCGGGGCTCGGTTTAAATCAGCCTCTCCCACCTCTCCTCTCGCAGGTCCGCCTCTCCCGCCCTCGGAGCTCGGTTTAAATCAGCCTCTCCCGCCTCTCCTCTAGCAGGTCCGCCTCTCCCGCCCTCGGACCTCAGTTTAAATCAGCCTCTCCCACCTCTCCTCTCGCAGGGCCGCCTCTCCCGCCCTCGGAGCTCGGTTTAAATCAGCCTCTCCCACCTCTCCTCTCGCAGGGCCGCCTCTCCCGCTCTCCGATCTCGGTTTAAATCAACCTCTCCTCTCGCAGGCCCACCTCTCCCGCTTTCGGAGCTCGGTTTAAATCAGCCTCTCCTACCTCTCCTCTCGCACGTCCGCCTCTCCTGCTCTCGGAGCTCGGTTTAAATCAGCCTCTCCTACCTCTCCTCTCACAGGGCCGCCTTTCCCGCTCTCAGAAATTGGTTTAAATCAGCCTCTCCTGCCTCTCCTCTCGCAGGTCCGCCTCTCCCGCTCTCAGTGCTCGGTGTAATTCAGCCTCTCCTGCCTCTCCTCTCGCAGGTCCGCCTCTCGCGCTCTCGGAACTCGGATTAAAGCAGCCTCTCCCGCCTCTCCCGCTCTCGGAGCTCGGTTTAAATCAGCCTTTCCTGCCTCTCCTCTCGCAGGTCCGCCTCTCCCACTCTCGGAGCTCGGTTTAAATCAGCCTCTCCCGCCTCTCCTCTCGCAGTTCCACCTCTCCCGCTCTCGGAGCTCAGTTTAAATCAGCCTCTCCTGCATCTCCTCTCGCATGTTCGCCTCTCCCACTCTCGGAGATCGGTTTAAATCAGCCTCTCCCACATCTCCTCTCGCAGGTCCGCCTCTCCCGCTCTCAGAGTTCGGTTTAAATCAGCCTCTCCTGCCTCTCCTCTCACAGGTCCGCCTCTCCCGCTCTCGGAGCTTGGTTTAACTCAGCCTTTCCTGCCTCTCCTCTCGCAGGTCCGCCTCTCCCGCTCTCGGAGCTTGGTTTAACTCAGCCTTTCCTGCCTCTCCTCTCGCAGGTCCGCCTCTCCCGCTCTTGGAGCTCGGTTTACATCAGCCTTTCCTGCCTCTCCTCTCGCAGGTCCACCTCTCCCGCTGTCGGAGCTCGGTTTAAATCAGCCTCTCCCTCATCTCCTCTCGCAGGTCCTCAGATTGCCTTTGCAAACATGGTGGCCGTTAAACTGGGCCTGTTCCCGGGAAAAAGCCTCCGAGCTGCAAACGCAGAACCTGTAGGATCTCATTCGTGGATTGCGGCCTACACTAGCTGTTTATGAAGCTCACTCATCAGGTGCGTTAGCTTCCTGCGTCCCATTGATTCGTAATCGGCGTAAAATAGCTTAACCGACCTTTCAACGTTTCTCACTCGCCCGGCTCTGATCACAGTGACACTGCGTACGCTCCAAATAATGGCGGGTAGTGCGCCTGCACACTGGGCTCCTCCAGTGTGAATAGGGCACATTCTCCCCGCGGGGCATGCTTGGCAACAGCACCGCCATTGCAAGCCCCAATAAGTGAATGGAGAATGAATTTCTGTGATCCCATTGAGGGAAAATTCATCAATAATTCACACAGAAACCCAAGTGCACGAGCACTCTGCCATGGTTCACTCCTGGATGTGATTAATAACAATCCAAACCCTTGCAGTCACATGTGAACTCACTGGAGTCTCAGCAGGTGGGGTGAATTTCTTCCCAAAACACAAGATATTGAAACAGCCTCTCTCCAGTAACAATGCGCTAATCGTGCTTCAGCTGCTTTGAACTTGAAAAGCTTTTCTCACAGAGTATTTAACGCAACTGTTCTCAACGTGGACACTCTACAGAATTTGTTCACCCCAGTTTAGCATAAAAATAAAACAAAAAGGTGACTCAACCATGGCTAACAAGGGAAATTAGGGATATCATAAGATCCAAGGAGAGGACATTTAATTGGCCAGAAAAAGCAGTAAATCTGAGGATTGGGAGCAGTTTAGGATTCAACAAAGGAGGACAAAGGGATTAATTAAGAAAGGGAAACTGGAATATGAGAGTAAGCTTGCAGGGAACATAAAAACTGACTGTAAAAGCTTTCATAGATATGTGAAGAGAAAAAGATTGGTGCAGTCAAGCGTAGGTCCCTTGCAGTCAGAATCAGGGGAATTTATAATGGGGAACAAAGAAATGGTAGACCAATTAAATACATATTTTGATTCTGTCTTCACAAAGGAGGACACAAATAACCTCCCAGAAATTTGGATAGAGAACTGGTTGGCAGATAGAAAGAAAAGAGTTGGAATAAACGGGCCATTTTCCGAGTGGCAGGCAGTGACTAGTGGGGTACAGCAGGGGTCGGTCCTTGGACCCCAGCTATTTACAATATATATTAATGATCTAGACAAGGGAACTAGATGTAATATCTCCAAATTTGCAGACGGCACAAAGCTGGGTGGGCATGTATGCTGTGAGGAGGATGCCGAGAAACTACAGGATGATTTGGACAGGTTGGGTGATTGGGCAGAAGCATGGCTGATGCAATATAATGTGGATAATTGCGAGGTTATCCACTTTGGTGTCAAAAACAGGAGGGCAGATTATTATCTGAATGGCAATAGATTGGGAGAAGGGGAAGTGCAACGAGACCTGGGTGTCCTTGTGCACTAGTCGCTGAAGGTAAGCATGCAGGTGCAGCAGGCAGTTAAGAAGGCAAATGATATGTTGGCCTTCATAGCGAGAGGGTTTGAGTACAGGAACAAGGATGTCTTGCTGCAGTTGTACAGGGCCTTGGTGAGACCACATCTTGAGTATTGTGTGCAGTTTTGGTCGCCTTATCTGAGGAAGGAGTTCAGCGAAGATTCACCAGGCTGATACCTGGGATGGCAGGAATGACGTATGAGGAGAGATTGGGTCGATTGGGCTTGTACTCACTGGAGTTTAGAAGAATGAGAGGGGATCTCATTGAAACTTATAAAATTCTGGCAGGACTGGACAGACTAGATGCAGGGAGGATGTTCCCGATCGTCGGGGTATCCAGAACCAGCGGTCACAGTCTAAGGATAAGGGGTAGGCTATTTAGGACAGAACTGAGGAGGAATTTCTTCATCCAGAGAGTGGTGAACCTGTGGAATTCTCTACCACAGAAGGCAGTGGAGGCCAATTCATTAAATGTATTCAAGAAGGAGTTGGATATATTTCTTAAGGCTAAAGGGATCAAGGGGTATGGGGAGAAAGCAGGGGCCGGGTCCTGAATTTGGATGATCAGCCATGATCGCATTGAATGGCGGAGCAGGCTTGAGGGGCCGAATGGACTACTCCTGCTCCTATCTTCTATGTTTCTATATTTCTTTGATTCTATGAATGTCAACAGTTGAGACAACGGAGTCAATCCCTTCCCTCAGGTGACGTATCTAAACGGTCTCTCTCCAGTGTGACTGTGCTGGTGTGTCAATAAATGGGATGATTGATTGAATCCCTTTCCACATACAGAGCAGTGAATGGATTCTCACCAGTACGAACATGTTAGTGTGGGAATAGATGAGATAAGCGAGTGAATCTCTTTCCACACTCAGCTGGTGAACGGCCTCTCCCCAGTGTGACTGTATCCATGAGTTTCCACCTCAGTAGGGCAACTGAATCCGTTCCCACTGTCCCCACATTTACATTGTTCATTCAGGTGGAGCGCACGAGTCTCACAGGCGAGACGATTTGTTAAAGGTGGATCCACACATATAAGACGTGTGCTGTTTCTCCCCGCTGTGATTGGTATTTTTTTCCTTTCATATCCAAAGGCCGATGATATTCAGGTCCTGATGAATCCAGTGAATCTGTCAGATCTTGAAGCGATGCTTGGTTTGTGTTTCCATCTGCAGATCCTCTCCTTCTAATACCCTGCAAATGGTGTTTACAACATGATAGAAATTTGGAACAGACAAATCCAGTTTCTACAGACATTTTTTTTCTCTCCTGTCCCTCTTGAACTGTAAAATCCCCATTCTACAAACTTTCCTCCACCCTTACTGTCTAAAAAACAACATTCATGACACCATCTGTGATTTTGTTTCTCTTCTCTCCAGAAGGAACTGAATCTGGCTGAGTGCAACAACAACTTGTATTTATATAGCGCCTTTAATATAGTATAACATCCAAAGGTACTGCACAGGAGGATAAAAAGACAAAAAATTGACACCGAGCCACATAAAGGGAAATGAGGGCAGATGACCAAAAGATTGGTCAAAGAGGTAAGTTTTAAGAGATTAGCATGTAAAGTTAAAGCACATGGGATTGAGGGTAAGGTACTGACTTGGATAGAGAACTGGTTGGCAGACAGGAAGCAAAGAGTTGGAATAAACGGGTCTTTTTCCGAGTGGCAGGCAGTGACTAGTGGGGTACCGCAGGGATCGGTGCTACGACCCCAGCTATTCACAATATATATTAATGATCTAGACGAGGGAACTAGATATAATATATCCAAGTTTGCAGACGACACAAAGCTGGGTGGGCGTGTGTGCTGTGAGGATGCCGAGAAAATCCAGTATGATTTGGACAGGTTGGGTGATTGGACAGATGCATGGCAGATGCAGTATAATGTGGATAAATGCAAGGTTATCCACTATGGTGGCAAAAACAGGAAGGCAGATTATTATCTGAACAGCAATAGATTGGGAAAAGGGGAAGTGCAACGAGATCTGGGTGTCCTTGTGCACCAGTCGCTGAAGGTAAGCATGCAGGTGCAGTAGGCGGTTAAGAAGGCAAATGGTATGTTGGCATTCATAGCGAGAGGATTCGAGTACAGGAGCAAGGATGTCTTGCTGCAGCTGTACAGGGCCTTGGTGAGACCACATCTTGAGTATTGTGTGCAGTTTTGGTCGCCTTAGCTGAGGAAGGATGTTCTTGCCATGGAGGGAGTGCAGCGAAGGTTCACCAGACTGATACCTGGGATGGCAGGAATGACGTACGAGGAGAGATTGGGTCGATTGGGCTTATATTCGCTGGAGTTTAGAAGAATGAGAGGGGATTGCATTGAAACTTATAAAATTCTACAGGACTAGACAGACTAGATGCAGGAAGGATGTTCCCGATGGCAGGGAAGTCCAGAACCAGGGGTCACAGTCTAAAGATAAGGGGTAAGCCATTTAGGACAGCGATGAGGAGGAATTTCTTCACCCAGAGAGTGGTGAACCTGTGGAATTCTCTACCACAAAAGGCAGTTGAATTAAATATATTCAAGAAGGAGTTAGATATATTTCTTAAGGCTAAAGGGATCAAGGGATATGGGGAGAAAGCAGGGACAGGGTACTGAATTTGGATGATCAGCCATGATCTAATTAAATGGCGAAGCAGGCTCGAGGGACCGAATGGCCATTCTCCTGCTCCTATCTTCTATGCTGCTATGTTAAGGTGCATCTTAAAGGAGTGGTAACGAGGTGGAGAGGTTTAGGCAAGGAATTCCAGAGCTTAGGGCCGAGGCAACAGAAGGCACAGCCACCAATGGTTGAGTGATTATACTCAGCGATGCTCAAGAGGGCGGAATTAGAGGTACGCAGGTATCTCGGGGGGGGTTGTGGGGCTGGAGGAGATTACAGAGATAGGAAGGGGCGAGGCCATGGAGGTTTTTGAAAACAAGGATGAGAATTTTGAAATCGAGGCACTGCTTAACCGGGAGCCAGTGTAGGTCAGCGAGCACAGGTGTGATGGGCGAACGGGACTTGGTGCAAGTTAGGACATGGGCAGCCGAGTTTTGGGTGACCTCAAGTTTACGTAGGGTGGAATGAGGGCGGACAGCCAGGAGTGCATTGGAATAGTCAAGGCTAGAGGTAACAAAGGCATGGATGAGATGAGGCAAGGGTGGAGACGGGCGATGTTACGGATGTGGAAGTAGGCAGTCTTTGTTGTGCTGCGGATATGTGTTTGGAAGCTCATTTCAGGGTCAAATACGATACCAAGGTTGTGAACAGTCTGGTTCAGCCCCAGACAGATGTTGGGGAGAAGGATGGAGTCAGTGGCTAGGGAACGGAGTTTGTGGCGGAGACCGAAATCAATGGCTCCGGACTTCCCAATATTTAATTGGAGAAAATTTCTGGAATATTGTGTCCAGTTCTGGGCACCACACTTTAGGAAATATGTGAAGGCCTTAGAGAGGGTGCAGAAAAGATTTACAAGAATGCTTCCAGGGATGAGGGACTTCAGTTCCGTGGATAGACTGGAGAAGATCGGGATGTTCTCCTTAGAGCAGAGAAGATTGAGAGGAGATTTGATAGAGGAGTTCAAAATCATGAGGGGTCTGGACAGAGTAGAGAGAGAGAAACTGTTCCCATTGGCGGAAGGGTCCAGAACCAGAGGATACATATTTAAGGTGATTGACAAAAGAACCAAAGGTGATGTAAGAAAAACCTTTTGCACAGCGAGTGGTTAGGATCGGGAATGCACTGCCTGAAAGGGTGGTGGAGGCAGATTCAATCGTGGCTCTCAAAAGGCAATTGGATAAGAACCTGAAGGAAAAACAATGTCAGAGCTCCGGGGAAAGGGCAGGGGAAGGGACTAGCTGAAGTGCTCTTGCAAAGAGCCGGCACGGGCTCGATGGGCCGAATGGCCTCATTCTGTGCTGTAACCATTCTCTGATTCAAAGTATCGATATAGTTTATCTTCATTTATTCCTATTTTAATAACTTTTGCTGAATGTGGCCCTCGCCAAGGGCCAGGATATCAGATTCGGCCCACCATGGAAAATGAGATCGGCACCCCTGTGGTAGACAATGTCAACCGGATTCCCCTCATCCCCCAACTCAGCAACTTCTTCACAGAACTCAAACAAGTTGGCCTTGTTTTCTGGAAGCCATGTTGAATATCTCTAATGGCTCCTTCCCTTTCCCCGTGATCGAAAACAGCATCTCTTAGGATCGCTTCAGGCACCTTCCCTGTGATTGATATCACACTGATGGGCCTCTAGTTCCCTGGCTCTGATTTGTCCCCAATTTGGAAAATGGGAACTACGTGAGCTACCTTCCAATCTCAGGGAGCAATCCCTGACTCTACTGAGCTGAAGACACGGGCAAGGGGCTCACAGAGCACCCGTCCGATCTCTTTAAACACCTTTGGGTGGAAATCATCTGGACCTTACAGGCCTCAAGATTCACCTGCACGGGGACATTGCTGTCAGTGAAGAGAGACGAGAAAGACCAAAGTGCCATTTGTCCCTCTCAGTGTGGCCCTGAAGGACTGTGTCCAGGCTGTAGTTCTGTTCCTGCCGTATGGTTCTCCCCCCAGATTGTCCTTTCTGAGCTCCAGCCAGGTGATGCTAAACACTCAGGTGGGAACGACAAAAATCCACAACAATGTGTTTAAAGCTAAGCTGATTTATTTGACATATATCCAGAATATTAAACTCCAGCCCAGTTACACGGGTTATTATCAGCAGAAACAAACCCCAACTGTCAGAATGAACATGATTCAGTCCAGAATGTAATTAACAGCAGCAAAATCATCAGAATCCAACCTCTGCAGTCACTTGTGAACTCGCTGGTGTTTCAGCAGGTCGGATGATAGGGTGAATTCCTTCCCACACGCGGAGCAGGTGAACGGCCTCTCCCCAGTGTGAACTTGATAGTGTTTCAGCAAGTTGGATAAACAAGTGAATTCCTTCCCACACTCAGAGCAGGTGAATGCTTTCTCTCCAGTGTGAACTCGCTGGTGTGTCAGCAGGGAGGATGAACACGTGAATCCCTTCCCACACTCAGAGCAGGTGAACGACCTCTCTCCAGTGTGAACACGACAATGCGTTTCCAGCTCAAACGGGTAGTTGAAATGCTTCCCAGTCCCTACATTTACACGGTTTCTTCCCGGTGTGACTGCGCTGGTGTCTCAACAGGCCAGAGGATCGGCTGAAGCCTCGTTCACACACACAACAGGTGTACGGTTTCTCCCGCTCTGAATGGTGCTTTCTGCTTCCATGTTCAAAGGTCCTGATGAATTGAGCGACTCTGTCAGATCTTGAAGTGATGTTTGGTTTGAGTTTCTCGTCTGCAAATCCTCCCCTTCGAACACCCTGTAAAATAAATTTCAAACGGGAAAAAGGGTGAGAGAGAACCCACAAAAACAGGTTGTGAAATTGAGCTGAATGAATCTGGGAATTTGTGGGGCCACCACTAGAAAAAAGTGACCATAAAAACTGTCGGATTGTCATAAAACCCAACTGGTTCACTAATGTCCTTCAGGGAAGGGAACCCGCCACCCGGTCTGGGCCGACACAAGACTCTGGCCTCTATGGGAGGAGAGAGAGAGAGAGAGAGAGAGTGAGGTGGGAGGGGGAGGGGTAAAGGAGAGCGACTTTATACATCTGTAACTCGACTAGAACTTTGACAGCACCTCCCAAACACGCGACCTCCACCACCTAGAAGGACAAGGGCAGCAGGTGCATGGGAACACCATCACCTACCAGTTCCCCTCCAAGTCACACACTATCCTGACTTGGGCATATATCGCCGTTCCTACATCGTCGCTGGGTGAAAATCCTGGAACTTCTCACCTAACAGCATTCTGAGAGTACCTTCACCACACGGACTGCAGAGGTTCAAGAAGGCCCAGCATCACCTTCTCAATGGGCAACTGGGGACTGGCAATATATGCTGGCCTTGCTAGCGGCACCCACATCGAATGAATTTTAAAAATCAGTATATATAAAATGGATTGAAAGCCTCTACAGAAATACTTGTTCCTAAAACGATAATCTTTTACACTGTACGGACAGTATCTGTTTAGCAACTTAATCCCCCCTAGAATCCACCTCTCTTCACAGTCCCACATTGGAAATTGTTGGGTCTCCCTGGGCTCAGAAGTACTGAGGGTTAAACCCAGCAGCTTTTCCCCCCCTCTCCACTCCAGCTCAAACTGATGCAACAAGAAAGCCCTACACAGGAGGCCAGGGACCGAGATCCACCCTGATGCTAACCGGCTCTGAGTTGCTCCCTCTGTTGTGTCAAGGCCACTTGTTGTTTCTTCTGTCGGGTCACCCAGTCTCCGCCACTGCCCAACAACGAGCCTCTCCCGCGCATGCTCAGCTCACACTGCCCGGGTGATTGACAGGCGCTCCCGACCAATAGGAAGAGCGGGGCGGGACTGGAGGACCTAGTGGGCGACTGGACCTCCAAGCAATCGGAGTGTGTGAGGGGCGGGGTTTGCGGCACCCAGTGGGCGGGGCTGAGCCCGGATCTCCCTCATTGGCTGAAACTCTGCCTCATTGTTGAAGCTGATTTCTCTCAAACTCCAGGAGAAAACTGGACCTTTCTGTTGTGGCTTTGAACAGATGGAACCCTGTGGGGTGGAGCAAACATTGCAACATTTGGCAGTGAAATGGATTCACTCAGGACAGACAGCAGCGATTATGTCAGGAAATAGCACAGTGTAGTGAGAAAGGAAATGCAGCGGATGTTGTGGAGATGGATTGTCAGAAGGCGTTTGATAAGGTGCCCAGAGAACATAAGAAATAGGAGCAGGAATCGGCCACTTGGCCCCTCGAGCCTTCGCCGCCATTCAATAAGATCACGGCTGATCTTGGGCTCAAAGCCACTTCCCAGCCCGCTCCCCATAACCCTTCACTCCCTTATCTTGCAAAAATGTGTCCATCTCCACTTTAAATGTATTTAATGACCCAGCCTCCACAGCTCTCTGGGGCAGAGAATTCCACAAATTTATGACCCTCAGAGAAGAAGTTCCTCCTCATCTCAGTTCTAAAAGGGCGACCCTTTATTCTGAGATTGTGCCCCCGAGTTCTAGATTTCCCCATGAGGGGAAACATCCTCTGCATCTACCTTGATGAGCCCCCTCACTATCTTATATGTTTCAATAAGATCACTTCTCATTCTTCTAAATTCCAATGAGTATAGGCCCAGCCTGCTCAACCTTTCCTCATAAGTCAATCCCCTCATCTCTGGAATTAACCTAGTGAATCGTCTCAGAGAAATGATCTGGGCTTGGGTATGAGAGGCACAAGATCAAAATCTCCAGATGAGACTAAAATAGGGACCCTGGCCAACTGTGAAGAGGACTAAGTGATTTCAGTGTGAATACACAGGCTAGTAAATGGGGCAGGTAGATGTCAGCTGAAATTTAATGCAGTGAATTTTGAGGTGGTGCATTTTGGGAGGAAGAAAAAAATAGGAAATCTACATTAAATGGTAAAAGTTTAAAAGGAGTAGAGGAGCAGAACAGTAAAGAGGTGTAAGATTCTAGCTGATGCCTTGTCTTATTAATTAGCAGGTTCGAGAGTCTCGTGTCAGCAAATTTAATACCTTATTAGAAATATAGAAACATAGAAACATAGAAGATAGGAGCAGGAGTAGGCCATTCGGCCCCTCAAGCCTGCTCCGCCATTCAATGCGATCATGGCTGATCATCCAAATTCAGTTCCCGGTCCCTGTTTTCTCCCCATACCCCTTGATGCTTTAGCCTTAAGAAATATATCCAACTCCTTCTTGAATATATTCAATGAATTGGCCTCCACTGCCTTCTGTGGTAGAGAGTTCCACAGGTTCACCACTCTCTGGGTGAAGAAATTCCTCCTCATTTTTGTCTTAAATGGCCTACCCTTTATCCTTAGACTGTGTCCCCTGGTTCTGGACTCTCCGATCATCGGGAACATCCTTCCTGCATCTAGTCTGTCCAGTCCTGTCAGAATTTTATAAGTTTCAATGAGATCACCTCTCATTCTTCTAAACTCCAGCGAGTACAAGCCCAATTGACCCAATCTCTCCTCATACGTCATTCCTGCCATCCCAGGTATCAGCCTGGTGAATCTTCGCTGAACTCCTTCCATGGCAAGAATGTCCTTCCTCAGATAAGGTGACCAAAACTGCACACAATACTCAAGATGTGGTCTCACCAAGGCCCTGTACAACTGCAGCAAGACATCCTTGTTCCTGTACTCAAACCCTCTCGCTACGAAGGCCAAAATACCATTTGCCTTCTTAACCGCCTGCTGCACCTGCATGCTTAGTTTCAGCGACTGGTGCACAAGGACACCCAGGTCTCGTTGCACTTCCCCTTCTCCCAATCTATTGCCATTTAGATAATAATCTGCCTTCCTGTTTTTGCCACCAAAGTAGACAACCTCACATTTATCCACGTTATATTGCATCTGCTATGTTTCTGCCCAATCACCCAACATGTCCAAATCATCCTGGAGTTTCTCGACATCCTCCTCACAGCACACATGCCCACCCAGCTTTGTGTCATCTGGAAATTTGGAGATATTACATCTAGTTCCCTTGCCTAGATCATTAATATATATTGTGAATAGCTGGGGTCCAAGGACCAATCCCTGCGGTACCCCACTAGTCACTGCCTGCCACTCGGAAAAGGACCCGTTTATTCCAACTCTTTGCTTTCTGTCTGCCAACCAGTCCTCTATCCAAGTCAATACCTTGCCCCCAATCCCATGTGCCTTAATTTTGCATGCTAATCTCTTATGTGGGACCTTATCGAAAGCCTTCTGAAAGTCCAAATACACCACATCCACTGGTTCTCCCTTATCTATTTTGCCAGTTACATCCTCAAAAAATTCCAGTAGATTAGTCAAGCATAATTTACCTTTTGTAAATCCATGTTGACTTTGTCCGATCCTGTCACTGCTTTCCAAGTGCTCTGCTATTACATCTTTTATAATGGTCTCTAACATTTTCCCCACTACCGATGTCAGGCTTACCGGTCTGTAATTCCCCGTTTTCTCTCTACCACCTTTTTTGAATATTGGGGTAACATTAGCTACCCTCCAATCCATGGGTACTGTTCCAGATTCCATCGAATGTTGGAAGATGATCAGCAATGCATCGACTGTTTCTAGGGCCACTTCCTTAAGTACCCTAGGATGTAGATTATCAGGCCCTGGGGATTTATCGGCCTTCAATCCCATGAATTTCCCTAACACCATTTCCCTACAAATACTGATTTCTTTCAGTTTCTCCCTTTCATCAGACCCTATGTTCCCCGGCATCTCTGGGAGGTTATTTGTGTCCTCATTTGTGAAGACAGAACCAAAATATGTATTTAGTTGGTCTGCCATTTCTTTGTTCCCCATTATAAATTCCCCTGATTCTGACTGCAAGGGACCTACGCTTGACTTCACTAATCTTTTTCTCTTCACATATCTATAAAAGCGTTTACAGTCAGTTTTTATGTTCCCTGAAAGCTTACTCTCATATTCTATTTTCCCCTTCTTAATTAATCCCTTTGTCCTCCTTTGTTGAATCCTGAATTGCTCACAATCCTCAGGATTATTGCTTTTTCTGGCCAATTTATATGTCCTCTCCTTGGATCTTATGCTATCCCTAATTTCCCTTGTTAGCCACGGTTGAGTCACCTTTTTTGTTTTATTTTTGAGCCAAACAGGGATGAACAAATTCTGTAGTTCATCCATGCGGTCTTTGAATGTTTGCCATTGCCTATCCACCGCCAACCCTTTGACATTCCCCAATCAATCCTACCCAACTCGCGCCTCAGACCATCGTAGTTTCCTTTATTTAAATTTAGGACCCTAGTCTCTGAGTCAACTATTTCATTCTCCATCTTAATGAAGAATTCGATCATATTATGATCGCTCTGACCCAAGGGGCCTCGTACAACAAGATTGCTAATTAATCCTTTCTTGTTACATAATACCCAGTCTAAGATGGCCTGATCTCTGGTTGGTTCCTCAACATATTGGTCCAGGAAACCATCGCGTAAACACTCCAGGAATTCCTCCCCCACAGTATTGTTACTAATTTGGTTAGCCCAATCTATATGTAGATTAAAGTCACCCATGATGACTGCTGTGCCCTTATTGCACGCTTCTTTAATTTCTCTTTTAATGCCATCCCCAACCTCCGCCTTACTGTTTGGAGGTCTATATACCACTCCCACTAATGTTTTCTGCCCCTTGGTATTTCTCAATTCTACCCATACAGATTCCACATCATCAGAGCTAATATTCTTCCTTACAATTGTGTTAATCCCTTCTTTAACCAGTAATGCTACCCCACCTCCCTTTCCTTTTTGCCTATCTTTCCTGAATATCGAATACCCCTGGATGTTGAGTTCCCAGCCTTGGCCATCCTTGAGCCATGTTTCCATAATCCCAACCAAATCATATTCGTTTACCTCTATTTTCGCAGCCAATTCATCCACCTTATTACAAAAGCTCCTCGCATTAAGACACAAAGCCTTCAGGCTTGTTTTTTTAACGCTGTTAGACCTATTAGAATTATTATTTACTGTGGCCATGTTTGATTTAAACCGTTGATTTCTCTGACTGCCACTTTTGTTTTTCTCCTTCCTTTCTTTTGCTTTTATCCTTGTTTCCCTTTCCTCTGTCTCCCTGCTCAGGTTCCCAACCCCCTGCCATCTTAGTTTAAACCCTCCCCCAGAGCACTAGCAAACACCCCCCCAGGATATCAGTTCCAGCCCTGCCCAGGTGCAAACCGTCCGGTTTGAACTGGTCCCACCTCCCCCAGAACCGGTTCCAATGTCCCAGGAACTTGAATCCCTCCCCCTGGCACCATTCCTCTAGCCACGTATTCATCTGAAGTATCCTTCTATTTCTACTCTGACTAGCAAGTGGCACTGGTAGCAATCCTGAGATTACTACCTTTGAGGTCCTATTTTTTAATTTACCTCCTAACTCCCTATATTCAGCTTTTAGGATCTCATCCCGGTTTTTACCTATATCGTTGGTACCTATATGCACCACGACAACTGGCTGTTCACCCTCCCCTTCCAAGATGTTCTGCAGCCGCTCTGAGACATCTTTGACCCTTGCACCAGGGAGGCAACACACCATCCTGGAGTCTAGTTTGCTGCCGCAGAAACGCCTTACCCCTTACAATAGAATCCCCTATTACTATAGCTCTACCCCTCTTTTTCCTCCCGTCCTGTGCAGCAGAGCCACCCCTGGTGCCAGGAAGTTGTCTGCTGCTGCCTTCCTCTGATAAGCCATCCCCCCCAACAGTACTCAAAGTGGTGTATCTGTTTGAGAGCAGATTCTCTGTCCTCTACCGTACATCATATTGATCCATCAGTCAGAGTAAACTTGCAAGTCCCGCGTGTCCACAGTAACTTACACAAGGTCAGTCCGCTGGATGGAACCTCGGGCGCCCTGAGCTTGGTCTCCGGTGTCTCCAGTCCTGACTGTCCCCTTACATCAGGATCCCCTCACTTTTATACCCTGTAGTGATCCATCTCTGGCACCTGACTCTTCTTTGTCTTCTCTGCTGTGATTTACACGGACACTTTCCCTGGTTCCCAGCAGTTACTTTTCTTCAGTAATGTTCTCATTATCCCTCAACTACCCTGCCTGTTGTTAATGATGTTATTTTACAGCTTCACAGTTATAGGTATAAACATCACACGTTATAATATAATCTGTTCTTTTACTCACTCTGGTTTAAGCTTATATTAACAGGCAAACCCGGCTTTTTCCCCTGATCTGATTAGAGTTCCACCCGAGCGGAATTTGTGGAATGGAATGCCTTATCGGTGTTGCCGTGGCGACCTGTCTGCAGTGAAGCCTGTTTCATTTCCTAACTCAGACAAAACATCTCTCTCCCACAATGCACATTATATCAGACATTATGTTAATGTATTTTAGCCATGTTCTGTTAATATCAATAAAATCAACAAGCGGTTCAGACACACAAACCTTTAAAAGTGGGAGGGACAAGCTAAACAAAAGTGTTTAAAAAGCACATGGGATCCTAGCTTTTACAAATAGGGGAGTAGAGCACAAAAGGGTAGGTACAGCACGGGTTAGATACAGAGTCAAGCTCCCTCTGCACTGTCCCATCAAACACTCCCAGAGCAGGTACAGCACGGGATAGATACAGAGTAAATCTCCCTCTTCAATGTCCCATCAAACACTCCCAGGGCAGGTACAGTACGGGTTTGATACAGAGTAAATCTCCCTCTTCAATGTCCCATCAAACACCCCCAGGGCAGGTACAGCACGGGTTAGATACAGAGTAAATCTCCCTCTACACTGTCTCATCAAACACTGCCAGGGCAGGTACAGCACGGGTTTGATACAGAGTAAAGCTCCCTCAACACTGTCCCATCAAACGCTCCCAGGGCAGGTACAGCACGATTTAGATACAGAGTAAAACTTCCTCTGCATTGTCCCATTAAACACTCAGGGCACGTATAACATGGGTTAGATACAAAGTAAAGTTCCCTCTACAGGAATAGCATGGGTCAGATACAAAGTCCAACTCGCTCTACACTGTCCCATCAAACACTCCAGGCAGGTACAGCACGGGTTGGATACAAAGTAATGTTCCCTCTTCAATGTCCCATCAAACACTCCCAAGGCAGGTGCAGTACGGGTGAGATACAGAGTAAAGCTCTCTCTAATCTGTCCCATCAAACACTCCAGGGCAGGTACAGCACGGGTTACATACAGAGTAATGCTCCCGATACACTGTCCCATCAAACACTCCCTGGGCAGGTACAGCACGGATTAGATACAGAGTAAAGCTCCCTTTGCACTGTCCCATCAAACACTCCCAGGGCAGGTACAGCACGATTTAGATACAGAGTAAAACTCCAGCTACATTGTCCCATCAAACACTCCCAGGGCAGCTACAGCACGGGTTAGATACAAAGTAAAGTTCCCTCCACACTGTCCCATCAAACAATCCCAGGGCAGGTACAGTACGGGTGAGATACAGAGTAAAGCTCCCTTTACACTGTCCCATCAAACACTCCCAGGGCAGGTACAGCACGGGTTAGATACAAAGGAAAACTCCCTCTACATTGTCCCATCAAACAATCCCAGGGCAGCTACAGCATGGGTTGGATACAGAGTAAAGCTCCCTCTACACTGTCCCATCAAACACCCCCAGGGCAGATACAGCACGGTATACGCACAGAGCAAAGCTCTCTCTACACTGTCCCATCAAACACTCCCAGGGCAGATATAGCACGGGTTAGATAGAGAGTCAAGCTCCCTCTACACTGTCCCATCATAAACCCCCAGGGCAGGTACAGTACGGGTTAGATACAGAGTAGAGCTCCCTTTACACTGTCCCATCAAACACTCCAGGGCAGGTACAGCACGGGTTACATCCAGATTAAAGCTCCCTCTACATTGTCCCATCAAACACTCCCAGGGCAGGTACAGTACGGGTTAGATACAGAGTCAAGCTCCCTCTACACTGTCCCATCAAACACTCCCAGAGCAGGTACAGTACGGGTTAGATACAGAGTCAAGCTCCCTCTACACTGTCCCATCGAACACTCTCAGAGCACATTCATCATGGGTTAGATACAGAGTAAATCTCCCTCTGCACTGTCCCAACAAACACTCCCAGGGCAGGTACAGTATGGGTTAGATAGAGTAAATCTCCCTCTGCACTGTCCCATCAAACACTCTCAGAGCACATTCATCATGGGTTAGATACAGAGTAAATCTCCCTCTACACTGTCCCATCAAACATTCCCAGGGCAGGTACAGCACGGGTTACATCCAGAGGAAAGCTCCCTCTACACTGTCCCATCAAACACTCCCAGGACACGTACAGCACAGGTTAGATACAGAGCAAAGCTCCCTCTACACTGTCCCATCAAACACTCCCAGGGCAGGAACAGCAGGTGCCACATACAGGGTAAAGTTCCCTCCACAGTGTCCCATCAAACAATCCCAAGGCATGTACAGCACGAGTCAGAGACAGAGTAAATCTCCCTCTACACTGTGCCATCAAACACTACTGGGGCATGTACAGCACGGGTCAGATACAGAGTCAATCTCCTTCTACACTGTCCCATCAAACACTCCAGGGCAGGTACAGCACGGGTTAGATACAGAGTAAAGCTCCCTCTAAACTGTCCCATCAAACACTCCCAGGGCCGGAACAGCACAGGTTAGATACAGAGTAAAGCTCCCTCTACACTGTCTCATCAAACACTGCCAGGGCAGGTACAGCACGGGTTTGATACAGAGTAAAGCTCCCTCAACACTATCCCATCAAACGCTCCCAGGGCAGGTACAGCACGATTTAGATACAGAGTAAAACTTCCTCTGCATTGTCCCATCAAACACTCAGGGCACGTAAAACATGGGTTAGATACAAAGTAAAGTTCCCTCTACAGGAATAGCATGGGTCAGATACAAAGTCCAGCTCGCTCTACACAGTCCCATCAAACACTCCAGGCAGGTACAGCATGGGTGAGATACAAAGTAATGTTCCCTCTAATCTGTCCCATCAAACACTCCAGGGCAGGTACAGCACGGATTAGATACAGAGTAAAGCTCCCTTTGCACTGTCCCATCAAACACTCCCAGGGCAGGTACAGCACGATTTAGATACAGAGTAAAACTCTGGCTACATTGTCCCATCAAACACTCCCAGGGCAGCTCCAGCACGGGTTAGATACAAAGTAAAGTTCCCTCCACACTGTCCCATCAAACAATCCCAGGGCAGGTACAGTACGGGTGAGATACAGAGTAAAACTCCCTCTACATTGTCCCATCAAACACTCCCAGGGCAGCTACAGCACGGGTTAGATACAAAGTAAAGTTCCCTCCACACTGTCCCATCAAACAATCCCAGAGCAGGTACAGTACGGGTTAGATACAGAGTCAAGCTCCCTCTACACTGTCCCATCGAACACTCTCAGAGCACATTCATCATGGGTTAGATACAGAGTAAATCTCCCTCTGCACTGTCCCAACAAACACTCCCAGGGCAGGTACAGTATGGGTTAGATAGAGTAAATCTCCCTCTGCACTGTCCCATCAAACACTCTCAGAGCACATTCATCATGGGTTAGATACAGAGTAAATCTCCCTCTACACTGTCCCATCAAACATTCCCAGGGCAGGTACAGCACGGGTTACATCCAGAGGAAAGCTCCCTCTACACTGTCCCATCAAACACTCCCAGGACACGTACAGCACAGGTTAGATACAGAGCAAAGCTCCCTCTACACTGTCCCATCAAACACTCCCAGGGCAGGAACAGCAGGTGCCACATACAGGGTAAAGTTCCCTCCACAGTGTCCCATCAAACAATCCCAAGGCATGTACAGCACGAGTCAGAGACAGAGTAAATCTCCCTCTACACTGTGCCATCAAACACTACTGGGGCATGTACAGCACGGGTCAGATACAGAGTCAATCTCCTTCTACACTGTCCCATCAAACACTCCAGGGCAGGTACAGCACGGGTTAGATACAGAGTAAAGCTCCCTCTAAACTGTCCCATCAAACACTCCCAGGGCCGGAACAGCACAGGTTAGATACAGAGTAAAGCTCCCTCTACACTGTCTCATCAAACACTGCCAGGGCAGGTACAGCACGGGTTTGATACAGAGTAAAGCTCCCTCAACACTATCCCATCAAACGCTCCCAGGGCAGGTACAGCACGATTTAGATACAGAGTAAAACTTCCTCTGCATTGTCCCATCAAACACTCAGGGCACGTAAAACATGGGTTAGATACAAAGTAAAGTTCCCTCTACAGGAATAGCATGGGTCAGATACAAAGTCCAGCTCGCTCTACACAGTCCCATCAAACACTCCAGGCAGGTACAGCATGGGTGAGATACAAAGTAATGTTCCCTCTAATCTGTCCCATCAAACACTCCAGGGCAGGTACAGCACGGATTAGATACAGAGTAAAGCTCCCTTTGCACTGTCCCATCAAACACTCCCAGGGCAGGTACAGCACGATTTAGATACAGAGTAAAACTCTGGCTACATTGTCCCATCAAACACTCCCAGGGCAGCTCCAGCACGGGTTAGATACAAAGTAAAGTTCCCTCCACACTGTCCCATCAAACAATCCCAGGGCAGGTACAGTACGGGTGAGATACAGAGTAAAACTCCCTCTACATTGTCCCATCAAACAATCCCAGGGCAGCTACAGCATGGGTTAGATACAGAGTCAAGCTCCCTCTACACTGTCCCATCATAAACCCCCAGGGCAGGTACAGCACGGGTTAGATACAGAGTAGAGCTCCCTCTACACTGTCCCATCAAACACTCCCAGGGCAGGTACAGTACGCGTGAGATACAGAGTAAACCTCTCTCTACACTGTCCCATCAAACACTCCAGGGCAGGTACAGCACGGGTTACATCCAGAGTAAAGCTCCCTCTACATTGTCCCATCAAACACTCCCAGGGCAGGTACAGCACGGGTTAGATACAGAGTAAAGCTCCCTCTACACTGTCCCATCAAACACTCACAGGGCACGTACAGCATGTGTTAGATACAGAGTAAAGCTCCCTCTTCACTGTCCCATCAAACACTCCCAGGTCAGATACAGCACGGGTTTCATACAGAGTAAAGCGCCCTCTACACAGTCCCATGAAACACTCCCAGGGCAGCTACAGCACGGATTACATACAGAGTAAATCTCCCTCTACACTGTCTCATCAAACACTCCTGGGGCATGTACAGCACGTGTTAGATACAGAGTAAAGCTCCCTCTACACAGTCCCATCAAACACTCACAGGGTACGTACAGCACGGGTCAGATACAGAGTAAATCTCCCTCTACACTGTGCCATCAAACACTCCTGGGGCATTTACAGCACAGCTCAGATACAGAGCAAACTCCCTCTACATTGTCCCATCAAACACTCCAGGGCATGTACAGCACATGTTAGATACAGAGTAAAACTCCCTCTACAGTGTCCCAGCAAACACTCCCAGGGCAGGTGCAGCACGGGTTAGATACACAGTCAAGCACCCTCTACATTGTCTCATCAAACACTCCTGGGGCAGGAATAGCATGGGTCAGATACAAAGTCCAGCTCGCTCTGCACTGTCCCATCAAACACTCCAGGCAGGTACAGCACGGGTTGGATACAAAGTAATGTTCCCTCTACACTGTCCCATCAAACACTCCAGGGCAGGTACAGCATGGGTGAGATACAGAGTAAAGATCCCTCTACACTGTCCCATCAAACACTCCCAGGGCAGGTACAGTACGGGTGAGATACAGAGTAAAGCTCTCTCTAATCTGTCCCATCAAACACTCCAGGGCAGGTACAGCACGGGTTACATACAGAGCAACGCTCCCGATACACTGTCCCATCAAACAGTCCCTGGGCAGGTACAGCACGGGTGAGATACAGAGTAAAGCTCTCTCTAATCTGTCCCATCAAACACTCCCAGGGCAGGTACAGCACGGGTTACATACAGAGTAACGCACCTGATACACTGTCCCATCAAACACTCCAGGGCATGTACAGCACGTGTTAGATACAGAGTAAAGCTCTCTCTACACTGTCCCATCAAACACTCCCAGGCAGGTACAGCACGGGTTAGATACAGAGTAAAGATCCCTCTACACTGATTAAAAAAACAAATTAAAAAAACAAATTAAAAAACAGAACCTCAAGGGTAATAATCTCTGGATTATTACCTGAGCCACGAGCAAATTTGGCTAGGACAAATAAAATTAGAGAGTTAAATGCGTGGCTCAAAGTCTGTTGTGGGAGAAAAGGGTTTTGCTTCCTGGGACACTGGCACCAGTACTGGGGCAGGAGGGAGCTGTTCCGTTGGGACGGGCTTCACTTGGCCAGTGCTGGGACTAGAGTCCTGGCGGATCATATAACTAGGGCTGTAGAGAGGGCTTTAAACTAACTAGTGGGGGGGAGGTTCCTAGAGAGCAAATAATAAAAATGACAACAGAGAAGGTCATAGACTTAGGTAGCAGTGGAGAAATTAAAAACCAGAGCGTGTCAGGAAGGGGCAGAAGGTATGGAGTAAAAGGTAAAGTAATAAAAAGGGCAAAAGCAGGAACTAAGTGTCACAAAACATATTTGAAAGTTCTCTATCTGAATGCACGTAGCATTCGTAACAAAATAGACGAGTTAATGGCACAAATAACTACATATGGGTATGATCTTGTGGCCATTACAGAAACATGGCTGCAGGGTGACAATGCCTGGGAATTAAACATACCAGGTTATTTAACGATCAGGAAGGACAGGCAGGAAGGAAGGGGAGGTGGGGTGGCTATGTTAATAAAGGAAGGAAATCACTAATACAGAGAAATGATATTGGGTCAAAAGATCAGGATAATGAAACAGTTTGGGTGGAGGTAAGGAATAATAAGGGGAAAAAACACTAGTGGGCGTAGTCTATAGGCCTCCGAACAGTTGCAACTCTGTTGGACGGAGTATCAATCAGGAAATAGTTCAGGCTTGTAATAAGGGAGCATCTATAATTATGGGGGATTTTAACTATCATATTAATTGGACAAATCAAATTGGGCAGGGCTGCCTTGAGGATGAGTTCATTGAGTGTATTAGGGATGGGTTTCTTGAGCAGTATGTAACTGAACCGACCAGGGGGCAAGCAACCTTAGATCTGGTCCAGTGTAACGAGACAGGATTAATTGAAAATGTCCTAGTAAAGGATCCCCTTGGAATGAGTGACCATAACATTCAATTAGAGGGTGAGAAGGTTGGATCTCAAACAAGCGTGCTAAGCTTGAATAAAGGAGACTATGAAGGTATGAGAGCGGAATTGAGTACAGTGGATTGGGAAAATAGATTGAAGGGTAAGATGATACATGATCAGTGGTGTACATTTCAGGAGTTCTTTTACAACTTCCAAAAAAAAAATATTCCACTGAGAAGAAAAGGGTGTAAAAGAAAAGACAGCCATCCGTGGCTAAGTAAAGAAATTAAGGATAGTATTCGACTAAAAACAAGGGCATATAAGGTAGCCAAATCTAGTGGGAGGATAGAGGATTGGGAAAACTTTAAAAGACAGCAAAAAATAACAAAAAGATTGATTAAGAAAGGGAAGATAGATTATGAAAGTAAATTAGCAAAAAATATAAAAACAGATAGTAAGAGTTTTTATAGTTATATAAAAAGAAAAAGGGTGGCTAAAGTAAATGTTGGTCCCTTAGAGGATGAGACCGGGAAATTAATGTTGGGAAATATGGAGATGGCAAAAACACTGAATGAATATTTTGTATCAGTCTTTACAGTAGAAGACACTAAGAATATCCCAACACTGGACAAACAGGGGGCTATAGGGCGGGGGAAGAGCTAAACATGATCAAAATCACTAAGGAAGTGGTACTCGGTAAAATAATGGGACTCAAGGCGGATAAATCACCTGGACCTGATGGCTTACATCCTAGGGTCTTGAGGGAAGTGGCGGTAGGGATTGTGGATGCATTGGTAATAATTTTCCAAAACTCCCTGGACTCAGCAAAGGTCCCGGCAGACTGGAAAACTGCTGATGTAACGCCCTTATTTAAAAAGGGCTGTAGACAGAAGGCGGGAAACTATAGACCGGTTAGCCTAACATCTGTGGTAGGTAAAATATTGGAGTCCATTATTAATGAGACAGTAACAGGATATTTGGATAATCATAATTTAATAGGACAAAGTCAGCATGGTTTTATGAAGGGGAAGTCATGTTTGACAAATTTGCTGGAGTTCTTTGAGGAAGTAACATATAGGGTGGATAAAGAGGAACCAGTGGACGTAGTGTATTTAGACTTCCAAAAGGCATTTGACAAGGTGCCACACAAAAGATTATTGCTTAAGATAAAAAATCACGGGATTGGGGGTAATATTCTGGCATGGATAGAGGATTGGCTATCTAAAAGAAGGCAGAGAGTTGGGATAAATGGTTCATTCTCGGACTGGCAATCAGTAACTAGTGGTGTTCCACAGGGGTCAGTGCTGGGTCCCCAACTCTTTACAATCTATATTAACGATTTGGAGGAGGGGACCGAGTGTAACATATCAAAGTTTGCAGATGATACTAAGATGGGAGGGAAAGTAGTGAGTGAGGAGGACATAAAAACCTGCAAGGGGACATAGACAGGCTAAGTAAGTGTGCAGAGATTTGGCAGATGGAATACAATACTGCAAAGTGTGAGGTTATGCACTTTGGCAGGAAAAATCGTAGAGCAAGTTATTATCTTAATGGCAAGAAACTGGAAAGTACTGAAGTACAAAGGGATCTGGGGGTCCTGGTGCACGAAACTCAAAAGGTTAGTATGCAGGTGCAGCAAGTGATTAAGAAGGCCAATGGAATGTTGGCTTTCATTGCTAGGGGGATAGAATATAAAAATAGGGAGGTATTGCTTCAGTTGTACAAGGTATTGGTGAGACCGCACCTGGAATACTGCATACAGTTTTGGTGTCCATACTTAAGAAAAGACATACTTGCTCTCGAGTCAGTACAAAGAAGGTTCACTCGGTTAATCCCGGGGATGAGGGGATGGACATATGAGGAGAAGTTGAGTAGATTGGGACTCTACTCATTGGAGTTCAGAAGAATGAGAGGCGATCTTATTGAAACATATAAGATTGTGAAGGGGTTGGATCGGGTGGATGCGGGGAGGATGTTCCCGATGATGGGTGAAACTAGAACTAGGGGGCATAGTCTTAGAATAAGGGGCTGCTCTTTCAAAACTGAGATGAGGAGGAACTACTTCACTCAAGAGGGTGGTAGGTCCATGGAATATGCTGCCCCAAAAAGCTGTAGAAGCTACATCATTACATAAATTTAAAACAGAAATAGACAGTTTCCTAGAAGTAAAGGGAATAAAGGGTTATGGGGAGCAGGCAGGAATTTGGACATGAGTCTAGGTTCGGATCGGTCATGGCCCTGTGGGTAGCGGAGCGGGCCCAGGGGCCATGTAGCCTGATCCTGCTCCTATTTCGTGTGTCTAATTCTGTTAGATTCAGGAGATGGTTCTGTGATAGTAGATTGGCGGTTAGGATCAGATCAGCCATGATCTTATTGAATGGCGGCGCAGGCTCGAGGGGCCGATTGGCCTACTCCTGCTCCTATTTCTTATGTCCCATCAAACACTCCCAGGCAGGCACAGTACGTGTGAGATACAGAGTAAAGCTCTCTCTACACTGTCCCATCAAACACTCCAGGGCATGTACAGCACGGGTTAGAACAGAGTAAAGATCCCTCTGCACTGTCCCATCAAACACTCCCAGGCAGGTACAGTACGGGTGAGATACAGAGTAAAGCTCTCTCTACACTGTCCCATCAAACACTCCAGGGCATGTACAGCACGGGTTAGAACAGAGTAAAGATCCCTCTGCACTGTCCCATCAAACACTCCCAGGCAGGTGCAGTACGGGTGAGATACAGAGTAAAGCTCTCTCTAATCTGTCCCACCAAACACTCCAGGGCAGGTACAGCACGGGTTACATACAGAGTAATGCTCCCGATACACTGTCCCATCAAACACTCCCTGGGCAGGTACAGCACGGGTTAGATACAGTGTAAAGCTCCCTCTACAATGTCCCATCAAATACTCCCAGGGCAGGTACAGTACGGGTCACATACAGAATCAAGCTCCCTCTACACTGTCCCATCAAACACTCCAGGGCATGTACAGACCGTGTTAAATACAGAGTAACTCTCCCTCTACACTGTCCCATCAAACACTCCCAGGGCTGGTACAGTATGGTTTAGATACAGAGTAAAGCTCCCTCGACACTGTCCCATTAAACACTCCCACGGCAGGTACAGCACGGGCCAGATACAGAGTCAAGCTCCCTCTACAGTGTCTCATCAAACACTCCTGGGGCAGGAATAGCATGGGTCAGATACAAAGTCCAACTCGCTCTACACTGTCCCATCAAACACTCCAGGGCAGGTACAGCACGGGTTACATACAGAGTAACGCTCCCACTACACTGTCCCATCAAACACTCCCAGGGCAGGTACAGTACAGGTTAGATACAGAGTAAAGTTCCCTCTACACTGTCCCATCAAGCACTCCCAGGGCAGGTACAGCACAGGTTAGATACAGAGTAAAGATCCCTCTACACTGTCCCATCAAACACTCCCAGGGCAGGTACAATACGGGTGAGATACAGAGTAAAGCTCTCTCTAATCTCTCCCATCAAACACTCCAGGGCAGGTACAGCAATGGTTACATACAGAGTAAAGCTCCCATAACACTGTCCCATCAAACGCTCCCAGGGCAGAGACAGCACGGGTCAGATAAAGAATAAATCTCCCTCTACACTGTGCCATCAAACACTCCTGGGGTATGTACAGCACAGGTCAGATACAGACTCAAGCTCCGCTACACTGTCCCATCAAACACTCCAGGGCATGTACAAACAGGTTAAATACACAGTAAAGCTCCCTCTACACATTCCCATCAAATGCTCCAAGGGCAGGTACAACACGGGTTAGATACAGAGTAAAGCTCCCACTACTGTCCCAACAAACACTCCCAGTGCATGTATAGCACGGGTTAGATACAGAGTAAAGCTCCCTCTACACTGTCCCATCAAGATAAAGAGTAAAGCTCCCTCTACACTGTCCCATCAAACACTCCCAGGGCAGGTACAGCACAGGTTAGATACTGAGTAAAGCTCCCTCTGCATTGTTCCATCAAACACTCGTGGGGCACGTACAGCATGGGTTAGATACAAAGTAAAGCTCCCGCTACATTGTCCCATCAAACACTCCTAGAGCAGGTACAGCATGGGTTAGATACAGAGTTAATCTCCCTCTACACTGTCCCATCAAACACTCCCAGGTCAGCTACAGCACGGGTTACATACAGAGCAAAGCTCCCTCTAGACTGTCACATCAAACACTGCCAGGGCAGGTACAGCACAGGTCAGATAGAGAGTCAAGCTCCCTGTACATTGTCCCATCAAACACACCCAGGGCAGGTACAGTATGGGTTAGATACAGAGTAAAGCTCCCTCTACATTGTCCCATCAAACACTCCCAGGGCAGGTACAGCACGGGTCAGATAGAGAGTCAAGCATCCTGTACATTGTCCCATCAAACACTCCCAGGGCAGGTACAGCATGGGTTAGATACAGATTAAAGCTTTCTCTACACTGTCCCATCAAACACTCTCAGGGCTGGTACAGCACGGTTTAGATAGAGAGTAAAGCTCCCTCTACACTGTCCAGTCAAACACTTCCAGGTCAGGTACAGCACGGGTTAGATTCAGAGTAACGCTCCCTCTACATTGTCTCATCAAACACTCCTAGAGCAGGTACAGCATGGGTTAGATACAGAGTTAATCTCCCTCTGCACTGTCCCATCAAACATTCCCAGGGCAGCTACAGCACAGGTTACATACAGAGTAAAGCTCCCTCTACACTGTGCCATCAAACATTCCAGGGCAGGTACAGCACGGTTTACATACAGAGTAAAGCTCCCTCTACAGTGTCCCATCAAACACTCCCAGGTCAGGTACAGCACAGGTTAGATACAAAGTAAAGCCCCCTCTACACTGTCCCATCAAACACTTTCAGGGCAGGTACAACTTGGGTTAGATACAGAGTAAAGCTCCTTCTACACTGTCCCATCAAACACTCCCAAGGCAGGTATAACACGGGTTAGATACAGAGTAAAGCTCCATCTACACTGTCCCATCAAACACTGCCAGGGCAGGTATAGCACAGGTTAGATACAGAGTAAAGCTCCCTCTACACTGTCCCATCAAACACTCCCAGGCAGGTACAGCATGGGTTAGATACAGAGTAAAGCTCCCGCTATACTGGCCCATCAAACACTCCAGGGCATATACAGCACGTGTTAGATACAGAGTAAATCTCCCTCTACACTGTCCCAGCAAACACTCCCAGGGCAGGTACAGCACAGGTTAGATACACAGTAAAGCTCCATCAACACTGTCCCATCAAACACTCACAGGGCACGTTAAGCATGTGTTAGATACAGAGTAAAGCTCCCTCTACACTGTCCCATCAAACACTCCCAGGCCAGTTGCAGCACCGGTTAGATACAGAGTAAATCTCCCTCTAAACTGTGCCATCAAACACTCCTGGGGCGTGTACAGCACGGGTCAGATACAGAGTCAAGCTCCGCTACACTGTCCCATCAAACAGTCCCAGGGCAAGTACAGCACGGGTTAGATACAGAGTAAAGCTCCCTCTACACTGTCCCATCAAACACTCCCAGGGCAGGACCTGTGTGGGGAACACTGAGCAGCGGCGGAGCTCAAAACTGGCAGCGAGGCGAGGCCCGACCAGAGCGGACCTGCATGGGGAACACTGAGCAGCGGCGGAGTATAAAACCGGCAGCGAGGCGAGCAGCGAGGCCCAACCAGAGCGGATCTGCGTGGGGAACACTGAGCAGCGGCGGAGTACAAAACCGGCAGCGAGGCGAGGCCCGACCAGAGCGGACCTGCGTGGGGAACACTGAGCAGCGGCGGAGTATAAAACCGGCAGCAAGGCGAGGCGAGGCCCGACCAGAGCGGACCAGCGTGGGGAACACTGAGCAGCGGCGGAGCTCAAAACTGGCAGCGAGGCGAGGTGAGGCCCGACCAGAGCGGACCTGCGTGGGGAACACTGAGCAGCGGCAGAGTATAAAACCGGCAGCGAGGCGAGGCCCGACCAGAGCGGACCTGCGTGGGGAACACTGAGCAGCGGCGGAGCTCAAAACTGGCAGCGAGGCAAGGCGAGGCCCGACCAGAGCGGACCTGCGTGGGGAACACTGAGCAGCGGCGGAGTAGAAAACCGGCGGCGAGGCGAGGCGAGGCCCGACCAGAGCGGACCTGCGTGGGGAACACTGAGCAGCGGCGGAGTATAAAACCAGCAGCGATGCGAGGCCCACCAATTCAACAGCAGGGGAGAGAGATAAAAAGTAATCAAAGTGTGACGTCACCAGGAAGCAGGTAAGTGATTGGTTGGTGAGTATTTCTCTCTTTTTCAAACTTTAACTCTGGTTTATAGTTACTAAGGTCTCCCTGGTGTAGCGGGGACTGTTGGTAAACCAGTTAACTGTAGTGTAATTAGTGGGATTGATTGATTTAATTTAAATTCAATTAATTAAAGGGTAAGTCATGGCAGAACAGCCCGGCCCCGTGATCTGCTCCTCCTGCGATATGTGGGAACTCAGGGACACTTCCTGTGTCCCTGACAACTACATGTGCAGGAAGTGCATCCAGCTGCAGCTACTGACAGACCGCATTGCGGCACTGGAGCTGCGATTGGATGCATACTGGAGCGTTCACGATGCTCAGGACATCGTAAATATCACATTTACGGAGTTGGACACACCGCAGGTAGAGGTTGGACAGGAAGAAAGGGAACGGGTGACCAACAGGCAGAGTACTAGGCGCAGGCAGGTAGTGCAGGGGTCCCCTGTGGCCATCCCCCTCTCCAACAGATACACCACTTTGAGTACTGTTGGGGGGGATGGCTTATCAGAGGAAGGCAGCAGCAGCCAACTTCCTGGCACCAGGGTTGGCTCTGCTGCACAGAATGGGAGGAAAAAGAGGGGTAGAGCTATAGTAATAGGGGATTCAATTGTAAGGGGAATAGATAGGCGTTTCTGCAGCCGCAAACGAGACTCCAGGATGGTGTGTTGCCTCCCTGGTGCAAGGGTCGAGGATGTCTCCGAGCGGCTGCAGAACATCTTGGAAGGGGAGGGTGAGCAGCCAGTTGTCGTGGTGCATATAGGCACCAACGATATAGGTAAAAAGCGGGATGAGGTCCTAAAAGCGGAATATAGGGAGTTAGGAGATAAATTAAAAAATAGGACCTCAAAGGTAGTAATCTCAGGATTGCTACCAGTGCCACCTGCTAGTCAGAGTAGAAATAGAAGGATACTTCAGATGAATATGTGGCTAGAGGAATAGTGCCAGGGGGAGGGATTCAAGTTCCTGGGACATTGGAACCGGTTCTGGGGGGAGGTGGGACCAGTTCAAACCGGACGGTTTGCACCTGGGCAGGGCTGGAACCGATGTCCTCGGGGGAGTATTTGCAAGTGCTATGGGGGAGGGTTTAAACTAAAATGGCAGGGGTTGGGAACCTGAGCAGGGAGACAGAGGAAAGGAAAACAGGGATAAAAGCAAAAGATAGGAAGGAGAAAAACAAAAGTGGCAGTCAGAGAAATCAACGGTTTAAATCAAACACGGCCACAGTAAATAATAATTCTAATAGGTCTAAGAGCGTTAAAAAAACAAGCCTGAAGGCTTTGTGTCTTAATGGAAGGAGCATTTGTAATAAGGTGGATGAATTGGTTGTGCAAATAGAGGTAAACGAATATGATTTGGTTGGGATTATGGAAACGTGGCTCAAGGATGGCCAAGGCTGGGAACTCAACATCCAGGGGTATTCGATTTTCAGGAAAGATAGGCAAAAAGGAAAGGGAGGTGGGGTAGCATTACTGGTTAAAGAAGGGATTAACACAATTGTAATGAAGGATATTAGCTCTGATGATATGGAATCTGTATAGGTAGAATTGAGGAATACTTAGGGGAAAAAAACATTTGTGGGAGTAGTATATAGACCTCCAAACAGTAAGGCGGAGGTTGGGGATGGCATTAAAAGGGAAATTAAAGAAGCGTGCAACAAGGGCACAGCAGTCATCATGGGTGACTTTAATCTACATATAGATTGGGCCAACCAAATTAGTAACAATACTGTGGAGGAGGAATTCCTGGAGTGTTTACGGGATGGTTTCCTGGACCAATATGTCGAGGAACCAACCAGAGATCAGGCCATCTTAGACTGGGTATTATGTAATGAGAAAGGATTAATTAGCAATCTTGTTGTACGAGGCCCCTTGGGTCGGAGCGATCATAATATGATCGAATTCTTCATTAAGATGGAGAATGAAGTAATTGAATCAGAGACTAGGGTCCTCAATTTAAATAAAGGAAACTACGATGGTCTGAGGAGCGAGTTGGGTAGGATTGATTGGGGAATGGCACTCAAAGGGTTGACGGTCGATAGGCAATGGCAAACATTCAAAGACCGAATGGATGAGCTACAAAATTTGTTCATCCCAGTTTGGCATAAAAATAAAACAAAAAAGTGACTCAACCGTGGCTAACAAGGGAAATTAGGGATAGCATAAGATCCAAAGAGAGGACATATAAATCGGCCAGAAAAAGCAATAATCCTGAGGATTGGGAGCAGCTTAGGATTCAACAAAGGAGGACAAAGGGATTAATTAAGAAAGGGAAAATAGAATATGAGAGTAAGCTTTCAGGGAACATAAAAACTGACTGTAAAAGCTTTTATAGATATGTGAAGAGAAAAAGATTGGTGCAGTCAAGCGTAGGTCCCTTGCAGTCAGAAACAGGGGAATTTATAACGGGGAACAAAGAAATGGCAGACCAACTAAATACATATTTTGGTTCTGTCTTCACAAAGGAGGACACAAATAACCTCCTAGAGATGCCGGGGAACATAGGGTCTGATGAAAGGGTGGAACTGAAAGAAATCAGTATTTGTAGGGAAATGGTGTTAGGAAAATTGATGGGACTGAAGGCTGATAAATCCCCAGGGCCTGATAATCTACATCCCAGGGTACTTAAGGAAGTGGCCCAAGAAATAGTAGATGCATTGCTGGTCATCTTCCAGAACTCGATAGATTCTGGAACAGTACCCATGGATTGGAGGGTAGCTAATGTTACCCCACTATTCAAAAAAGGTGGTAGAGAAAAAGCGGGTAATTATAGACCGGTAAGCCTGACATCGGTAGTGGGGAAAATGCTAGAGTCCATTATAAAAGATGTAATAGCAGAGCACTTGGAAAGCAGTGACAGGATCGGACAAAGTCAACATGGATTTACAAAAGGTAAATCATGCTTGACTAATCTACTGGAATTTTTTGAGGATGTAAATGGTAAAATAGGTAAGGGAGAACCAGTGGATGTGGTGTATTTGGACTTTCAGAAGGCTTTCGATAAGGTCCCACATAAGAGATTAGCGTGCACAATTAAGGCACATGGGATTGGGGGCAAGGTATTGACTTGGATAGAGAACTGGCTGGCGGACAGAAAGCAAAGAGTTGGAATAAAGGAGTCGTTTTCCGAGTGGCAGGCAGTGGCTCGTGGGGTACCGCAAGGATCGGTCCTAGGACCCCAGCTGTTCACAATATATATTAATGATCTGGACGAGGGAATTGGATGCAAGATCTTCAAATTTGCAGACGACACACAGCTGGGTGGGAGTGTATGCTGTGAGGAGGATGTCGTGAAACTCCAGTACGATTTGGACAGGTTGAGTGATTGGGCAGAAACATGGCAAATGCACTATAATGTGGATAAATGTGAGGTTATCCACTTTGGTGACAAAAACAGGAAGGCAGATTATTATTTGAATGGCAATAGATTGGGAGAAGACCTGGGTGTTCTTGTGCACCAGTCACTGAAGGTAAGCATGCAGGTGCAGCAGGTGGTTAAGAAGGCAAATGGTATGTTGGCCTTCGTAGCAAGAGGGTGCGAGTTCAGAAACAAGGATGTCTTGCTACAGTTGTACAGCGCCTTGGTGAGACCGCACCTTGAGTATTGTGTGCAGTTTTGGTCGCCTTACCTGAGGAAGGACGTTCTTGCCATGGAAGGAGTGCAGCGAAGATTCACCAGGCTGATACCAGGGATGGCAGGAATGACGTATGAGGAGAGACTGTGTCGACTGGGCTTATACTCACTGGAGTTTAGAAGATTGAGAGGGGATCTCATCGAAACCTATAAAATTCTGTCCGGCCTGGACAGACTAGATGCAGGAAGGATGTTTCTGATGGCCGGGGAGTCCAGAACCAGGGGTCATAGTCTAAGGATAAGGGGTAAACCATTTAAGACTGAAATGAGGAGGAATTTCTTCACCCAGAGAGTGGTGAACCTGTGGAATTCTCTGCCACAGAGAGCGGTGGAGGCCAGTTCATTAAGTATATTCAAGAAAGAGTTGGATATATTTCTTCAGGCTAAAGGGATCAAGGGATATGGGGAGAAGGCAGGGACAGGGTACTGAATTTGGATGATCAGCCATGATCTCATTGAATGGCGGAGCAGGCTCGAAGGGCCGAATGGCCTACTCCTGCTCCTATCTTCTATGTTTCTATGTTTCTACACTGTCCCATCAAATGCTCCAAGGGCAGGTACAGCATGGGTTAGATACAGAGTAAAGCGCCCCATACACTGTCCCAACAAACACTCTCAGGGCAGAGACAGCACGGATTAGATACAGAGCAAAGCTCCCTCTACATTGTCCCAAACACTCCTAGAGCAGGTACAGCATGGGTTAAATACAGAGTAAAGCTCCCTCTACACTGTCCCATCAAACACTCACAGGGCAGGTACAGCATGGGTTAAATACAGAGTAAAGCTCCCTCTACACTGTCCCATCAAACACTCCCAGGGCAGGTACAGCACGGGTTAGATACAGAGTAAAGCTCCCTCTACATTGTCCCATCAAACTCACCCAGGGCAGGTACAGCACAGGTTAGATACCAAGTAAAACTCCCTCTTCAATGTCCCGTCAAACACTCCCAGGGCGGGTACAGTATGGGTTAGATACAGATTAAAACTTTCCCTACACTGTCCCATCAAACACTCCCAGGGCAGGTACAGCACGGGTCAGATACAGAGTCAAGCTCCCTCTACACTGTCTCATCAAACAGTCCTGGGGCAGGTATAGCATGGGTCAGATACAAAGTCAAGCTTCATCTACACTGTCCCATCAAACACTCACAGGGCATGTACAGCACAGGTTAGATACAGAGTAAAGGTTCCTGAACACTGTCCCATCAAATACGCCATGGGCAGGTACAGCATGGGTTAGATATAGAGTAAAGCTCCCTCCACTGTCCCATCAAACACGTCCAATTCAGATATAGCATGGGTTAGATTCAGATTAAAGCTCCCTCTACACTGTCTCCTCAAACACTGCCAGGGCAGGTACAGCACGGGTGAGATACAGAGTAAAGGTGTCTCTACACTGTCCCTTCAAACACTCCCAGGGCAGGTACAACATGGGTTATATACTGAGTAAAACTCCCTCTACATTGTCCCATCAAACACTCACAGGGCAGGTACAGCACGGGTTAGATACAGAGTAGAGTACCCTCTACACTGTCCCATCAAACACCCCCTGGGGAGGTAGAGCACGGGTTAGATACAGAGTAAAGCTCCCTCTAAACTATCCCTTCAAACACTCCCAGGACAGGTACAGCACAGGTTAGATACTGAGTAAAGCTCCCTCTACATTGTCCCATCAAACACTCACAGGACAGGTACAGCACAGGTTAGATACTGAGTAAAGCTCCCTTTGCATTGTCCCATCAAACACTCACAGGGCAGGTACAGCATGGGTTAGATACAGAGTAGAGTTCCCTCTACACTGTCCCATCAAACGCTTTCAGGGCAGGTACAGCACGGGTTAGATACAGAGTAGAGTTCACTCTACACTGTCCCATCAAACACCCCCAGGGGAGATACTGCACGGGTTAGCTACAGAGTAAAGCTCTCTATACACTGTCCCATCAAACACTCTCAGGGCAGATACAGCACGGGTCAGTTAGAGAGTCAAGCTCCCTCTACACTGTCCCTTCAAACACTCCCAGGGCAGGTAGAGCACAGGTTAGATACTGAGTAAAGCTCCCCCTACATTGTCCCATCAAACACTCACAGGGCAGGTACAGCACGGGTTAGATACAGAGTAAAGCTCCCTCAACACTGTCCCATTAAACACTCCCAGGGCAGGTACAGCACAGGTTAGATACTGAGTAAAGCTCCCTCAACACTGTCCCATCAAACACTCCCAGGGCAGGTACAGCACAGGTTAGATAAGAACATAAGAAATAGGAGCAGGAGTAGGCCATATGGCCCCTCGGGCCTGCTCCGCCATTGAATAGGATCATGGCTGATCTGAATCTAGACTCATGTCCACTTCCCTGCCCTCTCCCCGTAACCCCTAATTCCCTTATCTGCTAGGAAAATGTCTATCTCCATTTTAAGTTTATTTAATGTTGCAGCTTCCACAGCTCTCTGGGGTAGCAAATTCCATAGATTTACTACCCTCTGAGTGAAGAAGTTTCTCCTCACCTCAGTTTTGAAAGGGCAGCCCCTTATTCTAACATTATGCCCCCTAGTTCTAGTCTCACCCATCAGTGGAAACATCCTCACCGCATCCACCCGATCAAGCCCCCTCACAATCTTATATGTTTCGATAAGATCGCCTCTCATTCTTCTGAACTCCAATGAGTAGAGTCCCAACCTACTCAACCTTTCCTTATACGGCAACCCCCTCATCTCTGGAATCAACCGAGTGAACCTTCTCTGAACCACCTCGAGAGCAAGTATATCTTTTCTTAAATATGGAAACCAAAACTGCACGCAGTATTCCAGGTGTGGCCTCACCAATACCCTGTATAACTGCAGCAAGACTTCCCTGTTTTTATACTCCATCCCCCTTGCAATAAAAGCCAAGATTCCATTGGCCTTCCTGATCACCTGCTGCACCTGCATACTAACTTTTTGTGTTTCATGCACCAGGACCCCCAGATCCCTTTGTACTGTAGCACTTTGCAGTTTCTCTCCATTTAGATAATAACTTGCTCTTTGATTTTTTCTGCCAAAGTGCATCACCTCACACTTTCCAACATTAATCATAATAATAATCATAATCAACTTTATTGTCATTGTTGGTGCACAAGTGCAGTACAACGAAACGTAGGCTTGCGGCTCCCGAGAGTGCACATTTAGATTAAGACATTTAAACATTCAACATACATTTGGCTTGTAGTATATTAACATAAACATAACCATAATAAAGTGCATTGGCAGATGTGCAGGCTTTAGAGTTTATTTGTGGAGTTCAGTAGGATGACAGCCCTGGGAAAGAAGCTGTTCCTAAATCTGGTCGTACGGGTGCGAATGCATCTGTAGCATCTCCCAGATGGCAGGAGGGCAAACAGACTGTGGCTGGGGTGGGTAGGGTAATTATATTGCATCTGCCAAATCTCTGCCCACTCACTTAGCCTGTCTATGTCCTTTTGCAGGTTTTTTATGTCCTCCTCACTCAGTGCTTTCCCTCCCATCTTTGTATCGTCGGCAAACTTGGATATGTTGCACTCGGTCCCTTCCTCCAAATCGTTAATATAGATTGTAAAGAGTTGGGGTCCCAGCACTGACCCCTGCGGAACACCACTAGTTACTGATTGCCAGCCCGAGAACGAAACATTTATCCCAACTCTTTGTTTTCTGTTAGATAGCCAATCTTCCACCCATGCCAGTATATTACCCCCAATCCCGTGATTTTTTATCTTGATCAGTAATCTTGTGTGGAACCTTGTCAAATGCCTTTTGGAAGTCCAAAAACACTACATCAACTGGTTCCCCTTTATCCACCCTGTATGTTACATCCTCAAAGAATTCGAGCAAATTTGTCAAACATGACTTCCCCTTTGTAAGTAAAGCTCCCTCTACATTGTCCCATCAAACACTCACAGGGCAGGTACAGCATGGGTTAGATACAGAGTATAGCTCCCTCTACATTGTCCCGTCAAACCCTTCCAGGTCAGGTACAGCACGGGTTAGATTCAGATTAAAGCTCCCTCTACACTGTCTCATCAAACACTGCCAAGGCAGGTACAGCATGGGTTAGATACAGAGTAAAGGTCCCTTAACACTGTCCCATCAAACACTCCCAGGGCACGTATAGCATGGGTTAGATACAGAGTAAAGGTCCCTTAACACTGTCCCATCAAACACTCCCAGGGCAGGTATAGCACAGGTTAGATACAAAGTAAAGCTCCCTCTACACTGTCCCATCTAACACTCCCAGGCAGGTACAGTACGTGTGAGATACAGAGTAAAGCTCGCTCTACGCTGTCCCATCAAACACTCCCAGGGCAGGTATAGCACGGGTTAGATACAGAGTAAAGCTCCCTCTACACTGTCCCATCTAACAATCACAGGGCAGGTACAGCACGGGTTAGATACAGAGTAAAGGTCCCTCAACACTGTCCCATGAAATACGCACCGGGCAGGTACAGCATGGGTAGATAGAGAGTAAAGGGCTCTCTATACTGTCCATTCAAACACTCCCAGGGCAGGTACAGCACAGGATAGATACTGAGTAAAGCTCCCTCTGCATTGTCCCATCAAACACTTCCAGGTCAGGTACAGCACGGGTTAGATTCAGATTAAAGCTCCCTCTACACTGTCCCATCAAAAACTGCCAAGGCAGGTACAGCACGGGTTAGACACAGAGTAAAGCTCCCGCAACACTGTCCCATCAAACACTCCCAGGGCAGGTACAGCACGGGTTGGATTCCGTGTAAAGCACCCTATACACTGTCCCATTAAACACTCCCAGGGCAGGCGCAGCACGGGTTAGATACAGAGTAAAGCTCCCTCTACACTGTCCCTTCAAACACTCCCAGGGCAGGTACAGCATGAGTTAGATACAGAGTAAAGGTCCCTTAACACTGTCCCATCAAACACTCCCAGGGCACGTACAGCATTGGTTAAGATACAGAGTAAAGGTCTCTCTACACTGTCCCATGAAACACTCCCAGGGCAGGTACAGCATGGGTTAGATACTGTCGGGCTAAAATTGTTGCGCCTAGGGAAGGTAAGGGTTAAAATATATTCTTGAAGCTCCGGCTTTGTCAATTTACAGAAGTGACAGTTTGCAATAGCATAAAGTTGATTAACTTACAGCAATAGCATAAAGTTGATTAACTTACAGCAATAGCATAAAGTTGATTAACTTACAGCAATAGCATAAAGTTGATTAACTTACAGCAATAGCATAAAGTTGATTAACTTACAGCAATAGCATAAAGTTGATTAACTTACAGAAGTGACAGTTTGAAATAGAAAAGAGTTGAGCAACTGATTGGTGCAGGCGGGCGCATGGCTAGATAGGAATCTGCCCCTTGGCCTGCTAAAAAGTATGATGATATAATTAAGTTGTTTTTAAAAGAATGTGATTGGAGGTCAGTTGTTGCTAAGGCACCAGATTGGCCGAAGAATAACTGACCAAGACTAATGATGTAATAACTACTGATATCGGTACTTTCCAACCTTTTTGAACTGTATAAGAAGCACTCGATCACCACTGTAAAAGCGAGAAGCTGGACACAAGGTTGTGGAACCTTTGTCTCTTCTCCCAAAGTACTTTGTCCAAATAAATTGTGTGCTTTGAACGATCAAGAGACTTGGTGAAGTTCTTTTTCACTTACAAATTGGCGTAGTCGGCAGGATAAATCCGGAGGTCGCCGGACCACCCGACGGGTGAACACGGACGAGTAGTCAAAATTCTGACTGTCCACCAATTAGCATCACATCGGAGGGTGACACAGCGGTGCCGGGTTTATCAAAGGATTCGGAGTAAAGTCTGTGGCGGGTAAGAGTACACAATTCAGTAAGTGTGAATGATAGATTGAATAGGGAAAACCGTGTGCGATAAATGTCGAGAAGAATCAGATCTGACTAAACGAAACGGACAAGGGGAGTGCCTGTCTCACATACCTAGCCTGAGCCGGTTATTAAGAGGGCACATGCCCCACGTGAAGGCCAGGATCAAATAGGCGCAGAGGCTCCAAAGCACTCCAAGAACGCGAAGTCAGAAGGGTGACTGAGAAAGTGAATAATTACTTGAACCTTTTTAGGAGATCCAAGACCAGCCCGAATAGAGGAACTCAGCAGATGGTAAGACTGAAGTTGGACTAACTATGGCATCGGGGAAAGAAATAGAATGGGGACCTTCTGGGTCCCTGTCTAGGTTCTATGAAGGGTATGGTGGATAAGATGACAAAAGATGGGTGGGATCCGCTTCAAACCCCTGCCGCTCAGCGAGAGTGGTGGGAAAAACAGAAACGAGAAAAAGACCAAAAAGGCAGGAGTAATTTTAGTCCATCAGTTGGTCACGGTAATCTGAAAAACCCAGAATCTTCACACTAAGTTGATGAAACAAAATGAGGAAATTTTAGAATTAGAACAAGAAAATTAGTATTTGACAACAGGCAAAAAATTGAAAGATGGGTATAGAACGGATAAGACAGAGTTCTGGAATGAACAGGCAGGGCTCTGTGCCCTGGCCAAGTTTATGACCAATAATCCTTCGGAAAAAGAGACCCCCCCCTCCTTACGCCCTGGCGGCGTCGGCCCCTTTCACAGACACAGATGATGATGAAGAGGTACCTGTCATCAAGGTAGCCCCCTTAAAGCGATCCAGTACACAGGGGCAAGGGGCAAATACAAAATTTAGGTATCAGGCATTCACCCCGGCGGAAAAACAAATGATTAATCAGGATTTAGGAACCCTACAACCACGGAAACGAAACGTGCAATTTTGGCAGAAATTGGAAGAACTATACGAGATTCACGACATGCATGAGAGAGACATCCACTAGATTGTACGAGCAAAATGTCCAAGGGATAAGTGGGCACAATTAGGACAAAGAGAAAGGGAGGGGCAATGGATCCCGAACCTGAACGCCAATAAGGGGGACCGGGATACCGCAAGAGACGCATTTGTTCAAGCTGTCCAAGGCGTGATGGGAGCTGGTACACCTAATTGGGGATTGATAATGCAGATTCGACAAAAGAAAGGAGAAAACGCTAATACTTACGGGGAGCGACTCTGGTATCGGTATCAAGAGTCATCCGGACAGGGAAACCCACAAAGGGATGACCCCGTATTTGTGAAGATGTTTAAAGACGGCTTGTCAATAGAGCACCAGAAAATATTAAAGATGGGGTTAGTAGTAGCCGATGCTTATGACGCAGCCATTAGATGGGCATGTCAGGCAGACAGCACAGAGGGAGAAAAACAGGAAAAGCATATCAAACAAGCAGGCGCACAGATAGCGAGGCCCCAACAGAGGAAGAAGGGGGTATGTTTTAACTGTGGGAAAATGGGACACATGGCCAAGGATGGTAGAGGACCAAAACAAAACCTCCTAAGCTGCGATAACTGTGGCAAAACGGGACATAACACAAGTAGTTGTTGGACGAACCGGGATTCACAGGGATCCCAGGGGCCCAGGCTAAATCCCGAGGAATATCAAAGGTTCTTACAATTCATGAAACAACAAGGAGAAAGCCGCTGACTTACAGCGGCCCCCATAAAAAGGGAGGCAGGCGATAACCGGGTCTATGTGCCAGCACTGTTAGGGGGCCGGCAGTGTGATATGTTAGTAGATACCGGGGCATCGGTGTCCATTACGGACCTGCCTTTACCTGTCACCAAACATAAAATATATATAGTGGGGTTGGAAGGGGAACGGATCCCCGCGTATAAAAGTGAAGTACAAGTATTAGAAATGGCGGGACGCCTGCTCCCCGCCCAATTTTATGTATGTCTAAACAATGAAGGAACAATTTTAGGAATAGATTTATTGAAGGAAGTCAACCTATTGGTGGACTGAAAACAGGGTAAGATAACATGGTCACAGACGGATGGGAGTAAAGTAGGGCTGACAAGACCCCTCTGTCATCTTGCCAAAATAGGTAGCGTGAAACTGGTGGCCTGGGATTGGGGACAGGAACCAGGAAATTATGGGGTTATATGCGAGACGATTAAAACTGTCTGGGCAGCCTCAAAACAAGATACGGGACTAGTGGATATGACCCCTATCGATGTCCCGGGGCCAGAGCACAAATCACATAGACAATACCCCATTAGGCTGGAAGCCAAAGAGGCTGTATCAAAAATAGTACGCGATTTAGAAGAAAAAGGGATAATTAGAGCCACGGAGAGTACAACGAACTCCCCTGTATGGCCAGTAAAGAAACCAGATGGATCATACCGATTGACCATCGATTATACAGCGTTAAATAAGGTAACCCCCAAATTACACCCAATAGTGGCTAGCCCTGCCACTATTTTAAATGGCTTAAGTATGTAGCACAGAATATTCACCGTATTGGATATAGCTAATGGATTCTGGTCCTTACCATTGGATCAGGGGTCCCAAGAAAAATTTGCCTTTACCGTTGGAAATAGGCAATATACGTGGACCCGATTACCACAAGGGTTCCATAATAGTCCGGTGACATTTCACCGGGTGATGAGCTCACTACTGGAGCCAATAGACCTGACTCCCTACCGTAGTACAATACAACAATATGTGGATAACCTATTAATAGTGTCAGAGGACGAAAGAGGGCACGCTTCAGCCCTGATTGTAATCTTACAAGCACTGGAAAAAGGTGGATTTAAAGTGAACCCCAAGAAAGCCCAAATTGGAAAATCCACCGTCACCTACTTGGGACAACAGTTGTCACAAGGGGCCAGGACCATGCCCAGTGATCGCCGGAAGGTGATACAAGAAATGCCTAGACCAGTCTCGGTGAGAGGGGTCAGGAAGGTCCTGGGTCTGTTCAATTACAGTAGGAATTTTATACCCAATTTCGCAGCTATAGCAGAACCAGTTCAGAGGTTAGTGAAAGGAGGGAACCCCACAATAACACCCATTGAGTGGGGGCCAGAGCAGGAGAACGCTTATGCCGAATTAAAACAGGCCCTGATAACAGCCCCGGGATTAGGGTTACCCGATATGAAAAGGCCGTTCCACATCCATTGTGAGAACGAAGGGGGATTTTATGCTGCAGTGGTCACTCAACAACACGGCGATCGAAGGCGACCCGTAGCATATTATTCAACCCAGCAGTCCCCGGTGGCAGCGGGATTATCGTGTTGTGTGGCGGCACTCGATTGCGCTGCCTGGGCGATAAAAGTGAGTGAACCCACCGTGATGACGGGGGACATTACTTTACATACCAAGCACACCTTGGTGGAAATGTTGAACACAGGGAAATTAAGATCGGTCTCTAATACGCGTAGGGCGCGATGGGAAGCGGTGCTGTTACCAGTAGACCAATCAGTAAAAATTATCAGAGATACAGGAGAAAACCCGGCTGAGGGCCTTTTGGGAATGGGGGAACCTCATCAGTGTGCAGAAACAGACGAAGAGGTTAATGACAACAGACTACAGGATGAGCTGCTGGGAGAAGCTCAGCTCACCCTCTATGTAGATGGGTCCCCCAGGACCGGATGGGCAGTAGCGAATGACCAGTTAGAAACCGAGTTATCAGGGAGATTGGACGGAGGACTCTCGGCCCAAGTGGCGGAGATTTTAGCCCTCACAAAGGTGTTGGAATTAGCCAAAGATAAAACAGTAATTATATATACCGATAGCCGGTATGCGTTCGGGGTTGTGCATGATTATATGACAGCCTGGGGACGTAGAGGATTTGTGACAACAGGAGGGGAACCCATTAAACATCAGAGTAGAATCCGGGCCCTCTTACAAGCTGCGGAAGGGCCAACACAAGCAGCCGTCATCAAAATAAAAGTGCACCAAAAGATACAAAATAAGGAACAAGAAGGGAATCAGGCAGCCGATGTTGCAGCACAAAGAGCACTAGAACAGGGCCTTGAGGAAGAAACAGAAGAGCAGGTCGGGAGCGTTGAAAGGGAGGAAGTTAATATAGTTCAGTTACACACGGATACCTCACAGACGGAGAAAGAGGACTGGTATCAAACAGGAGGGAGACAAGATGCAGATTTGATATGGAGAAAGGATGGAAAGACCATAGCCCCAACCTGCATCAGACAGATGCTGTTGGAACTGCATCACGGGTTAGCTCACACGGGAAGGGGACCCATGACAGAATTAATATCCAAGGAATGGTGGTGGCCGGGATTGGGAAGGGATGTAGCAAAGCATTGTCAACGTTGTGTCACGTGTGCACAGCATAATCCCAGCAGACCAGTTAAGATCCGAATGGCTCACCAGCCGCGCCCGAGGGGGCCATGGGAAAACATACAGATAGATTTCACTGGTCCATTACCCGCTTCGCGAGGTAAACAATATTGCCTGGTCATTATCGACCAGTTCACCCGCTGGGTGGAAGCTTTCCCGACCTGAAATTGTACTGCCACCACTGTCGCCCGTATTTTGGCAGAAGAAGTAATTCCTAGATGGGGAATACCGTTGCAAATCGACTCTGACCAGGGAACACACTTTACCGGGTCAGTAATAAAAACAGTCTGTGGGCTGATGGGGATAAAACAAAAGTTCCACATTCCTTACCACCCCCAGAGCTCAGGGATGGTGGAGCGAATGAATAGAACTTTGAAGGTGGCCCTAGCTAAGGCTATAAGGGATACCGGGAAATCATGGGTAGACGTGTTACCCATCATTCTGATGAAACAGCGAGCGACCCCGAATCGAACAATGTGATTATCCCCATATGAATTAATGACAGGCAGAGCTATGCAACTCCCAGAAGGAATAGTTACGGGGGGCACAGACGTAGGACCACTTAAAGATAGGCTCCGACAATACGTGATAGAGTTAAGCAAACAATTGAAAGATATGAGACAAACCCGGGACAGGCAAGCTGAAAAGGATAAAGATCTAGAGTTAACGGCATTCCCATATATTCCCCCAGCAGGGACGAAGGTAATGGTTAAAAACTTACCAGGGAAGCCCGGGTTTGCTCCGAAGTGGTCGGGCCCGTATGATATCGTAATTAGTGGAGATACGTGTGCTTGCGTCGATATGAGGGGCATGGGACGGTGGAAACATTGGACACAGTTGAAAATCTATGACCCTTCATCGACTTAAGAAAGGGCCACCCCTGAACGAATACTCTTCGTAGAAAGTGAGGAATGTCCGAACCGATGATACAAAAATTCAAACCCGAAATTGATAGTCTAGAATTAACAATGAAAATTGCAATTCGGGTTATGTGCGTTTTGTTTGTGATATTTGGCCTTGTCTGGATCCTCGAATATTTGTGGCACCGTGCACAAAGCGCTGCGGGGGAGACAAGGTCAAATAACAATAATAATGAGAATAAGGAGGAAATTGATGAGATAATTGCCTAGATAATTGTGTTTGTCCAGAATTTCAGAATGAACCGTACAAGCAACTGAAGAAGAAATCGAGGAAATTTGATGTGAAGTTGCGATTTTTGTTTTCTCTTTTGATTTTGTTAAAAAAAACTGTTGTAATAATGGAAAAAGGGACATTACTGTTATGTGTGCGTAGTGGGTGCCTGTCTAATCGTTATGTTGAGACAGGACCCCGGACCGGAGAATGATAACAAGCGGCGTTGTAGAGAACTAAATGTGAATAACTTTTTGTATATGTCATATACTTATGCCAAAGAAACCGATATCTCCAGTTGTTGGGTGTGTGCACACGTACCCATCCACTCAGAAGGGGGTATCCCTTTGAGACCAGCCCCCTTCGATATGCCAGACACATTGGAACTGAATGTTGCACATATATCCCTGATAGTTCGGAGAATATAACCAATCTGGCCGAACACATTCGGAAGGAGGTGGGAAAACTTAGACAACCACCTGAATCGACTCTGTGGAGTTGGGCACATGGGTGGTTGGGATCAATCGGAACCTCATTGTTACAGGGACTGATGTCGTTCTTTGTCATAATAATTGTGTTGTATTGTGCATTCCTGTTGTTGAAATGTTGCTGAGCCCAAGTGGCAAAGAATGCTGTTCCAGCCGCACCAGTCAGGCTGGTATATGGTAACATAGGGGATAGATCTTTGTTTATTTAGGAGCACAAACAGTTAGAAAGGAAAATGCTTATGCGCAGGTAGCTATTAAAGGGGTATAGTAAGATAGAGTAGGGATAGACCATTGGTTATGACATAAGGCACAAGAAGAAACAGATAAACAGATGAAGAAGGCAACGAGAACAAAAAGGAGAAGAACATGTTCGCGACACGTCAGATGAAGGATGATGGATCAAAATGGACAATAACCAAAATGGTATAAATGAATTAGCAACAATGTTATGAATTACTGTAATTGTTGTTAGCTTTCGTAAACGGATCATGAAGAGTTGTGTGCCACCAGTCTAACCATGGTATGATGGTTCCCAGGGCAAATCAAGCTTTGGCCAGGGACCAATAGGAGGGACTGTTGGGGTAAAATTGTTGTGCCTAGGGAAGGTAAGGGTTAAAATATATTCTTGAAGCTCCGGCTTTGTCAACTTACAGAAGTGACAGTTTACAATAGCATAAAGTTGATTAACTTACAGCAATAGCATAAAGTTGATTAACTTACAGCAATAGCATAAAGTTGATTAACTTACAGCAATAGCATAAAGTTGATTAACTTACAGAAGTGACAGTTTGAAATAGAAAAGAGTTGAGCAACTGATTGGTGCAGGCGGGCGCATGGCTAGATAGGAATCTGCCCCTTGGCCTGCTAAAAAGTACGATGATATAATTAAGTTGTTTTTAAAAGAATGTGATTGGAGGTCAGTTGTTGCTAAAGCGCCAGATTGGCCGAAGAATAACTGACCAAGACTAATGATGTAATAACTACTGATATCGGTACTTTCCAACCTTTTTGAACTGTATAAGAAGCACTCGATCACCACTGTAAAAGCGAGAAGCTGGACACAAGGTTGCGGAATCTTTGTCTCTTCTCCCAAAGTACTTTGTCCAAATAAATTGTGTGCTTTGAACGATCAACAGACTTGGTGAAGTTCTTTTTCACTTACAAATACAGAGTAAAGCTCCCTCTACACTGTCCCATCAAACACTGCCAGCCCATAATGAGCGGGGCTCAGGGAGGTTGGTTGCTAGGCACTGCAGTGATGTCATAAAGCAGGGCCATTCAGCCCAGCTGGTCGTCTCCTTGTCCCTTTAAAGGAGGAGAGCGGGGACACCCTGTCTCCAAACACACCCCACCTGTTCACACTGAGAATCCCCAGGCAGGGCCCAAGGCCCAGAGTGTGGAACACAACCAAGGGGGAAAGAGGAGGAGAGCGGGGACACCCTGTCTCCAAACACACCCCACCTGTTCATACTGAGAATCCCCAGGCAGGGCCCAAGGCCCAGAGTGTGGAACACAACCAAGGGGGAAAGAGGAGGAGAGCGGGGACACCCTGTCTCCAAACACATCCCACCTGTTCATACTGAGAATCCCCAGGCACAGCCCAAGGCCCAGAGTGTGGAACACAACCAAGGGGGAAAGAGGAGGAGAGCGGGGACACCCTGTCTCCAAACACATCCCACCTGTTCATACTGAGAATCCCCAGGCAGGGCCCAAGGCCCAGAGTGTGGAACACAACCAAGGGGGAAAGAGGAGGAGAGAAGGGGAGGAGTAGGGACTGAGGGACACCAAGCTTCAGTTTTAGAGCCTGTAGACTTCAGGAGGGAAGACTGAGTTCAGTAGTTTTAGAATCCAGGGAAACGACGAGGAGCAGATGGGGAGACTGGTGTGGATTCCAGCACAGTGAGGATGTAGGGGGAGGGAGATTGTGTCGGGCCGTGTATTAGGGGTGTAGGAGGGACACGAGAGGAAAGGTTAGAGGAGCAATTACTGCAGCAGTGTCCATGAATAGTGAGAGAGAGAAGGTGGAGGTTACAGTGGACCATGGGCAGTCTGTTAAACTGTCTGTTTGCTGTGACTACACAGGATTACACAGGATATACGGCACAGAAACAGGCCATTCGGCCCAACCAGTCCATGCTGGCGTTTATGCTCCACTCGAGCCTCCTCCCGTCTTTCCTCATCTAACTATCAGCATAACCCTGTATTCCCTTCTCCCTCATGCTTGTCTAACTGCCCCTTAAATGCATCTATACTATTCGCTTCAACCACTCCCTGTGGTAGCGAGTTCCACATTCTCCCCACTCTCTGGGTAAAGAAGTTTCTCCTGAATTCCCTATTTGATTTCTTGGTGACTATCTTATATTGATGGCCTCTAGTTATGCTCTTCCCCACAAGTGGAAACACTCTCTCTGTATCTACTCTATCAAAACCGTTCATAATTTTAAAGTCATCTATTAGGTCACCACTCAGCCTGCTTTTTTCAAGAGAAGAGAGACCCAGCCTGTCCATCCTTTCCTGACAGGTATACCCTCTCATTTCTGGTATCATCCTTGTAAATCTTCTCTGCACCCTCTCCAGTGCCTCTATATCCTTTTTATAATATGGTGACCAGAATTGTACGCAGTGCTCCAAGTGTGGTCTAACCAAGGTTCGATACAAGTTTAGCATAACTTCACTACTTTTCCATTCTATAACAATTCAATTCTATAACAATCAATCCCAATAATTTAACCCAATAGGTTAAAGTCTTAAGTCCAATTTTGTCAGCATGCTGCGACATTCGATGTCTGCAGATAACGGGAGATAAATTCTTAAAACTGCTGGATCTCTTGCTCTGCCATCAACCTCATCAAACTGGAGCTGGCATTGCCTAATATGGTCGTCTCTGGCTACTGCACAGTCCAGAGACACAAGTCTGCATTTTCTTCAACACACATCAACAACGTTAGAAGCAGTAAAAACACTGTGGCCTTCCTGGGGCAGCACAAACCACTAGTCTCCAGACTTTTCTTATCCCAACATCATATTTCTGATCGAAACATTCTGTGATGAAAATATCCAAGGCCAGTTGGTTGCAAACACCAGCTGTTGCTCAGTGAAATCTCTCTCTCTCTCTCTAATGATACCAACCACATTTTCCCCGATATCGAATGAACTAAACATGAACACCTTTCGGAAGCTGAATTACCCGAGGTCCATATGCCAACACCCCTCTCATCTTCCATTCACTTCAATTGAAAGGAAACCGATAGATTGGACCAGTCAGGATTTGAAAGATATTTACAACAGATTCTAGATGTTCTTAGAGTTGGGATCTTTCTCTATTCTGTCCACTCGAGGAGTTAGATAACAAGACTTTCTCCTGTGAATATAGAGCTGGGGTATTGGGCCATGATGTGTCCACTTGTTCATCTTGTTGACTCTAAACCTGGGCCAATTATTTGATGTGATCTGTTTACTTGCTAAGTGGATTCAAATTTAAATTGAAACAAGGTTTGCAGGCGTGATGCTCTATTCACACATTGAAGGTGAGAGAGATGCTGTGGGACACACGCTAAGTCCAGCAGCTGAAAGTGATTAACAGTCTGGGTTTTGTGTTTACTGATCCCGGGCGTGTTACCGAGGCCTTCCCTGGATACCAAGGCTAGGAGAGGCACTCTGGAAGGTATGGGGAGCTGGGACTTGTCCATGAGAGTAACCGAAGGTACAAGAACTGAAATAATCTGGAGAAAAGGCCCAAAAATGGAGCAGTCGGTAAGAGGACATCAATTAGTCTCCTCTTGGAGACATCAAATATCGACACACTGTTATTTGAAATATCAAAATACTAAACTCCAGCCTGGTTACAGGGGTTATTAACATTAGCAGAAACAAACTCCACCTGTCAGAATGGACACGATTCAGTCGGGATGTGATTAAAAGCAGCAATAACAGTAGAATCCAACCCCGGTCACTTGTGAACTCGCTGGTGTGTCAGCAGGTGGGATGAAGTAGTGAATCCTTTCCCACAGTCGGAGCAGGTGAACGGCCTCTCCCCAGTGTGAACACGCTGATGAGTTAGAAGGTTGGATAACTGAGTGAATCCTTTCCCACAGTTGGAGCAGATGAACGGCCGCTCCCCAGTGTGAACACGCTGATGAGCTAGGTTAGATGATTCAGTGAATCCCTTCCCACATTCGGAGCAGGTGAACGGTCTCTCCCCCGTGTGAACTCGCTGGTGTCTCAGCAGGTGGGATGAAGTAGTGAATCCTTTCCCACAGTCGGAGCAGGTGAACGGCCTCTCCCCAGTGTGAACACGCTGATGAGTTAGAAGGTTGGATAACTGAGTGAATCCTTTCCCACAGTTGGAGCAGATGAACGGCCTCTCCCCAGTGTGAACACGCTGATGAGTTAGAAGGTTGGATGATTCAGTGAATCCCTTCCCACACTCGGAGCAGGTGAACGGTCTCTCCCCCGTGTGAACTCGCTGGTGTCTCAGCAGGTGAGATGAATCAGTGAATCCCTTCCCACACTCTGAGCAGGTGAACGGACCCTCACCCGTGTGAACTCGCTGGTGTCTCAGCAGGTGGGATGAACGAGTGAATCCCTTCCCACACACGGAGCAGGTGAATGGTCTCTCCCCGGTGTGAACTCGCTGGTGTGTCAGTAGGTGGGTTGACTGAGTGAATCCCTTCCCACACTCAGAGCAGGTGAACAGTCTCTCCCCAGCGTGACTGCGCCGATGAATTTCCAGATTAGATGGGGAACTGAATCCCTTCCCACATTCCCCACATTTCCACAGTTTCTCTGTGGTCCGGGTGTCCTCGTGTCTCTCCAGGTTGGACGATCAGTTGAAGTCTCATCCACACACAGAACACGTGTACGGTTTCTCCCCACTGTGAATGGTGCGATGTTTTTCAGGCTGTGTAACGGGTTAAAGCTCTTTCCACAGTCAGTGCACTGGAACACTCTCACTCGGGTGTGTCTGTCTCAGTGCTTTTCCAGTTACACTGATGTTTGAAATCTTTTCTCACAGGCAGAACAGACAAACATTTCTCCTTCCACATTCAAAGGCTGATGATATTCAGGTCCTGATGAATCGAGTGACTGACAGATCTTGACATTGTGTTTGGTTCGAGATTCCCGTATGCAAATCCTCCCCTTCTAATACCCTGTAAAAGGAATTTACAAAACTCATCAGTGTAAGTACAGGACAGAAATTCAGAAGACAATTCTAGTTTCTACAGAAGATTCTTTCCTCTCTTGTTCCCCCAAAGCTGTAAATCCCTGTCCCACAAATTGTACCTCCTCCCTGTGCTAAAATGCAAAACTATCACACATCTCAAGACAGTTTGTGTTTTGCTCCCAGTTTTCTCCCCCAACCCTGGCTGGGTTCAGTTCAACACTCATAAAATTCTAACAGGACTTGGCAGACTAGATGCAGGAAGGATGTTCCCGATGGCGGGGGAGTCCAGAACCAGGGGTCACAGTCTAAGGATAAGGGGTAAGCCATTTAGGACAGAGATGAGGAGGACTTTCTTCACCCAGAGAGTGGTGAAGCTGTGGAATTCTCTACCACCGAAGGCAGTTGAGGCCAACTTATTAAACATATTCAAGAAGGAGTAAGATATATTTCTTAAGGCTAAAGGGATCAAGGGATATGGGAAGAAAGCAGGGACAGGGTACTGAATTTGGATGATCAGCCATGATCTCATTAAATGGCGGAACAGACTCGAGGGGCCGAATGGCCTACTCCTGCTCCTATGAAAGTGCTGACTTCAGTTCTACACTCACTGGTCCCCCTCCCTCTCCTCCCCTGCCCTGAAGGTGCTGACTCTGACTGGGTTCAGTTCTCCTACCCTGAAGGTGCTGACTCTGGCTGGGTTCAGTTCTACACTCACTGGTTCCCCGCCCTCTCCTCCCCTGAAGGTGCCGACTCTGGCTGGGTTCAGTTCACTCACTGGGATCCTGAAGCCCCGTCCACCAATGAGTCCTTTACAAAGAAGGCCGCGAACGCGCGCTACCGCTTGTTGAAGCAAGTTTGCGACACAGAAATCTACTGCTTTCCTTTACAAAGATGGCCACCATCAGCCTAGGCCTACGACCGGGAAAAAGCCCCGGAGTTGTTAACGCAGAACCTGTAAGTTCTCATTCGGGACTTGAGGCCTACACCAGATGTTTATGAAGCCCGCCCACCGAGTGCGTTACCTCCCTGCGCCCCGCTGATTCGTAATCAGCGCAAAATTCGTACATCCCACCTTTATCCGCTTCCAGGACCCGCACGCCCTGGCTCACAGTGACACTGCGCATGCGCCAAATACAGGCGCCTGCGCACTAGGCTCCTCCAGTGTGAATAGGGCACATTATCCCCCGCGTGGCATGCCGGGGAACATCCCCGCAATTGATAGCCCCAATTAGTGAATGGAGAATGAGTTTCTGTGCTCCGAGTGAGAGAAAATTCATCAATAACTCACTGAGAAACCCAAGTGCACGGGCACTCTGCCATGGTTCAGTCCTGGATGTGATTAATAACAGAATCCACACCCCTGCAGTCACATGTGAACTCACTGGAGTCTCAGCAGGTGGGTGAATTTCTTCCCACACACAGGATCTTGAAACAGCCTCTCTCGTGCATCAGCTGCTTTGAACTTTGAAAGCTTTTCTCATTGTCAGAGTATTTACAGCAACTGTTCTCAATGTGGACACTCTGGAGTAGGAGAGTAAACTTGCAAGGAACATAAAAGCAGACTGTAAAAGCTTGTACAAGTATGTAAAAAGAGAAAGATTGGTTAAGACAAATGTAGGTCCCTTACAGTCAGAAACGGGATAATTTATAATGGGGAACAAGGAAATGGCATAGCATTTAAACAAATACTTTGGTTCTGTCTTCACGGCAGAGGACACAAATAACTTCCCAGAATTGCTAGGGAACCAAGGGTCTCGTGAGGAGGAGGAATTAAAGGAAATTAGTATTAGTAAAAAAAAGTGCTGGAGAAATTAATGGGACGGAAAGCTGATAAATCCGCAGGGCATGATAATCTGTTAATGGAAATATTGGATACATTGGTTGTCCTCTTCCAAAATTCCATAGCTTATGGAACAGTTCCTGCAGATTGGAGGGTGGCAAATGCAACCCCACTATTTAAAAAAGGAGGGAGAGAAAACAGGGAATTACAGACCGGTTAGCCTAACATCAGAAGTAGGGAAATGCTAGAGTCCATTATAAAGGATGTGATAACAGGACATTTAGAAAATATCAACAGGATTAGACAAAGTCAACATGGATTTATGAAAGGGAAATCGTGTTTGACAAACCTACTGGAGTTTTTTGATGATGTAACTGGTAGAATAGATAAAGAAAAACCAGTGGATGTGGTGTATTTGGATTTTCAGAAGGCCTTTGATAAAGTCCCACATAAGAGGTTAGTGTGCAAAACTAAAGCACGTGGGATTGGGGTAATATACTGGCATGGATTGAAAATTGGTTAACTGCCAGGAAACAGAGAGTAGGAATAAATGGGTCTTTTTTGGGGTGGCAGGCGGTGACTAGAGGGGTACCGCAGGGATCAGCCCCAGCTATTCACAATATATATCAATGATTTGGATGAGGGAACCAAATGTAATATTTCCAAGTTTGCTGATGACATGAAACTAGGTGGGATTGTGAGTTGTGAGGAGGATGCAAAGAGGCTTCAAGGTGATTTGGAAAAGTTGAGTGAGTGGGCAATTACAAGGCAAATGCAGTATAACGTGGATAAATGTGAAGTTATCCACTTCGGTAGGAAAAACAAAGGTAGAGTATTATTTAAATGGTGTTAGATTGGGAAATGCTGATGTACAATGGGACCTGGGTGTCCTTGTACACCAGTCACTGAAAGCAAACATGCAGGTACAGCAAGCAGTTAGGAAGGCAAATGGTATGTTGGCCTTCATTGCAAGAGGATTTGAGTGCAGGAGCAAGGATGTCTTACTGCAGTTATACAGGGCCTTGGTGAGACCACACCTAGAGTACTGTTTTGGTCTCGTTACCTAAGAAATAATATACTTGCCATAGAGGGAGTGCAGCAAAGGTTCACCAGCTGATTCCTGGGATGGCAGGACTGTCTTATGAGGAGAGATTGGGCCGACTAGGCCTGTATTCACTCGAGTTTAGAAGAATGAGAGGGGATCTCATTGAAACGTATAAAATTCTGACAGGGCTGGACAGACTGGATGCAGGGAGGATGTTTCCCCTGGCTGCGGGGTCTAGAACGAGGGGTCACAGCCTCAGGATACGAGGTAGGACATTTAGGACTGAGATGAGAAGTGTCTTCACGCAGAGGGTGGTGGACCTGTGGCATTCTCTACCACAGAAGTCTGTGGAGGCCAATCACTGAATATATTTAAGAAGGAGATAGAGAGATTACTGGACATAAAAGGCATCAAGGTGTATGTGAAGAGAGTGGGAATATGGTTTTGAGATAGAGGATCAGCCATGATCATATTGAATGGCAGAGCAGGCTTGAAGGGCTGCATGACCGACTCCTGCTCCTATTTTACTATGTTTTCACACTCAGCTGGTGAACGCCCTCACCCCGGTGTGATTGTATCTATGAGTTGCCACCTCGGATGGGCAACTGAATCCATTCCCACATTTACACTGTTCAGGTGGGTGCACGAGTCTCACAGACTAGATGATTTGTTAAAAGTGGATCCAGGCACAGAACACATGTCCTGTTTCTCCCCACTGTGATTGCTGCTTTTTCCTTCTATATCCAAAGGCCGATGATATTCAGGTCCTGATAATCCGGTGAATCTGTCAGATCTTGATGCAATGTTTGGATTCAGTTTCTATCTGCAGATCCTCCCCTTCTAATACCCTCAAATGGTGTTTACAACAGGATAGAACTTCAGAACAGACAAATATAGTTTCTATACATACTTTCCTCTCCTGTCCCTCCTAAGCTGTAAATTCCCCATTCTACACACACTCCCTTCATCCTTACTGTCTAAAAACAACATTCATTACATCGTCTGGGATTTTGTGTCTCCCCTTCTCTCCGGAAGGAACTGAATCTGGCTGGGTGCAATTAGTTAACCTCTATATTTTGGTAGGAAGAACGAGGAGAGGCAATGTAAAGTAAAGGGTACAATTCTATAGGGGGTGCCTGAACAGAGAGACCTGGGGGTATATGTGCACAAATCGTTGAAAGTGGCAGGGCAGGTTGAGAAAGTGGTTAAAAAAGCATACGGGATCCTGAGCTTCATAAATAGAAGCATAGCATACAAAACCAAGGAAGTTATGAAGTTTTTATAAAACACTGGTCCGATCTCTCTGGAGTTTAGAAGAATGAGAGGTGATCTCATTGAAACATACAAGATTCTGAAGGGGATTGACAGGGTAGATGCTGAGTGGTTGTTTCCCCTGGCTGGAGTGTCTAGAACTAGGGGGCATAGTCTCAGGATAAGGGATAGGCCATTTAAGACCGAGATGAGGAGGAATTTCTTCACTCAGAGGGTTGTGAATCTATGGAATTCTCTGCCCCAGAGGGCTGCGAATGGTGAGTCTTTGAGTATATTCAAGGCTGAGATAGCTGGAGTTTTGGACTCCAGGGAAATGAATGGGATATGGAGATTGGGCGAGAAAGGGAAGTTGAGGTCGATGATCAGCCATGATCTTACTGAATGGCGGAGCAGGCTCGAGGGGCCGTATGGCCTACTCCTGCTCTTATTTCTTATGTCCTCATGACCTCAACTGGAGTATTGTGTCCAATTCTGGGCACCACACTTTAGGAAGGATGTGAAGGCCTTCGAGATAGTGTGGAAAAGATTTGTTCCAGAATAAATGTTTCCAGGGATGAGGAACTTCAGTTAAATGGATAGACTAGAGAAGCTGGGGTTGTTCTCCTTGGAGCAGAGAAGGTTGAGAGGAGATTTGATAGAGGTGTTCAGAATCATGAGGGGTCTAGACAGAGTAGATAGAGAGAAGCTGTCCCATTGGTGGAATGGTCGAGAACCAGAGGACACAGATTTAAGGTGATTGGCAGATGAACCAAAGGCGACATGAGGCAAAACCTTTTTACACAGCGAGTGGTTAGGATCTGGAATTCACTGCCTGAAAGGGGTGGTGGGGGCAGATTCAACTGTGGCTTTCAAAAGGGAATTGGTTAAGTACCTGAAGGAGAAATGTTGGCAGGGCTCCGAGGAACGGGCGGGGGGGTGGGGGGGGGGGGGGGGACTAGCTGAATTGCTCTTGCAGAGAGCCAGCACGGGCTCGATGGGCCTCCTGCTGGGCTCTAACGAGTCTATGATTCCATGATTCTAGAGCCACACCATCAGCCGACTCAGTGAGTGTCAGCAGTGACAGCAGTCCAATCCTGCCCTCAATTGACATCCATACACTTTCCAGTTGATGTCACTGGATCTCCATCAAGAGCAGGGGCAGTGCCTGATTCTTACTCTTAGTCCAGTGGTACTGAGGATAATTATAGCCCCTGAACTGCTGCCTTGTCAGAGATCAACTAACAGCCCAGATCAAGGATTGAACTTGGTACCTTCCTTATCAGTAGTGCAGAGTGTTTTAAAGTGGAAGGGGGAGGGGGAGAACAGAATATTTAGAAAGAAATATCACTCCACTTTTAAACGAAACCTTCGTCACTCTGCAAAGTTCTGAAGACTTTCAATATTAAACAAGCAAGTCAAATGGATCGTCAAAAATAGTGAAACATTTCAGAAAGGCTCGAGTCACTGAAACAGACAGGTTTACAATCACTTAACAGTACAGAAGGGAGCGACTGTTAATGGGAGCTCTGTGAGTGAAGTCCGCCGACACTCCAAGATAAACGGGTCTGTCCCTTTAACTATAAATAGACAGAGAAAGGGGAGTCGGTGTTCCTTTAAATATCTGGCCCATTGCCCCAGGCAGTGGCAGGAGGAACAGCGCGCGGTCTTTATATCCTGACCCAGCGGGCCCCGCTGATGGGCTGCCGCTGGGTCCTAAAGGGTAACACGCTTGTTCATCCGGTTAAACAGAACTGATAAGAGTTCACACAAAGCAGTCGATTTTAACTGCTTGGAGGCGGGCTTGGAGGCGTGCGGGGTGTTAAAATCGCAAAAACTGGCCCGCCTGGTTCCCGACTGCGAGCCATTTTTACTCAGGAATGCCTGATGGTCCTGAATCCGTCCCGCATCCAACAGGCGGCACTGGTCTTTAAGGCCCTTAATCACCACTAAATGGCCTCTATAATCCCATTTTAACAGGTCCTTGCATTTTAACCCTTTTCCCACGTAAAACACGCCTGGTGGGACTCACGACTGTGAAACCTGGCGGGAGCACTATTGGCTTGCTGACTATCAGCTGCAGGTCAACCATTAAAGAGGAGATTTGATCAACCATCATTTGCAAGTGGCAGGACTTTGTTGTCTCAGGCCTGGGGCAAATTTTACTAGGCTTAACCACACCTGTGGAAGGTTGGAGCCTCACACACATCTCCAGTGTGAACTCCTGGGAAACCCCTCTCGCCACCTTCTCTCAGCGCTTCCTCAACAGAGAACCTGGGGACTGTACATGGGGATTCCAATGCTGGGACTGAACAGCGGGATTCCAACCCTGGGACTGTATTCTGCACTTGCAGCGCGTTCCTATGCAGAGCTAGACAGGTAGCTAACTTGATATCTTCCCATAAAAATCACAAGGCTTGACTTTTCTTGTAAACTTTACTGAAAGGTTCTTATTGTGAAACTGAAATACAATACAGAAATGGAAGCACACATTAGTATACAAGCACATAACTGATATGCATACACAAATTTAGGTACGCCTGAGCAACACAGTACATTTGGCATGTAAATTACCAAAACACGTGGAAACACAGCTTACTGTGAATATACATTTAGCAAACTGAAAGGCATTCTCTTTAAATTAGCCCTGTACATAGTGCATCAAAATACAGCTACAAGTTAACCAGCTAGACAGAGAGCGAGCACTTCACGGCTAGCTGTGTAAGTTTGCTTACAGAGAAAAGTTACAGACTAAACATTTTCCGCAAAATATAGTGTACACTAATCATCTATAACATTCTCAAGTACTTACAGACAAATAGTGTCCAAGGCTGGAGCGTGACAAAAATATAACTTCCCAGACCATGTGTGGCTGCGGGTCTGTGATATACAGTAGTTTACTTTACTGTGCTTTACTGCACTTTACTGCACTTGCTAGGTACCAAATATCCACTAGGTGGCGGCACACAATGGAAATCGACCCAAATTACTCAAACCCCTGAATTAACTGGAAAACTAACATAAATTCCTAAAGGAAGGCAGCACACTCCCCACTTGGTACCACTACAGATACAAAATAAAACCTAAAGAAAACGTCCTTTGGCTGCAAACATACTCAGAATCCTTTCTCTAGGTTTCTTCAGAAAGGAGGATTATGATCTCTGAGACTGGCCTCAAACACATTGACAGTCCCCTCCTTGACAATCTTCACCTCCACCTCCACCTCGCGGACCCTCTTGTCCCTGCTCGGCAGAGTTTTGGCAACTAGTCCCACTGGCCATTCATTTCTGTGTGCTTGGCTGTCTTTCAGCAAGACAACATCTCCCACTTTGACATTTGGCTTGTCTTCTGTCCATTTCCTATGGCTCTGTAGGGTGGACAAATATTCTCCTCTCCATCTCTTCCAAAAAGTGTCTGCAAGACACTGGACTTGCTTCCACTGCTTCCCGTGCAGCTCAGCCATGTCGAAGTTTCCAGAGGGGGCTGAAAGAGCACTCATCTTTTGAGTCAGGAGCATCGCTGGGGTGAGGACTGCAGGCATGTCTGGGTCAGTGGACACCGGCACCAGGGGTCTTGCGTTCATGATCGCCATGACTTCAGCCATGAGAGTGCTCAAGACGTCGTGTGTGAGATGAGTGGGTCCTGTCCGAAGCAGCATAGCATCCAGAATACGCCTGGCAACACCGATGAGCCTCTCCCATGAACCACCCATGTGGGATGAATGCGGGGTGTTAAACACCCACGTGCATCCTTTCTTTTGGAGGTAGCTTCTTACCGCTGCATTGTCCGTGTGGATGTCCAACTCCTTACAGGCACCCACGAAGTTAGTCCCTCTGTCGGAGCGGAGAAGTTTGGCTGGACCACGGATTGAGAAAAACCTCCTCAGGGCACTGATGGTTAGGAAAGCTTTGTCATCCATGGGTAGTGTTAGTTTGTCATCATCCTTGGACCTTTCAAACACTGAGCATCCTAGGCTGTCTATGCTCACAGTGAGGCCTGCCTCTTCCTCACAGGCAGAGGAGGTTGACCTATGATGCTGCGTCATGCCATCGTAGTCTTCCTTTACCTGGATCCTGTTTGGGCATGGGTTGAGACAGGATGTGCGACCATTGTGCAACACGTTTGCTTTATAGACGTTGACATCCGCTGGTTTGTGGACTGTTCCCAGGCAAACTCCACCCACGAGGACCCATCCCAGGTCAAGCCACTGCGCATAAGGAGCATTGTGGGGCCCGTTGATTTGCTCACGCACCTTATGCACCCTTAAGATGTCTCTTCCCAAGAGCAGGAGGATTGGAGCATTCGGGTCCACAGCTGGAATCTTGTTGGCAACTGGCTGTAGGTGGGGCTGATGGCGTGCGACCTCTGGGGAGGGAATTTCCGTCCTATCATCTGGCATCATGTCACACTCAATTAAGGTGGGGAGGGGAAGCTGTAGTTTCCCATCCATGGACTCGATCATGAAGTTGCCAACTCTCCTACCCGTAGTTTCTGTTGTCCCTGAACAGGTTTTTAGCATGTACGGAGCTGCGCTGGCCTTGACTTCAAAGAGATTGAAGAATTCTGTCTTCGCTAGATACTTGTTACTTTGCTCATCAAGCACTGCATACATCTTGATTGCCTTCTCCTTTCTCCCTGCAGGATATGCTTTAACCAAGCAGATTTTGGAGCATGAGCGTGGGCTGCTTGCATTTCCACAAACCTCTGTACACTTGGAGGTGACTGAAGAAGATGCGCTTTTGCTTTGCTCCCCGCTATCCTCTTTGTCAACCGCAGCACTCTCGGTGGTCGAAGGAGGAGGACCTGGATGCAGGGCTGCGATGTGTTTTTCCACTGTTGCACTCGAAGCACTTGATTGTCGCCTTGCAGTCTTTTGCCATGTGCATAGTCGACTCACATCACCTGAAGCAGATGCGATTTTCTTTCAGGTATGATTTGCGCTCATCAATAGGCTTGCCTGTAAAGCTTCAACACTTTTTGAGTGGGTGGGGCTTCTTGTGTACTGGACACTGACGATCTGGGTCATCCACTTTATTCCCAGCAGAACTGGATTGGTTGACTGAGGGTTTGGCTGGAACATCTGTTTTGTGCACGCTCACAGAGGCTTTGTTGCTGTACTTTGTGGGTTTCTCTGTTCTTGAAGGAGCATGACTGCTGGAGGTGGAGAAAGTGAAACTTGGATCATCCCTCACCTTTGCCTGTTGTTGGACGAAACTGGAGAAGGGAGGAAATGCCACTCCGTTGTCCTCCTTGTACTTGGATCCCTTAGCTATCCATTTCTCTTGAAGGTTGTAGGGGAGCTTTTCCACTATTGGGTTTACCCCACGAGCTGTATCCAAATACGAGAGGCCGGTCAGGTAACCTTCTCCCTTGGCACACTCCAGTTCAAGGAGAATGTCGCCCAGTTCTCGAAGCTCGACATTATCTTTGTTGGTTAGCTTCGGAAAGTCCTCAATCTTCTTAAGCAGTGCGTGTTCAATGACTTCTGGTGTCCCATAACAATCTTCGAGACGTTGCCAAACCAGGTTGAGGCCTGCTGTGGGATTGCGGACGTGCACAGAGCGAATTCTCCTCACCTGTTCTGACGACTCAGCTCCGAGCCACTTTGTCGGCAAATCTAGTTCTTCTCTGGCTGACAGATTCAAGTCCTTGGTGGTAGTCAGAAAGGACGCTTTCCATGACCAATAATTTTCAGGACGGTCATCAAATTCTAGAAGACCTGAACTTACCAATTCTCGGCGGATGAGGTGCCTAGCGAGGTCTTGTGCACCTTATGGCTCGGGTGAGGACTGCTTGGCTGGATTGGCCGAGTGCTGTGGCGGTCTCTGCAGGCAAGTCTTACTTGTTTCTTCTCTTTTAAGCTCAGTGTCTCCGAAAACAGGCTGTTTGTTACTGTGGTGAGTAGCTGGTTCTGTGCCGAGATGCCTGGATGTTTCCTTGAAAAACAATTTGGAGTGTTGTTGGACTTACTCACTTGTACGTTGCACTGGACTGAGGGGCTGTTCTGGAACATATGGTTCATGGCTGTGCTCCCGCCTTCGTTCTCCTCACCTTCTTCATAAGCTGCAGCTTCAGCTCCAGCAGCTCTCTGGCTTTGGAGAATGTGGAGACTGGCGTCGAGGTCAGCTCTCTGCTTCATCACACTAGCGTCGAGGCCGGCACTCTGCTTCATCACACTAGCTTCTTTGTCAGCGAAGGACAATTGAGCCTGGGCAGCTTTTGCCTTGGCATGTGCTTTGGCGGCTGCAGAAGCTGTCGATGACGACGGTCTGCTGGACCGCCGAGATGATCTAGAGGATGCTTTAGAGGACTGTGACTTGGTATCATTTGCTCGAAGAAGCTCATGCTTCTCGGTTGGCTGGTCGACGTCCTCGATGGTATATTGTCTTCCTGAGCGTAGACTCATGGTAGCTGAGTGGTATCTTCTTATGCTTGAGCCCGCTGTGCTGTTGCCTTTTCACTATTCTGCCCTTGCAGCGCGTTCCTATGCAGAGCTAGACAGGTAGCTAACAATTTGATATCTTCCCATGAAAATCACAAGGCTTGACTTTTCTTGTAAACTTTACTGAACGATTCTTATTGTGAAACTGAAATACAATACAGAAATGGAAGCACACATTAGTATACAAGCACATAACTGATATGCATACACAAATTTAGGTACACCTGAGCAACACAGTACATTTGGCATGTAAATTACCAAAACACGTGGAAACACAGCTTACTGTGAATATACATTTAGCAAACTGAAAGGCATTCTCTTTAAATTAGCCCTGTACATAGTGCATCAAAATACAGCTACAAGTTAACCAGCTAGACAGAGAGCGAGCACTTCACGGCTAGCTGTGTAAGTTTGCTTACAGAGAAAAGTTACAAACTAAACATTTTCTGCAAAATATAGTGTACACTAATCATCTATAACATTCTCAAGTACTTACAGACAAATAGTGTCCAAGGCTGGAGCGTGACAAGAATATAACTTCCCAGACCATGTGTGGCTGCAGGTCTGTGATATACAGTAGTTTACTTTACTGCACTTTAATGTGCTTTACTGCGCTATACTGCGCTTTACTGCACTTGCTAGGTACCAAATATCCACTAGGTGGCAGCACACATGGAAATCGACCCAAATTACTCAAACCCCTGAATTAACTGGAAAACTAACATAAATTCCTAAAGGAAGGCAGCATAGACTGTACATGTGGATTCTAACCCTGGAACTGTACATCGGGATTCCAACCATGGGACTGTACATGGGGATTCTAACCCTGGCACTGTACATGTGGATACCAATCCTGGGACTGTACATGGGGATTACAACCCTGGGACTGTGCATGGGGATTCCAACGCTGGGAATGTACATGCGGATTCCAACCCTGGGATTTTACATCGGGTTTCCAACCCTGAGACAATATATGGGGATTCTAACCCTGGTGCTGTACATGGGTATTCTAATGCTGGGACTCTACATGGGGATACTAGCCCTGCGAGTGTACAGGGGGTTTCCAACCCTGGGAGTGTATATGGGGATTCCATTACTGGGAGTGTACAAGGCGATTCCAACCCTGGGACTGTACATGGGGATACTGACCTTGGGACTGTATATGGGGATTCCAACCCTGTGACTGTATATGGAGATTCCAACCCTGGGACTGTACATGCGGATTCCAAACCTGGGACTGTACATGCTGATTCTAACCCTGGCACTGTACATGGGGATTCTAACCCTGGCACTGTACCTTGGGATTCCAAACCAGAGACTGTACATGGCGATTCTAACCCTGGGGCTGTAAATGGGGATTCTAACGCTGTGACTGTACATGGGGATTCTACCCCTGTGAGTGTACAGGGGGCTTCCAACCCTGGGACTGCACATGGAAATTCTACTGCTGGGACTGTACAGAGAGAATACAACCTTGGGACTATGCATGTGGATTCTAACCCTGGGACTGTACAGCGGAATTCTAGCTGTGGGACTGTACATGGGGAATCCAACCCTGGGACTGTACAAGGGGATTCTAGCCCTGGGACTGCACATGGGGATTCTGACACTGGGACAGTGCATGGGGATTCCAGCCATGGGACTGTACATGCGGATTCCAGCCCTGGGACTGTACATGGGGATACCAACCCTAGGACTATGCATGTGGATTCTAACCCTGGGAATGTACAGGGGAATTCTAGCTGTGGGACTGTACATGGGGAACCCAACCCTGGGACTGTACAAGGGGATTCTAACCCTGGGACTGTACATGGGGATTCCGACACTGGGACAATGCATGGGGATTCCAGCCATGGGACTGTACATGGGGATTCCAGCCCTGGGACTGTACATGGGGATTCCAACCCTTGGACTGCACATGGGGATTCCAACCCTGGGATAGTACATGGGGATTTCATCCCTGGACTGTACATGGGGATCCTAACCCGGGGACTGTAAATGGAGACACCAACCCTGGGACTGTGCATGGGGATTTCAACCCTGGGACTGTAAAGAGGAAATCCAGCTCTGGGACTAATCATGGGGATTCCAGCCCTGGGACAGTACATGGGGATTCCAACACTGGGAATGTAGATGGGAATTCCAACCCTGTGACTGTACATGGGGTTGCCAACCCTGGGAGTGTACATGGTGATTCCAGCCCTGGGCCTGTACAAGGGGATTCTAAATCTGTGACTGTACATGAGGATTCCAAGCCTGAGACGGTAAATGGGGATACCAACCCTGGGACTGTACATGGGAATTCCAATCCAGGGACTATACCGGGGGATTCTAAACGTGGGAATGTACATGGGGATTGCAATCCTGGGACTGTACATGGGGATCCAACCCTGGGACTGTATATGTGGCTTCTAACCCTGAGACTGTACCTAGGGATTCCAACCCCGAGACTGTACATGGGGATTCCAACCCTGGGACTGTACATTGGGATTCCAACCCTGGTGCTGTCCATGGGAATACTAAACCTGTGAGTGTACAGGGGGTTTATAAAACTGGAAGTAGATATGGGGATTCCAACCCTGGGACTGTACAAGGCGATTCCACCCTGGGAATGTACATGGGGATTCTTACCCTGGGACTGTGCATGAGGATTCTAACCCTGGGACTGTATATGGGGATTCCAACCCAGAGACTGTACATGGCGATTCTAAACGTGGGGCTGTACATGGGGATTATAACGCTGGGACTGTACATGGGGATTCTAACCCTGTGAGTGTACAGGGGGTTTCCAAACCTGGGAGTACACATGGGGATTCCAACCCTGGGGCTGTAAATGGGGATTCTAACCCTGGTGCTGTACATGGGAATACTAACCCTGTGAGTGTACAGGGGGTTTACAAAACTGGAAGTAGACATGGGGATTCCAACCCTGGGACTGTACAGGGCGATTCCACCCTGGGAATGTACATGGGGATTCTTACCCTGGGACTGTGCATGAGGATTCTAACCCTGGGACTGTATATGGGGATTCCAACCCAGAGACTGTACATGGCGATTCTAAACGTGGGGCTGTACATGGGGATTATAATGCTGAGACTGTACATGGGGATTCTAACCCTGTGAGTGTACATGGAAATTCATAACCTGGGACTGTACATGGAGATTCTAACCCTGGGATTGTAAATGGTGATTCTAACCCTGGAACTGTTCATCGGGATTCCAAACCTGGGACTGTACATGGGAATTCTAACACTGGCACTATACATGGGGATACCAACCTTGGGGCTGTACATGGGGAATGCAACCCTGGGTCTGTACATGTGGATTACAAGCCTGGGACTGTACATGGGGATTCCAACCCTGGGCCTGTACATGGAGATTCTAACCATGCTACTGTACATGGAGATCCCATCCCTGGGACTGTACATGGGGATGCCAAACCTGGGACTGTGCAAGGTGATTCTAAACCTGGCACTGCATATGGGGATACCAACTCTGAGACAGTAGATGGGGATTCTAAACCTGGGACTGCACATGGCGATTCGAAACCTGGGCGTGTACATGGGGATTCCAACCCTGGGGCTGTACATTGGAATTCCAAACCTGGGGATTCCAACCTGGGACTGCACATGGGATTCCAAACCTGGGACAGTACATGGGGATTCTAATCCTGGAACTGTACATGGGGATTCCAACCCTGGGACTGTGCTTGGGGTTTCTAACCCTTGGAGTGTAGATTGGGTTTCTGAGCCTCGGAATCTACTTGTTGATACTAACACTGGGATTGAACATGGGGATTCCAGCCCAGGGAAAGTGCATGGGGATTCTAACGCTGGGACTGTACATGGGGAATCTAACGCTGGGACTGTACATGGGGATTCTAATTCTGGGACTGTACATGGGGTATCTAACCCTGGGACTGGACATGGAGATTCTAATTCTGGGACAGCACATGGAGGTTCCAACCCTGGAAATGTACATGGAGATTCTAACCCTGGGACTGTACATGGGGATTCCAACCGTGTGACTGTACATGGAGATTCTAACCCTGGGACGGTACATGGGGTTTCCAAACCTAGGACTGTACATGGGGATTCCATCCCTGAGACTTTACAGGGATATTCCCACCCTGGGACTGTACATGGAGATTCTAACCCTGTGACTGTACATGGGGATTCTAACCCTGGGACTGTACATGGGAATTCCAACCCTGGGACTGTACATGGGGAATACAACCCTGGGACTGTACATGAGTATTCTAACCTTGGGACTCTAAATGGGGATTCCAAGCCTGTGACTGTACCTGGAGATGCCAACCCTGGAACAGTACATCAGAATTCCAACCCTGGGACTGTACATGGGGATTCTAACCCTGGCAATCTACATCGGGATTCTAACGCTGGGACTGTACATGAGGACTCTAACCCTGTGCGTGTACAGGGGGATACCAACAATCACAGAATCACAGAAAACCCACAGTGCAGATAGAGGCCATTCGGCCCATCGAGCCTGCACCGACACATATTCCAAACCTGGGACAGTACATGTGGATTCTAATCCTGGAACTATACATGGGGATTCCAACCCTGGGACTGTACATGGGGAATCCAACACTGGGGTTTCCAACCTGGGACTGCATATGGGGATTCCAACCTGCAACTGTACATGGGGATTGCAACCCTAGGACTGTACATGGGGATTCTAACCCTGGAACTGTAGATGGGGATTCCAACCCTGGAACTGTGCTTGGGAATTCTAACCATGAGACTGCACATGGGGATTCTAACGCTGGAACTGTACATGGGGATTATAACCCTGGGACTGTACATGGGGATTCCAACCCTGGGACTGTACAGGGGGATTCCAACACTGGGACTGTACAGGGGGATTCCAAACCTGGCACTGTATATGGGGATAGCAACTCTGACACTGTACATGGGGATTCTAAACCTGGGACTGCACATGGCGATTCGAAACCTGGGAGTGTACATGGGGATTCCAACCCTGGGGCTGTACATGGGAATTCCAAGCCTGGGGATTCCAACCTGGGACTGCACATGGGATTCCAAACCTGGGACAGTACATGGGGATTCTAATCCTGGAACTGTACATGGGGATTCCAACCCTGGGACTGTGCTTGGGGTTTCTAACCCTTGGAGTGTAGATTGGGTCTCTGAGCCTCGGAATCTACATGTTGATACTAACACTGGGATTGAACATGGGGATTCCAGCCCAGGGAAAGTGCATGGGGATTCTAACGCTGGGACTGTACATGGGGAATCTAACGCTGGGACTGTACATGGGGATTCTAATTCTGGGACTGTACATGGGGTATCTAACCCTGGGACTGGACATGGAGATTCTAATTCTGGGACAGCACATGGAGGTTCCAACCCTGGAAATGTACATGGAGATTCTAACCCTGGGACTGTACATGGGGATTCCAACCGTGTGATTGTACATGGAGATTCTAACCCTGGGACAGTACATCGGGATTCCAACCCTTGGATTGTACATGGGGATTCCAACCCTGGGACTGTACATGGAGAGTCCAACCCTGGGACTGTACATGGAGACTCCAACCCTAGGATTGTACATGGGGATTCCAACCCTGGGACTGTACATGGGGATTTCAACCCTGGGACTGCCGAAGGGGATTCCAACCCTGCGACTGTACATGGAGATTCCAAACTTGCGACTCTACATGGGGATTCTAACCCTGGGACAGTACGTGGGAATTCCAACCCTTGGACTGTACATGAGGATTCCAACCCTGGGACTGTACATGGAGACTCCAACCCTGGGACTGTACATGGAGACTCCAACCCTGGGATTGTGCATTTGGATTCCAACCCTGGGACTGCCGAAGGGGATTCCAACCGTGCGACTGTTCATGGAGATTCCAAACTTGTGACTCTATGTGGGGATTCCAACCCTGGGACTGTACATGGGCATTCCAACCCTGGGCTGTACAGGCGGATTCCAACCCTGGGACTTTCCATGGAGATTCCAACCCTCGGATTGTACATCGGGATTCCAACCCTGGGACTGTACATGGAGATTCCAAACTTGTGACTCTACATGGGGATTCTAACCCTGGGAAAGTACGTGGGAATTCCAACCCTGGGATTGTGCATTGGGATTCCAACCCTGGGACTGCCGAAGGGGATTCCAACCGTGCGACTGTTCATGGAGATTCCAAACTTGTGACTCTACGTGGGGATTCCAACCCTGGGACTGTACATCGGGATTCCAACCCTGGGACTGTACATGGGGATTCTAACCCTGGGACTGTACATGCAGTTACCAACCCTGGGACTGTACATGGGGATTCTAAACCTGGGACTGCACGTGGGGATTCCAAGCCTGGGAGTGTACATGGGGATTCCAACCCTGGGACTGTACATGGGGAATCCAACACTGGGGTTTCCAACCTGGGACTGTATATGGGGATTCCAACCTGCAACTGTACATGGGGATTCCAACCCTGGAACTGTACTTGGGAATTCTAACCCTGGGGCTGCACATGGGGATTCTAATGCTGGAACTGTACATGGGGATTATAACCCTGGGACTGTACATGGGTTTTCCAACCCTGGGACCGTACAGGGGGATTCCAACACTGGGACTGTGCAAGGGGATTCTAAACCTGGCACTGTATATGGGGATACCAACTCTGAGACTGTACATGGGGATTCCAAACCTGGGACAGTACATGGGGATTCTAATCCTGGAACTGTACATGGGGATTCCAACCCTGGGCCTGTGCTTGGGGTTTCCAACCCTGGGACTGCACATGGGGATTCTAACGATAGGAATGTACATGGTGATTCTAACCCTTGAACTGGACATGAGGATTGCAACCCTGGGACTGTGCATGGGACACCAACCCTGGGACTGTGCATGGGGATTCTAACCCTGGGAGTGGAGATTGTGTTTCAAACCCTCGGAATCTACATGATGATACTAACACTGGGATTGAACATGGGGATTCCAGCCCTGGGACAGTGCATGGGGATTCTAACGCTGGGACTGTACATGGGGATTCCAACCCTGGGACTGTACATGGGGATTCTAAAGCTGGGATTGTACATGGGGATTCTAACACTGGGACTGTACATGGAGATTCCAACCCTGTGACTGTACATGGAGATTCTAACCCTGGGACAGTACATCGGGATTCCAACCCTTGGATTGTACATGGGGATTCCAACCCTGGGACTGTACATGGGGATTCCAACCCTGGAACTGCCGAAGGGAATTCGAACCCTGCGACTCTACATGGAGATTCTACACTTGTGACTCTACATGGGGATTCTAACCCCGGGACAGTACATGGGCATTCCAACCCTTGGATTGTACATGGGCATTCCAACCCTGGGACTGTACATGGAGACTCCAAACCTGGGACTGTACATGGAGACTCCAACCCTGGGATTGTGCATTGGGATTCCAACCCTGGGACTGTACATGGTGATTCTAACCCTGGGACTATACATGGGGATACCAACCCTGGGAATGTACATGGGGATTCTAAACCTGGGACTGCACGTGGGGATTCCAAGCCTGGGAGTGTACATGGGGATTCCAACTCTGGGACTGTACATGGGGAATCGAACACTGGGGCTTCCAACCTGGGACTGTATATGGGGATTCCAACCTGCGACTGTACATGGGTATTGCAACCCTGGAACTGTACATGGGGATTCTAACCCGGGAACTGTACATGGGGATTCCAACCCTTGGATTGTACATGGGGATTCCAACCCTGTGACTATACATGGGGATTCCAACCCTGGAACTGTGCTTGGGGATTCCAACCCTGGGACTGTACATGGGGATTCCAACCCTGGGACTGCCGAAGGGGATTCCAACCGTGTGACTGTTCATGGAGAATCCAAACTTGTGACTCTACATGGGGATTCTAAACCTGGAACATTACATGGTGATTCCAACCCTTGGATTGTACATGGGGATTCCAACCCTGGGACTTTCCATGGAGATTCCCACCCTGAGACTGTACATGGAGATTCTAACCCTGGAACTGTTCATCGGGATTCCAAACATGGGACTGTACATGGGGATTCTAACACTGGCACTGTACATGGGGATACCAACCTTGGGACTGTACATGGGGAATGCAACCCTGGGTCTGTACATGTGGATTACAAGCCTGGGACTGTACATGGGGATTCCAACCCAGGGCCTGTACATGGAGATGCCAACCATGCTACTGTACATGGAGATCCCGTCCCTGGGACTGTACATGGGGATGCCAACCCTGGGACTGTACATGGTGATTCCAACGCTGGGACGATACATGGGGTTTCCAAACCTAGGACTGTACATGGGGATTCCATCCCTGAGACTTTACAGGGATATTCCTACCCTGGGACTGTACATGGAGATTCTAACACTGTGACTGTACATGGGGATTCTAACCCTGGGACTGTACATGGGAATTGCAACCCTGGGACTGTACATGGGGAATACAACCCTGGGACTGTACATGAGTATTCTAAACTTGGGAATCTAAATGGGGATTCCAAGCCTGTGACGGTACATCAGAATTCCAACCTTGGGACTGTACATGGGGATTCTAACCCTGGCAATCTACATCGGGATTCTAACGCTGGGACTGTACATGAGGACTCTAACCCTGTGAGTGTACAGGGGGATTCCAACAGTCACAGAATCACAGAAACCCCACAGTGCAGACAGAGGCCATTCGGCCCATCGAGCCTGCACCGACACACATTCCAAACCTGGGACAGTACATGGGGATTCTAATCCTGGAGCTATACATGGGGATTCCAACCCTGGGACTGTACATGGTGAATCCAACACTGGGGTTTCCAACCTGGGACTGTATATGGGGATTCCAACCTGCAACTGTACATGGGGATTGCAACCCCAGGACTGTACATGGGGATTCTAACCCTGGAACTGTAGATGGGGATTCCAACCCTGGAACTGTGCTTGGGAATTCTAACCCTGGGACTGCACATGGGGATTCTAACGCTGGAACTGTACATGGGGATTATAACCCTGGGACTGTACATGGGTATTCCAACCCTGGGACTGTACAGGGGGATTCCAACACTGGGACTGTGCAAGGGGATTCCAAACCTGGCACTGTATATGGGGATACCAACTCTGAGACTGTACATGGGGATTCTAAACCTGGGACTGCACATGGCGATTCGAAACCTGGGAGTGTACATGGGGATTCCAACCCTGGGGCTGTACATGGGAATTCCAAACCTGGGGATTCCAACCTGGGACAGTACATGGGGATTCTAATCCTGGAACTGTACATGCGGATTCCAACCCTGGGACTGTGCTTGGGGTTTCTAACCCTTGGAGTGTAGATTGGGTTTCTGAGCCTCGGAATCTACTTGTTGATACTAACACTGGGATTGAACATGGGGATTCCAGCCCAGGGAAAGTGCATGGGGATTCTAACGCTGGGATTGTGCATGGGGAATCTAACGCTGGGATTGTGCATGGGGATTCTAACGCTGGGGCTGTACATGGGGATTCTAATTCTGGGACTGTACATGGGGATTCCAACCCTGGGACTGTACATGGGGATTTCAACCCTGGGAATTCCGAAGGGGATTCCAACCCTGCGACTGTACATGGAGGTTCCAAACTTGTGACTCTACATGGGGATTCTAACCCTGGGACAGTACTTGGGAATTCCAACCCTTGGATTGTACATGGGGATTCCAACCCAGGGACTGTACATGGAGACTCCAACCCTGGGATTGTGCATTGGGATTCCAACCCTGGGACTGCCGAAGGGGATTCCAACCGTGCGACTGTTCATGGAGATTCCAAACTTGTGACTCTACATGGGGATTCCAACCCTGGGACTGTACAGGGGGATTCCAACCCTGGGACTTTCCATGGAGATTCCCACCCTGAGACTGTACATGGAGATTCTAAACCTGGGACTGCACATGGAGATTCCAATCCTCGGACTGTACATCGGGATTCCAACCCTGGGACTGTACATGGGGATTCTAAACCTGGGATTCACGTGGGGATTCCAAGCCTGGGAGTGTACATGGGGATTCCAACCCTGGGACTGTACATGGGGAATCCAACACTGGGGTTTCCAACCTGGGACTGTATATGGGGATTCCAACCTGCAACTGTAGATGGGGATTCCAACCCTGGAACTGTGCTTGGGAATTCTAACCCTGGGACTGCACATGGGGATTCTAACGCTGGAACTGTACATGGGGATTATAACACTGGGACTGTGCAAGGGGATTCTAAACCTGGCACTGTATATGGTGATACCAACTCTGAGACTGTACATGGGGATTCCATACCTGGGGATTCCAACCAGTGACTGCACATGGGATTCCAAACCTGGGACAGTACATGGGGATTCTAATCCTGGAACTGTACATGGGGATTCCAACCCAGGGACTGTGCTTGGGGTTTTGAAACCTGGGACTGCACATGGGGATTCTAACGATAGGACTGTACATGGTGATTCTAACCCTTGAACTGGACATGAGAATTGCAACCCTGGGACTGTGCATGGGACACTAACCCTGGGACTGTGCATGGGGATTCTAACCCTTGGAGGGTAGATTGGGTTTCTGACCCTCGGAATCTACATGTTGATACTAACACTGGGATTGAACATGGGGATTCCAGCCCAGGGAGACTGCATGGGGATTATAACGCTGGGACTGTACATGGGGATTCTAACGCTGGGACTGTACATGGGGATTCTAATTCTGGGACTGTACATGGGGTATGTAACCCTGGGACTGGACATGGACATTCTAATTCTGGGACAGCACATGGAGGTTCCAACCCTGGAAATGTACATGGAGATTCTAACCCTGGGACTGTACATGGGGATTCCAACTGTGTGACTGTACATGGAGATTCTAACCCTGGGACAGTACATCAGGATTCCAACCCTTGGATTGTACATGGGGATTCCAACCCTGGGACTGTACATGTGGATTCCAACTGTTTGACTGTACATGGAGATTCTAACCCTGGGACAGTACATCAGGATTCCCACCCTTGAATTGTACATGAGGATTCCAACCCTGGGACTGTACATGGGGATTCCAACCCTGGGACTGCCGAAGGGGATTCCAACTCTGCGACTGTACATGGAGATTCCAAACTTGTGACTCTACGTGGGGATTCCAACCCTATGACTGTACATGGGGATTCCAACCCTTGGACTTTCCATGGAGAGTCCCACCCTGAGACTATACATTGAGATTCTAACCCTGGGACTGTGCATGGAGATTCCAACCCTCGGAATGTACATCAGGATTCCAACCCTGGGACTGTACATGGGGATTCTTACCCTGGGACTGTACATGCGGTTACCAACCCTGGGACTGTACATGGGGATTCTAAACCTGGGACTGCACGTGGGGATTCCAAGCCTGGGAGTGTACATGGGGATTCCAACCCTGGGACTGCACATGGGGAATCCAACACTGGAGTTTCCAACCTGGGACTGTATATGGGGATTCCAACCTGCAACTGTACATGGGGAATGCAACCCTAGGACTGTACATGGGGAGTCTAACCCTGGAACTGTAGATGGGGATTCCAACCCTGGAGCTGTGCTTGGGAATTCTAACCCTGGGACTGCACATGGGGATTATAACGCTGGAACTGTACATGGGGATTATAACCCTGGGACTGTACATGGGGATTCCAACCCTGGGACTGTACAGGGGGATTCGAACTCTCGGGCTGTGCAAGGGGATTCTAATCCTGGCACTGTATATGGGGATACCAACTCTGAGACTGTACATGGGGATTCTAAACCTGGGACTGCACATGGTGATTCGAAACCTGGGAGTGTACATGGGGTTTCCAACCCTGGGAATGTACTTGGGAATTCCAAACCTGGGGATTCCAACCTGGGACTGCACATGGGATTCCAAACCTGGGACAGTACATGGGGATTCTAATCCTGGAGCTATACATGGGGAGTCCAACCCTGGGACTGTACATGGGGAATCCAACACTGGGGTTTCCAACCTGGGACTATATATGGGGATTCCAACCTGCAACTGTACATGGGGATTACAACCCTAGGACTGTACATGGGGATTCTAACCCTGGAACTGTAGATGGGGAATCCAACCCTGGAACTGTGCTTGGGAATTCTAACCCTGAGACTGCACATGGGGATTCCAACACTGGGACTGTACAGGGGGATTCCAACACTGGGACTGTGCAAGGGGATTTTAAACCTGTCACTGTATATGGGGATACCAACTCTGAGACTGTACATGGGGATTCTAAACCTGGGACTGCACATGGCGATTCGAAACCCGGGAGTGTACATGGGGATTCCAACCCTGGGACTGTACATGGGAATTCCAAACCTGGGGATTCCAACCTGGGACTGCACATGGGATTCCAAACCTGGGACAGTACATGGGGATTCTAATCCTGGAACTGTACATGGGGATTCCAACCCTGGGACTGTGCTTGGGGTTTCTAACCCTTGGATTGTAGATTGGGTTTCTGACCCTCGGAATCTACATGTTGATACTAACACTGGGATTGAACATGGGGATTCCAGCCCAGGGAGAGTGCATGGGGATTCTAACGCTGGGACTGTACATGGGGATTCTAATTCTGGGACAGCACATGGAGGTTCCAACCCTGGGACTGTACATGGGGATTCCAACCCTGGGACTGTACATGGGGATTCCAACCTGGGACTGCACATGGGATTCCAAACCTGGGACAGTACATGGGGATTCTAACCCTGGGACTGTACATGGGGATTCCAACCGTGTGACTGTACATGGAGATTCTAACCCTGGGACAGTACATCGGGATTCCAACCCTTGGATTGTACATGGGGATTCCAACCCTGGGACTGTACATGGAGACTCCAACCCTAGGATTGTACATGGGGATTCCAACCCTGGGACTGTACATGGGGATTCCAACCCTGGGACTGCCGAAGGGGATTCCAACCCTGCGACTGTACATGGAGATTCCAAACTTGTGACTCCACATGGGGATTCTAACCCTGGGAAAGTACGTGGGAATTCCAACCCTTGGATTTTACATGGGGATTCCAACCCTGGGACTGTACATGGAGACTCCAACCCTGGGAGTGTACATGGAGACTCCAACCCTGGGATTGTGCATTGGGATTCCAACCATGGGACTGTACATGGGGATTCCAACCCTGGGACTGCCGAAGGGGATTCCAACCGTGCGACTGTTCATGGAGATTCCAAACTTGTGACGCTACGTGGGGATTCCAACCCTGGGACTGTACATGGGCATTCCAACCCTGGGACTGTGCATGGATATCCCAACCCTCGGACTGTACATCGGGATTCCAACCCTGGGACTGTACATGGGGATTCTAACCCTGGGACTGTACATGCGGTTACCAACCCTGGGACTGTACATGGGGATTCTAAACCTGGGACTGCACGTGGGGATTCCAAGCCTGGGAGTGTACATGGGGATTCCAACCCTGGGACTGTACATGGGGAATCCAACACTGGGGTTTCCAACCTGGGACTGTACATGGGGATTCTAACCCTGGGACTGTACATGCGGTTACCAACCCTGGGACTGTACATGGGGATTCTAAACCTGGGACTGCACGTGGGAATTCCAAGCCTGGGAGTGTACATGGGGATTCCAACCCTGGGACTGTACATGGGGAATCCAACACTGGGGTTTCCAACCTGGGACTGTATATGGGGATTCCAACCTGCAACTGTACATGGGGAATGCAACCCTAGGACTGTACATGGGGATTCTAACCCTGGAACTGTAAATGGGGATTCCAACCCTGGAACTGTGCTTGGGAATTCTAACCCTGGGACTGCACATGGGGATTCTAACGCTGGAACTGTACATGGGGATTATAACCCTGGGACTGTGCAAGGGGATTCTAAACCTGGCACTGTATATGGGGATACCAACTCTGAGACTGTACATGGGGATTCTAAACCTGTGACTGCACATGGCCATTCGAAACCTGGGAGTGTACATGGGGATTCCAACCCCGGGACTGTACATGGGAATTCCAAACCTGGGGATTCCAACCTGGGACTGCACATGGGATTCCAAACCTGGGACAGTACATGGGGATTCTAATCCTGGAACTGTACATGGGGATTCCAACCCTGGGCCTGTGCTTGGGGTTTCTAACCCTGGGACTGCACATGGGGATTCTAACGATAGGACTGTACATGGTGATTCTAACCCTTGAACTGGACATGAGGATTGCAACCCTGGAACTGTGCATGGGACACCAACCCTGGGACTGTGCATGGGGATTCTAACCCTGGGAAAGGAGATTGTGTTTCAAACCCTCGGAATCTACATGATGATACTAACACTGGGATTGAACATGGGGATTCTAATTCTGGGACTGTACATGGAGATTCCTACCCTGGGACTGTACATGGAGATTCCAACCCTGTGACTGTACATGGAGATTCTAACCCTGGGACAGTACATCGGGATTCCAACCCTTGGATTGTACATGGGGATTCCAACCCTGGGACTGTACATGGAGACTCCAACCCTGGGACTGTACATGGAGACTCCAACCCTGGGATTGTACATGGGGATTCCAACCCTGGAACTGTACATGGGGATTCCAACCCTGGAACTGTGCTTGGGAATTCTGACCCTGTGACTGCACATGGGGATTCTAACGCTGGAACTGTACATGGGATTATAACTCTGGGACTGTACATGGGGATTCCAACCCTGGGACTGTACAGGGGGATTCCAACACTGGGACTGTGCAAGGGGATTCTAACCCTGGCACTGTATCTGGGGATACCCACCCTGTGTCTGTACATGGGGATTCAAAACCTGGGACTGCACATGGGGATTCGAAACCTGGGAGTGTACATGGGGATTCCAACCCTGGGACTGTACATGGGATTCCAAACCTGGGACAGTACCTGGGGATTCTAATCCTGGAGCTGTACATGGAGATTCTAACGCTGGGACTGTACATGGGGATTCTAACCCTGGGACTGCACATGGAGATTCCAACCCTGGAAATGTACATGGGGATTCTAAACCTGGGACAGTTCATCGGGATTCTAACCCTCGGACAGTGCATGGGGATTCTATCCCTGTGAGTGTACATGGGCATTGCAACCCTGTGACTGTACAGGGGGATTCCAACCCTGGGAGTGTACATGGAGATTCCTACCCTGGGTCTGTACATGGGGACTCCAACCCTGGGACTGTACATGGGGACTCCAACCCTGGGATTGTACATGGGGATTCCAACCCTGGGACTGTACATGGGGATTCCAACCCTGGGACTTTCGATGGAGATTCCAAACTTGTGAATCTACATGGGGATTCTAACCCTGGGACAGTACATGGGGATTCCAACCCTTGGATTGTACATGGGGATTCCAAACCTGGGACTGTACATGGAGACTCCAACCCTGGGATTGTACATGGGGATTCCAACCCTGGAACTGCCGAAGGGCATTCCAACACTACGTCTGTACATGGAAATTCCAACCTTGTGACTGTACATGGGGATTCCAACCCTGGGACTGTACATGGGGATTCTAACCCCGGGATTGTACATGGGGATTCTAACCCTGGGACTGTACATGGGTATTCCAGCCCTGGGACAGTACATGGGGATTCCAACCCTGGGACTGTACTTGGGGATTCCAAACCTGGGACTGTACTTGGGGATTCCAAACCTGCGACTGTACATGGGGAATCCAACCCTGGGACCGTACATGGAGATTCTAACCCTGGGACTGTACATGGTGTTTCCAACCCTGGGACCAGGACTGATGTCCTTGGGGGAGTGTTTGCCAGTGCTCTGGAGGAGGATTTAAACTAAAATGGCAGGGGGTTGTGAACCTGAGCAGAGAGACAGAGGAAATGGAAACAAGGATAGAAGTAAAAGACAGGAAGGCGAAAAAGGTGGCAGAGAATTCAAGGGTTTAAGTCAAACATGACCACAGTAAATAATAACTCCAAAAGGTCTAAATGCGTTAAAAAAACAAGCCTGAAGGCTTTGTGTCTTAATGCGAGGAGCATTCATAATAACTTGAATGAATTATCTGTGCAAATAGAGGTAAACAAATATGATATGATTGGGATTACGGAAACATGGCTCCGGGATGGCCAAGGCTGGGAACTCAACATCCAGGTGTATTCAATATTCAGGAAAGTTAGGCATAAAGGAAAAGGAGGTGGGGTAGCATTGCTGGTTAAAGAGGGGATTAACACAATTGTAAGGAAGGATATTAGCTCTGATGTGGAATCTGTATGGGTAGAATTGAGAAATACCAAGGGGCAGAAAACATCAGTGGGAGTGGTATATAGACCTCCAAAAAGTAATGCGGAGGTTGGGGATGGCATTTAAAGGGAAATTAGAGAAGCGTGCAATAAGGGCACAGCAGTCATCATGGGTGACTTTAATCTACATATAGATTGAGCTAACCAAATTAGTAGCAATGCTGTGGAGGAGGATTTCCTGGAGTGTATACGAGATGGTTTCCTGGACCAATAATCCGAAGAACCAACTGGAGATTAGGCCATGTTAGACTGGGTATTATGTAATGAGAAAGGATTAATTAGCAATCTTGTTGTGCGAGGCCCCTTGGGTGGGAGTGATCATAATATGATCGAATTCTTCATTAAGATGGAGAGTGAAGTAGTTGACTCAGAGACTATGGTCTTGAATTTAAATAAAGGAAACTACAATGGTATGAGGTGAGTTGGGTAGGATTGATTGGGGAATGTTACTCAAAGGGTTGATGGTGGATAGGCAATGGCAAACATTCAAAGATCACATGGATGAACTACAGAATTTGTTCATCCCAGTTTGGCATTAAAATAAAACAAAAAAGGTGACTCAATGGTGGCTAACAAGGGAAATTAGAGATAGCATAAGATCCAAAGAGAGAACATATAAATTGGCCAGAAAAAGCAATAATCCTGATGATTGGGAGCTGTTTAGGAGTCAACAAAGGAGGACAAAGGGAGTAATTAAGAAGGGGAAAATAGAGTATGAGTGTAAGCTTGCAGGGAACATAAAAACTGACTAAAAGTTTTTATAAATATGTGAATAGAAAAAGATTGGTGAAGTCAAGCGTAGGTCCCTTGCAGTCAGAATCAGAGGAATTTATAATGGGGAACAAAGAAATGGCAGACCAATTAAATACATACTGTGGTTCGGTCTTCACAAAGGAGGACACAAATAACCTCCCAGAGATGTCGGGGAACATAGGGTCTAATGAGAGGGAGGAACTGAAAGAAATCAATATTAGTAGCGAAATGGTGTTGGGGAAATTAACAGGATTGAAGGCCAATAAATCCCCAGGACCTGATAATCTACATTCCAGAGTACTTAAGGAAGTGGCCCTAGAAATAGTAGATGCATTGCTGGTCATGTTCCAAAATTCGATAATAGCAGAGCACTTGGAAAGCAGTGACAGGATCGGACAAAGTCAACATGGATTTACAAAAGGTAAATCGAGCTTGACTAATCTACTGGAACTTTGAGAATGTAACTGCTGAAATAGATAAGGGAGAACCAGTGGATGTGGTGTATTTGGGCTTTCAGAAGGCTTTCGATAAGGTCCCTCATAAGAGATTAGCATGTAAACTTAAGGCACATGGGATTGGGGGCAAGGTATTGACTTGGATAGAGAACTGGTTGGCAGACAGAAAGTAAAAAGTTGGAATAAACGGGTCTTTTTCTGAGTGGCAGGCAGTGACTAGTGGGGTACCGCAGGGATCAGTCCTAGGACCCCAGCTATTCACAATATATATTAATGGTCTAGCTGAGGGAACTAGATGTAATATCTCCAAGTTTGCAGATGACACAAAGCTGGGTGGGCGTGTGTGATGTGAGGAGGATGCCGAGAAACTCCAGTATGATTTGGACAGGTTGGGTGACTGGGCAGAAGCATGGCAGATGCAATATAACGTGGATAAATGCGAGGTTATCCACATTGGGGTCAAAAACAGGAAGGCAGATTATCAGAATGGCAATTGATTGGGAGAAGGGGAAGTGCAACGAGACCTGGCTGTCCTTGTGCACCAGTCGCTGAAGGTAAGCATGCAGGTGCAGCAGGCAGTTAAGAAGGCAAATGATATGTTGGCCTTCATAGCGAGAGGATTCGATTACAGGAACAAGGATGTCTTGCTGCAGTTGTACAGGGCCTTGGTGAGACCACACCTTAAGTATTGTTACGGTACGGCAGGGGACCCAAGTGCAGGCCACAAGGTGCAGTCGAGGACCCAAGTGCAGGGCCAGCCAAGGGCTTGAGATGGAGTAAAACTCGAGAGATGCTTCACAAGACCAAGGGCTTGAGATAGAGTAAAACTCGAGAGATGCTTCACAAGACCAAGGGCTTGAGATGGAGTAAAACTCGACAGATGCTTCACAAGACCAGGGGCTTGAGATGGAGTAAAACTCGACAGATGCTTCACAAGACCAAGGGCTTGAGATGGAGTAAAACTTGAGAGACGCTTCTCAAGAGGGCTCCTCAAATACAGAACGTACCGAGAACTCCCCAAACAAACTCTCAAAGCATAATTCAAAGAAACAAAAGCGAGAATACCAAACGCAGGGGGAGGACTACAAACTGACCTGTGACTTGTAGGCAGGAGAACCCAAAACTGAGCCCTGAGGGCTGGAAACAGCCAGCTTAAATAACAGGCCTGATTAGTCACATGAGTCAATTACTCTAATGAGACACAGGTGAGGAGCAATACAGGGACATGGCTGCAGTGTACTGAGGCAACCTAAACCGCCCTCTGGTGGTCAGCAGAGGAACGTGTAGCTGGGACCCTGACAAGTATTGTGTGCAGTTTTGGTCGCCTTATCTGAGGAAGGACTTTCTTGCAATGGAGGAAGTGCAGCGAAGATTCACCAGGCTGATACATGGGATGGCAGGAATGACGTATGAGGAGAGATTGGGTCGATTGGGCCTATACTCACTGGAGTTTAGAAGAATGAGAGGGGATCTCATTGGAACATATAAAATTCTAACAGGACTAGACAGACTAGATGCAGGAAGGATGTTCCCAATGGTCGCGGAGTCCAGAACCAGGGGTCACAGTCTAAGAATAAGGAGTAAGCTATTTAGGACAGAGATGAGGAGGAATTTCTTCACCCAGAGAGTGGTGAACCTGTGGAATACTCTACCACAGAAGGCAGTAGAGGCCAATACATTAAATATATTCAAGAAGGAGTTGGATATATTTCATAAGGCTAAAAGGATCAAGTGGTATGGGGAGAAAGCAGGGACTGGGTACGGAATGTGGATGATCAGCCATGATCGCATTGAATGGTGGAGCAGGCTCGAGGAGCCGAGTGGCCTACTCCTGCTCCTATCTTCTATGTTTCTATGGTTCTATGATCCTATACTCAAATCCTCTTGCAATGAAGCCAAAATACCATTTGCCTTCGTAACTGCTTGCTGCACCTGCATGTTTACTTTCAGTGACTGGTGTACAAGGACACCCAGGTCCCTTTGTACATCAGCATTTCCCAATCTAGCACCATTTAAGTAATACTCCACCTTTCTTTTTTTCCTAATGAAGTGGATAACTTCACCTTTATCCTCATTATACTGCATCTGCCATGTATTTGCCTGCCCACTCAGCTTGCCTAAATCGCCTTGAAGCCTCTTTGCATCCTTCTCACAACTCACAATCCAACCTAATTTCATGTCTTCAGCAAACTAGGAAATATTACATTTGGTTCCCTCCTCCAAATCATTGATATATATTGTCAATAGCTGGGGCCCAAGCACTGATCCCTGTGGTACCCCACTAGTCACCACCTGCCACCTCAAAAAAGACCCATTTACTTCTACTCTCTGTTTCCTGTCTGTTAACCAATTTTCAATCCATGCCAGTATAATACGCCCAATCCCATGTGCTTTAATTTTGCACACTAACCTCTTATGTGGTTATGGGCTTGTGGGTGTCATAGACTGAACTGCAGTGCCTCACTTTACACTCATCTTAAGGCCTGGCCAAAGTGGCCAGTAACTGGTCCAGGCAGCGGTCGTTCAGCCGAACTGCCTGCCTCTCTTCCAAAGCTATGTTCATGCCCGGGTGGCCCTGGAGATGGAGCACGTGGTGTCCGCCGGCACACTTGAGGCCTTCCGCGGTTGGTGGGTGCTGCAGGGACTGGAGTGCAGCATCACCCGGTCAACCAAATTTTAATTTAATTGTTGAGTTTCATTGAATGGTTTTTAAAATTCCACTTTATTTGTTTATGGTCCATACAAAAGAGTACACTCATCTTAAATTCCTTTGAACCACCCCTTAAAAGAATTATCTTGCATAAGATTTGAAGTCTGTTATTTTCTGTATCATTTAACCCTTTTTGGATTCGATTTAGTAAAAACTCCTTCACACATACTGCATGTGATCACTTTGAAATGTTCTAATCTTTGTAATCGTCATTGCTGATTTTGATGGTCTCTTTAATTAATCTCTTGTTATTAACATACCTTGCATTATTTCTTTAAGCAAGATAATTGTTCGAATATTTCCTTTGTCACGTCTTTTGCTCTTCCATTGATCTCTGTCAATAATCCTTGGTTAGGGTTTAGGGGTTGGCGTTAGGGGTTGAGGTTTGGGGGGTTAGGATGTTAGGCTTATGATACAGTGATTAGGGATAGAAACCACTACTGACAACTCCAGTGTCACTAGGCATGTTGTCTTTCATTTCATGGTGTTTTAAGCTCAAGCAGATGAGTCAGAAAACAGCCTCCTGAATTGTTCATTCAAGGAACCTTCTTTCTGGCCCAAGCCTGATTTTCTCTCTTCTTTCACATCTCTACATTTGCCATAGAAAAAGACATCAGGGTCATTAGACTGGACAGGAAAAGGCAGAACCAGATGTTGTTCTGGTTACATCCAATCATCGGCCTGCCTGAAAAGGGCTTCTGATAATAACCTGTCACCAGGCCCCACCAGTAACCATCTGATTCCACCGCCATATCTTCATACATTACCCGCATTGATACTGGAAAGAGGCTGTTTCAATATCCAGTGTGTGGGAAGAAATTCACCCCACCTGCTGAGACGCCAGTGAGTTCACATGTGACTGCAGGGGTTTTGGATTCTGTTATTAATCACATCCAGGACTGAACCATGGCAGAGTGCCCGTGCACTTGGGTTTCTGTGTGAATTATTGATGAATTGTCTCGCAATGGGATTACAGAAACTCATTCTCTATTCACTAATTGGGGCTTTCAATGGCCGAGCTGTTTCCCAGCATGACCCGTGGGGGAGAATGTGCCCTATTCACACTGGAGGAGCCCAGTGCGCAGGCGCAGTTTTCGCCTATATTCAGAGCATGCGCAGTGTCACTGTGAGCTGGGCCATGTGGGTCTTGGAAGCGGACAAAGGTGGGAGACACGATTTTTGTGCCGATAACGAATCAGCGGGGCGCAGGGAGGTAACGCACTCAGTGGGCGGGCTTCATCAACACCTGGTGTAGGCCGCAAGTCCCGAACGAGAACTTACAGGTTCTGCGTTTGCAACTCCGGGGCTTTTGCCCGGTAATAGGCCCAGGCTGATGGCGGCCATCTTTGTAAAGAAAAGCTGTAGCATTGTGTGTCGCAAACTTGCTTCATCAAGCGGTAGAGTGCGTGTGCGGCCATTTTTGTAAAGGACCCATTAGTGAAATGGGCTTCCGGATCCAAGTCACCCATCAACTTCCTTTACGATAGCAAAATACTGCAGATGCTGGAAATCCGAAATAACAACAGAAAATTTTGGAAAAACTCAGCAGGCCAGGCAACATCCGTGGAGAGAAATTAGAGTCGACGTTTCGGGTCTAACCCTTTTTCAAAACTGGAAAGGAAATGAAATAGACCGAAAGGTAGGGCGGGGAGAGAACAAAAGAAGTGAAGAGATATTAAGAGGTATTCAAAATGAGATGAGATGGTGATAGGACTAGTGGAGACAAAAGACAGCTCAGATTAGGTGTGAAATGTTCTGGCAGAATGAGAGACAGCTACCATGTGGGAGAGAGAAAAAAAAGGAAAGGGGGGGGAGGGAAAAACCAAAACAAAAGGGTGGATAAAAAATATAAGTGAAAATGTAATAGGGGCCAAGGTTATGATCTGAAATTGTTGAACTCGATATTGAGTCCGGAAGGCTGTAAAGTGCCTAATCGGAAGATGAGGTGCTGTTCATCGAGTTTATGTTGAGCTTCCGTGGAACAATGCAAGAGGCCAAGGATGGTGAACTTCAACTTCCTTTGCTCTAGTGAAAACAAATCCAGCTTCTCCAACCTGTCCTTGTAGCAAAGACCCCCATCCCCGGAACCATTCTGGTAAATCTTCTCTGCACCCTCTCAAGGGCCTTCACATATTTCCTAAAGTGTGGTGACCAGAACTGAATGCAATACTCCAGTTGTGGCCTAACCAGCGCTTTATAAAGATAAAGCTTCAGCATAACTTCTTTACTTTTGTACTCAATACCTCTATTTATGAAACCGAAGATCCCAAATGCTTTGTTAACCACTCTCTCAAATTGTCCCGCCACCTTCAGGGACCTATGCACATTAACTCCCAGGTCCCTCTGTCCCTGCACACTCTTTAAAACTGTGCCATTAAGTGTATATTGCCTCTCCCTGTTCCTGCTGCCAAAATGCATCACCTCGCACTTCTCTGTATTAAATTCCATCTGCCACTTGTCTGCCCATTCTGCTAGCCTTTCTATGTCGTGTTGCAGTCGATTGGTATCATCCTCACTGTTTGCCAGACCCACCATGTTTGGTGTCATTGGCAAATTTAGAAATTCTACTTTGTATTCCAATATCCAGGTCACTTATATATAGTACTGACCATTGGGGAACACCACTGTCTACCAACCTCCAGTCTGAAAAACAGCCATTTACCACAACTCGCTGTTTTCTGTCCTTAAGCCAATTCCTTATCCAAGCTGCCACTGATACATCTGTTCCATGAGCCTCAATTTTGTTAGCCAGCCTTCTATGTGGTACTTTGTCAAAAGCCTTCCTAATATCCATGCAGACAACATCCATTGCATTCCCTTCATCAAGGAGAGAAGGGGAACCAGTGAGTGTAGGACTGAACCCAGCCAGAGTCAGCACCTTCGGGGGAGGAGAGGGAGGGGAACCAGTGAGTGTAGAACTGAACCCAGCCAGAGTCAGCACCTTCGGGGGAGGAGAGGGAGGGGAACCAGTGAGTGTAGGACTGAACCCAGCCAGAGTCAGCACCTTCGGGGGAGGAGAGGGAGGGGAACCAGTGAGTGTAGGACTGAACCCAGCCAGAATCAGCACCTTCAGGGGAGGAGAGGGAAGGGAACCAGTGAGTGTAGAACTGAACCCAGCCAGGGTTGGGGAAGAAAACTGGGAGCAAAAGACAAACTGTCTTGAGATGTGCGATGTGTTTGGATTTTAACACAGGGAGGAGGTACAATGTGTGGGATGGGGATTCACAGCTTTGGGGGAACAAGAGAGGAAAGAATGTTCCGTAGAAACTAGAATTGTCTGTTCTGAATTTCTGTCCTGTACTTACACTGATGAGATTTGTAAACTCCTTTTACAGGGTATTAGAAGGCGAGGATTTACAGACTGGAATCTCGAACCAAACATCGTGTCAAGATCTGTCAGTCACTCGATTCATCAGGACCTGAATATCATCAGCCTTTGAATGTGGAAGGAGAAATGTTTGTCTGTTCTGCCTGTGAGAAAAGATTTCAAACATCAATGTGACTGGAAAAGCACCGAGACACACACACCCAAGTGAGAGTGTTCCAGTGCACTGACTGTGGAAAGAGCTATAATCAGTTACACAGCCTGTAAAAACATCGCACCATTCACAGCGGGAAGAAACCGTACACGTGTTCTGTGTGTGGACGAATCTTCAACTGATCATCCAACCCCCTCACTCTGTCCCTCCCTCACCCTCTCTCTCTCCCTCCCCCTCTCTTTCCCTGCCCCTCTCTCTCTCCCCTCTCTCTCCTAGCCCCTGTCTCTCCCGCTCCCTCCCCGCTCTCTCTCCCTCCCTCTCTCTCCCTCCTTCCCTCCTGTCTCCCTCTCTCTCCCTCTCCCCTCTCCTCTCCCTGCCTCTCTCCCTCCCTCCCCCTCTCTGCCTTCCCCTGTCTCTCCCTGCTTTCCTCTCTGTCCCTCCCTCCCCTCTCCCTCCCTCCCCTCTCCTTCCCTAGCGCCTGAGGCCCGGAGACTGAGCCGAGCCCTGGGACCAGGCCAATGGGGGGAAAGGCCGAGTCCCCGGCCCACGGCCGCAAATGGAGCCGAGCCCCGGGACTGGGCCAAGGGGGGGAAAGGCCGAGTCGCTGGCCCGCGGCCGCAAACAGAGCCAAGCCCCGGGACCGGGCCGAATGGGGTAAAGGCCAAGTCCCCGGCCCGCGGGCACAAACGGAGCCGAGCCCCGGGACCGGGCCGAGGGGGGGAAAGCCCGAGTCCCTGGCCGCAAACGCAGCCGAGCCCCGGGACCGTGCCGAGGGGGGGAAAGCCCGAGTCCCCGGCCCCAAACGGAGCCGAGGACCGGGCCGAGTGACCTCAACTCACCTCCCGCTAGGCTCCATCCCGCCCCACCAGCCTTTACCAAGATGGTGGCGGTGGCTACGCTCGGCTCCGTTCCGCTCCGCCAGCCTTTACCAAGATGGCGGCGATCGCAGGCCGCTGGTTTGGAATCCGGCCCAGCAGGACGGGCGGTGCCTAGCTCGGGCGTGGCTGGCGAGGAGAGGCTGAGGCTTCGAGGCCAGGGTCTGCAGGCAGCTCATCCACCGCCGAGGGGGGGAAAGCCCGACCCCTTTGCAAATGGATTTTTTTTCTTTTAAAACCAACTTTTTTTTTGCTGGTAATCTATATTTAACGTGTCAATACTAATGAATCAATTTCCTCACCTCCATTACCATTTTTTGAGCTTGAGGCCCGGCAGGTGTTTAATAGCCGCCACTCACCACAGCTCAGCTCAGCTCCCGCTCGGCAGGTTGAACGATTAGGCCCCGCCCACAAACGCCATGAAACGCCCCCCAATTGGTCAACCATCACGTCACTCAACGCTAATGACTGGTAGGATTGGTCAACCGCTAATGATCTGATTTTGTCCTTTTTTTTTAAGGCTTTTTGTATAGTGTCCGAACAATTTTTGTCTGACCAAAAGGTAAATATGCCTATTAGACTCCCCTAATGATAAGCTTTCTTTTGATATAACATATGTGTAGGTACACTCTATAACTTTTGAGTGTATAGCAGACAGACAGACAGACAGAGAGACAGACAAACAGACAAACAGACAAACCTACTCTTTTATATATATAGATATGTCCAGAATATTAAACTCCAGCCCAGTTACAGGGGTTATTAACATCAGCAGAAACAAACCCCAACTATCAGAATGAACACAGTTCAATCCTGGATGTGATTAACAGCAGCAAAAACATCAGAATCCAACCTCTGCCATCACTTGTGAACTCGCTGATGTGTCACCAGGGTGGATGATAGAGTGAATCCCTTCCCACACACGGAGCAGGTGAACAGCCTCTCCCCAGTGCGAACTCACTGGTGTTCCACCAGATCCTTTGTGCTTTTAAATTTCTTCTTACAGTCAGAACATTTAAAAGGTCTCTTAGCAGTGTTAACTCGCTGGTGTATCAGTAGGTGGGATGACTGAGTGAATCCCTTCCCACACTGAGAGCAGGTGAATGGCCCCACCCCAGTGTGAGTGCGCTGGTGTACAGTGAGGTGAGATGATCGCCTGAACCCAGTCCCGCAGTGAGAGCATCTGAACGGTTTCTCATCAGTGTGAACCGGAACATTTATAACACTTCCCGCAGTCCGAGCATTTAAAAGGTTTGTCATCAGTGTGAACTCGCTGGTGCTGCAGCAGGTGGGATGACTGAGTGAATCCCTTCCCACACTCAGAGCAGGTGAATGGCCTCTCCCCGGTGTGAAATCGCTGGTGTGTCAGCAGCGTGGATGAACACCTGAATTTCTTCCCACACTCGGAGCAGGTGAACGGCCTCTCCCCGGTGAGAACTCGCTGGTGTGTCAGAAGGTCGCATGTTTGATTGAATCTCTTCCCACACTCGGAGCAGGTGAATGGCCTCTCCCCGGTGTGAAATCGCTGGTGTGTCAGCAGGCTGGATGAACACGTGATTCCATTCCCACACTCAGAGCAGGTGAACGACCTCTCCCCGGTGTGAACTCACTGGTGCTGCAGCAGATTGCATGACTCAGTGACTCCCTTCCCACACTCGGTGCAGGTGAACAGCCTCGCCTCAGTTTGAACATGCTGGTGTTTCAGCAGGTTCGATGAATTAGTGAATGCCTTCCCACACTCGGAGCAGGTGAATGGCCTCTCCTGGGTGTGACTGCACTTGTGTCTCGACAGGCCAGGGGATCGGCTGATGCTTCATCCACACACAGAACACGTGTACGGTTTCTGCCTGCTCTGAACGGTGCTTTCTGCTTCCATGCTCAAAGGTCCTGATGAATTGAGTGACTCTGTCAGATCTTGAAGTGGTGTTTTGTTTGAGCTTCCCGTCTGCAAATCCTCCACTTCTAATAGCCTGCAAAATGAATTTAAAACAGGAGAAAGGGAGGGTGAGAGCGAACCCAGAAAAACACAAAGGCAGGTTGTGAAATTGAGCTGAATGAATCTGGGAATTTGTGGGGACGGCACAAGAAAAATGTGACCATGAAAGCTGCCGGATTGTCATAAAATCCCAACTGGTTCACTAATATCCTTCAGGAAATATCCACCTGGTCTGGGCCTACACCAGGCTCTGGCCTCTATAGGAGGAGAGAGAGCGAGGTGGGAGCGGGAGGGGTGAAGGAGAGCGAATTTATACATCTGCAACTCGACCAGAACATTGACAGCACCTCCCAAACATGCGACCTCCACCACCTAGAAGGACAAGGGCAGCAGATGCATGGGAACACCATCACCTCCCAGTTCCCCTCCAAGTCACACACTATCCTGACTTGGGCATATAGCACTGTTCCTAAATCATCGCTGGGTGAAAATCCTGGAACTCCCTCCATAACAGCATTCTGAGAGTACCTTCACTGCACGGACTGCAGAGGTTCAAGAAGAAGGCCCAGCATCGCCTTCTCAATGGGAAGCTAGGGACTGGCAAAATATGCTGGCATTTCTAGTGACACCCACATCGAATGAATTAAAACAATCTGTATATATAAAATGGATTGAAAGTCTCTACATAAATACTTGTTTCTAAAACGGTAATCTTTTACACTGTATGGACAGTGCCCGTTTAGCAAGTTAATCTCCCTAGAATCCACCTCCCTTCACAGTTCCACCTTGGAAATTGTTGGGTCCCACTGGGCTGAGAAGTACTGGGGGTTAAACCCAGCAGCTTCTCCCCCCTCTCCACTCCAGCTCAACCTGATGCAACAAGAAAGCCCTACACAGGAGGCCAGGGACCGAGTTCCACATCCACCACCCACCCTGATGCTAACCGGCATTGAGTTGCTCCCTCTGTTGTATAAATGTAAGATGTTGCTGGGACTGTACATGGGGATTCCAGCCCTGGGACTCTACATGGGGATTCTAACCCTGGGACTGTACATGAGGATTCTAACCCTAAGGCTGTACATGGGGATTCAAACCCTGGGACTGTACATGGGGATTCCAGCTTGGGACAGTACATGGGGATTGTAACCCTGGGACTGAAAATGGGGATTCTAACCCTGGGACTGCACATGGGGAATCCAAAGCTGGGACTGTACATGGAGATTCCAACCCTGGGACTGTACATGGGGATTCTAACCCTGGGACTGTACATGGGGATTACAGCCCTGGAACTGTATATGGGGATTCTGACCCTGGGACTGTACATGGGGATTCCAACCCTGGGACTGTACATGGGGATTACAAACCTAGGACTGTACATGGGGATACCGACCTAGGGACTTTACATGGAGATTCTAACCCTGGGACTGTACATGGGTATTCCAACCCTGGGGTTCTACACAGGGATTCCAACCCTGTGACTGTACATGGAGATTCCAACCCTGGGACTGTGCATGGGGATTCCAAACCTGGGACTGCACATAGGGAATCCAAAGCTGGGACTGTACATGGAGATTCCAACCCTGGGACTCTGCATGGGGATTCCAACGCTGGGGCTGTACATGGGGATTCCAACTCTGGAAATGTACATGGGGATTCTAACCTTGGGAGTGTACATGGGGATTCCAACCCTGGGACTGTACATGGGGATTACAAACCTGGGACTGTACATGGGGATTCCGACCTAGGGACTTTACATGAAGATTCTAACCCTGGGACTGTACATGGGGATTCCAACCCTGGGGTTCTACACAGGGATTCCAACCCTGTGACTGTATATGGGGATTCCAACTCTGGGACTGTACATGGGGATTCCAACAGTGGCACTGTACATGGGGATTCCAGCCCTGGGACTGCACAAGGGGGGCCCAGCTCTGGGGCTCTTCTGTTACAATTGTGTGGGATGTTAACTGTATGCTCTGCTTTTACCAGTGCCTTCAGGAGAGATGGTGAGATATCCGAAGTGTGGAGAGTTTGAATCAAATACCAGATAGCTTGCATCACAGGTTGCTAAGGGAATTGGGGGAGGAGATAGCAGAAGGGCTTGCCATAATTTTCCAAACTCCCCTAAATGTGAGGGGTGTGCCTGATTATTGGAAAGTGGCAAATGTGACACAATTGTTCAAGAAAGGGTGTAAGGAAAATCCAAGTAACTGCAGGCTGGTCAGTTTAACATCAGTGGTATATATATTTTTAGAAATAATAATCAAGAAAAAAAGTTAACGGGCATTTGGAGAGGTTTAAGCTAATTAAAGAAAGCCAACACGGGTTTGTAAAAGGAACATGGTGTTTAACTAATCTAATTGAATTTTTTGTTGAAGTAACAGTTAAGATTGATGAAGGGAGAGGCAATAGACACTTAGTGGCACAGTTTTAAAGAGTGTGCAGGGACAGAGGGACCTGAGTGTTAATGTGCGTAGGTCCCTGAAGGTGGCAGGACATATTGAGAGGGTGTTTAACAAAGCATATGGGCTTCATAAATAGAGGTATTGAGTACAAAAGTAGAGAAGTTATGCTGAACCTTTTTAAAGCGCTGGTTAGGCCATAAATGGAGTATTGCGTCCAGTTCTGGTCACCACACTTTAAGAAGGATGTGGAGGCACTTGAGAGGGTGCATATGAGATTCACCAGAATGGTTCTGGGGATGGGGGATCTTAGCTACAAGGACAGGTTAGAGAAGCTGGATTTGTTTTCATTAGACCAAAGGAGTGACTTGATAGACTCTGTGCTGTTATGACTCTATAAAGGTGCTGTCTCTGACTGGGTTCAGTTCCACACTCACCAGTTCCCCTCCCTTTCCTCCCCTGAAGGTGCTGACTCTAGCTGGGTTTGATTCTACACTCACAGTTACCACTCCCTCTCCTCCCCTGAAGGTGCTGACTCTGGCTGGGTTGAGATCTACACTCATTGGTTCCCCTCCCTCTCCTCCTCTGAAGTTGCTGACCTTTCTGCGCTTGTCCCACTCGCCCGGCTCTGATCACAGTGACAATGCGCATGCTCCAAATACAGGTGAAAACTGTGCCTGCACACTGGTCAAATCCAGTGTGAATAGGGCACATTCTCCCCCGTGGGGTATGCTGTGAAACAGCCCCGCCATTGAATGCCCCAATTAGTGAATAGAGAATGAGTCTCTGATCCCATTGCGAGACAATTCATCAATTATTCAAAAAGAAACCCAAGTGCACAGGCTCTGCCATGGTTCAGTCCTGGATGTGATTAATAACAGAATCCAAACCCCTGCAGTCACATGTGAACTCACTGGAGTCTCAGCAGGTGGGGTGAATTTCTTCCCACACACAGGATATTGAAACAGCCTCTCTCCAGTATCAATGCGCTGATCGTGCATCAGCTGCTTTGGACTTTGAAAGCTTTTCTCACTGTGAGAGTATTTACAGCAACTGTTCTTAATGTGGACACTCTGGAGTGTCAACATTTGGGACAATTGAGTGAATCCCTTCCCACACGTGACGTATCTAAACAGTCTCTCTCCGGTGTGACTGTGCTGGTGTGTCAGTAAATGGGATGATCGATAGAATCACTTTCCACATACAGAGCAGTGAATGGATTCTCCTCCTTATGAACATGTTAGTGTGGGAATGGATGAGAGAAGCGACTGACTAAAGATGCTGAAGAGAAAAGACAAGGAAGCAGTGCAGGAAAGTGATTGGGGTAAGGATAACCAGATTGTGTCAGGAAGGCACAGAGCATCCAAACAAAGGAGTGCATTAACAAATAGGGTCCGGGCAAGAACAAATGCTAATAAGACAAATAGGGCCATAGTACATAAACATGCTAAGATGTCAAAAAATGTTAAAAAGACAAATCTAAAGGCACTGTATCTGAATGCATGAAGCATTCGTAATAAGGTAGATGAATTAACAGCACAAGAAGATGTAAACAGATACAATATAATTGCGATTACGGAGACATAGCTGCAGGGTTACCAAGGCTGGGAGCTGAATATCCAAGGACATTCCATATTTAGGAAGGAGTGGTGAAAAGGAAAAGGAGGTGGGGCGGCCTTGTTAGTAAAGGATGAAATCCGAGCAATAGTGAGAAAGGATATTGGCTCAGAAAATCAAGATGTAGAATCAGTCTGGGTGGAGATAAGAAGCACCAAGGGGCAGAAAACATTGGTGGGCGTTGTCTATAGACCTCAAAACCGTAGTGGTAATGTGGGGGATAGCATAAAACAGGACATTAGAGATGCATATAATAAGGGTACTACAGTAATCATGGGTGACTTTAACCTACATATAGACTGGCCAAACCAAATTAGCAATAATACTGTGGAGGATGAATTCCTGGAGTGTGTACGAGATGTGTTTTTAGACCAGTATGTTGAGGAGCCAACTAGGGAACAGGCAATCCTTGATTGGGTATTGTGGAATGAGAAGGGGTTAATTAATAATCTTGTTGTGCGGGGTCCTTTAGGGAAGAGTGAGCATAACATGATAGAATTCTTCATTAAGATGGAAAGTGAAGAAGTCCATTCCGAAAATAGGGTCCTAAATCTAAACAAAGGAAACTATGAAGGTATGAGGAGAGAGTTGGCTATGATAGATTGGGGAACTTCATTAAAAGGCATGGTGGTGGATAGGCAATTGCTAACATTTAAGGAACAAATGCATGAATTGCAACAGTTATACATTCCTTTCTGGTGCAAAATCACAAAAGGAAAAGCGGCCCAACCATGGCTAACAAAAGAAATTAAGGATAGTATTAAATCCAAAGAGGAGTCATATAAAGTTGCCAGAAAAAGTTGCAAGCCTGAGGATTGGGGACAGTTTAGAGTTCAGCAAAAAAGGACCAAGAGGTTGACTGAGCGGGGAAAAATAGAGTATGAGACTAAACTTGCAAGGAACATAAAAGCAGACTGTAAAATCGTCTACACGTATGTAAAAAGAGAAAGGTTAGTGAAGACAAATGTAGGTCCCTTACAGTCAGAAACTGGAGAACTTACAATGGGGAACAAAGAAATGGCAGAGCAATTAAACAAGTACTTTGGTTCTGTCTTCACGGAAGAGGACACAAATAACTTCCCAGAAATGCTAGGGAACCAAGGGTCTAGTGAGAAGGAGGAATTACAGGAAATTAGTATTAGTAAAAAAATAGTGCTGGAGAAATTAATGGGACTGAAAGCTGATAAATCCCCTGGGCCTGATAATCTGCATCCCAGAGTACTAAAAGAGGTAGCCATGGAAATAGTGGATACATTGGTTGTCATCTTCCAAAATTCTATAGATTATGGAACAGTTCCTGCAGATTGGAGGGTGGCAAATGTAACCCCACTATTTAATAAAGGAGGGAGAGAGAAAACAGGGAATTACAGACCAGTTAGCCTAACATCAGAAGTAGGGAAATGCTAGAGTCTATTATAAAGGATGTGATAACAGGACACTTAGAAAATATCAACAGGATTAGACAAAGTCAACATGGATTTATGAAAGGGAAATCGTGTTTGACAAACCTACTGGAGTTTTTTGAGGATGTAACTGGTAGAATAGATAATGGACAACCAGTGGATTTGGTGTATTTGGATTTTCAGAAGGCCTTTGATAAAGTCCCACATAAGAGGTTAGTGTGCAAAACTAAAGCACATGGGATTGGGGGTAATATACTGGCATGGATTGAAAATTGGTTAACAGACAAGAAACAGAGAGTAGGAATAAATGGGTCTTTTTCGAGGTGGCAGGCGGTGACTAGTGGGGCAGCGCAGGGATCAGTGCTTGGGCCCCAGCTATTCACAATATATATCAATGATTTGGATGAGGGAACCAAATGTAATATTTTGAAGTTTGCTGATGACACAAAACTAGGTGGGATTGTGAGTTGTGAGGAGAATGAAAAGAGGCTTCAAGGTGATTTAGACAAGTTGAGTGAGTGTGCAATTACTAAGGGAATTGCAGTATAAAGTGGATAAATTTGAAGTTATCCACTTCGGTAGGAAAAACAGAAAGGTAAAGTATTATTTATGTGTGCTAGATTGGGAGATGCTGATGTACAAAGGGACCTGGGTGTCCTTGTACACCAGTCACTGAAAGCAAACATGCAGGGGCAGCAAGCAGTTAGGAAGGCAAATGGTATGTTGGCCTTCATTGCAAGAGAATTTGAGTACAGGAGCAAGGATGTCTTACTACAGTTATACAGGGCCTTGGTGAGACCACACCTGGAGTACTGTGTGCAGTTCTGGTCTTGTTACCTAAGAGATAATATACTTGCCATAGAGGTAGTGCAGCGAAGGTTCACCAGGCTGATTCCTGGGATGGCAGGACTGCCTTATGAGGAGAGATTGGGTCGACTAGGCCTGTATTCACTAGAGTTTAGAAGAATGAGAGTGGATCTCATTGAAACGTGTAAAAGTCTAACAGGGCTAGACAGACTGGATGCAGGGAGGATGTTTCTCCTGTCTGTGGGGCCTAGAACGAGGGGTCACAGTCTGAGGATACGGGGAAGGACAGTTAGGTCTGAAATGAAGAGAAATTTCTTCTCTCAGAGGGTGGTGGACCTGTGGAATTCTCTACCACAGAAGGCTGTGGAGGCCAAGTCACAATATATTTAAGAAGGAGATAGATAGATTTCTAGACACAAAAGGCATCAAGGGGTACAGGGAGAGAGTGGGAATATGCGATTTTCGGCTTGTGTGGGGAACGGTCGGATTTCCCCGAATGTGGGGTTTCTGACACACATAAAAAAGTGTCAGCCAGCCCCACGCAATTTTCCCTCAATTGGCCAATTAATTCCCAGCATGTGGGAAGCCTTGCTAATTGTCTAAATCGAGTCAGATATCCCCACAGTATGATGTCATCATTCGTGGTGCTTTCAAGGTCCATGGCAAGCACTGCATCCTCTGAAGGCTTCCAAATGGACCATACAGGATGGCAGAGGAGCCTGCAGCAGCTTTGGACAGTGCCAGACCCCGAGCTGCCTTCAAATTCGACGAGGCTTCACTGCAGGCATTATTGGATGGGGTTAGGGCCCACAGGGAGGTCCTCTTCCCTAGGTCAGGGAGGAAGAGGCCTCCCACTGAGACCAATGCTGCATGGCTGCAGGTATCAGCAGATGCCAACTCGCTGGGAGTCACCTGAGGAACCTTGGCATTACATCTGTAACTCCTTCCTTTACTCCCCCACAGTACCATCCAGAGCCCCCGTCCTCACTGTGGAGGAGGAAGAGGCTGTGCAGCCAGGCTCCTCAGAAGAAGCTCCAACCTCTGAGGGCGCAGCGTCAGCAGAAGTAAGCGCACCCAGCACCAGCGCAGACACTCACACCTCGGAGGGACCTTCGGGACATAGAGTAGTGTTGTCACCTGGTGTTTCACAGCTGACAAGTGAGCCTCAGCAGATTCTGGAGACAGGGACAGCAGTGGAGAGTCCTCGTCGGAGGGCGCAGGGCTCTACCAGCCCAGCTCAGCTGTGCTGCATCTCGACCCTCTGCCTCTGGGTCCATCTGCAAGAGAAGAGGTGATGGATCTCCATGCACAGATGCAGGAGTCTCTGGCAGGTTTTGTCTCCAGGGTCGCTGCGAGTGTGGAGCGAATGGAGGAGTCCATAGCGACCATGAGCAGAGCCTTTGTGGAGTCATTGGTGCATGAACGCAGCACCATGGAAAGGTTGGCAACCTCCATGGAGGAGATAACTCGCCAGCATACGGAAAACATGGTGAGTGCTCATAAGAGAATGACATCTCTTGAGGGGCGTTGGCCATCTGTTGAACAGAGAAATCAGATCTTCATGGAAGTCCTTCTGAGTAGGACTGCCAGTGCAGAAACGGGTCCCACTGGCCCCTAAAGTGCAGCAAGGTGCTCTCAAGCCACTTCCAAGCGCTGGCCCCTTCTGGCGTGAGCAGCAGCCTGGTGCTCCTGGTAATCATCCTGCTGTTCCTGGTTCTGCTGCTGCCACCTCTGCTGTTGGAGATCCTCTAATGCCAGGAAGGGAAGGTGCCAAAGGCCTCCCATGCTTCTAGCCGATGCCTCGGTTGAGGAGGTCCTGAGTTAGCGTGGTGAGAGGGGCTTCTCAGGAGCTTACACTGAAGAAGTGTGTGAGGCTCCAACTTTCTGCAGCTGCTCCTAAGGCTTCAAATAGTTCCCCCAAGCCTTGATCAACAAGGTCCTGCAGCCTGCAAATGCTGCCTCTTTAACTCTCTTCAGCCCTCAGCGACCTGCTGCTGCAAGCAAGCAAGCCAGCTCTTTTCACACCAGCTCTCATCGGCGGGGTTCCCCGCAGGCGGGTTTCAGGTGGGGAAAGGCCCAAAATCGCAACGGCACGGGAAAATCATCCTTAACAAGGTGATCATTGGTGATTAGTGCTCCGACCAGCAGTCCCGCCAATGGCAGGCGGGACTGAAGTGGGGAGCGTGGAAACGGCGGTCCGAAAGTCGGACGGGGCAGGGCATCAGGCGGGGGGGGGTCCCGACCCGCTTTTTCCGCGATTTTCTGACGACGGCCGCATGAAAAGCCGCCCGACAGCTGCCAGAAAATCGGGGCCATGGTATTGAGATAAAGGATCAGCCATTATCTTATTGAATGGCAGAGCAGGCTCGAAGGGCTGAATGGCCTACTCCTGCTCCTATTTTCTATGTTTCTATGTTTCCACACTCAGCTGGTGAACAGCCTCTCCCCGGTGTGACTGTATCCATGAGTTTGCACCTCAGATGGGCAACTGAATCTGTTCCCACATTCCCTACATTTACACCATTGATTCAGGTGGGCGCACGGGTCTCACAGAGTAGACGATTTGTTAAAAGTGGATACAGACAAAGAACACTTGTCCTGTTTCTCCCCGCTGCAATTGGTGTTTTTTCCTTCTATAACCAAGCGCCGATGATATTCAGGTCCTGATGAATCCGGTGAATCTGTCAGATCTTGACGCAATGTTTGGATTCAGTTTCCATCTGCAGATCCTCCCCTTGTAATGCTCTCAAATAATAATAATAATTCAACTTTATTGTCATTGTACAATGCACAAGTACATGAACAACGAAATGTGATCTTGCAAGCTCCCATGAGTCCAGTACAAATAACATTAAACGTAAATAGCACCGTCCTGGGAGAAGCAAAGCCGCTGCGTCTGTGCGCGCCGCCATTCCATTTCCACCATTTCTCCTGTCCGACAATCTTCAGCCCAACGCCCGGGCCTGCTCACCAACCGCCCCTCCTCGGGGCTCCTTCCGTGACCTTCTGCACCTGGTCTTCCCTGATGGTCACCCCTCCAGGGTACTAACCAGGCCTGGCTCTAGCTTAGCTTCCAAGCCTTGCCAGTGACCCTGTCCCTAGTCCCAGGAACAGGAAATGGTGGCTAGAACAGAATAAAACTTCAGAACAGACAAATCTAGCTTCTATACAACATCCTTTTCCCTCCTGTCCCTCCTAAGCTGTAAACTCCCCTTTCTACACACTCTCCCTTCATCCTTACTGTCTAAAAACAACATTCATTACATCGTCTGGGATTTTGTGTCTCCCCTTCTCTCCAGAAGGAACTGAATCTGGCTGGGTGCAATTAGTTAACCTCTACATTTTGGTAGGAAGAACGAGGAGAGGCAATATAAACTAAAGGTACAATTCTATAGGGGGTGCCTGAACAGAGAGACCTGAGGGTTTATGTGTACAAATCGTTGAAGATGGTTGGGCAGGTTAAGAAAGCAGTTAAAAAAGCATACGGGATCCTGGGCTTCATAAATAGAGGCTTAGAATGCAAAAGGAAGGCAGTCATGATGAATTTTTGAAAACACTGCTCCGACCTCTCTGGAGTTTAGAAGAATGAGAGGTGATCTTATTGAAACATACAAGATTCTGAAGGGGATTGACATGGTAGACGCTGAGAGGTTGTTTCCCCTGGCTGGAGTGTCTAGAACTAGGGGGCATAGTCTCAGGATAGTGGTTGGCCATTTAAGACTGAGAGGAGGAGGAATTCCTTCACTCAGAGGGTTGTGAATCTTTGGAATTCTCTGCCCCAGAGGACTTTGAATGCTGAGTCTTTGAGTATATTCAAGCCTGAGATCGATAGATTTTTGGACTCTAGGGGAATCAAGGGATACGGAGATCAGACGGGAAAGTGGAGTTGAGGTCGATGATCAGCCATGATCTTATTGAATGGTGGAGCAGGCTTGAGGGGCTGTATGGCCTACTCCTTCTCTTATTTCTTATGTTCTTATGACCTCAACTGGAGTATTGTGTCCAATTCTGGGCACCACACTTTAGGAAGGATATGAAGGCCTTCGAAATGGTGCAGAAAATATTTGTTCCAGAAAAAATGGTTCGAGGGATGAGAGACTTCAGTTATGTGGTTAAACTAGAGAAGCTGGGGTTGTTCTCCTTGGAGCAGAGAAGGTTGAGAGGAGATTTGATAGAGGTGTTCAAAATCATGAGGGGTCTAGACAGAGTAGATAGAGAGCAGCTGTTCCCATTAGCGGAAGGTCGAGAGCCAGAGGGCACAGATTTAAGGTGACATGAAAAACTTTATTACGCAGCAAGTGATTAGGATCTGTAATGCACTGCCTGAAAGGGGGGTGGGGGTCGATTCAACTGTGGCTTTCAAAAGGGAATTGGATAAGTACCTGATGGAAAAATGTTGGCAGGGCAGCGAGGAATGGGCGGGGGGAGTGGGACTAGCTGAAGTGCTCTTGCAGAGAGCCAGCATTGGCTCGATGGGCCTCCTGCTGTGCTGTAACGAGTCTATGATTCTTTGATTCTAGAGCCTCACCATCAGCTGACTCAGTGAGTGTCAGCAGTGACAGCAGTCCAATCCTGCCCTCAATGGACATCCATACACTTCCCAGTTGATGTCACTGGATCTCCATCAAGAGCAGGGGCAGTGCCTGATTCTTACTCTTAGTTAGCCCAGTGGTACTGAGGATAATTATAGCCCTGAACTGCTGCCTTGTCAGAGATCAACTAACAGCACAGACGAAGGATTGAACTTGGTACCTTCCTAGTCAGTAGCGTGGATGTTTTAAAGTGGAAGGGGGAGGGGGGAACAGAATATTTAGAAAGAGCTATCACTCCACCTTTAAACAAAACCTTCATTACACTGCAAAATTCTGAAGAATTTCACCATTAAACAAGCAAGTCAAACGGATCGTCAAAAATAGTGAGACATTTCAAAAAGGCTCAAGTCACTGAAACAGACAGGTTTACAATCACTGCACAGTACAGAAGGGAGCGACTGTTAATGGGCGCTCTGTTAGTGAAGTCCTCCAACACTCCAAGATAAACGGGTCTGTCCCTTTAACTATAAATAGACAGAGAAAGTGCGAAGTTATCCATTTTGGTGCATTGTACTTTGAGCATGCGCAGTGTGAGTGGTGGTGATGGACTGAGGCAGAACAGGCGGCTCGGGAGGTGGGAGGAGATTGATGGCAGGGGGAGGAAATGGACCCGCGGGTGGACCGGGAATCTCCATCAGCACCTGGGGCAGGCCTCAGGGCCCGAGTAAGAGCCCACAGGCCCCGTGTTTGCCCAGCGGTGACAGGCCCGGGTGAGCGGGGCCACTGGCCACCATCTTGGTCAGGGAGGATTGCGGCGCATTCGCGGCCAACTTGGTAAAGGAACAAAGAGTGGGCGGGGCTTCAGGGTCCCAGTGACTAGGAGAGACAATCATTAACTCATTGATTTTACTCTCATAGAAACATAGAAGATAGAAACACAGAAGATAGGAGCAGGAGTAGGCCATTCGGCCCCTCAAGCCTGCTCCGCCATTCAATGAGATCATGGCTGATCATCCAAATTTAGTACCCGGTCCCTTCTTCTCCCCATATCCCTTGATCCCTTTAGCCTTAAGAAATATATCTAACTCCTTCCAGAATATATTTAAAAAATTGGCCTCCACTGCCTTCTGTGGTAGAGAATTCCACAGGTTCACCACTCTCTGGGTGAAGAAATTCCTCCTCACCTCTGTCCTAAATGGCTTACCCCTTATCTTTAGACTGTGACCCCTGGTTCTGGACTCCCCCGCCATCGGGAACATGCTTCCTGCATGTAGTCTGTCTAGTCCTGCTAGAATTTTGTAAGTTTCAATGAGATCCCCTCTCATTCTTCGAAACTCCAGTGAGTATAAGCCCAATCGACCCAATCTCTCCTCATATGTCATTCCTGCCATCCCAGGTATCAGTCTGGTGAATCTTCGCTGCACTCCCTCCATGGCAAGAACATCCATCCTCAGATAAGGAGACCAAAACTGCACACAATACTCAAGGTGTCGTCTCACCAAGGCCCTGTACAACTGCAGCAAGACATCCTTGTTCCTGTACTCGAATCCTCTTGCTACAAAGGTCAACATACCATTTGCCTTCTAAACCGCCTGCTGCACCTGCATCCTTACCTTCAGCGATTGGTGCACAAGGAAACCCAGGTCTCGTTGCACTTCCCCTTCTCCCAATCTATTGGCATTCAGATAATAATCTGCCTTCCTGTTATTGCCACCAAAGTGGATAACCTCGCATTTATCCACATTATACTGCATCTGTCATGCATCTGCCCAATCACCCAACCTGTCCAAATCAGCTATTCACAATACATATAAATGATCTAAACGAGGGAACTAGATGTAACATCTCCAAGTTTGCAGAGTGTGTGCTGTGAGGAGGATGCCGAGAAACTCCAGTATGATTTGGACAGGTTGGGTGATTGGGCAGATGCATGACAGATGCAGTATAATGTGGATAAATGCGAGGTTATCCACTTTGGTGTCGTCAGCAAACTTGGAGATATTACATCCAATTCCCTCATCTATATTGTGAATAGCTGGGGTCCTAGCACCGATCCATGCAGTACCCCACTAGTCACTGCCTGCCACTCGGAAAAAGACCCGTTTATTCCAATTCTTTGCTTCCTGTCTGCCAACCAGTTCTCTATCAAAGTCAGTACCTTACCCCCAATCGCTTGTGCTCTAACTTTACACGCTAATCTCTTATGCGGGACCTTATCGAAAGCCTTCTGAAAGTCGAAATACATCACATCCACTGGTTCTCCCTTATCTATTCTACCAGTTACATCCTCAAAAAGTTCCAGTAGATTAGTCAAGCATGATTTTCCTTTTGTAAATCCATGTTGACTTTGTCTGATCATGTCACTGCTTTCCATTTGCTCTGCTATTACTTCTTTTATAAGGGACTCTAGCATTTTCCCCACTACCAATGTAGGGGGGCTTCTTTTAACTGGTTTAAGGTAATTAACCTGGTCTGCAGCCTTTGCCTGCAATCTGACCAATTTCCAATAAACCAATTTTAAAACAGCGGTTTCGAATCGCTACCCCACCTTCCAGTTCTGACTGCAGGACTTATAATTAATGATATTAAAACGGACACGTGGTTTGGATGAGAGAAAAATCAAGTTTTATTAACTACAAGAAACTATCATGAAATATCAAACTATACCACACGAACACAATAATTACAGTAAAATTGCTTAAATGGGGGAATGCAGGCGGTAAAAACGAGGGGTAAGTGACTACAATGTTGATTAAACAATCTTAGCAAAATCCCCTTAATTACCATCCCTTAACTCCTTACTAGGTTGCATTGCTGAGGAGTCAGAAACTCTGCTCACATGTGGTCCAGCGACGTGAGAGAGAGAGAGAGAGAGAAGCTCACCTGTGGTCCCAGGAAGTAAAGAGAGAGCGATAGCTTCTCAGCAGCTATCATATATACGTTGTGAGCCCCCTCCCCCCTCTGCTGTTTGCCTGTCTGGGAAATTCGCGCCCAAAAAGTTCCAATTCACAAGATAAAAGCTGTGATTGGCTAACTCAAAATGGTTGGACTAGGTTAGTGTCTGCACTGTGGGGCCAAAATGATCCCGCCTACATCCAGAGTTCACCTGGGCTAAAACAAAAGAGAATGCAACAGCCCTATTGTCCAGAATGCTAGGTGATTTAAACCCATTCAATTCTTAAAACGGTTGCAAATTGAAATCCATTCCATGATTTCAGTCTATCATTGTCTGTGAATGCCTTGAATGGCTATGTGAACAGAAGCAGTTTCAAATCGTTAGTCCTGCGGTTTTCTCAAGTGGGGTAATCTCTTAAGTAAATAAACAACTTCAAGTGCTTCTGAAGGGAACCTCCCTTTGATTGGCAGGTCTGACTCACAGCCCGTGTATCCGCCCACTTTTTCACACAGATAACTTTGCTGCGAGCTGCTTGTCCTTTTGGCCAAGCTTTCTGTGGCCATTTTAAAACCTTTTGTGATTGCCCAAACTCCAGGGAACGATTTTATTAATAAAGTACTGTCTTCGGATGTGTGAATATTTTCCACAGAGCTCCACGACTCCCGTGTTGTCCACGTTCTTTCCATCTCAGAACAGTCTTTTGCGGTTCTAGGCACATTTTAAAACATTATAGACAAGCCACATCACCTAATTCTTCGTCCACAATGTGGACCAGTATTTTCAAATCTTCAGGGAGATAGGGGAAATTTTGCAACCCCTACAACCAATGTCAGGCTTACAGGTCTATAATTCCCCATTTTCTCTCTACCACCTTTTTTGAATAATGGGGTAACATTAGCTACCCTCCAATCCATGGGAACTGTTCCAGAGTCTATAGAATTTTGGAAGATGACCAGCCATGCATCTACTATTTCTAGGGCCACTTCCTTAAGTACCCTAGGATGTAGATTATCAGGCCCTGGGGATTTATCGGCCTTCAAACCCATCAATTTCCCTGACACCGTTTCCCTGCAAATAATGATTTCATTCAGTTCCTCCCTCTCATTAGACGCTATGATCCCCGACATCTCTGGGAGGTTATTTGTGTCCTCCTTTGTGAAGATAGAATCAACGTTTGTATTTAATTCGTCTGCCATTTCTTTGTTCCCTATTATAAATTCCCCTGATTCTGACTGCAAGGGACCTCTCTGCATACAGTGGGTGCAGAATTGAACCCAGCCAGTGGAGAGGGAGGAGGAAACTGGGAGTGGGGGAGGAAATGTTGGAGATGGTACGTTGGGTTTGTATTTCAGCACTGAGAGGAGGGAGAGTGTGTGGGATGGGGATTTACAGTTTTGGGGAACAAGAGAGGAAAGAATTGTCTGTTCTGAATTTTTGTCCTGTATTTACAGTGATGACTTTTGTAAACTCCTTTTACAAGGCATTAGAAGGGGAGGATTTGCAATCGGGAAACTCAAACCAGACATCACGTCAAGATCTGACAGAGTCACTCGATTCATCAGGACCTGAATATCATTGGCCTTTGAATCTGGAAGGAGAAATGTTTGTCTGTTCCGTCTGCGGGAAAAGATTTCAAAGATCAGTGTGACTGGAAAAGCACTGAGAAACACTCACACCCGAGTGAGAGTGTTCCAGTGCATTGACTGTGAAAGAGCTTTAAGCAGTTACACAGCCTGAAAAAACACCACACCATTCACAGCTGGGAGAAACTGTACACGTGTTCTGTGTGTGGACGAGGCTTCAACTGATCGTTCAACAAGGATACCTGCACCACGGAGAAACTGTGAAAATGTGGGGACTGTGGGAAGGGATTCAATTACCCATCTGAACTGGAAATTCATCAGTGCATTCACACTGGGGAGAGGCCATTCACCTGCTCTGAGTGTGGGAAGGGATTCACTCAGCCATCCCACCTCACTGAACACCAACTTGTTTACTCTGATAAGAGACCTTTTAAATGTTCAGACTGTGGGAAGGCCTATAAAAGCACAAAGAGTCTGCTGACACACCAACACACTCACACTGGGGAGAGGCCGTTCACCTGCTCTGAGTGTGGGAAAGGATTCACTCAGTCATCCCACCTGCTGACACACCAGCGAGTTCACATTGGGGAGAGACCATTCACCTGCTTCATGTGTGGGAAGGGAGTCACTCAGTTATCTGACCTGCTGACACACCAGCGAGTTCACACCAGTGAGAGGCAGATCACCTGCTCTGAGTTTAGGAAGGGGATCACTTGGTCATCGCACCTGCTGACACACCAGCGAGTTCACAAGTGACTGCAGGGGTTGGATTCTGCTGTTATTGCTGCTACTAATCACATCCCGGACTGAATCATGTTCATTCTGACAGTTGGGGTTTGTTTCTGCTGATGTTACTAACCCCTATAACTGGGCTGGAGTTTAATATTCGGGATTAATGTCAAACACTCAGTGAATCGAGTGCTTGATGTCACTGAGATAAGAGGAGACTAATTGATGTCCTGTTACCGACTGCTCCATTTCGGGGCCTTTTCTCCTTTCTAAGTCTAGATAATTTCAGTTCTCATACCTTCTGTTACTCTCAAGCCCCAGCTCCCCAGACCTTCCAGGGTGCCTTTAATAGAAAATGACTGAACATTTGTCCCAGTGTAACTTTTGCTGTTATGAAATCAAAAAGACTTGAATTTCTATCCCACCTTTCACAACCTCAGGACGTCCCAATCGCTTTACAGACAATGAAATACTTTTGAAGTGTTGTCACTGTTGGAATGTAGGAAATGTGGCTGCCAATCTGCGCACAGCAAGATCCCACAAACAGCATGATGGTATTGAGCAGATAATCTATTTTCCTGATGTTGATTGAGGATGGAAGGGGATGTGTAAAGAGATGGTCTGTGAAACATGGAAACGGTGTCTGTGTGACAGGGACACAGCCTTGTGGTGACAGTCAGATCAATGCACAGATATCTCAGGTTTGAGCAGGGCCAGATCACGAATGCAGTAAACAAGTTCAGTATAAATCTCACCAGTGTAGCCGCAGCTTGTTACTGCAGGCCTGGGGAGAAGAGAGCTCTGAATCCATTGTATTAACCCTGTCTCCGGATGGGTAACTATAATCTGTCTGTATTTTTGCAATGCTGTTAATAAAGTCAGTAAAAGACAATCTGTTGTCGTGAGCTTGATTATCTGGTGTCTGAAACCACAAGACTCAATTTTTAGAGTCAACAAGATGAACAAGTGAACACATCACGACCCAATACTCTAGCTCTATATTCACAGGAGAAAGTCTGTTATCTAACTCCTGGAGTGGGCGGAATAGAAAAAGAGCCCAACTCGAAGAACATCTAGAATCTGTTGTAAATATCTTTCAAATCCCGACTGGTAAAAACTGTTGGTTTCATTTCAATCAGAAGGCAACAGAATGAAGAAAGATCCCAACTCTAAGAAACAATCAAATCATTTGTAAATATCTTTCAAATTCTGACAGGTTCCAAATATCAATGGAAGATGAAAGGGGGTTGGAGAGTCGGGGGTGAAAGAGGAGTTGGGGTGAGGGTTTGGAGAGTAGGGATGAAAGAGATGTTAGGGTGAGGGGGGTTGGAGAGTTGGGGTGAAAGAGGAGTTGGACTGATAGGGGTTGGAGTGTAGGGGTGAAAGAGGGGTTGGGGTGAGGGGTTGGAGAGTAGGGGTGAAAGAGTAGTTTGGGTGAGAGGGTTTGGAGAATAGGGGCGAAAGAGGAGTTGGTGTTAGGGGGCTGGAGAGTAGTGGTGAGGGGGTTTGGAGAGTAAGAGTGAGGGGTTGGAGAGTTGGGGTGAAAGAGGTTTTGGCTTGAGGGAGTTTGGAGAGTAGGGGTGAAAGAGGAGTTGGGGTGAGAGGGCTTGGAGAGTAGGGGTGAAAGAGGAGTTGGGGTGAGGGGGCTGGACAGTAGGGGTGAGGAGGTTTGGAGAGTAGGGGTGAAAGATGAGTTGGAGTGAGGGGGGTTGGAGAGTAGAGGTTAGGGGCTGGAGAGTAGGGGTGAAAGGAGTTGGGGTGAGGGGGTTGTAGAGTAGGGGTGAAAGAGGAGTTGGGGTGAGGCTGGTTGGAGAGTAGGGGTGAAAGAGGAGTTGGGGTGAGGGGGTTGGAGAGTAGGGGTGAAAGAGGAGTTGGGGTGAGGGGCTTTCACTGCCCATTAATAGACTCTGTTGAACTATAATGTTTCTTATTTTCTCTTTACAATGTTTTAAATTGTCTGTTTAACTAATGTCAGACACGGGGCTGCAATTACTTGCAGGCACTGGGCTGTTTCTGGTGAATTAGTATGGACAGTGTTAATGGGGAACAGATTTGTGTGGGATCATTCTGTGCTGAACACATGTCAATGTTGCCGGGTGAAAGATTCCTAACCCCTGGACCCGCCCCTATCTCATGTGTGTTGAACCTCCAATCACAGCCTCATAGCAAATTCAGTGACTATTTACACTGTGACCCCAAATCGAGGGACCACTTACACCGTGACACCAAATCCACGGACCACTTACATTGTGACACCAATTCCAGGAACCACTTACACTGCAACACCAAATCCAGGGACCACTTACACGGTGACACAAAATCCAGGGACCACTTACAGTGTCACATCAAATCCAGGGACCACTTACAGTCAGTCTATAAAATGAGAATCAGAGAGTCTCAGTATGGGGAATGATCATGGTGGTGAAACCAGCTCCAGTGTTTCCCCTCGCTGGAGTGTCTAGAACTAGGGGGCATAGTCTCAGGATAAGGGGTCGGCCATTTAAGACTGAGATGAGGAGGAATTTCTTCACTCAGCGGGTTGTGAATCTTTGGAATTCTCTGCCCCAGAGGGCTGTGAATGCTGAGTCTTTGAGTATATTCAAGGCTGAGATCGATAGATTTTTAGACTCTAGGGGATTCAAGGGATATGGAGACTGGGTGGGAAAGTGGAGTTGAGGTCGATGATCAGCCATGATCTTATTGAATGGCGGTGCAGGCTCGAGGGGTCGTATGGCCTACTCCTGCTCTTATTTCTTATGACATCAGTTGGAGTATTGTGTCCAATTCTGGGCACCACACTTTAGGAAGGATGTGAAGGCCTTCGAGATAGTGTGGAAAAGATTTGTTCCAGAAAAATGGAACCAGGGACGAGGGACTTCAGTTATGTGGATAGAGTCGAGAAGCTGGGGTTGTTCTCCTTGGAGCAGAAAAGGTTGAGAGGAGATTTGATAGAGGTGTTCAACATCATGAGGGGTCTAGACAGAGTAGATAGAGAGAAGATGTTCCCATTAACGGAAGGATTGAGAACCAGAGGACACAGATTTAAGGTGATTGGCAGACGAACCAAAGGTGACATGGGGAAAAACTTTTTTACACAGCGAGTGGTTAGGATCTGGAATTCACTGCCTGAAAGGGGTGGTGGAGGCAGATTCAACTGTGGCTTTCAAAAGGGAATTGGATAAGTACCTGAAGGAGAAATGTTGGCAGGGCTACGAGGAAAGGGTGGGGGAGTGGGACTAGCTGACGTGCTCTTGCAGAGAGCGGGCACGGGCTCGATGGGCCTCCTGCTGTGCTCTAACGAGTCTATGATTCTATGATTCTAGAGCCTCAACATCAGCCGACTCAGTGAGTGTCAGCAGTGACAGCAGTCCAATCCTGCCCTCAATGGACATCCATACACGTCCCAGTTGATGTCACTGGATCTCCATCAAGAGCAGGGGCAGTGCCTGATTCTGACTCTTAGTTAGCCCAGTGGTACTGAGGATAATTATAGCCCCTGAACTGCTGCCTTGTCAGAGACCAACTAACAGCACAGACTAAGGACTGAACTTGGTACCTTCCTAGTCAGTAGCGTGGGTGTTTTAAAGTGGAAGGGGGAGGGGGAGAACAGAATATTTAGAAAGAAATATCACTCCACCTTTAGACAAAACCTTCATTACACTGCAAAATTCTGAAGACTTTCAATATTAAACAAGTCAAATGGATCGTCAAAAGCAGTGAGGCATTTTAGAAAGGCTAAAGTCACTGAAATAGACAGGTTTACAATCACTGCACAGGACAGAATGGAGCGACTGTTAATGGGAGCTCTGTTAGTGAAGTCCTCCGACAATCCAAGATAAACGGATCTGTCCCTTTAATCATAAATAGGCAGAGAAAGGGGAGTCCCTGTCCCTTTAAATATCCGGCCCATCCCCCCAGGCAGTGGGAGGAGGAACGCGCGCGGTCTCTTTATATCCTGACCCAGCGGGCCCCGCCGGATGGGCTGCCGCAGGGTCCTAAAGGCCACAACAAGGGAAAAAGTTTTGAAAATGGGTTAGACCCGAAAAGTCGGCTCTAATTTCTCTCCACGGATGTTGCCTGTGGAATATTTACCAGTCATTTAGACTGGAAACGTAACCCTGCCGTTTCACTTTCAGTCAGGAACAGATCGCAGTTTGACACCAATCTCTGATTGGACAGCACGTTTCCAGCATTCACCGTTGTTTTTCCTGACTCTAAACACAGTTGCAAAGGAGCCTTCTGTTCCGTGCCTAGGAGCTCTGACCCATGGAAGAGACTGGCAGGGACACATTCCTTATCGGCCTCGAGATTAAAGGGATATAGGTCCACAAAGGGATATAGATAGACTAAGTGAGTGGGCAGTAAGGTGGCAGATGGAGTATAATGTAGGGATATGTGAGGTTATTCACTTTGGTAGGAAGAATAGAAAAGCAGAATATATTTAAATGGTGAGAAACTTTCAAATGTTGGTGTTGAGAGAGATTTGGCTGTCCTCGTGCAAGAAACACAGAAAGCTAACATGCAGGTACAGCAAGCAATAAGGAAGGCAAATGGCATGTTGGCCTTTATTGCAAAGTGGTTGGAGTATCAGAGTAAGGAAGTCTTGCTACAATTGTACAGGGCCTTGGTGAGACCACACCTGGAGTACTGTGCACAGTTTTGGTCTCCTTATCTAAGGAAGGATATACATGCCTTGGAAGCGGTGCAACGAAGGTTCACTAGATTGATTCCTGTGATGAGAGGGCTGTCCTATGATGAGAGATTATGTAGAATGGGCCTATACTCTCTGGAGTTTAGAAGAATGAGAGGTGATCTCATTGAAACATACGAGATTCTGAAGGGGATTGACAGGGTAGATGCTGAGAGGTTGTTTCCCCTGGCTGGAGTGTCTAGAACTAGGAGGCATAGTCTCAGGATAAGGGGTCATAGAACGATAGAAACATAGAAGATAGGAGCAGCAGTAGGCCATTCGGCCCCTCGAGCCTGCTCCGCCATTCAATGGGATCATGGCTGATCATCCAAATTCAGTTCCCTGTTCCTGCCTTCTCTCCATATCCCTTGATCCCTTTAGCCTTAAGTAATATATCTAACTCCTTCTTGAATATATTTAATGAATTGGCCACTACTGTCTTCTTTGGCAGAGAATTCCACAGGTTCACCACTCTCTGGGTGAAGACATTCCTTCTCATTTCTGTCCTAAATGGCTTACCCCTTATCCTTAGATTGTGACCACTGGTTCTAGACTCCCCGACCATCAGGAACATCCTTCCTGCATCTAGTCTGTCTAGTCCTGTTAGAATTTTATAAGTTTCGATGAGATCCCCTCTCATTCTTCTAAACTCCATCGAGTACAAGCCCAGTCGACCTAATCTCTCCTCATACGTCATTCCTGCCATCCCAGTTATCAGCCTGGTGAATTTTCGCTGCACTCCTTCCATGGCAAGAACATCCTTCCTTAAATAAGGCGAACAAAACTGCACACAATACTCAAGATGTGGCCTCACCAAGGCGCTGTACAACTGCAGCAAGACGTCTTTGTTCCTGTCCTCAAACCCTCTCGCTACAAAGGCCAACAAACCATTTGCCTTCTTACCCGCCTGCTGCACCTGCATGCTTACTTTCAGTGACTGGTGTACAAGGACGCCCAGGTCTCGTTGCACTTCCCCTTCTCCCAATCTATTGCCATTTAGGTAATAATCTGCTTTCCTGTTTTTGACACCAAAGTGGAGAACCTCGCATTTATCCACGTTATATTGCATCTGCCATGATTCTGCCCAATCACCCAACCTGTCCAAATTATACTGGAGTTTCTTGGCATCTTGCTCACAGCACACACGCCCATCCAGCTTTGTGTTGTCTGCAAACTTGGAGATATTACATCTAGTTCCCTCGTCCAGATCATTAATATATATTGTGAATAGCTGGGGTCCATGGAACGATCCCTGCGGTACCCCACTAGTCATTGCCTGCCACTCGGAAAAAGAGCCATTTATTCCAACTCTTTGCTTTCTGTCTGCCAACCAGTTCTCTATCCAACTCAAAACCTTGCCCCCAATCACATGTGCCTTAATTTTACACGCTAATCTCTTATGTGGGACCTTATCGAAAGCCTTTTGAAAATCCAAATACACCACATCCACTGGTTCTCCCTTATCTATTTTACCAGTTACATCCTCAAAAAATTCCAGTAGATTAGTCAAGCATGATTTGCCTTTTGTAAAGCCATGTTGACTTTGTCTGATCCGATCAATTTTTTCCAAGTGCTCTGCTATTACATCCTTTAAAAATGGACTCCAGCATTTTCTCCACTACCAATGTCAGGCTTACCGGTCTGTAATTCCCCGTTTTCTCTTTACCACCCTTTCTGAACAGTGGGGTAACATTAGCTACCCGCCAATCCATGTGTACTGTTCCAGAGTCTATCGAATTTTGGAAGATGACCAGCAATGCATCTACTATTTCTCGGGCCACTTCCTTAAGTACCCTAGAATGTAGATTATTAGGCCCTGGGGATTTATCGGCCCTCAATCCCATCAATTTCCCTAACACCATTTCCCTACAAATACTGATTTCTATCAGTTCCTCCCTTTCTTTAGACCCTATGTTCCCCAACATCTTTGGGAGGTTATTTGTGTCCCCCTTTGTGAAGACAGAACCAAAGTATGTTTTTAATTGGTCTGCCATTTCTTTGTTCCCCATTATAAATTCCCCTGATTCTGACTGCAAGGGTCCTACGCTTGACTTCACCAATATTTTTCTCTTCGCATATGTATAAAAGATTTTACTGTCAGATTTTATGGTCCCTGCAAGCTTACTCTCATACTCTATATTCCCCCTCTTAATTTAATCCCTTTGTCTTCCTTTGTTGGATCCTAAACTGCTCCCAATCCTCAGGTTTACTGCTTTTTCTGGCCAATTTATGTCCTCTCCTTGGATCTTATGCTATCCCTAATTTCCCTTGTGAGCCACGGTTGAATCACCTTTTTTGTTTTATTTTTATGGAAACTGGGATGAACAAATTCTGTCGTTCATCCATGCGATCTTTGAATGTTTGCCATTGCCCATCCACCGTCAACTCTTTGAGTGACATTCCCCAATCAATCCTACCCAACTCGCACCTCATGCCATCGTAGTCTCCTTTATTTAAATTCAGGACCCTAGTCTCTCTGAGTCAACAATTTTACTCTCCATCTTAATGAAGAATTCTATCATATTATGATCGCTCTGACCCAAGGGGCCTCGCACAACAAAATTGCTAATTAATTCTTTCTCATTACTTAATACCCAGTCTAAGATGGCCTGATCTCTGGTTGGTTCCTCGACATATTGGCCCAGGAAACCATCCCGTATACATTCCAGGAATTCCTCCTCCACAGTATTGTTACTAATTTGGTTAACCCAATCTATATGTAGATTAAAGTCACCCATGATGACTGCTGTGCCCTTATTGCACGCTTCTCTAATTTCCCATTTAATGCCATCCCCGACCTCCGCATTACTGTTTGGAGGTCTATATACCACTCCCACTAACGTTTTCTGCCCCTTGGTATTTCTCAGTTCTACCCATACAGATTCCACATCATCAGAGCTTATATCCTTCCTTTCAGTTGTGTTAATCCTTTCTTTAACCAGCAATGCTACCCCACCTACTATTCCTTTCTGCCTTTCTTTCCTGAATATTGAATACCCCTAGATGTTGAGTTCCCAGCCTTGGCCAACCAGGAGCCATGTTTCCATCATCCCAATCATATCATATTCGTTTACCTCTATTTGCGCATCTAATTCATCCACCTTATTACAAATGCTCCTCGCATTAAGACACAAAGACTTCCGGCTTGTTTTTTCAACACTCTTTGTTCTTTTAGAATTATTATTTATTGTGGCCATGTTTGATTTAAACCCTTGGGCCTAGAAATTCATTAAGGCGCTGCCAGCTTTGCGCCCAGTTAACGCCTAAAGAGTGATTTTGCGCCAGAAATGAGTTTGCGCAGATATTCAGCGCAGCGGTATTGGCAGCGGTAGCCGTTAGCGCTGCGCCAGCACCGATGACGTCATCGGTGTGCGCAGTGCCCCGGTTCCGCCCCAAAACCGGCCCGATCCCCATATTTAGTTGCGGCCGCCTCCTCCAAAGCGGCCGCAAACAGCGACCAGAAAACGGGGCCGTCCTGCTGCCTTAGTGGGGCGCTTTAAAGCGGAAGGTGCGGCCGGCCGCTTTTTCGGCGGCCGCCTGCCCGCTCCTCCTTCCCCGGCCTTCTCCACCACCACCCCCCAGCGGCATTGCCGGCTGCTTTCCGCGAGCCCGGCACTTCTCCGTGGTGCCGGGCTCATTTGCTGGCACTATCCAGCAGCGATCTCCCCGTTGCAGGCAGCTTCCCCTTAAGAGAAGGAGGAGGCCTGCAGTACCACAGCCTGCCGCTCCGCAGCGGCTGGCGCAGCGGCACCAAGAGCGCTGATATTCAGTGTCAGCGCCCCAAGCGGAGGCGGGCACACCCTGGTATAGCGCCCGGTTCCAAATTGGGGCGCTAACAATGAATATCTGATGATCGCTATAGGCTTCCCGCCCAGCGCTAACTTTTGGGCGCTAGCCAGCTGGCGGGGCCATAGTGAATTTCTAGGCCTGGATTTCTCTGCCTGTCACTTTTGTTTTTCACCTTCCTTTCTTTTGCTTTTATCCTAGTTTCCCTTTCCCCTGTTTCGCTGCTCAGGTTCCCAATGTTGTGTATGTAACCTGTTCCACCTTAAGAGAGCTTAAGCCTGTTCCACCTTAAGAGATGTACTACTTTCTCAGGCTGCTGTAGACGTAATACCGGGGGTGAACACACCGGTATATAAGCACTGTGCAGTAATCTTGTATTCAGTGTAGTCCCTACCTCCAACCAGTAAAGACCTGTTTTTATTGTTACTCATTAGTCTGTTTTAATTAACTAAATAATTCACAGACTTAACACTGGCGACGAGTCAGGTTCTTACCCTGCGGCAGTTATTCCACGGCGGTTGAAGAGAGGTTTCAAACCTCACCACTCACCACCCCACTGGAAGTGACAGGCATTAGGACCCTGAAGCCTCCATCAGCTTGTGAACCGGAGTAGAAGACAGGACTGGGGAAGAGAGAGGTATAGGGCGATAGCGATCGGCAGATAAGGGCCGGGCCGCTTTCAAGTGCGAGGCGCAGCCGGGCCATCGATCGCATCCGCTGATAAGGGCCGCACTCGGGGGCTGAAGGGAGACGGCATCGGGGGACGGGTGAAGACTGCCAAGCGCGGGAAAACCGCCATTTTGTGGGCGGAGGACGACGGCAAGAGCGGGAAGCCGCCATCTTTGATAACAAGTAAAGAAAATAAAATCTGAGAAATTGCAAATCTACAATGCCTAAACACGGGAATATTAGCACCTTTGATAGTGACCTCGAAGATTGGGCCATATATGTTGAAAGAGTAAAAAATTATTGTAAGGCCAATAAAATTCGTGACCAAGATAAAGCTCTAACATTATTAAATTTAATGGGTGCGAAGACATACGGGCAATTGAAACACCTGTTATCACCAGATGAACCGGCGGATAAGACGTTCGATGAGATTGTTACTGTCCTGAAAGATCATCTAAACCCCACGCCGCTGATGCTAGCGGAACGATTTAAATTTTACGACAGAAGGCAGCTACAGCATGAAAGCAATGCTGAATATTTGCTGGAATTGCGTAAATTAGCGAAATATTGCCAGTTTGGAACGGGACTGACAGAGGCACTTCGAGACAAATTTGTGTGTGGTTTATTTAAACAAGATACACAAAAGCGACTGCTCGAGGAGAATGAGCTGACGCTTGAGAAGGCGGTCACTATGGCAGCAGCACACGAAGCCGCAGCGAGAGGCATGGCAGTAATGCAGCTACGGTCACCGGAGCTCAGTGCACACAAATTGGGTGTGAGTTCTGGCAAATGTTATCGTTGTGGAAAGACAACGCATGATCAGAACCAGTGTTGGTTTAAAAACCAAGAATGTAGAACTTGTGGTAGGCTTGGACATATAGCTAGAGTATGCAGGTCAGCGAAGAAGACCAGCAACAAGAAGTCACCGCAAGGAAAATACGCAAAGGTACACAAGGTGACCGAACAGGAGTCCGATTCAGACGCTAGCAGTAATGAACTGGCTAGCTTAAGAGTACTCAACGCTGGTAAGGGTGCAGACCTCCAGACAATTTGGGTCACTCTTCAGATAGAAGGAGTCCAAGTAAAACTGGAATTGGACACTGGATCGGCATTGACGGTCATAAATAAGAAAGATTACGGAAAGTTATTCCAACATATTCCCCTACAGGATACGGGGATTATATTGGAAACATACACGGGGCAAAGAGTGTACCCCATCGGGAAAATAGAGGTTGCAGTGGTCCACAAGGGCGAAGACAGTCAAATAATGGACTTATATGTGATATCTGAAGGAGGTCCTCCACTACTAGGACGGGAGTGGATTAGGAAAATGAATATGGACTGGCATTTCCTACAAACAATAACGAGTGAGAACTCGGTGAAGATAGTCGGCCCAGACTCTGGAACGGATGATGGTAAGCCCAACTCAGGTGCAAAAGACAAAGTTTCAGCACAGAATTCCACTGAGCAACAACAACATAGTTTAACTGTGGATTCTGAGTCTGGCAAGTCTACTGATGTGCCCATTTCTGAGGGACACCGGGCTCGAACTCAACTCCATTTCAAACTACAACAGCAATTAGAACAAATGCTTCGCCGTTTTGAGCAAGAGTTGAATGCAACGAAAGAGTTCTTTGATATAGAGTTGGAGAATCTGGAAAGACAACAGAAGCAGCTGATGGAGAAAATGGAGCAGGAGCACACAAAACGTCTGATGTCAGAGGAGTTAACGGTCAGCCAACTTCTGCATATGCTGAAGGACAGGACTCTGAAATGGGAAAAACTTGAACATGAACTTCAATATTCAAACGAAAGGGGTTCGGAGCTCTCAAAGGTTATTGGAAGAGCTGAGGTGGCAACACAGACTGAGATGACTGCAACAGAGCAGCCCTTGGATGCCAAAAGTACGCTGACTCATGTCAACGTAGAACAACAGACCGCTGAAACAGCTGCTCCGGTAGAGGGATTGCATAGTCCGATCAATCAATCTCCAAAGGAAGTTGAAGTATTAAAATCACAAATGAGGTCACTAGTAAACGACTTGCTGAAAGCCCAGAAAAAGCTGGATGCAGAGGTACACATGAAGAAGTCTCTTCAGGAAAGATGTCTGGATTTGGAACAAGAGCTGGCTAACGTCCAGCTGGGTATGGAGGAAATAGACGACCCTCTCACTGGTCTAGCTCAGGACGACACCGAATATTACTATGACCTGGTGGACGACACCGAATATTACGATGTCCTGTCCTGCCCAGCTTGTAACTTCGACTCCCAAAGTGCAGAAATCATGGAGGAGCACCAAAAGTCTACGGAACATCGGGAGAAGCTGGCTCTACGACGGAAACAGGAGGAAGAGAAGGAGGAACTGCGCATGCAGCTGGCAGCTGTGGCAGCTGACAATGGAGCCCAGAGAGTCTCCAAGAAGCAGAAAAGGAAAAGTAAAAACAGAAGATGACCCATCTGAACCATTATCACCTCTACGAGATCACACACGTGGTCCCTCCGAACGGAGCCAAATCAGTTCGGAAGTTCAAGCTGTTAAATCCATGAAAGGACTATTGAATGAGTAACGTGAACCGACTACACCACAGAGATTGAATCTGTGAACTGTTTTCCGCAGAGACTGAATCTGTGATATGTTACGTTAAACATGAAGTTATATATGTATATATGTTATTACGTTATGTTAAATGGGGGGATGACTATAAAGCTAAGAAGGGAGGAGTGTTGTGTATGTAACCTGTTCCACCTTAAGAGAGCTTAAGCCTGCTCCACCTTAAGAGATGTACTACTTTCTCAGGCTGCTGTAGACGTAATACCGGGGGTGAACACACTGGTATATAAGCACTGTGCAGTAATCTTGTATTCAGTGCAGTCCCTACCTCCAACCAGTAAAGACCTGTTTTTATTGTTACTCATTAGTCTGTTTTAATTAACTAAATAATTCACAGACTTAACACCCAACCCCCTGCCAGTTTAGTTTAACCCTCCCCCAGAGCACTAGCAAACACTCCCCCAGGACATCGGTCCCGGCCCTGCCCAGATGCAAACTGTCCAGTTTGAACTGATCCCATCTCCCCCGGAACCGGTTCCAATGTACCAGGAATTTGAATCCCTCCCCCTGGCACCATTCCTCTAGCCACGTATTCATCTGAAATATCCTTCTATTTCTACTCTGATAGCAATCCTGAGATTACTGCCTTTGAGGTCCTGTTTTTTTAATTTACCTCCTAACTCGCTATATTCAGCTTTTAGGACCTCATCCCGTACTTTACCTATATCGTTGGTACCTATATGCACCACGACAGCTGGCTGCTCCCCCTCTCCCTCCAGAATGCCCTGCAGCCGCTCAGAGATATCCTTGACCCTTGCACCAGGGAGGCAGCACACCATCCTGGAGTCTCGTTTGCGGCCGCAGAAACGCCTATCTATTCCTCTTACGATAGAATCCCCTATTACGATAGCTCTCCCCCTCTTTTTCCTCCTGTCCTGTGCAGCAGAGCCACCCCTGGTGCCAGGATGTTGGCTGCTGCTGCCTTCCCCTGGTAAGCCATCTCCCCCAACAGTTTCCAAAGCGGTATATCTGTTTGAGAGGGGAATGGCCACTGAGGACCCCTGCACTACCTGCCTGTGCCTAGCACTCTCTCTGTTGGTCACCCATTCCCTTTCTGCCTGTGCCACCTTTATCTGCGGTGTGACCAACTGATTAAACGTGCTATTCACAATGTCCTCAGCATCGCGAATGGTCCAGTATTTATCCAATCGCTGCTCCAGCACCGCAATGCGGTCTGCCAGTAGCTGCAGCTGGACACACTTCCTCCACACATAGTTGCCAGGGACACAGGAAGTGTCTGAGTTCCCACATAGCGCAGGAGGAGCATACCACGGCACCGGGCTGTCCTGCCATGACTTACACTTCAATAAATTGAAATTAAATTAAATCAAATCAATCCCACCAATTACACTACAGATAAATGATATATTTTAGGGCGCTGGTTTACCAATAGTCCCCACTACACCACAGAGACCCTAGAAACTATAAACCACAGAGTTTGAATTTAAAAAAAGAAAGAAATACTCACCAACCAATCACTTACCTGCTTTCTGGTGACGTCACACTTCGATTACTTTTTACTTCTCCCGTCTCTGAGATTGGAGATTAGTAAACCTACCTGGTCTCTGGGGGCCTTTTAAAGCCTCGCTGCTCACGTTTCCCGCCGCTAACGCTCTGAGGCCTACCTGGTCTCTGGGGGCCTTTTAAAGCCTTGCCGCTCGCGTGTCCCGCCATCGCCGCTGCCGCTGATGCTATGAGGCCTACCTGGTCTCTGGGGGCCTTTAAAAGCCTCGCCGCTCGCATTTCCCGCCATCGCCGCTGCCGCTGATGCTATGAGGCCTACCTGGTCTCTGGGGCCTTTTAAAGCTTCGCCACTCACGTTTCCCGCCATCGCCGCTGCCGCTGATGCTATGAGGCCTACCTGGTCTCTGGGGCCTTTTAAAGCTTCGCCACTCACGTTTCCCGCCATCGCCGCTGCCGCTGATGCTGTGAGGCCTACCTGGTCTCTGGGGCCTTTTAAAGCTTCGCCACTCACGTTTCCCACCGCCGCCGCTGCCGCTGATGCTATGAGGCCTACCTGGTCTCTGGGGGCCTTTTAAAGCCTCGCCGCTCGCGTTTCCCACCACCACCGCTGACGCTGTGAGGCCTACCTGGTCTCTGGGGGACTTTTAAAGCCTCGCCGCTCGCGTTTCCCACCACCACCGCTGACGCTGTGAGGCCTACCTGGTCTCTGGGGGACTTTAAAAGCCTTGCCGCTTGCGCTTCTCGCCACCGCCGCTGACTCTATGAGGCCAATGAGGGTTACATAAGAACATAAGAACATAAGAAATAGGAGCAAGAGTAGGCCAATCGGCCCCTCGAGCCTGCTCCACCATTCAATAAGATCATGGCTGATCTGATCCTAACCTCAAATCTTCTATCACTCTGCATCCACCCGAACCCATGTGATCTCCCGGGAGAGGCGAAAAACCAGATAAAGACCCAATGGCCAATTTGGGAGAAAAAAATCTGGGAAATTCCTCTCCGACCCATCTAGGCGATCGAAATTCTTCCAGGAGATCACTCTGTCCCTATATTTTCTACAGTACTTACCTTCTGTAAAGACGATCTCCACCCCAGCCAGGAACAGGAATAAAACCATCTCCTGAAATCTAACAGAATTAGAACACAGTCGGAGCAGAACAAGGCTACACGGCCCCTGGGCCCGCTCCACTACCCACAGGGCCATGCCATTCCGAACCCAGACTCATGTCCAATTTCCTGCCTGCTCCCCGTAACCCTTTATTCCCTTTACTTCAAGGAAACTATCTATTTCTGTTTTAAATTTATTTAATGATGTAGCTTCCACGGATTTCTGGGGCAGCAAATTCCACAAACCTACCACCCTCTGAGTGAAGAAGTTTCTCCTCATCTCAGTTTTGAATGAGCAGCCCCTTATTTTAAGATTATGCCCCCTAGTTCTAGTTTCACCCATCATTGGGAACATCCTCACCGCATCCACCCGATCAAGCCCCTTCACAATCTTATATGTTTCAATAAGATCGCCTCTCATTCTTCTGAACTCCAATGAGTAGAGTCCCAATCTACTCAACCTCTCCTCATATGACCACCCCCTCATCCCCGGGATTAACCGAGTGAACCTTCTTTGTACTGACTCGAGAGCAAGTATGTCTTTTCTTAAGTATGGACACCAAAACTGTATGCAGTATTCCAGGTGCGGCCTCACCAATACCTTGTACAACTGCAGCAATACCTCCCTGTTTTTATATTCCAACCCCCTAGCAATAAAAGCCAACATTCCATTGGCCTTCTTAATCACTTGCTGCACCTGCATACTAACTTTTTGAGTTTCGTGCACCAGGACCCCCAGATCCCTTTGTACTACAGTACTTTCCAGTTTCTTGCCATTAAGATAATAACTTGCTCTATGATTTTTCCTGCCAAAGTGCATAACCTCACACTTTCCAGTATTGTATTCCATCTGCCAAATCTCTGCCCACTTACTTAGCCTGTCTATGTCCCTTTGCAGGTTTTTTATGTCCTCCTCACTCACTACTTTCCCTCCCATCTTTGTATCATCTGCAAACTTTGATATGTTACACTCGGTCCCCTCCTCCAAATCGTTAATATAGATTGTAAAGAGTTGGGGACCCAGCACTGACCCCTGTGGAACACCACTAGTTACTGGTTGCCAATCTGAGAACGAACCATTTATCCCAACTCTCTGCTTTCTGTTAGAGAGCCAATCCTCCACCCACGCCAGAATATTACCCCCAATCCCGTGATTTTTTATCTTGAGCAATAATCTTTTGTGTGGCACCTTGTCAAATGCCTTTTGGAAGTCTAAATACACTACGTCCACTGGTTCCCCTTTATCCACCCTGTATGTTACTTCCTCAAAAAACTCAAGCAAATTTGTTAAACATGACTTCCCCTTCATGAAACCATGCTGAGTTTGCCCTATTAAATTATGTTTATCCAAATGTCCCGTTACTGTCTCCTTAATAATGGACTCTAACATTTAACGAACCACAGATGTTAGGCTAACAGGTCTATAGTTTCCAGCCTTCTGCCTACTACCCTTTTTAAATAAGGGTGTTACATTAGCAGTTTTCCAATCTGCCGGGACCTTTGCTGAGTCCAGTGAGTTTTGGAAAATTATTACCAATGCATCCACAATCCCTACCGCCACTTCCCTCAAGACCCTGGGATGAAAGCCATCAGGTCCAGGGGATTTATCCGCCTTGAGTCCCATTATTTTACCAAGTACCACTTCCTTAGTGATTTTAATCGTATTTAGTTCCTCCCCCCCTAGAGCCCCCTGTTTGTCCAGTGTTGGGATATTCTTAGTGTCCTCTACTGTAAAGACTGATACAAAATAATTGTTCAGTGTTTTTGCCATCTCCATGTTTCCCACCATTAATTTCCCGGTCTCATCCTCTAAGGGACCAACATTTACTTTAGCCACCCTTTTTCTTTTTATATAACTATAGAAACTTTTACTGTCTGTTTTTATATTTTTTGCTAATTTACTTTCATAATCTATCTTCCCTTTCTTAATCAATCTTTTTGTTATTTTTTGCTGTCTTTTAAAGACTTCCCAATCTTCCATCCTCCCACTAGATTTGGCTACCTTATATGCCCTTGTTTTTAGTCGGATACTATCCTTAATTACTTTACTTAGCCACGGATGGCTATCTTTTCTTTTACACCCTTTTTTCCTCAGTGGAATATATTTTTTTTGGAAGTTGTAAAATAACTCCTTAAATGTACACCACTGGTCATGTACCGTCTTACCCTTTAATCTATTTTCCCAGTCCACTCTAATTAATTCCGCTCTCATACCTTCATAGTCTCCTTTATTCAAGCTCAGCACGCTTGTTTGAGATCCAACCTTCTCACCCTCTAATTGAATATGGAACTCAACCATGTTATGGTCACTCATTCCAAGGGGATCCTTTACTAGGACATTTTTAATTAATCCTGTCTCATTACACAGGACCAAATCTAAGGTTGCTTGCCCCCTGGTCGGTTCAGTTACATACTGCTCAAGAAACCCATCCCTAATACACTCAATGAACTCTTCCTCAAGGCTGCTCTGCCCAATTTGATTTGTCCAGTTAATATGATAATTAAAATCCCCCATAATTATAGCTGTTCCCTTATTACAAGCCTCAACTATTTCCTGATTAATACTCCGTCCAACAGAGTTGCAACTGTTCGGAGGCCTATAGACTACACCCACTAGTGTTTTTTTTCCCTTATTATTCCTTACCTCCACCCAAACTGTTTCACTATCCTGCTCCTTTGACCCAATATCATTTCTCTGTATTATAGTGATTCCTTCCTTTATTAACATAGCCACCCCACCTCCTCTCCCTTCCTGCCTGTCCTTCCTGATTGTTAAATAACCTGGTATGTTTAATTCCCAGTCATGGTCACCCTGCAGCCATGTTTCTGCAATGGCCACAAGATCATACCCATATGTCATTATTTGTGCCGTTAACTCATTCATTTTATTACGAATGCTACGTGCATTCAGATAAAGAACTTTCAAATATGTTTTGTAACACTTAGTTCCTGTTTTTTCCCTTTTTAGTACTTTACTTTTTACTCCATACCTTCTGTCCCTTCCTGACACATTCTGTTTTTTAATTCCCCCACTGCTACCTAAGTCTATGACCTTCTCTGTTGTCATTTCTATTGTTTGCTCTCTAGAAACCTCCCCCCCACTAATTAGTTTAAAGCCCTCTCTACAGCCCTAGTTATATGATTCGCCAGGACTCTAGTCCCAGCACTGGCCAAGTGGAGTCCGTCCCAACAGAACAGCTCCCTCCTGTCCCAGTACTGGTGCCAGTGTCCCAAGAAGCAAAACCCATTTCTCCCACACCAGTCTTTGAGCCACGCATTTAACTCTTTAATTTTATTTATCCTAGCCAAATTCGCTCGTGGCTCAGGTAATAACCCAGAGATTATTACCCTTGAGGTTCTGTTTTTTAATTTGACCCCTAGCTGCTCATACTCCTTTAACAGAACCGTCTTCCTTGTCCTATCTACGTCGTTTGTACCAAAATGGACCACGACAACTGGATCCTCCCCCTCCCACTGCAAGTTTCTTTCCAGCCCAGAAGAGATGTCCTTAACCCTGGCACCAGGCAGGCAACACAGCCTTCGGGACTCCCGCTCTTGACTGCAGAGAACCCTATCTATCCCCCTAATGATACTATCCCCTACCACTACAACATTTCTTTTTATTCCCTCCACTTGAATGGCCCCCTGTACCACGGTGCTGTGGCCAGGTTGCTCATCCTCCCTGCAGTCCCCACTCCCGCCCTCACAGGGAGTAAGAACCTCGATCCTGCTGGACAAGAACAAGGGCTGCGTCTCCTTCAACACTACATCCTGGATCCCTGTACCTTCCTCACTCGTAGTCACACCGTCCTGTCCCTGACCACGGACTACATCTGCAGTAATTAACTTCATAGGTGTGACCATCTCCTGAAACATAGAGTCCAGGAACTTCTCCCCCTCCCTGATGTGTCGCAGTGTCCGAAGCTCGGTCTCAAGCTCCATAACATGGAACTTGAGTTCCTCTAGCAGCAAACACTTGTCGCAGATGTAATCACCGTTAGCCTCAATGGGGTTCACCGGCTCCCACATCTCGCAACAGTAACACATCACCTGCTCCATTCTATATAATTAATTAAATTTCTTATTATTAGTTATGAAGACCCTGCCCGGATATATATGATAATATCACACCACTATTCAATAGGACTTACCAACTTAAAGGTATGAAAGAGAAGAGAAGGAAGAAAACCAACCAACCAGCTGATCACCAACCTCCTCCTTGAATACTGTCTGTGGAGCCTGTTTGGTTGACTCGTCTCGCTGCTCCGCCTCCGCAGTGCTGTCTAAGCCTGGGAGTGGGGAATAAAACAGAGCAAGAAACACACCCTCACCTCCCACTTATCCGAACTCTCCCACTTAGCAAAACTCCAACAGCACTCAATGCACAAAGCACTCCGTGCACCGCACTAGCCCCTCCCCTTTTATACCTGGATTCTACTTCCTGTTTAAACTGCCCAAGAGTTTAAAAAACCCTTAAAAAATTAAACTTACTTCAAATAATTGACTTCTTAAGAAACTAAAATTCACAAAATACACTTAAATGATTTTTCTCCCACTTAGCAAAACTCCAACAGCACTCAATGCACAAAGCACTCCGTGCACCGCACTAGCCCCTCCCCTTTTATACCTGGATTCTACTTCCTGTTTAAACTGCCCAAGAGTTTAAAAAACCCTTAAAAAATTAAACTTACTTCAAATAATTGACTTCTTAAGAAACTAAAATTCACAAAATACACTTAAATGATTTTTCTCCCACTTAGCAAAACTCCAACAGCACTCAATGCACAAAGCACTCCGTGCACCGCACTAGCCCCTCCCCTTTTATACCTGGATTCTACTTCCTGTTTAAACTGCCCAAGAGTTTAAAAAACCCTTAAAAAATTAAACTTACTTCAAATAATTGACTTCTTAACACACTAAAATTCACAAAATACACTTAAATGATTTTTCTCCCACTTAGCAAAACTCCAACAGCACTCAATGCACAAAGCACTCCGTGCACCGCACTAGCCCCTCCCCTTTTATACCTGGATTCTACTTCCTGTTTAAACTGCCCAAGAGTTTAAAAAACCCTTAAAAAATTAAACTTACTTCAAATAATTGACTTCTTAACACACTAAAATTCACAAAATACACTTAAATGATTTTTCTCCCACTTAGCAAAACTCCAACAGCACTCAATGCACAAAGCACTGGGCATTGAGTTGGGCATTTAAGACTGAGATGAGGAGGAATTTCTTCACTCAGAGGGTTGTGAATCTTTGGAATATGTGCCCCAGAGGGCCGTGAATTCTGATTCTTTGAGTATGTTCAAGGCTGAGATTGATAGATATTTGGACTCTAGTGGAATCATGGGATATGGAGACCGGGCGGGAAAGTGGAGTTGATGTCGATGATCAGCCATGATCTTATTGAATGGCGGAGCAGGCGTGAGGGGCCGTGTGACCTACTCATGCTCCTAATTCTTATGATCTTTTCTTATGTTCTTAATCTGCCCGGCAACTTTCCTTTCAGTGAAGAGAGACGAGGAAGACCAAAGTGCCGTTTGCCCCTCTCAGTGTGGCCCTGAAGGACTGTGTCCAGGCTGTAGTTCTGTTCCCACTGTATGAGCCTCCCCCCAGATTGTCCTTTCTGAGCTCCAGTCAGGTGATGCTAAACATTCAGGGAGGAACGACAACAATCCACAACAATGTGTTTAAAGCAAAGCTGATTTATTTGACATATATCCAGAAATTTAAACTCCAGCCCAGTTAAAGGGGTTAGTAACATCAGCAGAAACAAACCCCAGCTGTCAGTGTGAACACAATTCAGACCGGGATGCAATTAACAGCAGCAATAACAGCAGAATCCAACCCCTGCAGTCACTTGTGAACTCGCTGGTGTGTCCACAGGTTGGATGAATTAATGAATCCCTTCCCACAGTCAGAGCAGGTGAACGGTCTCTCCCAGTGTGAATTCGCTGGTGTGTCAGCAGGCTGGATGACCGAGTGAATCCCTTCCCACACTCAGAGCAGGTAACGGTCTCTCCCCAGTGTGAACTCGTTGGTGTGTCAGCAGGTGGGATGACGGAGTGAATCCCTTCCCACACTCGGAGCAGGTGAACAGCCTCTCCCCGATGTGAACTCGCGGGTGTTTCAGCAGGCTGGAGGACTGAGTGAATCCCTTTCCACACTCAGAGCAGGTGAACAGTCTCTCCCCAGTGTGAACTCGCTGGTGAACAGTGAGGTGAGATGATCGTCTGAACCCAGTCCCGCAGTGAGAGCACCTGAACAGTCTCTCATCAGTGTGAACACGCTGATGACACTTCAGTTTTCTGGAACTTTTATAACACTTTCCACAGACCTGGCATTTACAAAGTCTCTCGTCAGTGTGAACTCGCTGGTGTATCAGCATGTCAGATGACTGAGTGAATCCCTTCCCACACTCAGAGCAGGTGAACGGCCTCTCCCCGGTGTGAAGTCGCTGGTGATTCAGCAGGTGGGATGACCGAGTGAATCCCTCTCCACACTTAGAGCAGGTGAACGGCCTCTTCCCAGTGTGATGTCGCTGGTGATTCAGCAGGTGGGTGACTGAGTGAATCCCTTCCCACACTCGAAGTAGGTGAATGGCCTCCCCTCAATGTGACTGCACTTGTGACTCAACAGGTCAGAGGATCGGCTGAAGCCTCGTCCACACACAGAACACATGTACGGTTTCTCCCCGCTCTGAATGGTGCTTTCTGCTTCCATGTTCAAAGGTGCTGATGAATCAAGTGACTCTGTCAGGTCTTGAAGTGATGTTTGGTTTGAGTTTCCCATTTGCAAATCCTCCCCTTCTAACACCCTGTAAAATTAACTTAAAACAGGAAAAAGGAAGGGTGAGAGAGAACCCACAAAAACACAAATGCAGGTTGTGAAATTGAGCTCAATGAATCTGGGAATTTGTGGGGCCGGCACTAGAAAAAAGTGACCATGAAAGCTACCGGATTGTCGTAAAACCCAACTGGTTCACTAATGTCCTTCAGGGAAGGGAACCTGCCACCCGGGCTGGGCCTACACAAGACTCTGGCCTCTATGGGAGGAGAGCGAGCGAGCTGGGAGCGGCAGGGGTGAAGGAGAGCGATGTTATACATCTGCAACTCATAGAAACATAGAAATATAGAAGATAGGAGCAGGAGTAGGCCATTCGGCCCTTCGAGCCTGCTCCGCCATTCAATGTGATCATGGCTGATCATCCAAATTCAGTACCCTGTCCCTGCCTTTTCCCCATATCCCTTGATCCCTTTAGCCTCAAGATATATATCCAACTCTTTCTTGAATATATTTAATGAACTGGCCTCCACCGCCCTTTGTGGCAGAGAATTCCACAGGTTCACCACTCTCTGGGTGAAGAAATTCCTCCTCATTTCAGTCCTAAATGGCTTACCCCTTATCCTTAGACTATGACCCCTGGTTCTGGACTCCCCGGCCATCAGAAACATCCTTCCTGCATCTAGTCTGTCCAGACCTGACTGAATTTTATAGGTTTCGATGAGATCCCCTCTCAATCTTCTAAACTCCAGTGAGTCTAAGCCCAATCGACACAATCTCTCCTCATACGTCATTCCTGCCATCCCAGGTATCAGCCTGGTGAATCTTCGCTGCACTCCCTCCATGGCGAGAATGTCCTTCCTCAGATAAGTTGACCAAAACTGCACACAATACTCAAGGTGCGGTCTCAACAAGGCCCTGTACAACTGTAGCAAGACATCCTTGTTCCTGCACTCGAACCCTCTTGCTACGAAGGCCAACATTCCATTTGCCTTCTTAACCACCTGCTGCACCTGCATGCTTACCTTCAGCGACTGGTGCACAAGGACACCCAGGTCTCTTTGCACTTCCCCTTCTCCCAATCTATTGCCATTCAAATAATAATCTGCCTTCCTGTTTTTGCCACCAAAGTGGATAACCTCACATTTATTCACATTATAGTGCATTTGCCATGTTTCTGCCCAATCACCCAACCTGTCCAAATCGTACTGGAGTTTCCCGACATCCTCCTCACAGCACACACTCCCGCCCAGCTTTGTGTCATCTGCAAACTTGGAGGTATTCCATCCAATTCCCTCGTCCAGATCATTAATATATATTGTGAACAGCTGGGGTCCTAGGACCGATCCTTGCGGTACCCCACTAGTCACTGCCTGCCACTCGGAAAATGACCCGTTTATTCCAACTCTTTGCTTTCTGTCCACCAACCAGTTCTCTATCCAAGTCAATACCTTTCCCCCAATCCCATGTGCCTTAATTTTGCACGCTAATCTCTTGTGTGGGACCTTATCAAAAGCCTTCTGAAAGTCCAAATACACCACATCCACTAGTTCTCCCTTATCTATTTTACCAGTTACATCCTCAAAAAATTCCAGTAGATTAGTCAAGCATGATTTACCTTTTGTAAATCCATGTTGACTTTGTCTGATCCTGTCACTGCTTTCCAAGTGCTCTGCTATTATATCTTTTATAATAGACTCTAGCATTTTCCCCACTACCGATGTCAGGCTTACCGGCCTATAATTCCCCACTTTTTCTCTACCACCTTTTTTGAATAGTGGGGTAACATTAGCTACCCTCCAATCCATGGGTACCATTCCAGAGTCTATCGAGTTCCAGAGTTCCAGAGTCTAACTCGACTAGAACTTTGACAGAACCTCCCAAACACACGACCTTCACAACCTAGACGGACAAGGGCAGCAGGTGCATGGGAACACCATCACCTCCCAGTTCCCCTCCAAGTCACACACTATCCAGACTTGGGCACATATCGCCGTTCCTACTCGGTGTTGCTGAGGCCTGGCTGCTCTGACTCTGGGCCAGAGAGTCGCACTTGGTGTTGCTGAGGGTTCCATCCCTGGGACTGTACATGGTGATTCTAACCCTGAGACTGTACATGGGGATTCCACCCTGGGACTGTGCATGGGGATTCCAACCCTGGGAATGTACATGGGGATTCCAACACTGGGACTGTAGACGGGGTTTCTAACCCTGAGAATGTACATGGTGATTCTAACCCTGAGACTGTACATGGGGATTCCACCCTGGGACTGTACATGGGGATTCCAACACTGGGACTGTAGACGGGGTTTCTAACCCTGAGAGTGTACATGGTGATTCTAACCCTGAGACTGTACATGGGGATTCCACCCTGGGACTGTAGACGGGGTTTCTAACCCTGTGACTGTACATGGGGATTCCAACCCTGGGACTGTATATGGGGATTCCAGCCCTGGGAATATACGTGGGGATTGCAACCCCAGGAATGTACATGGGGATTCCAACACTGGAACCCTAGACACGGTTTCTAACCCTGAGACTGTATAGCGGGATTCCAACCCTGGGACTGTATATGGGGATTGCAACCCGGGGATTGCAACCCTGGGATTGTACATGGGGATTCCAGCCTTGGGACTCTACATGGGGATTCTACCCTGGGACTGTACTTGGGGATTTCAACCCTGGGACAGTACATGGATATTCTAACAGTGGGACTGTACATGTGGATTCTAGCCCTGGGACTATATATGGGGATCCCAACACTGGGACTGTACATGGGTATTCCAACCCTGGGACTGTACACGCAGATTCCAGCTCTTGAACTGTTCATGGGCATTCCAACCCTGGCACTGTGCATGGGGAATCTAGCCCTGGGACTGTACATCGGGATTCTTTGGTTCTGTCTTCACAAAGGAGGACACAAATATCCTCCCAGAGATGTCGGGGAACATAGGGTCTAATGAGAGGGAAGAACTGAATGAAATCAGTATTTGTCAGGAAATGATGTTAGGGAAATTGACGGGATTGAAGGCTGATAAATCCCCAGGGCCTGATAATCTTCATCCCAGAGTACTTAAGGAAATGGCCCTAGAAATAATAGATGCATTGCTGGTCACCTTCCAAAATTCTATAGACTCTGCAACAGTTCCCATGGATTGGAGGGTAGCTAATGTTACCCCACTATTCGAAAAGGTGGCAGAGAGAAAATGGGGAATTATAGGTGGGTAAGCCTGACATCGGTAGTGGGGAAAATGCTAGAGTCCATTATAAAAGATGTAATAGCAGTACACTTGGAAAACGGTGATGGGATCAGACAAAGTCAACATGGATTTACAAAAGGTAAAACGTGCTTGACTAAGCTACTGGAATTTTTTGATGATGTAACTGGTAGAATAGATAAGGGAGAACCAGTGGATGTGATGTTTTTGGTCTTTCAGAAGGCTTTCGATAAGGCCCCGCATAAGAGATTAGTGTGTAAATTTAAGGCACATGGGATTGGGAGTAAGGTACTGACTTGAATAGAGAACTGGTTGGCAGACAGGAAGCAAAGAGTTGGAATAAATGGCTGTTTTTCTGAGTGGCAGGCAGTGACTAGTGGGGTACCACAGGGATCAGTCCAATGACCCCAGCTATTCACAATATAGACGAGGGATCTAGATGTAATATCTCCAAATTTGCAGATGACACAAAGCTGGGTGGGCGTGCGTGCTGTGAGGAGGATGCCGAGAAACTCCAGTATGATTTGGACAGGTTGGGTGATTGGGCAGATGCATGACAGATGCAGTATAATGTGGATGAATGCGAAGTTATCCACTTTGGTGGCAAAAACAGGAAGGCAGATTATTATCTGAACAGCAAGAGATTGGGAGAAGGGGAAGTGCAACGAGACCTGGGTGCCCTTGTGCACCATTCACTGAAGGTAAGTATGCAGGTGCAGCAGGCGGTTAAGGAGGCAAATGGTATGTTGGCATTCATAGCGAGAGGGTTCGAGTACAGGAACAAGGATGTCTTGCTGCAGTTGTACAGGGCCTTGGTGAGACCACACCTTGAGTATTGTGTGCAGTTATGCTCGCCCTATTTGAGGAAGGATGTTCTTGCCATGGAGGGAGTGCAGCGAAGATTCACCAGGCTGATACCTGGGATGGCAGGAATGTCATATGAGGAGAGATTGGCTCGATTGGGCTTATACTCGCTGGAGTTTAGAAGAATGAAAGGGGATCTCATTGAAACTTATAAAATTCTAAAAGGACTAGACAGGCTAGATGCAGGAAGGATGTTCCCGATGGTGGGGAGTCCAGAACCAGGGGTGAGCCATTTAGGGCTGAGATGAGGAGGAATTTCTTTACCCAGAGAGTGGTGAATCTGTGGAATTCTCTACCACATAAGGCAGTTGAGGCCAATTCTTTAAATATATTCAAGAAGGAGTTAGATATATTTCTTAAGGCTAAAGGGATCAAGGCATATGGGGAGAAGGCAGGGACAGGGTACTGAGTTTTGATGATCAGCCATGATCTCATTGAATGGCGGAGCAGGCTCGAGGGGCTGAATGGCCTACTCCTGCACTTTCTTCTATGTTTATATTCCAACACTGGGACTATACATGGGGATTCCACCCCTGGGACGATACATGGGGATTCCAAACCTGGGGCTGTTGATGGGGATTCCAACCCTGGGACTGTACATGAGGATTCCAACCCTGGGACTGCACATGGGGATTCTAATCCTGGGAGTGTACATGGGGATTCTAACCCTGGGACTGTATATGGGGATTCCAAACCTGGGATTGTACATGGGGATTCCTATCCTGGGATGGTACAAGGGGCCCCAGCTCTGGGGCTCTTTTATTACATTGTGTGGGATGTTAACCACATGCTCTGCTTTTACCAGCGCCTTCAGGAGAGGTCGTGAGAAATCTGAATTTTGGAGAGTCTGAATCAAATAACTGAGTCAATGTTTTACTCTCCCATGCACTCGGACCCGGTTGGGTACAGACACCAAAGTCCCGCTCACTCTTTCTTTCTGACCAAAATGTCTGCGCATGCACCTTGCTACTCACTGAATCAAGATGTCTGCCGTTATCCTGGGTCTGTGACCGGGAGAAGCCCCGAAGCTGCAAACACGGGAACTTCAAGTTATTATTCAGGGCTTGCGGCCTACACTAGTTGTTTATGAAGCCTCCCCGCCCACCCGCCGGTCCAATACTCTGCTCCATCCGGCCGCATCTGAATAACTTATCAGGACTTGGTCTGCACAAACCCACTTCTGCATCCACCATCATCCGCGATGACATGCACCGCGCATGCTCCAAACCCAGGTGGTCCCGCGCCTGCGCACTGGGTGCAGGACCTTCTCCTCCACAGGGAATGCTGGGTAAAAGCCCTGCCGTTGAAATGGCACATTCGTGAATAGAACAGGATTTGCTGGGATTGCATTGAGCACTCAACCATGTTCATTCTAGCAGTCAGAGTGTGTTTCTGCTGATCTTTATAACCCCTATAACTGGGCTGGAGATTAATATTCTGTATAAATATTGAATAAATCAGCTTTGTTTCAAACACAGTGTATTCAATAACAACAGAAAATGCTGGAAATACTCAGCGGGTCAGGCAGCATCCGTGGAGAGAGATACAGAGTTAAAGTTTCAGGTCTGTGACCCTTCGTCAGAACTGGAAAAAGATAGAGATGTAGCAGATTTTAAGGAGGTGCAGAGGCAGGGGAAGGCGGAGGGGAGGAAAGAATAAAAGGGAGAGTCTTTGATAGGGTGGAAGGCAAGAGTGATTAAATGTTACAAATGGGGATGGCAGAATCATCAACACCTGCTGCCTGAAAAAATAGGGGCAGAGGTTATAGTCTGAAACTGTGGAACTCAATGTTGAACCACTGCTCTCGCCGCATCCTGAGATCCACGCTCAACACCATGCATTGCCACATGATCACTCTCGGCCTCTCTCTTCAGCAGCACCGATTCACGCTATCTCAGATCTATCCTGGTCCACAGTTCCATTTCATCCTTTGCCTCATCTGGTGCTTCAATAAAAAACTTTGGCCTAGAAATTCAGTTGTTTGCGCCAGCCGTTAGCGCCAGAAAAGGGTATATTTCCGGCGCTAGCCACTTAGCGCCCGGGTGCCACCGGATCTGCGCCTATGCCGAAATTCAGTTGGGATTTAGCGCTGGCGCAAAGTGTTAGCGCCCGCTCAGCTGCGCGCGCATCTTATGACGTCATTTGGGTGTGCAATGCCGTTTGTGCGCCCCAAACCGGAAATTCAGTGGCGCCCGCCCAATGTGGGCGTGGCGCTGTTAAGAACTGTGAAGTGGATCTCAACAGAGGCCCTGTGGGATTCGGGGAGCGCTAATTAAAGGGCACATCCACTCACCCATAAAGGCCAGCCATTTCGCTGCAATGACTTTACTGCTTTGGATTTCTGGACAGAGAGCAAGGCACAGAGATTTCTGATTTCGGACAACATAGGAGAGGTATTTTTGGCTTCTAGCCAGTGCTTTGACATTTGCATCCTTGTGATTTGGCTGTTTGGAACTTTATAATGGGGGCTGTATGGGGTGCCAACCCTCAGTTGCAGCATTTTGTGCGAAGGGCTCGCAGACGCTGTGACAGAGGGCCAGCCATGCCTAGACGCAGAGGGGCCATCAGGCGTCGCCAACGTAGGCCTTACCCAGTCAGGCAATACCGGCAGCAGTTGTCCTATCTCACCATGACTGCGGCGCATTGTGTGAAGAGGCTGCGCTTCAGGAGGGAGGTGGTTGCAGAGATCTGCCAGCTGCTTCACGCAGATTTGCGGCCACAGCTCATGTGCAGGACATCTCTCTCGGTGGAAGTGAAGGTCACGGTGGCTCTCAGCTTTTATGCAAGCGGCTCGTTCCAAGCCGCTGCTGCGGACATAGCGAACATCTCCCAGTTCGCCGCGCATCGCTGCATCCAGCAGGTCACCGATGCACTTTACGCGAGGAGACACCAATTCATCTCCTTCCCCATGACCCAACACAAGCAGGAGCAGCGTGCAGCCGGATTTGGCAGGATCGCGGGCTTCCCCATGGTGCAGGGCGCCATTGACTGCACGCATGTGGCTATGCGGGCACCTATCCACAATGCCGAGCATTACCGCAACCGCAAGGGCTACCATTCCCTAAATGTGCAGCTGGTGTGTGACCACAGGCAGCGCATCCTAGCTGTCAATGCCCGCTTCCCAGGAAGCAGCCACAATGCATTTATCCTGCGCCAGACTACTGTGGCTGACATGTTCGAGGCACAGCCTCCACCAAGGGGATGGCTTATCGGGGACAAGGGCTACCCTTTGTGTACATGGCTCATGGCCCCGCTCCGCGCGCCCACGACCCCAGCGGAGGTGGCATACAATGAAAGCCATCAAGCCACAAGGAACCTAATAGAGCAAACAATAGGCGTCCTCAAGCAACGGTTCCGCTGCCTGGATCGTTCCGGAGGAGCTCTTCAGTATTCGCCGGATAGAGTCTCCCAGTTCGTCGTCGTGTGCTGCATGCTCCACAACCTGGCGATCCGCAGGACTCAGGCACTGCCACCTGACATTGCCCCACCACCTCAAGAGGATGAGCTGGAGGACCATGAGGAGGAGGAGGAGGAGGAGCAGCCTAGGAGGGAGCGACAAGGTCCAAGGGCCGTCCGCCGGTGGCTTATTGCTCGACACTTCTAGGCCCCCTGTCAGGGAATGGCCTGGGCCAATGAACGCAGCTGAAGGCAGCCGCTCCGCAAGCCCTCAGCCGCTTAACCCAACAACCAGTTGAAACATGACACCTGCACATGGTGAAAAAATAAAAATCTTTATTTCACAAACTCAGGGCCCTTCCCACATGGAACAGCAAAACAGAGAAGACCTCCAAAAAACAGTCGAAAACTTCTGTCACTCCCAAAACCTGGGGAGGACGAACAAAACTTCCACATGCAAATGGACTTCCTCACCGGCCTTACAAAAAAACGCCCCCCCCCAACACAAACACCCCCATAAAAACAAACAAGATAATGCCCCCCAGAACAGAAGCCCCCGCATGACCAAAACCCGCGCTCGCCACACTCTACTCGGCGTGCCGAGAGGGCGAGTCCTTAGAGAGCGTTCTCTTGCGCCGGCCCGACCTGCAGCTGCGCCTCAAGCTGGGCCCTGAGGCTGGGGCAAGGCTGGGGGAAGGCTCATCAGGGCGACAATGCGTCTCGCCAGATGCCCTTGGGGGTCGCCCTACACGAGGGCCGGCCCGGGAGGGGCCGGCTGGTGGCTGCTGCAGCTGTGGGTGGCCATCTTCAGTTCCTGCAGCAGCTCGTCGCACCCTGGCTGGGGGAGTGGCAGTGTCGCCTGCACCAATGGGGACAAGCTGGCTGATGGCAGGTGCGCGCTGCTCGCCAGAGACACTGGCACTCGGCCGGCCTGGCAGGGGAGCAAGCGCACCAATGTGTTGGCCGCCAGACCGCTGTGCTGCAGCAGGGTGGCGGCTCGCCTGGCGACGCCTCCGCGCCAGTGCGAGGGTGGCAGAAGTTAGTGCCCCAACTGCCCTGGCATGTGCCCGCAGCTGCTGTGCCAGTGTCTGCCCAGCACCTCTCATGTGGCGACTGGCGTGCTGCGCTGCGGCGAGTTGCTGCACCCCCCTGTCGTGCGCTGCCACAAGTAGGTCCACCCCCCTGGCGTGCGCTGCCGTGAATTGTTCCAGGCCCCTGGCCTGTGATTCGGCGAAAGCCACCACACTATGTGCCAGGCTCTCCATGGCGCGAGGCATCTACTCCACCACCTGCATAAACTCCACGTGGCGCCGCTCCGATGCCGCCGACATGTCGTGCAGGAGGCGCACCTCCTGGGCGACGTCCGACTCCAGACTGGAGGGCGGACTCGCCCTCTGGGCAGAAGGCTGACGTGGCGCCGGACCCTTGCCGCGTTCGGCCACCCTACTGGGACCAGGTTCTCCCCTCCCCTCCACCACCTGCCCCCTCTGGGCAGAAGGGCGGCGTGGTGCCGGACCCTTCCCGCGTGCGTCGACGCCACTGGTACCAGGTTCTGGCCTCCCCTCCACCGCCTCCCCCCTCTGGCCAGAAGGCTGCCCTGCTGCTGGGCCCTTGCCGCGTGCGTCCACGCCACTGGTACCAGGTTCTGGCCTCCCCTCCACCGCCTCCCCCCGGCTCTCCTGCACGCCAGACGTCTCCCCTCCATTGCCATCTGCTGGCGCGGAGGAGGGTTCCCCTGAGGTGCCGCCTTCCTCCTGGTCCTCCACGTCCTCCTCCTCCGAGGGCCTGGCTCTCTGTGCTTCAGGGAGCACCTCCTCCTCAGCAGCTGAAAGCAGGAAGGCACAAGTGTAGCTTTAGAGTGAGGACAGGCCGACAGCCAGGGAGGCCGCAGTGGTGCTTAATGCGCACTTTGCGGTCAGTGGGGAAGGATGTACATCTGATGCGCGAGGGCAAGGAGAGAGGTGCACCCGGTCATGTCCTTACCAGTGGGTTCCAGTACAGGGTCCGCATCGCCGATCCCGACAGGGCCTGTCACCCGGGCACGCAGGAGTCGTGCCACCCTCTCCTCCAGATCAGTCAGCTCCTGGTAGTCGGGACGCCCTCCACCAGTCGCTACCTGGCTCCTGGCGTTCCTCGCCAGCTTGGCCTGCAAGAGAAAGGAGGGCCTCTAAGTACAGTGTGGTGCCCTGCTGCTGTGTGTGAGGCCTCCCATGGTTGAATAGCTTGGACAGTGTGCTGCCCTGTTGCTGTGTGGGAGCCCTCCCATGGCTGAATAGCTTGGACAGTGTGATAAGTGCAGAAAGAGCTTTGATTAACATGCAAGTGCCATTGCAGCGGGAGGAGGGCTGGGCATTAGGCCTTTGATGTCCCTTTGGCCCTAATGGGAGGTGCACATGCAAGGATGAGGGGGACAGTGGAAAGGGTACTCACCTTCACCATCCGACTGAGGTCATTGAATTTCTTGCAGCACTGGTCCGCACTCCTGGGAACATCGCAGTTGGATGAGACCCTGCGGGCAATTCTGCTCCAGGCGTTCCTGAACTGGCTCCTGGGAGCCTTCCTGCCACTAGCCGGGCACACAATCCGTCTTTTCTTGTGTACCCCATGGATGAGCACACTCAGCGCATGCTCAGAGAAGCGCTGTGCTCTGTCACGGGCCCTCTCCATTCCTCCAGGCGCTGTTTTGGCACACCACCAGTGCTGAGGCCTAGTTGCAGCGCTACAGCATGCAGGGCGTGGTAGCAGTCAAAGTTGACCCTTCCCCCTTTAAGAGCTGGCCGGCGTCAGGGTGTCTGCTGACACTCAACACATGACCGCACCTGCGCTGCGCCCGGAATCGGCGAGATCAAGCCTCATCGCCGGATTAGCGCCTGAACACAGCATTGCAGCGCCAGTTTCAGCGCTCGGCCAGAATCTGGTCCAACTTCACTGAATTTCGGCGAGTTGGCCTGTAGTTTCCGGCGGGCGCTAAATTTACCGAGCGCCCGACTTTAGCGCCCCAAAACTGTGCAAACTGAATTTCTAGGCCTTTATTTCTTCCTTTCAGCTGTGAAGGATCGCAGGCTTCAACAACTCTTGGACACCAATGCCCCTATGGAACTTTCTTTCCCTTCACTTTCTTCTGACACCACCCTTCTTCCAATCTCACCCCCTGCCGTGTTTTCACTATCCGCTCTGACCTTCCCCTCTCTGACGCTGGACGATATGTCCTCAGCAAAGGCCTGAGCTTCATCCCCTTACGCCCCCACGTCAATGAACTTCGAGCTCGGCATGATGCTGAGCTCTTTTTCCATCGCCTTTGTCTCCCTGCCCACTTCTTTGGCCAGGAGTCTTCCCTCTGCACAGCGGACCCTTTCTCCTGCTTTCAGAATTCCTGTTCTACCTGGACCCCTCCCTCTGGCCTCTTACCCTCTCTAGATCTTTTCATTGCGAACAGCTGGCGTGACATCGGCCGTCTCAATTTCTCTGCTCCCCTCACTCACTCCAACCGACCTCCCTCTGAACTTGCAGCACTCCGTTCTCGCCGATCCAACCCTAACATTGTCATTAAACCTGCTGACAAGGGTGACGCTGTTGTTGTTTGGCGAATCGACCTCTACTGTGTGGAGGCTGAACGCAAACTCTGACATCTCCTCCTACCTCCCCTTGGACCATGACCCCACTACCAAAGATCAAGCCATTGTTTCCAAGACTGTCACTGACCTCATCTCCTCTGGAGATCTTCCCTCCATGGCAATCAACCTCATAGTCTCCCAACCCCGCACAACCCGCTTCTACCTCCTTCCCGAGATCCACAAACCGGGCTGCCCTGGTAGATCCATTGTTTCAGCCTATTCTTGACCCACAGAACTGATTTCTTCCTATCTCGATTCTATTTTTACTCCCCTTGTACAGTCTCTTCCCACCTATACTTGCGACTCTTCTGATGCCCTCCGCCATTTGAACAGTTTCTGGTTTCCTGGCCCCAACCATGTCCTTTTCACTATGGACATCCAATCCCTATACACCTCCATCCCCCACCAGGATGGCCTGAGGGTGCTCTGCTTCTTCCTGGAACAGAGGCCCAACCACCACCACCCTCCTCCGCCTGGCTGAAACTGTTCTCACATTGAATAACTTCTCCTTTGACTCCACTCACTTCCTCCAAATTAAAGATGTTGCTATGGGAGCCCGCATGGGCCCTAGCTATTCCTGCCTTTTCATGGAATAAGTGGAACATTCTTTGTTCCAGTCCTACTCAGGTCGCCCCCTCACCTCTTTTTCTGGTACATTGATAACTGTATTGGTGCGGTTCCTGCTCTCAACCTGAACTAGAAAATTTAATTCACTTTGCTTCCAATTTCCACTCTTCACTCACCTTCACATGGTCCATTTCTGACTCTTCCCTTCCCTTCCTCGACTTCATTGTCTCCATTTCTGAGGATAGGCTATCGACATATGTCTGCTATAAGCCCACAGCTAACTGGACTACACTTCCTCCCACCCCATTTTCTGTAAGGACTCTATTCCATTCTCACAGTTTCTCCGTCTCCACCACATCTGTTCTGACAATGCCACTTTCCATACTAGTGCTTCTGATATGCCTTCCTTTTTCTTCAACTGAGCATTCCCCTCTACCATGGTTGACATGGCCCTAAACCGTATCCATCCATTTCCAACACTTCAGCTCTCACCCCATCCCCTCCCTCCCAGAACCACAATAGTGTTCCCCTTGTCCTCAGTTTCACCCTACCAGCCTTCCCATTCAACGGATCATGCTAAGCCATTTCTGCTACCTCCAGTCTGATCCCAGCATCAAACGCATCTTACCCTCACCTCCACTTTCAGCATTCCGAAGGGACCATTCCCTCCGCAGCACCCTGGTCCACTCCTCAATCACCCCCAACAACCCCTCCTCTCCCCACGGTACCTTCCAGTGCAAGCGCAGGAGATGCAACACCTGCCCATTTACCTCCTCCCTTCTCACAGTCCAGGGCCCCAAACACTCCTTCCAGGTGAAACAGCGATTTACATGTGCTTCTTGCAATTTAGTATACTGTATTCGCTGCTCACAATGTGATCTCCTCTACACTGGGGAGTCCAAACGCAGATTGGGTGACCGCTTTGTGGAACACTTCTGTTCAGTCTGTAAGGGTGACCCTGAGCGTCCAGTCGCCTGTCACTTTAACTCTCCGCTCCACTCCCACTCTGACCTCTCCGTCCTCGGCCTCTTACACTGTTCCAAAGAAGCTCAATGTAAGCTCGAGGAGCAGCACCTCATCTTTTGTTTAAACATATTCCAGCCTTCTGGACTCAACATTGAGTTCAACAGTTTCAGACTATAACCTCTGCCCCTACTTTTTCAGGCAGCAGGTATTGATGATTCTGCCATCCCCATTTGCAACATTTCACCACTCCTGCCTTCCACCCAATCACACGGGGGTGGGGGGATAACTGAATTGAGCTTACGGTAGTTGATAGTTACCCACCGGCTATCATCAGGCTTTTTGTCTGGCCAGATGGGGGAGTTAGTTGTAAATGTGCCTTTGTGGACAACACCCTGCTTTAACAATGACTCGATGGTCGTTCAAATGTATGGTGTACTCCTGGCCGGATTTGAATACTGTTTTACGGGAGCGTGGACCGGGCCGTTAATCTCCTTGGGTTCGGTCATGCCCCCGCAATCATGTTTGTGGGTCGCGAATACTCCTGGGACTGACTCTAAGTTCACCCAGACTTTCGGGTCTGCAGAGGTAACTGGTTGGTAGTCCTCTGATTTTTAATCATGAATACCGAGGGTGGGAGGTCCGTTTTGAAGGTTCCACCAGATACAATTGTTGGCATCATCAATCACTGCCTGATGACTGCTGAGCACCTCACTGCCTAATATTCCCTGCCCGGTACGCATGGACATATAGACGGGGTTTTGAACCATGACCTGCGCCCCTCCTATGTCCAATACTATGGGAAGAGACCCTTGTATGGTCGTCTGGGTTGAATTGTTGAAGCCTGGTAGGAGCTGGGGCACACCCTTAGTGGGGTCGGGGTGGGGATCGTGGATGATGGTGACAGAGGAGCCAGAGTCGGCCAGCATTAGTTGTTGATGGCCTCCCAAATCAACAATATGGATGATCGGCCTCCCGTGCTCATCGTGTTGGAGTGGGGAAGCCCCTCCCCATTCTTTTAAATATGGGAGTCATAACGTGGGTGGTGGAGGAAATGATCCACCCTGCTGTTGTACCACGGAGACCGGTAGGGATTTCTGACTGATGCTTAGGGCGGCTAGGGCTGCCTCCACTCTCTCAAGCTGCTGGTCGGCTGTGTCAGGGCTGCCTTGGGGAATTGTAGCATTGACTGGCATAGTGGCCTAGACGCTGACAGCGATAGCAGCGTATTGAGCTGTTTATCCGTGGTGCGGATGTTCTGGGCTCCCCTGACCTCTGGTTAGGCAGCAGGCCTTCACTGGCCGCTACTGCACCTTGGGGAATACTGGCACGGGTGTGGTCCCACGCAGCCTGGGTGCGAATCTGCAGTTTTTCCCAGTGGGTGTCTTTAGAGGTGTAAATGCCTAGCGCATTGTGGACAAATGCTTAGAGGCCATTAAGGAAAAGGGTTTTGAAGCCTGGGTTGTCAGTGTTCCCTGTCCCCCCTCTGGTGCGCTGAAAGATATCGTGAGGTTTCTGCCCGAAAGCGTTCAGGCTCTCAGTAGGGCCCTGCTTGACATTAGCAAGGAGTTGGTGGAAGTCCAGGCTACCCTCCCCAACACTCGGCATAGCTCTGCCTTAATATCCTCAACCTCGCCCCCTTCTAAAGTGCCCTGACCCATTTCTTGTTTCAGTTCTGTGGAACATGCCTCCAGGAGGACCTGTTTAAGGTCGCTCCCCTCTAGTTCTGGATGAGTGATTTCAAAAATCCTCCAACGCTGCCTGAGCTCGAGGGGGTCTGTGCGGACTCCGAACGCTCCCAAGTTACATTTTAGTGTCCCAAACTCGACCGCAGTAAGGGGCCGTCGGGTAGTTGTCTCTGTCCTGTTACTAGTGCTTGAGGGGGTCTCTTCTTCTTCTGCTCCCTTGGGCTCCGATTCCGCCATTGATCGGGTGACCATGTACACATCTTGCCTGCCTCACTCCCCCCTGACAATGAAGGCGGAGCCGGGGGAGCAGAGGGAACAGGGCTTTGTCTGAAACTGTCCCAACAAGAGTCGGGCTCTGCCCTTTTAATTTTGGAAATGGCTGCCACTATTGTTCGCTGTTGGCCAATTTGTGCCTGAAGCTGTTGGATTTTTTCTAGGCTCAGGGCGTGGTCCACCCCAGCGGAAATGGTGCTTTGCTGTCGATTCATTTCCCTTACTGCCCCTCTCGCATCTTCCAACTCCTCCCTCAACCTACGGCTCTCTGCCTGTAACTCAATGTCATTGTCTAGGATCTGGTCCAGCTGCCTTTGGGCGCGCTGTGCTTTCTCATTTTCTCTTTGCTCCCGGGCTAGCTGGATGTGGAGCTCAGAGTTGTACTGCTGCAGCTGACGCATTGACTCCCTTAACCCTTTAACCTCCAGATTTAGCTGTTCAGCAAACAGGTGTGCCCCGTAAACCAACTGATATTGGCCCTTCTTCAACTTTAGTTTGTTCTGGTGGATGTCTGCTGAAAGTTTGTCGAGAATGCAATCATAGTTCCCGCTGCTATCTTCTAAAATTCCCAGAATGCCCGTGGCCGCAGCCTCACTGACTTTTTCTGCTAGGCTGTCTATTAATAATTCTCGTTGATATGCCAACATCATTGTATTTCTGGTTTTACCTTTCAACAAGCTCTTTACCGCTCCCTTCTTTCAGAGAGAATATAACGCTATATTTAGTCCAAGCAACGATCACGTGCATTTGACCGGTCCCTCCGGTCACCCCGACTGGAACCTTACAACTCCTAACTCTGTGATCCCACTTCTGACACCACTAAGATCCGGATCACAGGCCACACACAGATTACCCAACAGGGCTTTAGCAGTTGTAAGGCTTTTTATTAAAGAGCTACAGTTTTAAAGCATAATCAGGTATTATATATGGTTTAAGCTCAGTATAATAGACATACAACATGTGACAGTAGGAAGCGATGTACAACTCCCGAATCGGAATGCCATGACCGGCTGGATGGTTGGTTGGATGTCTGATGAGGCAGCGTGGAGGTCTTGGGTCAGCAAGTAGGGCAGGTTTACTCCAAGTACTGTGTTCATCGAAATTACAAATAACTAAGAAAGCTATTTCGCCCATTGCACTGGTACCACTGCTGGCTCTTCAACTGTAGTTATCTTCTCTAATCCCCGCTCCCTCCCTTTTTATAATTTTCTGTTGATTCGTCCCCCTGGCTGTTGGAAGTGTTAGGCCTGAGCCAGCATTGATCCACCTCAGTGGCTGAACCTAGTCAAGGTGTTAGGCCTGAGCCAGCATTGATCCACCTCAGAGGCTGAACCTAGTCAAGCTGTTAGGCCTGAGCCAGCATTGATCCATCTCAGAGGCTGAACTCAGTGAAGGTGTTAGGCCTGAGCCAGCATTGATTTCCACCTCGAAGAAGCCTTCGCCCTCGCTGTCTGACTTCTGCTCTCAGCCCACTATATTTATAGTTATTTCGGTGGGTCGTGATTTATCTGATGTCAATCACCTATACTCATCTGTATCCCAAGTGTGATGCAGGAAAACATCCCACACTGCTTCTTTCTGCATGGCTGCTGAGGCCTTTTCTGTTATCTTTCAGAGGAATGTTTTGTCAACTTTCCTCAAGGACATTTTATGGCTTGGTGGCTCCTTATTGTCTAGCTAGTGCTAACCTCCCATGTTTCCTTGCATTTTACGACATTCTTATCATTTTGGTGTTTGTTAATTGACCTGGCTGGCACTTCCCCCATTTGATCCTGACTGCAGTTTAATTTCTGTTCTAAGAGTCAAACTTCATCTATGAATCTAATTCCTGTTTCATACAGGCTTTCTGATTCACATTTTATAGACTCAGTGTAAGTGGTCCCGGGATTTGGTGTCACAGTGTAAGTGATAGTTGGATTTGGTGTCTCGATGTAAGTGGTCCCTTCACAGAGCGGGTTCCCCAGGCCCCGCCCCATACAGAGCGGGTTCCCCAGGCCCCGCCCCCATACAGAGCGTGTTCCCCAGGCCCCGCCCCCATACAGAGCGGGATCCCCAGGCCCCGCCCCCATACAGAGCGGGTTCCCCAGGCCCCGCCCCCATACAGAGCGGGTTCCCCAGGCCCCGCCCCCATACAGAGCGGGTTCCCCAAGCCCCGCCCCCACACAGAGCGGGTTCCCCAGGCCCCGCCCCCACACAGAGCGGGTTCTCCAGGCCCCGCCTCCACACAGAGCGGGTTCCCCAGGCCCCGCCCCCACACAGAGCGGGTTCCCCAGGCCCCGCCCCCACACAGAGCGGGTTCCCCAGGCCCCGCCTCCATACAGAGCGGGTTCCCCAGGCCCCGCCTCCACACAGAGCGGGTTGCCCAGGCCCCGCCTCCACACAGAGCGGGTTCCCCAGGCCCCGCCTCCACACAGAGCGGGATCCCCAGGCCCCGCCTCCACACAGAGCGGGTTCCCCAGGCCCCGCCCCCACACAGAGCGGGTTCCCCAGGCCCCGCTTCCACACAGAGCGGGTTGCCCAGGCCCCGCCCCCATACAGAGCGGGTTCCCCAGGCCCCGCCCCCACACAGAGCGGGTTTCCCAGGCCCTGCCTCCACACAGAGCGGGTTCCCCAGGTCCCGCCTCCACACAGAGCGGGTTCCCCAGGTCCTGCCTCCACACACAGTGGAATCCCCAGGTCCCGCCCCCACACAGCGGGTTCTCCAGGCCCCGCCACCACACAGAGCGGGTTCCCCAGGCCCCGCCCCCATACAGAGCGGTTCCCCAGGCCCCGCCCCCACACAGAGCGGGTTCCCCAGGCCCCGCCCCCATACAGAGCGGGTTCCCCAGGCCCCGCCCCCACACAGAGTGGGTTCCCCAGGCCCCGCCCCCATACAGAGCGGGTTCCCCAGGCCCCGCCCCCACACAGAGCGGGTTCCCCAGGCCCCGCCCCCACACAGAGCAGGTTCCCCAGGCCCCGCCCCCACACAGAGCGGGTTCCCCAGGCCCCGCCTCCACACAGAGCGGGTTTCCCAGGCCCCGCCCCCATACAGAGCGGGTTCCCCAGGCCCCGCCCCCACACAGAGCGGGTTCCCCAGGCCCTGCCTCCACACAGAGCGGGTTCCCCAGGCCCCGCCCCCACACAGAGCATGTTCCCCAGGTCCCGCCTCCACACAGAGCGGGTTCCCCAGGTCCCGCCTCCACACAGAGCAGGTTCCCCAGGTCCCGCCCCCACAGAGAGCGGGTTCCCAAGCCCCGCCTCCACACAGAGTGGAATCCCCAGGTCCCGCCCCCACACAGCGGGTTCTCCAGGCCCCGCCACCACACAGAGCGGGTTCCCCAGGCCCCGCCCCCATACAGAGCGGGTTCCCCAGGCCCCGCCCCCACACAGAGCGGGTTCCCCAGGCCCCGCCCCCATACAGAGCGGGTTCCCCAGGCCCCGCCCCCACACAGAGCGGGTTCCCCAGGCCCCGCCTCCACACAGAGCGGGTTCCCCAGGCCCCGTCCCCATACAGAGCGGGTTCCCCAGGCCCCGCCTCCACACAGAGCGGGTTCCCCAGGCCCCGCCCCCATACAGAGCGGGTTCCACAGGCCCCGCCCCCACACTGAGCGGGTTCCCCAGTCCCCGCCTCCACACAGAGCGGGTTCCCCAGGCCCCGCCCCCATACAGAGCGGGTTCCCCAGGCCCCGCCCCCACACAGAGCGGGTTCCCCCGGCCCCGCCTCCACACAGAGCGGGTTCCCCAGGCCCCGCCTCCACACAGAGCGGGTTCCCCAGGTCCCGCCTCCACACAGAGCAGGTTCCCCAGGTCCCGCCCCCACAGAGAGCGGGTTCCCAGGCCCCACCTCCACACTGAGTGGAATCCCCAGGTCCCGCCCCCACACAGCGGGTTCTCCAGGCCCCGCCACCACACAGAGCGGGTTCTCCAGGCCCCACCACCACACAGAGCGGGTTCCCCAGGTCCCGCCCCCACACAGTGAGTGTTCTCCAGGCCCCGCCCCCACACAGAGCGTTTTCCCCAGGCCCCGCCCCCACACAGAGCGGGTTCCCGCTGGGTCAGGATATAAAGAGACCGCGCGCTGTCCCTCCCTCTGCCTGGGGGAATGGGCCAGATATTTAAAGGGACAGAGACTCCCCTTTCTCTGCCTATTTATAGGTAAAGGGACAGTCTCGTTTATCTTGGAATGTCGGCGGACTTCACTAACAGAGCTCCCATTAACAGTCGCTCCCTTCTGTACTGTGCATTGATTGTAAACCTGTCTGTTTCAGTGATTGAGCCTTTCTAAAATGTCTCACTATTTTTGACGATCCATTTGACTTGCTTGTTTAATGTTGAATGTCTTCAGAATTTTGCAGTGTAATGAAGGTTTTGTTTAAAGGTGGAGTGATATTTCTTTCTAAATATTCTGTTCTCCCCCTCCCCCTTCAACTTTAAAACTCTCTGCACTACTGAATAGGAAGGTACCAAGTGCTGTTAGTTGATCTCTGACAAGGCAGCAGATCAGGAGCTGTAATTATCCTCAGTACCACTGGGCTAACTAAGAGTAAGAATCAGGCACTGACCCTGCTCTTGATGGAGATCCAGTGACATCAACTGGGAATTGTATGGATGTCCATTGAGGGCAGGATTGGACTGCTGTCACTGCTGACACTCACTGAGTCGGCTGATGGTGAGGTTCTAGAATCATAGAATCATAGACTCATTAGAGTACAGCAGGAGGCCCATCGAGCCCGTGCCAGCTCTCTGCAAGAGCACTTCAGCTAGTCCCACTCCCCCACCCTTTCCTCGTAGCCCTGCCAACATGTTTCCTTCAGGTACTTATCCAATTCCCTTTTGAAAGCCACAGTTGAATCTGCCTCCACCACCCCTTTCAAGCAGTGAATTCCAGATCCGAACCACTCGCTGCATAAAAAAGTTTTTCCTCATGACACCTTTGGTTTGTCTGCCAATCACCTTAAATCTGTGTCCTCTGGTTCTCGACCCTTCCGCCAATGGGAACAGTTCCCTCTGTCTACTCTGTCTAGACCCCTCATGATGTTGAACACCTCTATCAAATCTCCTCTCAACCTTCTCTGCTCCAAGGAGAACAACCACAGCTTCTCGAGTCTATCCATGTAACTGAAGTCCCTCGTCCCTGGAAATATTTTCTCTGGAACAAATTTTTTCTGCACCCTCTCGAAGGCCTTCATATCCTTCCTAAAGTGTGGTGCCCAGAATTGGACACAATACTCCAGTTGAGGTCATAAGAACATAAGAAATAAGAGCAGGAGTAGGCCATACAGCCCCTCAAGCCTGCTCCGCCATTCAATAAGATCATACATAGATACATAGATACATAGAAGATAGGAGCAGGAGTAGGCCATTCGGCCCTTCGTGCCTGCTCCGCCATTCGATGAGATCATGGCTGATCCTTTAATTCAGTATCCCGTCCCCGCCTTCTCTCCGTAACCCTTAACCCCTTTTGCCCGTAGAAATATATCTAATTCCCTCTTAAATATATTTAATGAGCTGGCGTACACTGCCCTCTGTGGCAATGAGTTCCACAGGTTCACCACTCTCTGAGTGAAGAAATTCCCCCTCATCTCTGTCCTAAATGGTTTAGCCCTTATCCTTAAATTATGTCCTCTAGTTCTGTTCTCACCCGCCAAGGGAAACATTCCTTCTGCATCCAGTCTGTCTAGACCTGTCAGAATTTTATACACTTCTATGAGGTCCCCTCTCAATCTTCTAAACTCCAGTGTGTACATCCCTAAACTACATAGTCTCTCCTCATAGGTCATTCCCGCCATTCCTGGTATCAGCCTGGTGAATCGCCGCTGCACCCCCTCCATGGCAAGAACATCCTTCCTCAGATGAGGCGACCAAAACTGTACACAGTACTCGAGGTGTGGTCTCACCAGTGCCCTGTACAGCTGCAGCAAGGTATCCCTGTTCCTGTATTCTAACCCTTTTGCTATGAAGGCCAGCATACCGTTTGCCTTCTTGACCGCCTGTTGCACCTGCATGCTCGCCTTCAGTGACTGGTGTACAAGAACACCCAGGTCTCTCTGTACTTCCCCCTCTCCCAATCTATTGCCATTTAAATAATAATTTGCCCTCCCGTTCCTGCACCCAAGGTGGATAACTTCGCACTTGTCCACATTATAGTGCATCTGCCATTTATCCGCCCAATCGCCCAGTCTGTCCAAATCGCTCTGGAGCTTCCTGGTCTCTTCCTCTGAGCCCACCCCCCCTCCTAGTTTAGTGTCGTCTGCAAATTTGGAAATGCTGCATCCGACTCCCTGATCCAGGTCATTAATGTAAATTGTGAACAGCTGGGGGCCCAGGACAGATCCCTCATGGCTGATCATCGACCTTAACTCCACTTTCCCGCTGGATTTCCAAATCCCTTGATTCCCCTAGAGTCCAAAAATCTATCTACCTCAGCCTTGAATATATTCAAAGATTCAGCATTCACAGCCCTCTGGGGCAGATAATTCCAAAGATTCACAACCCTCTGAGTGAAGAAATTCCTCCTCATCTCGGTATTAAATGGCCGACCCCTTATCCTGAGACTATGCCCCCTAGTTCAAGACACTCCAGCCAGGGGAAACAACCTCTCAGCATCTACCCTGTCAATCCCCTTCAGAATCTTGTATGTTTCAATGAGATGTATACTCCGGAGAGTTCGGACCAATGTTTTATAAAAGTTCATCATAACTTCCTTGCTTTTGAACTCTAAGCCTCTATTGATTAAGCTCAGGATCCCACATGCTTTTTTAACCACTTTCTCGACCTGCCCTGCCACCTTCAAAGATTTGTGCACATATACCCCCCAGGTCTCTCTGTTGAGGCACCCCCTATAGAATTGTACCCTTTAGTTTATATTGCCTCTCCTCATTCTTCCTAACAAAATGTAGAGGTTAACTAATTGCACCCAGCCAGATTCAGTTCCTTCTGGAGAGAAGGGGAGACACAAAATCCCAGATGATGTAATGAATGTTGTTTTTAGACAGTAAGGATGAAGGGAGAGTGTGTAGAATGGGGAATTTACAGCTTAGGAGGGACAGGAGGGAAAAGGATGTTGTATAGAAACGAAATTTGTCTGTTCTGAAGTTCTATCCTGTTGTAAACACCATATGAGGCTGTTAGAAGGGGAGGATCTGCAGATGGAAACTGAGTCCAAACATTGCATCAAGATCTGACAGATTCACCGGATTACCAGGACCTGAATATCATCGGACTTTGGATATAGAAGGAAAAAGCACCAATCACAGCGGGGAGAAACAGGACAAGTGTTCTTTGCCTGGACCCACTTTTAACAATTTGTCTAGCTCATGTGACTCGTGTGCCCACCTGAATCAACAGCGTAAATGTGGGACTGGATTCAATTGCCTGTCTGAGTTGCAAATTAATCGAAACAGCGAGGATGTTCACCAGCTGAGTGTGGAAAGAGTGTCGCACGCTTATCTCATCTATTCCCAGACTAACATGTTTGTAAGGGGGAGAATCTATTCACTGCTCTGTATGTGGAAAGGGATTCAATCGATCATCTCATTGTTTCAATATCCTGTGTGTGGGAAGAAATTTTAATATCCTGTGTGTGGGAAGAAATTATGAAGGGGAAGTCATGTTTGACAAATTTGCTTGAGTTCTTTGAGGATGTAACATACAGGGTGGATAAAGGGGAACCAGTGGATGTAGTGTTTTTGGACTTCCAAAAGGCATTTGACAAGGTTCCACACAAAAGATTACTGATCAAGATAAAAAATCACGGGATTGGTGGTAATATACTGGCATGGGTGGAAGATTGGCTATCTAACAGAAAACAAAGAGTTGGGATAAATGGTTCGTTCTCGGGCTGGCAATCAGTAACTAGTGGTGTTCCGCAGGGGTCAGTGCTGGGACCCCAACTCTTTACAATCTATATTAACGATTTGGAGGAAGGGACCGAGTGCAACATATCCAAGTTTGCCGACGATACAAAGATGGGAGGGAAAGCAGTGAGTGAGGAGGACATAAAAAACCTGCAAAAGGACATAGACAGGCTAAGTGAGTGGGCAGAGATTTGGCAGATGGAATATAATGATGGAAAGTGTGAGGTTATGCACTTTGGCAGAAAAAATCAAAGAGCAAGTTATTATCTAAATGGAGAGAAACTGCAAAGTGCTACAGTATAAGGGATCTGGGGGTCCTGGTGCATGAAACACAAAAAGTTAGTATGCTGGTGCAGTAGATGATCAGGAAGGCCAATGGAATCTTGGCTTTTATTGCAAGGGGGATGGAGTATATAAACAGGGAATTTTTGAGGCCACATCTTGAATACTGCCTGCAGCTTTGTTTTCCATATTTAAGAAAAGATATACTTGCTCTCGAGGTGGTTCAGAGAAGGTTCACTCGGTTGATTCCAGAGATGAGGGGGTTGACGTATGAGGAAAGGTTGAGTAGGTTGGGACTCTACTCATTGGAGTTCAGAAGAATGAGAGGCGATCTTATCGAAACATATAAGATTGTGAGGGGGCTTGATTGGGTGGATGCGGTGAGGATGTTTCCAGTGATGGGTGAGACTAGAACTAGGGGGCATAATCTTAGAATAAGGGGCTGCCCTTTCAAAACTGAGATGAGGAGAAATTTCTTCACTCAGAGGGTAGTAAACCTATAGAATTTGCTACCCCAGAGATCTGAGGAAGCTGCAACATTAAATAAATTTAAAATGGAAAAAAACAGTTTCCTAGCAGATAAGGGAATTAGGGGTTACGAGGAGAGGGCAAAAAAGTGGCCGTGAGTCTAGATTCGGATCAGCCATGATCCTATTGAATGCAGGCCCGAGATGCCATATGGCCTACTCCTGCTCCTACTTCTTATGTTCTTATGTTCACCCCACCTGCTGAGACTCCAGTGAGTTCACATGTGACTGCAGGGTTTCCGATTCTGTTATTATTCACATTCAGGACTGAACCATGGCAGAGTGCCCATGCACTTGGGTCTGTGTGTGAATTATTGTTGAATTTTCTCTCACTCGGATTACAGAAACTCATTCTCCATTCATTAATTGGGGCTTTAAATGGCGGGGCAGTTCCCCAGAATGCCCCGTGGGCGAGAATGTACCCTATACAAACTGGAGGCGACCAGTGCGCAGGCGTAGTGCCCACCAGTATTTGGAGCATGAGCAGTGTCACTGTGATCAGAGCCAGGCGAGGGCGACAAGCGTTTAAAGGTCGCAGTCACGATTTTTGCACCGATTACGAATCAGCAGGGCGCAGGAACATAACGCACCCGGCGGGTGGGCCTCATAAACACCTGTCTTTGTATATATTACACTAGACCCTGTCTCTGTTTATATTACACTAGACCCTCTCTCTGTTAATGTTACACTAGACTCTGTTTATATTACACTGATCCCTGTCTCTGTTTATATTACACTTGACCCTGTCTCTGTGTCTATTACACTAGACTCTGTCTCTGTTTATATTACACGAGACCTTGTCTATGTTTATATTACACTAGACGCTGTCTCTGTTTATATTACACTACACCATGTCTCAGTTTATATTAAACTAGGCTCTGTCTCTGTTTATATTACTCTAGACACTCTCAATGCTTATATTACACTAGAATCTGTCTCTGTTTATATTACACTAGACCCCATCTCTATTTATATTACACTAAACCCTGTCTGTGTTTATATTACACTAGAACCTGTCTCTGAACTAGACGCTGAACAAATATTTTGTATCAGTCTTTACAGTAGAGGATACTAAGAATATCCCAACACTGGACAAACAGGGGGCTCCAGGGGGAGAGGAGCTGAATATGATTAAAATCACTAAGGAAGTGGTACTTGGTAAAATAAGGGGACTTAAGCCGGATAAATCCCCTGGACCTGATGGCTTACATCCTAGGGTCTTGAGGGAAGTGGCGGTAGGGATTGTGGATGCATAGGTAGTAATTTTCCAAAACTCCCTGGACTCAGCAAAGGTCCCGGCAGATTGGAAAACTGCTAATGTAACACCCTTATTTAAAAAAGGTAGTAGGCAGAAGGCTGGAAACTATAGACCTGTTAGCCTAACATCTGTGGTTGGTAAAATGTTAGAGTCCATTATTAAGGAGACAGTAACGGGACATTTGGATAAACATAATTTAATAGGACAAACTCAGCATGGTTTCATGAAGGGGAAGTCATGTTTGACAAATTTGCTTGAGTTCTTTGAGGAAGTAACATACAGGGTGGATAAAGGAGAACCAGTGGACATAGTGTATTTAGACTTCCAAAAGGCATTTGACAAGGTGCCACACAAAAGATTATTGCTCAAGATAAAAAAATCACGGGATTGGGGTGTAATATTCTGGCGTGGGTGGAGAAATGGCTCCCTAACAGAAAGCAGAGAGTTGGAATAAAGGGTTCATTCTCAGACTGGCAATCAGTAACTAGTGGTGTTCCGCAGGGGTCAGTGTAGGTCCCCAACTCTTTACAATCTATATTAACGATTTGGAGGAGGGGACCGAGTGTAACATATCAAAGTTTGCAGATGATACAAAGATGGGAGGGAAAGTAGTGAGTGAGGAGGACATAAAAAACCTGCAAAGTGACATAGACAGGCTAAGTAAGTGGGCAGAGATTTGGAAGATGGAATACAATACTTGAAAGTGTAAGGTTATGCACTTTGGCAGGAAAAATCATAGAGCAAGTTATTATCTTAATGGCAAGAAACTGGAAAGTACTGTAGTACAAAGTGATCTGGGGTTCCTGGTGCACGAAACTCAAAAAGTTAGTATGCAGGTGCAGCAAGTGATTAAGAAGGCCAATGGAATGTTGGCTTTTATTGCTAGGGGGATAGAATATAAAAACAGGGAGGTATTGCTGCAGTTATACAAGGTATTGGTGAGACCGCACCTGGAATACTGCATACAGTTTTGGTGTCCATACTTAAGAAAAGACATACTTGCTCTCGAGTCAGTACAAAGAAGGTTCACTCGGTTAATCCCGGGGATGAGGGGGTGGTCATATGATGAGAGGTTGAGTAGATTGGGACTCTACTCATTGGAATTCAGAAGAATGAGAGGCGAACTTATTGAAACATATAAGATTGTGAAGGGGCTTGATCGGGAGGATGCGGTGAAGATGTTCCCAATGATAGGTGAAACTAGAACTAGGGGGCATAATCTTAAAATAAGGGGCTGCTCTTTCATAACTGAGATGAGGAGAAACTTCTTCACTCAGAGGGTGGTAGGTTTGTGGAATTTGCTGCCCCAGAAAGCTGTGGAAGCTACATCATTAAATAAATTTAAAACAGAAATAGATAGTTTCCTAGAAGTAAAGGGAATTAAGGGTTACGGGGAGCGGGCAGGAAATTGGGCATGAGTCTAGGTTCGGAATGGTCATGGCCCTGTGGGTAGTGGAGCGGGCCCAGGGGCCGTGTAGCCTGGTTCTGCTCCTACTTCTTGTGTTCTAATTCTGTGTTAGATTTCAGTAGATGGTTTTATTCCTGTTCCTGGCTGGGGTGGAGATCACCTTTTACAGAAGGTAAGTACTGTAGAAAATATAGGGATAGAGTGATCTCCTGGAAGAGTTTCTATCGCCTAGATGGGTCAGAGAGGAATTTCCCAGATCTTTTCTCCCAAATTGCCCATTGGATTTTTTAACTGGTTTTTCGCCTCTCCCGGGAGATCACATGGGTTCGGGTGGGATGGAGAGTGATAGAAGATTTGAGGTTAGGATCAGATCAGCCATGATCTTATTGAATGGTGGAGCAGGCTCGAGGGGCCGATTGGCGTACTCCTGCTCCTATTTCTTATGTTCTTATGTTCTTATTTTTAAGTTACACACGGCCCTGTCTCTGTTTATATTACTCTAGACCCAGTCACTGCTTGCATTACACTAGACCCTGCCTCTGTTTATATTACACTGGACCATGCCTCTCTTTATATTACACTAGACCCTGTCTCTGTTTATATTTCACCAAACCCTGTCTCTGTTTATATTACACTAGAAACTGTTTCTATTTATAATACACAAGACCCTGTCTCTGTTTATATTACACTAGACCCATTCTCTGTTTTTATTGCATTAGACCCTGTCTCTGTGTCTATTACTTTGACCTGTCGCTGTTTATATTACACTGGACCCTGTCATTGCTTATAATACAACAGAGCCTGCCACTGTTTATATTAAACTAGACCCTGTCTCTGTTTATATTAAACTAGGCCCCATCTCTGTTTATATTACTCTAGACCCTCTCAATGCTTATATTACACTAGACCCTGTCTCTGCTTATATTATACTAGACCCCGTCTCTGTTTATATTACACTAGACCCTGCCTCTGTTTATATTACACAACATCCTGTCTCTGTTTAAATTACACACGGCCCTGTCTTTGTTTATATTACACTAGGCCCTGTCTCTGTTTATATTACTCTAGACCTGGTCACTGCTTATGTTACACTAGACACTGTCTCTGTTTATATTAAACTCCGCCCTGCCTCTGTTTATATTACTCTAGACCCTCTGAATGTTTATATTACACTACACACTGTCTCTGTTTATATTACACTAGACCCCATCTCTTTTTATATTACACTAGACCCTGTGTCTGTTTATATTACACTAGACCCTGTCACTGTTTATATTACATTAGACCATGTCTCTGTTTATACTACACTAGACACTGTCTCTGTTTATATTACACTAGACCCTATCTCTGTTTATATTACACTAGACCCTGTCTCTCTTTATATTAAACTAGAACCTGTATCTGTTAATATTATACTAGACCCTGCCTCTGTTTATATTACATGAGACCCTGTCTCTGTTTCTATTACACTCCGCTCTGTCTGTATTTATTTTACTCTAGCCTTTGTCTCTGTTTCTATCTAGACTCTGTCTCTATTTATTTTACACTAGACACTGTCTCTGTTTATATAACACTAGACCCTGTCTCTGTTTAACTTAAACTAGGCCCTGTCTCTGTTTATATTACACATGGCCCTGTCTCTGTTTATATAACACTAGGCCCGGACATTCTTTATATTACAGTAGACCCTCTCCCTGATTATATTACACTAGACCCTCTCTCTGTTTATATTACACTAAACCCAGTCTAATTTTATATTACACCAGACCCTGTCTCTGTTTATACTACACTAGACCCTGCCACATTTTATATTACACTAGACCCTCTCACTGCTTATATTACATTAGACCCTGTCACTCTCTTTTTTACACTTGTCACTGTTTCTTTGTCTATTACATTGCGCTGTCTCTAGTTATATTACACTAGACCCTGTCTCCGTTTATATTACACTAGACCCTGTCTCTGTTTATATTACACTAAACCCTGTCTCTGTTTATATTACACTAGACCCTGTCGCTGTTAATATTTACACTAGACCATGTCTCAGTTTATATTACACCGGACCCTGTCTCTGTTAAAATTACACTAGACAATGTCTCTGTTTAGATTACACTAGACACTGTCTCTGTTTATATTACATTATACCATGTCTCTGTTTATTTTACTCTAGACCCTGTCTCTGTTTATATTACACTGGACCCTTTCACTTTTATATTACACTAAACCCTGTCTCTGTTTATCTTACACTAGACCCTGTCTCTGTTAATATTACACTAGACACTGTCTCTGGTTAAATTACACTAGACCCTGTCTCTCTTTATATTACTAGACCCTGTCTCTGTTTATATTACACTAGATGATGTTTCTGTTTATATTAATCTAGACCCTGTCTCTCTTTATATTACACTAGACCCTGTCTCTGTTTGTATTACAATAGACCCTGTCTCTGTTTATTTTACACTAGACCCTGTCTCTGTTTATATTACACTAGACCCCTGTTTATATTACACTAAACCCTGTCTCTGATTATATTGCACTAGTCCCTGTCTCTGTTTAAATTACACACGGCCCTGTCTCTGTTTATATTACACTAGACCCTGTCTCTTTTTTATTACACTAGACCCTGGCTCTGTTTATATTACACTCAGCTCCTGACCTCATTGCAGCCTTGGTCCAAACATGGACAAAAGAGCTGGACTCAAGAAGTGAGGTGAGAGTGACCGTCCTTGACATCAAGGCAGCATTTGATCGAGCGTGGCATCAAGGAGCCCTAGCAAAACTGAAGTCAATGGGAATCAAGGGGAAAACTCTCCATTGGTTGGAATCATACCTAGCACAAAGGAAGTTGGCTGTGGTTGTTGGAGGTCATTCATCTCAATCACATGACATCACTGCAGTAGTTCCTCAGGGCAGTGTCCTAGGCCCAACCGTCTTCAGCTGTTTCATCAATGACCTTCCCTCCATCATAAGGTCAGAAGTGGGGAAGTTCGCTGATGAGTGCACACTGTTCAGCACCATTCGAGACTCGTCAGATACTGACGCAGTCCGTGTCCATATGCAGCAAGAACTGGACAATATTCAGACTTGGGCTGACAAGTGGCAAGTAACATTCGCACGACACAAGTGCCAGGCAATGACCATCTCCAACAAGCGAGGCTCTAACCATCTCCCCTTGACATTCAATGGCATTATCATCGTTGAATCCCCCACTATCAACATCCTGGGGGTTACCATTGATCAGAAACTGAACTGGACCAGCCATATAAATACTGTGGCTACAAGAGCAGGCAAGAGGCTGGGAATTCTGCAGCGAGTGTCTCACCTCCTGACTCCCCAAAGCCTTTCCACCATCTACAAGGCACAAGTCAGGAGTGTGATGGAATACTCTCCACTTGCCTGGATGAGTGCAGCTCCAACAACACTCAAGAAGCTCGACACCATTCAGGATAAAGCAGCCCGCTTGATTGGCACTCCATCCACCACCTTCAACATTCACTCCCTCCACCTCCGGCGCACTGTGGCTGCAGTGTGTACCATCTACAAGATGCACTGCAGCAACTCGCCAAAGCTCCTTCAACAGCACCTTCCAAACCTGCGACCTCTACCACTTAGGAGGACAAGGGCAGCAGACACATGGGTACTTCACCACCTACAAGTTCCCCTCCAAGCCAAACACCATCCTGACCTGGACCTGTATCGCCATTCCTTCACTGTCGCTCGGCCAAAATCCTGGAACTCCCTTCCTAACAGCATTGTGGGTACACCATATCGATATAAAAATCCCGGAGGGCTACACTGAGATCCTGCTGTCTTAATACACAAATAACATTGTATTTTCACCATCACTCTACTGTTATGGAGGATTGCCATGGATTTGAACTCAAACCCCGGAGAATTAAACTGAGATACTGCTGCTTTAATACACAAATAACATTGTATTTCCACCATCATTCTGTTGTTCAGGCCGATCTCCCTAGATTGGGCTTCCAAATACCAGAGATGTACACTGAGATCCTGCTGTCTTAATACACAAATAACAATGTATTTTCACCATTACTCTACTGCTATGGAGGATCGCCCTTGATTTGGAACCCAAATACCAGAGACCTATACTGAGATCCTGCTGTCTTGATACAGAAGTTACCATGTATTTACACCATCATTGTACTGTTATGGAGGAACTCCCTAGATTGGGAACCCAAATCCCAGAGATTTAAACTGAGATCCTGCTGTCTTAATGCACAAATAACAATGTATTTTCACCATCGCTCTACTGTTATCGAGGATCGCCCTCGACTGGTAACTCAAATCCTGGAGGGCTACACTGAGATCTTGCTGTCTTAATGCACAAATAACAGTGTATTTTCACCATCGCTCTATGGTTATAGAGGATCGCCCTAGATTGGGAACTCAAATCCCAGAGACTTAAATTGAGATCCTTCTGTCTTAATACACAAATATCAATGTATTTCCGGCATCACTCTATTGTTATGGGGGATCGCCCTAGATTGGGAACCCAAATCCCGAGATGTACACTGATATCCTGCTGTCTTAATGCACAAATAACAATGCATTTCCACCATTATTCTGTTGTTATGGAGGATCGCCCTAGATTGGGAACCCAAATCCCAGAGATGTACACTGGGACCCTGCTGTCTTAATAAACAAGTATCAATACATTTCCACCAACACTCTAATGTAATGGAGCATCGCCCTAGTTTGGGAACCCAAATCCTGGAGATTTAAACTGAGACCCTGCAGTCTTAATACACAAATAACACTGAATTTCCACCATCACTCTGTTGTTATGGAGGATCGCCCCAGATTGGGCTTTTAAATCCCGGAGAAGTACACTGAGATCCTGCTGTCTTAATACACAAATTACAATGTATTTCCACCATCGCTCTACTTTTATCGAGGATCGCCCTAGACTGGAAACTCAAATCCCTGAGGTCTACACTGAGATCCTGCTGCCATAATCCACAAATAACAATGTGTTTTCACCATAATTCTGTTGTTCAGGGGGATCACCCAAGATTAGGCTTTCAAATCCCAGAGATGTACACTGAGAACCTGCTGTCTTAATACACCAATAACAATGTATTTCCACCATCACACTACTGTTATGGAGGATCGCCCAAGATTGGGAACCCAAACCTCAGAGATTTAAACTGAGATCCTGCTGTCTTGATACACAATTAACAATGTATTTCCACCATCACTCTATTGCTATGGAGGATCACCCTAGATTGGGAACTCAAATCCCAGAGGGCTGCACTGAGATCCTGCTGTCTTAATACACAAATAACAATGTATTTCCACCATCACTCTATTGCTATGGAGGATCACCCTAGATTGGGAACTCAAATCCCGGAGGGCTGCACTGATATCCTGCTATGTTAATCCACAAATAACAATGTATTTCCACCATCACTCTGTTGTTATGGAGGATCGCCCTAGATTGGGCTTTCAAATCACGAAGAAGTCTACTGAGAGCCTCCTTTCTTAATACACAAATAACATTGTATTTTCACCATCCCTCTATTGTTATGGAGGATCGCCGTAGATTGGGAACGCAAATCCCAGAGATATACACTGTGGACCTGCTGTCTTAATACACAAATAACAATGTATTTCCTACATCACTCTGCTGTTAAGGAGGATCGCCCTAGATTGGGAAACCAAATCCGTGAGATGTACACTGAGATCCTGCTGTCCTAATTCACAAATAACAATGTATTTCCAGCATTACGCTATTCTTATGGAGTATCGCCCTAGATTGGGGACCCAAATCACGGAGATTTAAACTGAGGTCCTGCTGTCTTAATGCAAAAATAACAATGTATTTCCACCATCACTCTGCTGTTAAGGAGGATCGCCCTAGATTGGAAACTCAAATCTCAGAGATGTACACTGAGATCCTGCTGTCTTAATACACAAATAACATTGTATTTTCACCATCACTCTACAGTTATGGAGGATTGCCCTAGATTTGAACTCAAATCCCAGAGATTTAAACTGAGATACTGCTACCTTCATACACAAATAACATTGTATGTCCACCATCATTCTGTTGTTCAGGCCGATCTCCCTCGATTCGGCTTTCAAATCCCGGAGATGTACACTGAGATCCTGCCGTCTAAATACACAAAAAACAATGTATTTCCACCATCACTCTATTGTTATGGAGGAACTCCCTAGATTGGGAACCCAAAGTCCTGGATATGTACACTGATATCCTGCTGTCTTAACGCACAAATAACAATGTATTTCCAACATCACTCTACTGTTATCGAGGATCGCCCTCGACTGGTAACTCAAATCCTGGAGGGCTACACTGAGATCTTGCTGTCTTAATGCACAAATAACAGTGTATTTTCACCATCGCTCTATGGTTATAGAGGATCGCCCTAGATTGGGAACTCAAATCCCAGAGACTTAAATTGAGATCCTTCTGTCTTAATACACAAATATCAATGTATTTCCGGCATCACTCTATTGTTATGGGGGATCGCCCTAGATTGGGAACCCAAATCCCGAGATGTACACTGATATCCTGCTGTCTTAATGCACAAATAACAATGCATTTCCACCATTATTCTGTTGTTATGGAGGATCGCCCTAGATTGGGAACCCAAATCCCAGAGATGTACACTGGGATCCTGCTGTCTTAATAAACAAGTATCAATACATTTCCACCAACACCCTAATGTAATGGAGCATCGCCCTAGTTTGGGAACCCAAATCCTGGAGATTTAAACTGAGACCCTGCAGTCTTAATACACAAATAACACTGAATTTCCACCATCACTCTGTTGTTATGGAGGATCGCCCCAGATTGGGCTTTTAAATCCCGGAGAAGTACACTGAGATCCTGCTGTCTTAATACACAAATTACAATGTATTTCCACCATCGCTCTACTTTTATCGAGGATCGCCCTAGACTGGAAACTCAAATCCCTGAGGTCTACACTGAGATCCTGCTGCCATAATCCACAAATAACAATGTGTTTTCACCATAATTCTGTTGTTCAGGGGGACCACCCAAGATTAGGCTTTCAAATCCCAGAGATGTACACTGAGAACCTGCTGTCTTAATACACCAATAACAATGTATTTCCACCATCACACTACTGTTATGGAGGATCGCCCAAGATTGGGAACCCAAACCTCAGAGATTTAAACTGAGATCCTGCTGTCTTGATACACAATTAACAATGTATTTCCACCATCACTCTATTGCTATGGAGGATCACCCTAGATTGGGAACTCAAATCCCAGAGGGCTGCACTGAGATCCTGCTGTCTTAATACACAAATAACAATGTATTTCCACCATCACTCTATTGCTATGGAGGATCACCCTAGATTGGGAACTCAAATCCCGGAGGGCTGCACTGATATCCTGCTATGTTAATCCACAAATAACAATGTATTTCCACCATCACTCTGTTGTTATGGAGGATCGCCCTAGATTGGGCTTTCAAATCACGAAGAAGTCTACTGAGAGCCTCCTTTCTTAATACACAAATAACATTGTATTTTCACCATCCCTCTATTGTTATGGAGGATCGCCGTAGATTGGGAACGCAAATCCCAGAGATATACACTGTGGACCTGCTGTCTTAATACACAAATAACAATGTATTTCCTACATCACTCTGCTGTTAAGGAGGATCGCCCTAGATTGGGAAACCAAATCCGTGAGATGTACACTGAGATCCTGCTGTCCTAATTCACAAATAACAATGTATTTCCAGCATTACGCTATTCTTATGGAGTATCGCCCTAGATTGGGGACCCAAATCACGGAGATTTAAACTGAGGTCCTGCTGTCTTAATGCAAAAATAACAATGTATTTCCACCATCACTCTGCTGTTAAGGAGGATCGCCCTAGATTGGAAACTCAAATCTCAGAGATGTACACTGAGATCCTGCTGTCTTAATACACAAATAACATTGTATTTTCACCATCACTCTACAGTTATGGAGGATTGCCCTAGATTTGAACTCAAATCCCAGAGATTTAAACTGAGATACTGCTACCTTCATACACAAATAACATTGTATGTCCACCATCATTCTGTTGTTCAGGCCGATCTCCCTCGATTCGGCTTTCAAATCCCGGAGATGTACACTGAGATCCTGCCGTCTAAATACACAAAAAACAATGTATTTCCACCATCACTCTATTGTTATGGGGGATCGCCCTAGATTGGGAACCCAAAGTCCTGGATATGTACACTGATATCCTGCTGTCTTAACGCACAAATAACAATGTATTTCCAACATCACTCTACTGTTATGGAGGATCGCCCTAGATTGGGAGCCCAAGTCCCAGAGATTTAAACTGAGATCCTGCTGTTTAAATACACAAATAACAATGTATTTCCACCATCACTCTGTTGTTATGGAGGATCGCCCTAGATTGGGCTTTCAAATCCCGAAGAAGTAGACTGAGAGACTCCTTTCTTAATACACAAATAACAATGTATTTTCACCATCCCTCTATTGTTATGGAGGATCACCCTAGATTGGGAACCCAAATTCCAGAGATTTAAACTGAGATCCTGCTGTCTTAATGCAAAATAACAATGTATTTCCACCATCACTCTGCTCTTATGGAGGATCGCCCTAGATTGGGAACCCAAATCCCGGAGAAGTACACTGAGATCCTGCTGTCTTAATACACAAATAACAATGTATTTCCACCATCACTCTGCTCTTATGGAGGATCGCCCTAGATTGGGAACCCAAATTCCAGAGATTTAAACTGAGATCCTGCTGTCTTAATACACAAATAACAATGTATTTCCACCATCACTGTACTGTTATGGAGGATTGCTCTAGATTTGAACTCAAATCCCAGAGATTTAAACTGAGATACTGCTGCCTTAATACACAAATAACAATGTCTTGCCACCATCGCTCTACTGTTATGGAGGATCGCCCTGGATCGGGCTTTCAAATCCAGGAGATGTACACTGAGATCTTGCTGTCCTAAAACACAAATAACAATGTATTTCCACCATCACTCTACTGTTATGGAGGATCGCCCTAGAATGGGAACCCAAATCCCAGAGATTTAAACTGAGATCCTGCTGTCCTAACACACAAATAACAATGTATTTCCACCATCACTCTACTGTTATGGAGGATCGCCCTAGAATGGGAACCCAAATTCCAGAGATTTAAACTGTGATCCTGTTGTCTTAATACACAAATAACAATGTATTTTCACCATTACTCTACTGTTATGGAGGATCGCACTTGATTGGGAACCCAAATCTGAGAGATTTACACTGAGATCCTGTTGTCTTAATACCGAAGTAACAATGTATTTCCAGCATCACTCTACTGTTATGGAGGAACTCCCAAGATTGGGAACCCAATTCCCAAGGAGTTAAACTGTGAATCTTCTGTCTTAATACACAAATGACAATGTACTTCCACCATCACTCTACTGTTATGGAGGCTCGCCCTAGATTGGGAACCCAAATTCCGGAGATTTAAACTGAGATCCTGCTGTCTTAATGCACAAATAACAATGTATTTTCACCATCGCTCTACTGTTATGGTGGATCACCCTAGATTGGGAACTCAAATCCCGGAGGGGTAGACTGAGATCCTGCTGTCTTAATGCATAAATAACAATGTATTTCCACCATCACTCTATTGTTATGGAGGATCGCCCCAGATTGGGAAACCAAATCCTGGAGAAGTACACTTAGATGCTGCTGTCTTAATGCAAAAATAACAATGTAGTTCCACCATCACCCAACTGTTATAAGAACATAAGAACATAAGAAATAGGAGCAGGAGTAGGCCAATCGGCCCCTCGAGCCTGCTCTGCCATTCAAAATGATCATGGCTGATCTGATCCTAACCACCAATCTACTATCACAGAACCATCTCCTGAATCTAACAGAATTAGACACATGAAATAGGAGCAGGATCAGGCTACACGGCCCCTGGGCCCACTCTGCTACCCACAGGGCCATGTCCGATCCGAACCTAGACTCATGTCCAAATTCCTGCCCGCTTCCCGTAACCCTTAATTCCCTTTACTTCTAGGAAACTGTCTATTTCTGTTTTAAATTTATGTAATGATGTAGCTTCTACAGCTTTTTGGGCCAGCATATTCCATGGACCTACCACCCTCTGAGAGAAGTAGTTCCTCCTCATCTCAGTTTTGAAAGAGCAGCCCCTTATTCTAAGGCTATGCCCCCTAGTTCTAGTTTCACCCATCATCGGGAACATCCTCCCCGCATCCACCCGATCCAACCCCTTCACAATCTTATATGTTTCAATAAGTTCGCCTCTCATTCTTCTGAACTGCAATGAGTAGAGTCCCAATCTACTCAGCCTCTCCTCCTATGTCCATCCCCTCATCCCCGGGATTAACTGAGTGAACCTTCTTTGTACTGACTCGAGAGCAAGTATGTCTTTTCTTATGTATGGACACCAAAACTGTATGCAGTATTCCAGGTGCGGTCTCACCAATACCTTGTACAACTGAAGCAATACCTCCCTATTTTTATATTCTATCCCCCTAGCAATGAAAGCCAACATTCCATTGGCCTTCTTAATCACTTGCTGCACCTGCATACTAACCTTTTGAGTTTCATGCACCAGGACCACCGGGTTTCTTTGTACTGCAGTACTTTACAGTTTCTTGCCATTAAGATAATAATTTGCTCCGCGATTTTTCCTGCCAAAGTGCATAACCTCACACTTTCCAGTATTGTATTCCATCTGCCAAATCTCTGCCCACTTACTTAGCCTGTCTATGTCCCCTTGCAGGTTTTTTATGTCCTCCTCACTCACTACTTCCCCTCCCATCTTAGTATCATCTGCAAACTTTGATATGTTACACTCGGTCCCCTCCTCCAAATCGTTAATATAGATTGTAAAGAGTTGGGGACCCAGCACTGACCCCTGCGGAACACCACTAGTTACTGATTGCCAGTCTGAGAATGAACCATTTATCCCAACTCTCTGCTTTCTGTTAGATAGCCAATCCTTTATCCATGCCAGAATATTATCCCCAATCCCGTGATTTTTTATCTTAAGCTATAATTTTTTGTGTGGCACCTTGTCAAATGCCTTTTGGAAGTCTAAATACACTACGTCCACTGGTTCCCCTTTATCCACCCTATATGTTACTTCCTCAAAGAACTCCAGCAAATTTGTCAAACATGACTTCCCCTTCATAAAACCATGCTGACTTTGTCCTATTAAATTATGATTATCCAAATGTCCTGTTACTGTCTCCTTAATAATGGACTCCAAAATTTTACCTACCACAGATGTTAGGCTAACCAGTCTATAGTTTCCAGCCTTCTGTCTACTGCCCTTTTTAATTAAGGGTGTTACATTAGCAGTTTTCCAGTCTGCCAGGACCTTTGCTGAGTCCAGGGAGTTTTGGAAAATTATTACTAATGCATCCACAATCCCTACCGCCACTTCTCTCAAGACCCTAGGATGTAAGCCATCAGGTCCAGGTGATTTATCCGCCTTGAGTCCCATTATTTTACCGAGTACCACTTCCTTAGTGATTTTGATCGTGTTTAGCTCCTCCCACCCTATAGCCCCCGGTTTGTCCAGTGTTGGGATAATCTTAGTGTCCTCTAATGTAAAGACTGATACAAAATATTCATTCAGTGTTTTTGCCACCTCCATATTTCCCACCATTAATTTCCCGGTTTCATCCTCTAAGGGAACAACATTTACTTTAGCCACCCTTTTTCTATTTATATAACTATAAAAACTCTTACTATCTGTTTTTATATTTTTTGCTAATTTACTTTCATAATCTATCTTCCCTTTCTTAATCAATCTTTTTGTCATGTTTTGCTGTTTTTTAAAGTTTTCCCAATCCTCTATCCTCCCACTAGATTTGGCTACCTTATATGCCCTTGTTTTTAGTCGAATACTATCCTTCATTTCTTTACTTAGCCACGGATGGCTGTCTTTTCTTTTACACCCTTTTCTTCTCAGTGGAATATATATTTTTTGGAAGTTGTAAAATAACTCCTTAAATGTACACCACTGATCATGTATCGTCTTACCTTTTAATCTATTTTCTCAATCCACTCTACTCAATTCCGCTCTCATACCTTCATAGTCTCCTTTATTCAAGCTTAGCATGCTTGTTTGAGATCCAACCTTCTCACCCTCTAATTGAATATGGAATTCAACCATGTTATGGTCACTCATTCCAAGGGGATCCTTTACTAGGACATTTTTAATTAATCCTGTCTCGTTACACAGGACCAGATCTAAGGTTGCTTGCCCCCTGGTCGGTTCAGTTACATACTGCTCAAGAAACCCATCCCTAATACACTCAATGAACTCATCCTCAAGGCAGCTCTGCCCAATTTGATTTGTCCAATTAACATGATTGTTAAAATCCCCCATAATTATAGATGTTCCCTTATTACAAGCCTCAACTATTTCCTGATTGATACTCCGTCCAACAGTGTTGCAACTGTTCGGAGGCCTATAGACTACGCCCACTAGTGTTTTTTCCCCCTTATTATTCCTTACCTCCACCCAAACTGTTTCATTGTCCTGATCTTTTGACCCAGTATCATTTCTCAGTATTACAGTGATTCCTTCCTTTATTAACATAGCCACCCCACCTCCCCTTCCTTCCTGCCTGTCCTTCCTGATCGTTAAATAACCTGGTATGTTTAATTCCCAGGCATTGTCTCCCTGCAGCCATGTTTCTGTAATGGCCACAAGATCATACCCATATGTACTTATTTGTGCCATTAACTCGTCTATTTTGTTACGAATGCTACGTGCATTCAGATAGAGAACTTTCAAGTAGGTTTTGTGACACTTAGTTCCTGCTTTTGCCCTTTTTATTACTTTACCTTTTACTCCATACCTTCTGCTCCTTCCTGACACGCTCTGGTTTTTAATTTCCCCACTGCTACCTAAGTCTATGACCTTCTCTGTTGTCATTTTTATTATTTGCTCTCTAGGAACATCCCCCCCACTAGTTAGTTTAAAGCCCTCTCTACAGCCCTAGTTATATGATCCGCCAGGACTCCAGTCCCAGCACTGGCCAAGTGAAGCCCGTCCCAACGGAACAGCTCTCTCCTGCCCCAGCACTGGTGCCAGTGTCCCAGGAAGCAAAACCCATTTCTCCCACACCAGTCTTTGTGCCACGCATTTAACTCTCTAATTTTATTTGTCCTAGGCAAATTCGCTCGTGGCTCAGGTATTACCCTTGAGGTTCTGTTTTTTAATTTGACCCCTAGCTGCTCATACTCCTTTAACAGAACCGGCTTCCTAGTCATATCTACTTCGTTTGTACCAACATGGACCACGACAACTGGACCCAACCCCTCTCACTGCAAGTTTCTTTCCAGCCCAGAGGAGATGTCCTTAACCCTGGCACCGGGTAGGCAACACAGCCTTCGGGACTCTCGCTCTCGGTTGCAGAGAACTCTATCTATCCCCCTAATAATACTATCCCCTACCACTACAACATTTCTATTTACTCCCCCCTCTTGAATGGCCCCTCAATCCACGGTGCTGTGACCAGGTTGCTCATCCTCCCTGCAGTCCCTGCTCCTGTCCCCACAGGGAGTAAGAACCCCGAACCTGTTGGACAAGAGCAAGGGCTGCGGCTCCTCCAGCTCTACCTCCTGGATCCCCGTACCTGCCTCACTCGTAGTCACACCGTCCTGTCCCTGACCATGGGCTACATCTGAATTAGTTAACTTCATAGGTGTGACCACCTCCTGATACACAGAGTCCAGGTACTTCTCCCCCTCCCTGATGTGTCACAGTGTCTGAAGCTCAGTCTCCAGCTCATCAACATGGAGCTGGAGTTCCAGTAGCAGCAGACACTTGTCACAGATGTAATCACCGTGAGCCTCAATGGGGTTCACTGGCTCCCACATCTCGCAACAATAACACATCACCTGCTCCATTCTATGTAATTAATTACATTTTTTATTGTTAGTTATGGACACCCTCTGACCGATTTTAGATGCTAGTATCCCCTTTAATTAATTGGAATTAAATTAAATCAATCCCTCTAATTACACCAGTTAAATGGTTTACCAACAGTCACTGTGCACCAGAAAGGTCTTATTAACTACAACCCACAGAGTTAAAGTTTGAAAAGAGCACCTACCACCCCACTTACCCTAACTCACACTTACCCAAACTCACAGCACTCTCTGATGACTCGCACTCAGTGCTTGCTCGCACTAGGACTGGTCTTTTTATACTGTTTGTTTGTTTACAGCCAAATGAGTCACCCCTGCCGATTGGTTAGAAAACTGGTTTCCACTGCCTGCTGTGCCAATTTACTCCTACTGCAGTGTAACCTTGTTTTACTCTTCTTAAACCAACAGAATCCCAAATATTTAACTTTTCCCCTTTACTTAAACTGCTTAAGTAGTCTTATCAAGAATGATTTAAAGAGAAATAACAATGAAAGAACTCTCACACTTACCCAAACTCACAGCACTCTTTGATGACTCGCACTCAGTGCTTGCTCGCACTAGGACTGGTCTTTTTATGCTGTTTGTTTGTTTACAGCCAAATGAGTCACCCCTGCTGATTGGTTAGAAAACTGGTTTTCACTGCCTGCTGTGCCAATTTACTCCTACTGCAGTGTAACCTTGTTTTACTCTTCTTAAACCAACAGAATCACAAATATTTAACTTTTCCCCTTTACTTAAACTGCTTAAGTAATCTTATCAAGAATGATTTAAAGAGAAATAAGAATTAAAGAACTCTCACACTTACCCAAACTCACAGCACTCTTTGATGACTCGCCCTAGATCGAGAATTCAAATCCTGGAGGTCTACACTGAGATTCTGCTTTCTTAATGTACAAATATCAATGAATTTCCACCATCACTCTGTTGTTATGGAGGATCGCCATAGATTGTGAACCCAAATTCTGGAAATGTACACTGAGCTCCTGCTGTCTTAATACACACATGCTAATATATTTCCACCATTACTCTGCTGTTATGGAGGATAGCCCTAGATTGGGCTTTCAAATCCCAGAGATGTACACTGAGATCCTGCAGTCTTATTAAAGAAATAACAATGTATTTCCAACATCACTCTGCTGTTATGGAGGGTCGCCCTAGAGTGGGCTTTCAAATCCCGGAGATGTACACTGAGATCCTGCTGTCTGAATGCACAAATAACAATGTTTTTCCACCTTCGTTCTGCTTTTATGGATATTCGCCATTGATTGGGAACCCAAATCACAGAGATTTAAACTGAGATCCTGCTGGCTTAATACACAAATAACAATGTGTTTTCACCATCATTCTGTTGTTAAGGAGGATTGCCCTAGATTGGGCTTTCAAATCTCGGTGAAGTACACTGAGATCCTGCTGTCCTAACACACAAATAACAATGTCTTTCCACCATTGCTCTACTGTTATGGAGGATCGCACTTGATTGGGAAACCAAATCTCAGAGATTTATTCTGAGATCCTGCTGTCTTAATGCACAAATAACAATTTATTTTCACCATCGCTCTACTGTTATGGAGGTTCGTCCTAGATTGGGACCTCAAATCCCGGAGGGCTACACTGAGATCCTGCTGTCTTAATGCACAATTAACAATGTATTTTCACCATCACTTTATTGTTATGGAGCATCGCCCTAGATCGGGAATTCAAATCCTGGAGGTCTACACTGAGATCCTGCTGTCTTAATGTACAAATAACAATGCATTTCCAGCATCACTCTACTGTTATGGAGGATCACCTTAGATAGGGCTTTCAAATCCCAGAGATGTACACTGAGATCCTGCAGTCTAAATACACAAATAACGATTTATTTCCAACAACACTCTGCTGTTATGGAGGATCGGCCTAGATTTGAACCCAAATCCCGGAGATGTACACTGAGATCCTGCAGTCTTAATACACAAATAACAACGTATTACTGTTGTGTCTCAAGGGGTTTTATACCCTTACCTATATAACAATTAAGAAGGACTCCGGGGTGGAGAGTTTAGTTAACGGACATTTTATTTACAATGTGCTTCTTCACTCAATGCACTACATTTCCCACAATGCATTGCAAATCACCACTACGGTATCCCATGTGGGACAATTCTAATACACATTCAAAATACACAACATATTTCCTCCCCCTTAAAATAGAATGTCCACAAAACAGAATAACTGAAAAGGACTATAACTTTGTAAGAGAGGTTAGACTGTCTCTGCATTCCGCTATCCCTGGGGATTATTCTGCCCCATGCACACAGGTTAGCACTAACTGTAACTAAGGTGCTCTGGAGGCTGCCTTTCTCTTGGGGGGTAATGCCTAGTCTCAGGAGCAGGCTCTGGCTGGCTCTCACATGACCCTGCAGGCGTGGCTTCCTCCCTCGATGGCACAAGAGTGGATGGTGCCACCGTCTCAGGGTCGGACGACCAGTCCCTGCAGGAGCCCCCAGCAGGTCCTTGATCCTCTGTTTCTTGGGTTACCTGTGGCGACTGCCTTGGCAGTAACTGGTCTACATGCCGTCTCCATGTTCGGTCGTCTCCGGTGTGGACTCGGTATGGAACGTGGCCCGTCTTTTGAATGACCATAGCCGGGGCCCACCACTCTGGGCTGGTGTAGTTACGCACGAGGACTTTGCCCCCCACCACAAAGTGTCATTCTTTGGACCTCTGAGCTCGTCTGCTGACTTGATCCTGCTGATTGGTGTGCACCACTGCTTCTGTGGACGTTGGCCTCAGCAGGTCAAAGTGTGTTCGTGGCTGCCTTCCCATGAGTAGGTAAGCAGGAGATGCTTTTGTCGTTGCATGAGGCGTGTTTTGGTATTTCAGCAAGAAAGCTTTCAGACGCTGCTTTAGAGGGGCATCACTTCTTGCAGCTTTCAACGTGCGTTTCAGCATTCTGGCAAACCTCTCCGCCAATCCATTCATGGATGGATGATAAGGCGCGGAGAACGTGTGCTGGATTCCATTGCTCTTGAGGAACTCCTCCATCTCCTGGGATGTGAACTGTGTTCCATTGTCGGTTATGATCTGGTCCGGCAGACCAAATCGCCCGAACATCTCTGTCAGAGTCTCAATGGTTTTCTCCGTAGTGGTAGTGGACATTACTGCAACCTCCGGCCATTTGGAATGGGAGTCCACCGCGACCAGGAACATTGCTCCTTCCACTGGCCCCGCGAAGTCCAGATGGATCCGTTGTCACAGGGTCGCTGGTCATTCCTATGGATGCAGTGGCGCTGCTCTTGGCGTATCCCTAGTTGTTTCGCATGATGGGCATAATTTCGCTTCAACTTCAATTTCATGATCCAGACTGGGCGACCAGAAGTCGCTTCGTGCCAGCTCCTTCATCTGGACAATACCACAATGTCCTGAGTGCAGCTCGTTGAGGACATGTTTCTGCTGTTTTGGTGGTATGATCACTCGCATGCCCCAATGGAGGCATCCTGACGTGACAGACAACTCCTTCCCTCTTGACAGGTAAGGTAGGAGCTCAGGTGGTGCATCTGAAACCCGTGATCCATCTCCTCGCATCACCTGATCCAGCAACTTGGATAGTGTAGGGTCCACGCTGGTCTTCGTCAGGTTCTGCAGATACTCATTGTCGTCCTTTCCTGTGACAAGGATATCGTCGAGATAACATTGTACCCCTGGAATGCCGCTTAAGATCTGGTCCATAGCTCACTGAAACAATGCTGGTGCTGACGTTATACCAAAGGGTAGGCGGCAGTACTTGCAGAGGCCCTTGTGGGTGGTGATGGTGAGTACTTCTGTGAGTCCTCTTCTACATGCATCTGCAAGTAGGCTTTGCATAGATCAATCTTGCTAAACTTCTGACCACCTGCTAGACCCGCGAAAAGATCTTCAATGATGTGGAGGGGGTACTGTTCAGCTGAGAGCACAGGATTCACTGTTACTTTGAAATCTCCACATAAGCGAACTGTGCCATCACTCTTCATCACTGGTACCACGGGCGTGGCCCACTCACTGTGCGAAACCGGCACCAGGACCCCTATCTTGACCAGATGATCCAGGTCAGCCTCCACCTTTGGTCTGAGGGCATAGGGAACCTTCCTGGCCTTCAGGAATTGTGGCTGGCTGTCAGGCTTCACCTTGAGTTTGACCGTAGTCCCCTTCATACTCCCCAATTCTCCGTCAAAGACAGCCGCATGCTTTGTCAACACTGCCGCTAGCCCTGCCTCTTCGACTGACACTGCATTCACTTTTTTCCAATCCAGATGAATTTTCTCCAACCATGGCCTGCCCATCAGGGATGGATAGTCACCTTTGACCACGTAAACTGTCAGCATCACGGTTTGTCCATTAAGCTCCACCTTGATCTCTGTCTAAACCAGCTTTGGGACTGTTTCCCCAGTGTAGATCTTTAAGATGAGCTTGGCCGGTGTCAGTGATAGGTGGTTCAGTTTTTCTTTGAATAGCTTCTCTGAAATCAAGGAGACAGCGGCCCCCGTATCCAGCTCCATTTTGACCGGTATTCCCTCCAGTAGTGGAGTGACTCCATAGCCTGATGAGCCTCCATTCACCATTAACACATGGAGATTCAGCTCCCCATCAGAGTCTGTGTCACTGTCTTCCTGTTCTTGTTTCACCATGTGTAGGTTTTCTTTTTAGAACACCAGTTGGATGCGTTTCCTTGTTTGTTTTTGTGTGTCTCTGTGTAGGATTGTTTGCTTTGCCCTTTACACACACGTTCAATGTGTCCTTTCTTTTCACTTTTCTGACAGGTCAGGTCTTTACACCAGCAGTCAGATGGCTGATGACCTGACCTTCCACATCTGTAACACTCTCTGGCGCCCCTTGCATGCTTATCCGGTGCAGCTGCTACCCTGTGCACTCTCGTAGCAGCCATCAACAGCTGTGCATCTTTAGCTGCTAACTCCATAGACACAGCGAGTTCCACTGCTGATTTAAGCATCAGTTTGCCAGTCATGAGCAAGCACTTCTGTGCTGCTTCACACCTTAATCCACACACAAACCTCTCATGGACAGTGTCATTTAGAGTTTCACCAAACTCACAATGCTCAGTTAGCTTCTTTAGCACTGCAACATATTCGGCGATGGACTCAACCTCCCCTTGGTTTCATTTGTGAAACCTGAACCTCTCGGCAGTCAGCAGTGGCTTGGGTGCGAAATGTGTTTCCAAAACTTCCACAATCTGATCATATGTCTTAGTGCCGGGCTTATCAGGGTGGATCAAACTCTGTAACAAGCCAAATGTTTTTGCTCCGATCACACTGAGGAACGTCGCCACTTTCACGTCATCTTTAATGCCATTTGCAGTCACGAAAAAACCAAAACGCTCTGTATAAGCCCTCCACTGCTCCGCCGTTTCATCAAATGGTCCAAACGCTCCAGTTAGCATAGCCATTTTGTTACCTTTTTTATTAATCTTTACAGTCCTTTTCCTCCACTTTTTTTTATTTTTACTGTCCTTTTCCTCCACTTCGTTTCACTGTATCATTACCCTCCCCCTTCTTATTTGTGTAACACACGAACCACCACCTTTATGAGGTGATTGCATCAGCACTAAACTGCGGGCGCGCCATTAAGAAAAGACAGGAACTTCTTACTTTAAACATCGCCAATTCCACTGCAAAATGATGCGCAAGTCCATCATCCTCATCGCCAGTTTTGTTGTGTCTCAAGGGGTTTTATACACTTACCTATATAACAATTAAGAAGGACTCCGGGGTGGAGTGTTTAGTTAAAGGCCATTTTATTTACAATGTGCTTCTTCACTCAATGCACTACATTTCCCATAGTGCATTGCCAATCACCACGACGGTATCCCATGTGGGACAATTCTAATACACATTCAAAATACACAACAATTTCCAACATCACTCTGCTGTTATGGAGGGTCGCCCTAGATTGGGCGTTTAAATCCCATAGATGTATACTGAGATCCTGCTGTCTTAATGCACAAATAAGAATGTATTTCCACCATCACGCTATTGTTATGGAGGATCGCCCTAGATTGGGAACCCAAATCGCGGAGATTTAAACTGAGATCCTGCTGTCTTAATACACAAATAACAATGTATTTCCACAATCACTCTACTGTTAAGGAGGATCCACTAAGATTGGGAACTCAAATCCCGGATATGTTCACTGAGATCCTGCTGTCCTAACACACAAATAACAATGTTATTCCACCTTCATTCTACTTTTATTGATATTCGCCATAGATTGGGAACCCAAATCCAAGAGATTTAAGCTGTGATCCTGCTCTCTTAATACACAAATAACAATGTATTTTCACCATCACTCTACTGTTATGGAGGATAGCCCTAGATTGGGAACACAAATCCCGGAGATTTAAAATGAGATCCTACTGTCTTAATACTAAATTAACAACGTGTTTCCACCATCACTCTGTTGTTATGGAGGATCGCCCGAGATTGTGATCCCAAATTCCAGAGTTTTAAACTGAGATCCTGCTGTTTTAATACACAAATAACAATGTGTTTCCACCATCATTCTGCTGTTAAGGAGGATCGCCCTAGATTGGGCTTTCAAATCTCGGTGATGTACACTGAGATCCTGCTGCCTTAATACACAAATAACAATCTATTTCCAACATCGCTCTACTGTTATGGAGGATCGCCCCTGAATTGACCTCAAATCCCAGTGATTTAAACTGAGATCCTGCTGTCTTAATACTCAAATAACAATGTCTTTCCACCATTGCTCTACTGTTATGGAGGATCGCCCTTGTTTGGGAACCCAAATCTCAGAGATTGATACCGAGATCCTGCTGTCTTGATACAGAAGTAATAATGTATTTCCACCATCACTCTACTGTTCTTGAGGAACTCCCTAGATTGGGAACCCAATTCCCAAGGGTTTCAACTGTGCACCTGCTGTCATAATACACAAATGACAATGTACTTCCACCATCACTCTACTGTTATGGAGGATTGCCCTAGATTGGGAAACCAAATCGCAGAGATTTAAACTGAGATCCTGCTTTCCTAATGCACAAATGACAATGTATTTCCACCATCATTCTACTGTTATGGAGGATCGCTCTAGATTGGAAACCGAAATCTCAGACATTTAAACTGAGACCCTGCTGTCTTAATACACAAATAATAATGCATTTCCACCAAAACTCTACTGTTATGGAGGATCGTCCTAGATTGGGAACTCCAATCCCAGAGATGTAAACTGAGAACATGCTGTCTTAATACAGAAATAACAATGTATTTCCACCATCACTCTACTGTTATGGAGAATCGTCCTAGATTGGGAACTCCAATCCAAGAGATTGAAAGTGAGAACCTGCTGTCTTAATGCACAAATAACAATGTATTTCCACCATCACTCTACTGTTATGGAGGATCGTCCAAGATTGGGAACTCCAATCCCAGAGATTTAAAGTGAGAACCTGCTGTCTTAATGCACAAATAACAATGTATTTCCACCATCACTCTGTTGTTATGGAGGATCGCCCTAGATTGGGAACACAAATCACGGAGATGTACACTGAGATCCTGCTGTCTTAATACACAAGTAACAATGTATTTCCACCATCACTCTGCTGTTATGGAGGATTGCCCTAGATTGGGAACTCAAATCCCGGAGATGTACACTGAGATTCTGTTGTCTTAATGGACAAATAACAATATATTTCCACCATCACTCTGTTGTTATGGAGCATCGCCCTAGATTGGGAACCCAAATCACAAAGATTTAAACTGTGATCCTGCTGTCTTAAGCTATATTTATATAACAAAGTGGTTGGTTTGTCTCTCCGTCTGTCTGTCCGTCTGTCTGTCCATCTGTCTGTCTGTATGTCCGCTATACACTCAAAAGTTACAGAGCATACCTCCACATATGTTATATCAAAAGAAAGGTTATGATCAGGGGAGTGTCATAGGTGTTTTAGTTTTTGGTCAGACAAATATTGTTCAGACAGTATACAAAATACGTTCACAAATCCGCTCATTAGCGGTTGACCAATACTAATGCTCATTAGCTTTGACGGACGTGATGGTTGACCAATCCTACAGTTCAGTGACAGGACGGTTGAGCAATCGGTGCATCATGGGTGGGACCTAATCCTGCAGCCTCCCGAAACTTCGCTGCCATTTTTTCCCCTCCTTTTCCTCAACTGCATCTGCCCATTGGAGCGGGAGGTGAGTTGGGGTCACTCGGGCCGGGCCTCACAACCGCTCGGCCCGACACAAAGTGCGGGGGAGCGGCAGCGGGTGGCCGTCAACCACACAGCCCAACAAGAAAAACGTGGGAGCGGCAGCGGCTGGCCATCAAACGCGCCACCCTCTAAACTGCCCTGGCAACGCTGGGCACCCCCTGCAAGTATAAAAATAAAAATGGATTTTCACCGTCACTCTGCTGTTATGGAGGATCGCCCCAGATTGTGAACCCAAATCGTGGAGATGTACACTGAGATCCTGCTGTCTTAATAGACAAAATACAATGTATTTCCACCACCACTCTACTGTTTTGGAAGATCGCCCTCGCTTTGAACTCAGATCCCGGAGAGTGAAACTGAAATCCTGCTGCCTTAATACACAAATAACAATTTATTTTCATCATCATTGTGTTGATAAAGATGATCGCCCTAGATTGGGCTTTCAAATCCCGGAGATGTACAGTGAGATCCTGTTGAATTAATACACAAATAACAATGTATTTTCACCATCACTCTACTGTTATGGAGGATTGCTCTAGATTGGGAACTCAAATCCCAGAGGTGAACCCTGTGACCCTGCTGTCTTAATACACAAATAACAATGTGCTTTCACCATAATTCTGTTGTTAAGGAGGATTGCCCTAGATTGGGCTTTCAAATCCCGGAGATGTACACTGAGACCCTGCTGTCCTAACACACAAATAACAATGTTTTTCCACCTTCGTTGTACTTTTATGGATATTCGCCCTAGATTGGGAATCCAAATCCCAGAGATTTAAACTGTGATCCTGCTGTCTTAAAACACAAATAACAATGCATTTTCACCATCACTCTGCTGTTATGGAGGATCGCCCTAGATTGGGAACCCAAATCCCAGAGATTTAAACTGAGAACCTGCCGTCTTAATACACAAATAACAATGTGTTTCCACCATCATTCTTTTGTTAAGGAGGATCGCCCTAGACTGGGCATTCAAATCTCGGAGATGTACACTGAGATCCTGCTGTCTTAGTGCACAAATAACAATGTATTTCCACCATCACTCTATGCGATGGAGGATCGCCCTAGATTGAGAACACAAATCCCCGAGAGTTAAACTGAGATCTTGCTGTATCAATACACAAATAACAATGTATTTCCACCATCACTGTACTGTTATGGTGGATCCACCAAGATTGGAAACTCAAATCTTGGAGATGTACACAGAAATCCTGCTGTCTTAATACACAAATAACAATCTATTTCCACCATCACTCTATTGTTATGGAGGCTCGCCCATGATTTGACCACAAATCCCAGTGATTTAAACGGAGATCCTTCTGCCTTAATACACAAATAACAATGTATTTCCACCATCACTCTACTGTTATGGAGGTTCGCCCTAGCTTGGGAACCCAAATAGCAGAGATTTAAACTGTGATCCTGCTGTCTTAATACACAAATAAAAATGTATTATCACCATCATTCTGCTGTTAAGGAGGATCGCCCTAGAATGTGCTTTCAAGTCCCGGAGATGTACACTGAGAACCTGCAGTCTTAATGCACAAACAACAATGTATTTCCAGCATCATTCTGTTGTTAAGGAGGAACCCCCATAGAATGTGCTTTCAAATCCCGGAGATGTACACTGAGATCCTGTTGTCTTACTACACATATAACAACGTGAATTCACCATAATTCTGTTGTTAAGGCAGATCGCTTTCGATTGGGCTTTCAAGTCCTGGAATTTTAAACTGAGATCCTGCTGTCCTAACTCACAAATAACAATGTATTTCCACCATCGTTCTACTGTTATGGAGGATTGCTCTAGATTGGAAACCCAAATCTCAGAGTTTTAAACTGAGATCCTGCTGTCTTAATGCACAAATAATAATGTATTTCCACCAACACTCTATTGATAAGGAGGATCGCCCTAGAATGTGATCCCCAATCTCAGAGATTTAAACTGAGAATCTGCTGTCTTAATACTCCCCAAAAAAATTGTATTTCCACCGTCATTCTGTTGTTATGGAGGAACGCCCTAGATTGGGAACCCAAATCCCGGAGATGTACACTGAGATCCTGCTGTCTTAATGCACAAATAACTATATAATTCCACCATCACCCTACTGTTATGGAGGATCGCCCTAGATTGGGAACCCAAATCACAGAGATTTAAACTGTGATCCTGCTGTCTTAATACACAAATAAAAATGTATTTCCACCATCACTCTGTTGTTATGGTGGATCGCCCTACATTGGGAACCCAAATCCCGGAGATGTGTACTGAGATCCTGTTCTCTTAATACACAAATAACAATGTATTTCCACCATTGTTCTACTGTTATGGAGGATCGCTCTAGATTGGAAACCCAATCCCAGAGATTTAAACTGGGAACCTGGTGTCTTAATGCACAAATAACAATGCCTTTCCACCATCATACTATTAGAGTCATAGAGTCATAGAGTGTTACAGCACAGAAAGAGGCCCTTCGGCCCATCGTGTCTGCGCCGCCCATCCATCCCTGTCCAGTCTAAATATTGTTAGGGAGGATCGCCCTAGATTGGGAACCCAAATCCCAGAGATTTAAACTGAGATCCTGCCATCTTAATACACAAATAACAATGTATTTCCACCATCACTCTATTGTTATGGAGGATCGCCCTAGATTGTGAACCCAAATCGCAGAGATTTAAACTGTGATCCTGCTGTCTTAATACACAAATAAAAATGTATTTTCACCATCATTCTGCTGTTGAGGAGGATCGCCCTAGAATGGGCTTTCAAGTCCCAGAGATGTACACTGAGAACCTGCAGTCTTAATGCACAAACAACAATTTATTTCCACCATCATTGTGTTGTTAAGGAGGAACCCCCATAGAATGTGCTTTCAAATCCCGGAGATGCACTCTGAGATCCTGTTGTCTTACTACACATATAACAACGTGAATTCACCATAATTCTGTTGTTAAGGCGGATCGCTTTAGATTGGGCTTTCAAGTCCCGGAGTTTTAAACTGAGATCCTGCTGTCCTAACACACAAATAACAATGTATTTCCACCTTCGTTCTACTGTTATGGAGGATTGCTCTAGATTGGAAACCCAAATCTCAGAGTTTTAAACTGAGATCCTGCTGTCTTAATGCACAAATAATAATGTATTTCCACCAACACTCTATTGCTAAGGAGGATCGCCCTAGAATGTGATCCCCAATCTCAAAGATTTAAACTGAGAACCTGCTGTCTTAATACCCCCAAAAAATTGTAATTCCACCGTCATTCTGTTGTTGTGGAGGAACGCCCTAGATTGGGAACCCAAATCCCAGAGATGTACACTGAGATCCTGCTGTCTTAATACACAAATAACAATGTAATTCCACCATCACCCTACTGTTATGGAGGATCGCCCTAGATTGGGAAACCAAATCGCAGAGATTTAAACTGTGATCCTGCTGTCTTAATACACAAATAAAAATGTATTCCCACCGTCACTCTGTTGTTATGGAGGATCGCCCTACATTGGGATCCCAAATCCCGGAGATGTGTACTGAGATCCTGCTCTCTTAATACACAAATAACAATGTATTTCCACCATTGTTCCACTGTTATGGAGGATCGCTCTAGATTGGAAACCCAATCCCAAAGATTTAAACTGGGAACCTGCTGTCTTAATATGCAAATAACAACGTATTTCCACCATCACTCTCCTGTTATGGAGGATTGTCCTAGATTGGGAACTCCAATCCAAGAGATTTAAACTGAGAACCTGGTGTCTTAATGCACAAATAACAATGACTTTCCACCATCACGCTATTGTTAGGGAGGATCGCCCTAGATTTAAGCCCAAGTCCCAGAGATTTAAACTGAGATCCTGCTGTCTTAATACACAAATAACAATGTATTTCCACCATCACTCTGTTGTGATGGAGGATCACCCTAGATTGGGAACTGAAATCCCGGAGATGTACACTGAGGTCCTGCTGTTTTAATGCAGAAATAACAAAGTATTTCCTTCACTCAGTTGTTATGGAGGATCGCCCTTGATTGGGAACCCAAATCGCAGAGATGTACACTGTGATCCTTCTGTCTTAATACACAAATAACAATGTATTTCCACCATCATTCTGTTGTTATGGATGATCGCCCTAGATTGGGAACCCAAATCCCAGAGATGTACACTGAGATACTGCTGTCTTAATACAGAAATAGCAATTTATATTCACCATCGTTCTGTTGTTAGCGAGGATCGCCCTAGATTGGGCTTTTAAATCCCGGAGAAGTACACTGAGATCCTGCTCTCTTAATACACGAATAACAATGTATTTCCACCATCACTCTACTGTTCTGGAGGATCGCCCTAGATTGGGAATCCAAATCCCAGATATTTAAACTGTGATCCTGCTGTCTTACTGCACAAATAACATTGTTATTCCACCATCACTCTGTTGTTATGGAGGATAGCCCCAGATTGGGCTTTCAAATCCCAGAGATGTACACTGAAATCCTGCTGTCTTAATGCACCAATAACAATGTCTTACCACCATCACTCTACTGTTATGGAGGATCGCCGTAGATTGGGAATCCAAATCCCAGAGATTTAAACTGAGTTCCAGCTGTCTTGCTGCAGTTGTACAGGGCCTTGGTGAGACCACTTCTGGAGTATTGTGTGCAGTTTTGGTCGCATTATCTGAGGAAGGATTTGCTTGCCATGGAAGGAGTGCAGCGAAGATTCACCAGGCTGATACCTGGGATGGCAAGAATGACGTATGTGGGGAGATTGGGTCGATTGGGCTTGTACTTGCTGGAGTTTAGAAGAATGAGAGGGGATCTCATCGAAACTTATAAAATTCGAACAGGCCAAGACAGCCTAGATGCTGGAAGGATGTTCCCGATGGCCACGGAGTCCAGAACCAGGGGTCACAGTCTAAGGATAAGGGGTAAGCCATTTAGGACAGAGATGAGGAGGAATTTCTTCACCCAGAGAGTGGTGAACCTGTGGAATTCTCTATCAAAGAAGGGTGTAGAATCCAATTCATTAAATATATTCAAGAAGGAGCTGGATATATTTCTTAAGGCTAGGGGGATCAAGGGATATGGAGAGAAGGCAGGAACAGGGTACTGAATTTGGATGATCAGCCATGATCTCATTGAATGGCAAAGAAGGCTGGAGGGGCCGAATGGCCGACTCCTGCTTCTATCTTCTATGTTTCTATGTTTCTATGTCTTAATGCACAAATAACAATGTCTTTCCACCATCACTCTACTGTTATGGAGGATCGCTCTTGATTGGGTACCCAATTCCCAAATATTTAAACTGAGATCCTGCTGTCATAATAATCAAATAACAATGTGTATTTACCATCACTCTACTGTTATGGAGGATCGCCCTAGATTGGGAACCCAAATCCCAGAGATTTAAACTGAGATCCTGCTGTCTTAATACACAAATAACAATGTATTTTCACCATCACTCTACTGTTATGGAGGATCGCCCTAGATTGGGAACCCAAATCCCACAGATTTAAACTGAGGTCGTGCTGTCTTAATATAGAAATAACGATGAATTTACACCATCATTCTGTTGTTAAGGATGATCGCCCTAGATTGGGAACTCAAATCCCAGAGATTTAAACTGAGATCCTGCTGAATTAATACACAAATAACATTGTAGCCCCACCATCACTCTATTGTTATGGAGGATTGCCCTAGATTAGGAACCCAAATCCCAGAGATTTAAGCGGAGATCCTGCTCTCTTAATACACAAGTAACAATGTCTTTCCACCATCACTCTACTGTTATGGAGGATCGCCCTAGATTGGGAAATCAAATTCCGGAGATGAACTCTGAGACACTGCTGTCTTAATACACAAATTACAATGTATTTTCACCATAATTCTTTTGTAAAGGAGGATCACCCTACATTGGGCTTTCAAATCCCAGAGATTTAACCTGAGATCCTGCTGTCTTAATGCACAAATAGCGATGTCTTTCCACCGTCACTCTACTGTTATGGAGGATCACCGTATATTGGTAACTCAAATCCCAGAGATGTACACTGAGATCCTGCTGTCTTAATACACAAATAACAATGTATTTACACCATAATTCTGTTTTTAACGAGTTTTGCCCTAGATTGGGCTTTCAAATCCCAGAGATTTAAACTGAGGTCCTGCTGTCTTAATACACAACTAACAAGGTATTTCCACCATCCTTCTGTTGTTAAGGAGGATCGCCCTAGATTGGGAACTCAAATCCCAGAGATTTAAACTGAGATCCTGCTGTCTTAATACACAAACAACAATGTATTTCCACCATCACTCTGCTGTTATGGCGGCTCGCCCTAGATTGGGAACCCAAATCCCACAGATTTAAACTGAGATCTTGCTGAATTAAAACACAATTAACAATGAATTTCCACCATCACTCTACTGCTATGGAGGATCGCTCTAGATTGAGCTTTCAAATCCTGGCGATCTACACTGAGATCCTGCTGTCTTAATGCACAAATAACAATGGGCCAGTAATTCCGGTCCCAATGCGTGAGTACGGACGGGGTACTCACACGTGGGCCCATTGGAAGTGCCGGATTTCAGCATGCACAGCGCATGCATGGGAGACCGGCATTTCCTCCAAGGGGTTCAGAGGTCCAACGCATGCGCGCAGGACTCTGTGCGCACGCGTTGAACTTCCTTCTTTTTGACAGGTTTGCCCGTGTATAAGGGCCTGAACTTTTTAGACATATAAAAAGGAGGCGTAAGGACTTGATTCTTTAAGGTAAGTGGTCTTTTATTTAAAATTATAACATTTTATTCCACAGCTTTATTGTTTTTAAGGACTTTACAGTAAGGTAAGTTTATTGTTAGACCCGATTTCATAAAAAATTATTTTTTTCAAAAATTTGATTAATTGTTTAAAATAGTTTTTAAAAGTTATTTATAGTTTATTTAATTATTAGGATGTTTTTTAAAATTTTATTTAAAGTTAAACTAGTATTTTGGGCGCCCGTACTTTTCATGAGTTTGACAGTTCTTACAATCAAACTCATGAATGAAGTTTCCCCTCCCCTGATTGGCTGCACAGTGCTCACCTGATCCCAGCCGGCACATCGCACTAGCTACGCCACTAAATCAGGCAAGCACAGTGCGCCGACATCTGAACCGGGCCAGTGACAGGAATTCCAAGCGGGCCCAGGCTTCAGATGTCGGCGCACCGGGTGAGTGCACATTGGGGGCTTGCACGCGTGGCAAGCCCCCGAACCTAATTTCTGGGCCAATATATTTCCAACATCACACTACTGTTATGGAGGATCGCACTAGATTGGGAACCCAAATCCAGGAAGTTTAAACTGAGATCCTGCTGTCTTAATACACAAATAACAATGTGTTTTCAGCATAATTCTGTTGTTAAGGAGGATCGCCCGAGATTGGACATTCAAATCCCGGGTAACTACACAGAGATCCTGCTGTATTAATACACAAATAATAATGTATTGCCACCATCGCTCCACTGTTATGGAGGATCGCCACATATTGGGAACCCAAATCCCAGAGATTTAAACTGAGATCCTGCTGTCTTAATGCACAAATAAGAATGTATTTCCACCATCACTCTGTTGTTATGGAGGATCGCCCTGTAGAAACAGGTTTTTTTTTGTTGGTGTAATGGAGTTATTGTCTCTGGCCAGTCAGAAGTATCTGAGCTGCTCCATAGCCCCGTGCAGTTTCAAATCGCCGACCTTTCTGGTTCTGACTGCCGGACTTATTTCATTAGCGATGTACACAAAACGAGACTCATGGTTGGGTGCAAAGAAGACCAGTATTTATTGAAAATAAAACATAAATTGCTGTACAGTGAAAATAATAGTGAATACAGCACACCTATACTTAATACAGCACACCTTTACTTAATACAGCATGCTTTTACTTAATACAGCATACTTTTGCTTAATGGGAGGAGAAACGGACACATCGAGGGAAAATTGACTAAAATTACAATTTAACAAAATTCCCCTTTAATTACCACCCCTTATACCTATCTAGGTTGCCTTGTAATGGGCGAGAAAGTTTTATGCTCACCAGTAAACGCCTGATCCGTGCCACTGCGGTCCCGCCTTGGATTCTCCACCGCCCCGAAGTAGAGATAGCCCAGTAATTCAAAAGTAACTGCTGGTATTCCACTTCTTTGAGCGGGCTGCTGATCTGTTCCTCTTGGAGGCATTGCACGTAGGCAAGGCAGCATGGAGAGAGAGAATGGCTTCCAGGGGCTATCTTCATTCCCCATTGGGAGCCGTTGTTTTCGCGCCCAAATCTGCATGTATCTGGGCTATACAAAAGGGACCGAACTGTCCCCATTGACTGTAATGGGTTTGAATGTGTTACCCATTCATTATAACTAGTTTGTGCTGAGTTTAATATGTCTCACTGAATCCTTAAGTGTTCAGTCAACAACACTCAAGTGATTTGTAAATAATCCATTGTCCTGTGGTCACTGTCCAACCGCAACTGATTGACAGCTTTAAGTACTTAAGCCCTTGAGTCAACATTGTAGAGGGCTTGTAAACAAACAACCCTTTGTCCTGTGAGTGAAACTTCCTAAACTGCAGTTGATTGACAGTTTCAAGTACTTCAACATATTACACAGGCTGGTGTTTTCAATTCCTTTTGTCAGCCAGCGATGGGAGATATTCAGACAGGCTGTCTTAGTCTTCTGCCACGAGGCCTGACAGCCATTTTGATGGCCTGGGTTTTTAAGGTATATTCCACCCAGGTTTTCTTTAATCAAAAATAATCTTCGGGGGCTGTATAAATTTTCTGAAATTTTGCAAACCTTACAGTCACCCATCGGATACTAAAACTTGCTTGTAGTATCCTGTTTAAAGGTGGGCAATAATTTCTGACGCCCCACAAACATCCTTGCCTTACACTTATCTATATCTATTTCTGATTCCCCGACACCTCCATCCCCTACCCAGAGAGAATCACACTACATGGTAGGCATTTATCGATAGAAAAACTTGATTCATTACAATAATTCAAACACGGAGGGGGTCCAATTCCCCTGCACCACTGAGTATTTACAATAATTCAAGCATGGAGGGGCTCCAATGCCCCTGCACCACTGAGTATTTACAATAATTCAAGCATGGAGGTGGTCCAATGCCCCTGCACCACTTGTTACCACTTAACACGATACAACATCTTTAATGAGATTATCACCAAGCCAAAACATATCTGTTAAAAATACATTCGGAAGAAAACGAGCTTCCTTTTTTTTTATACTGAGATCCTGCTGTCTTAATACACAACTAACAATGTATTTCCACCATCACTCTATTGTTATGGAGGATCAGCCTGGATTGGAAACTCACATCCCGGAGTTCCAGGCTGAGATTCCTCCATCTGAACACAGGGATTGTATTTCCACCTTCACTCTACCAATTATGCTACAAATAACCTTAGTAGGGAGAAAGGCTCGGGTACCCGAGAGCTGTCGGCGCCATTGGAACTGCTCAGTTTTGCATCAGAGCAGGGAAGAAAACTGGAAAAATGTAAAAATTCTGTGGTAACGGCGCGAATAATAGAAAACCAACACAACACTCAAAATCTAAATAGTTATCCCAGTTTTCCGAGATATATTGGGTTACTTTTAAATAGGTTACAACATTCTGTAATTACAACCAGTTGAAATAATTGACGTGAAGAGACAAGAGGAACCGATTTCAACTGAGCCCAGGTTAAATAGGCGACCGCTCCTTGGAACTTTTACTGAATAGAAATGAATGGGGATAAACGAAGTATAAAAGATGTTGAGATATTAGCCTCGATAGTTCTTCTGATTCCGCTGATCATCAGCCACAAGCAGTGACCCAGCTGCCGAGTGGGTGATGGTGGTAAATGCGTATTGCCCAGGAACCACCGAATGATCGAGTGGTAGGTTCCGCCGTATGACCTTCCCCACTACCAGTCTAATAAAAATGATCGGAGTGAAGTGAGACACAGTTCCAAGTGTTGGTGTTGGACATGGATGGTGAGCGGTATGTTCCGCCCTGTGACCTTCCCCACTACCAGTCTAATAGAAATGATCGGAGTGAAGTGAGAGGCAGTTCCAAGTGTTGGTGTTGGACATGGATGGTGAGCGGTGGGTTCTGCCATATGACCTTCCCCGCTACCAGCCTAATAAAAGTGATCAGAATGAAGTGAGACACAGTTCAAAATGTTTGTGTTGGACATAGATGGCGAGCGGTGTGATCTTTCCCACGTGCAGTCCAATTAAAATTATCGGAGTGAAGTGAGACACAGTTCAAAATGTTGGTGTTGGACATGGATGGTGGGCGGTGTGTTCCACCGGGTGACCTTCCCCACTCCCTGTCTAATAGAGTGTAAACCAGGAAGACATATTTAGAATCTCGCGGCAGCACTCAGCCTAAAACAGAGGGGGAAAATAATAATCCTAAAATAATATTATTCATATTTGACTGTAAAGTTTTTTTAAAAATCTCTAAAAAAGCGCCCTACACAAGCAAGGGGCAGCGAGCGAGCAGTGTCAATTGAATCGATAGCAGAGATGGGTGGACTCTGTACCAAGGCAACATGTTACATCACCAGTTACACGGTGACAGCAGCGAGACAGCTAAAATGATTGGTAAAATGAATCAGTGATCGCAGTGACTTAACCGGGACACCAAAAGCTGCGAGAACAGGATAGTAAATGGCATAGACTGGCCCCGTCACTTGTCTGTGCATTTCCCCGGATCCTCTATCAGGTTGCTTCAAGTGTAGACGAGGATCTGAATGTGCTGTGTGAAATATTCGACGGTCCCTCATTTATACTTGTTGCATTTCTCCAGTGACACAAATAGGCCGAATCACCATTTATGTTAATTACAATTATTTGAACAAACAAATCACGTCACTCAGTTTCACTTCATTGTTTTAATAACAATGGATGGGTGTTTCATAATTTAATAGAAAACACCCAAATTCCACAGTGATAGTTTCAACCAGTGCTTGAGAAAACAATCGGCCCCAAAGGCTCCGAGCCCGGAACAAGAAACTCACTCGTTGTTCTTGCTGCTGATTTCTGACCAAAGGCCCCGGGCTGTCGGCTTCCGGCTAAGCATAGAATCATAGAAATTTACAGCACAGAAGAAGGCCATTCGACCCATCTTGTCCGTGCCGGCCGAAATAGAGCTAAACCAGCCTAATCCCACTTTCCAGCTCTTGGTCCGTAGCCCTGTAGGTGACGGCTCTTCAATTGCATATCCAAATAACTTTTTAAATGTAATGAGGGTTTCTGTTTTTAATAAAGCTGCCTCTACCACCCTTTCAAACAGTGAGTTGCAGACCCCTACCACCCGCTGGGTGAAAAGAATTCTCCTCAGCTCCCCTCTAAACCTTCCGCCAATTACTTTAAATCTATGCCCCCTGGTTATTGACCTCCCTGCTAAGGGAAGCAGGTCCTTCCTATCCACTCTATCTAGGCCCCTCATAATTGTATACACCTTAATAGGTCTCCCCTCAGCCTCCTCTGTTCCAAAGAAAACAACCCAGCCTAACCCATCGTTCCTCACAGCTAAAATTCCCCAGCCCAGGCTACATCCTTTTAAATTTCCTTTGCACCCCCTTTAGGGCAATCACATCCTTCCTGTAATGTGGTGGCAGAACTGCACGCAGTATTCTAGCTGCGGCCTAACCAGTGTTTTATACAGTTCAAGCATAATCTCCCTGCTCTTATAATCTATGCTAATAAAGGCAAGTATCCTGTATGCCTTCTTAACCACCTTATCTACCCATCCTGCTACCTTCAGGGATCTGTGGACATGCACTCCAAGGTCTCTCTGATCCTCTGCACTTCTCAGTGTCCTAGCATGTATAGTGTATTCCCTTACCTTGTTAGCCCTCTCCAAATGCATTACCTCACACTTCTCCAGATTGAATTGCATTTGCTACTGTTCTGCCCACCTGACGAGTCCATTGATATCTTCTTGCAGACTGCAGCCTTCTTCGACATTATCACCCACAATGGTCATTTTTTGTATCATCTGCAAACTACATAATTATACTTCATTACCAGTTGCTGCTTTCCAATAAAATGAAAGCAGTGGTTTTGACCTGAAATTGTTGAACTTGATGTTGAATCCAGAATGTTGAAAAGAGATGTCTTTATTGATGCTTTTTAATAGATAAAACACCAGAAAACCAGGAGAACTGCCCCTCTATTTCTCGAATAGTGCCATAGGATCTTTTACATCCACTCGAGAGAGGAGATGGGGTCTTGATTTAAGTTTCTTCTGGAAGACGTCACCTCTGATAGTGCAGCACATCCTCAGTACTGCGCTGGAGTGTCCGCCTCAATCATTTGCGCAAATCTCTAGAGTGAGAATTCAACCCGCAACCTTCCGACTTAGTGGTGAGCTTGTTACCACTGAGGCAAGGCTGAAACTGAATGTACCCTTCATTGTCTCCTTTACACTGTATTCTGGGTCTCTTCTGAAAAAGTTACAGCGGACGAGCGGGTGAACCTCCAAGAAAATTCACTTCAGTTGTTCTTAACTCTTTTGAAAAATTACCCATGACTTTTAGCATAAATGATAAGAATATGTGATTTCGCATTTAGTGTAGTCATGGGCGCTGCCCAGCACACGTCACCATCCCACTCCTCACAAGGTGAGCAATTGCACAGGCCTAGAACTGCGTCACCTGGAGATGCTTGAGATTGCCTTTCTCGATCAGGTGACACATGATTTCAGCGAAAACGCTCAGACTGGCCAGCAACATTATTGTCAAATGATCTGCAGCTGTGACAAGGGAGGGCCGCTGGACTGGTGGGATTGAAAGAGCGTGGTAGATGGAGATCATGGTTGCGTGATGTTTGGTGTTTTAAGGAGAGGATGGGGACAACAGATTTGAAGGAGTCAGGTTGCAGCCTGTGGAAAGAGAATCATTGACAATATCACCCAGCACCGGGAAAAGGGAGCGGAACTGAGTGGTCGAGAATTCAATGCACTGGAATCTATGGAGCAGAACATGGATCTGATGAAGGAAATGAATGGGGAGGAGGCATGAGAGAGATATGCGGGAAACTGTGAAAAGACGGGGTCGGTGTGTACAATTGGTAATAGTGGGGGGAATAGACGGCAGATAGGTAGCTGGAGGTCGAAGGAAGGGTAGAAAGCAACGAAGCAAACATGCTCCCGATCTTGAAAATAACGAAATCCATGAGGTGATTGAGACATCTCGGGATGTAGTAGCTGAATTGAAAGAAGGCCGCCGACCATAGCTCCAATATGAGCACATTTTCAATGAGCCATTCCGTTTGACCATCCCGCACCTGTACTGTGTGAACGCGGGATTTTTCTCCCCTCGTCCCCTGCTGGTGATGCCTCGTGCTCGGTCCGGGTCTGTGATCACCAGAGGAATTCCCGCTCCTCCCACCACCCGTACCTCACCAATGTCGCTATTCTTCATGTATGGTGCTGGTCAGCGAGGCCTAGAATTTCATCTCGGGCGGTGGCATAAAATGGGTGGTATCGAACTGGCTGCCTGTTATAGGCTGCGCCTGAAAGTCTGAGTGAACAGGCTATTCTACCAGTAGAGCGGGGAGTCACAGCTGAGGGTTATCCTGCTCCCATCCGATGCTCAAATACGGGAATGTTCCAACAGGCGGGTCGCTGGAGAAAGATTGGCAACATTAAGTTTCAAGATTTTTCCTGCTAAATGACCAGGGCGATTCTGGCTATTTCTAACGCCCATTCTGTCGGCTCAACTGATATCCCTTAACTAAACAATTCCTAGAGATAGGGATGTTATTTTTAATTTACTCTTCTAATAAATAGGTTTCTTAAACATTAACCATTATGTGTATTATGTTCATTAAGTATACAGTGCATGGAATAATGTTTAAAGATGCAATTAAAAGACAGGACTTACAACCACATCTGATAATTGTTGCTTGTGAAGTCGAACCTGTTGCAGATGTGAGCTCAGTATCTTAGGTCATTGCGAATTCAAATCCTCATTACAAAGAGCAAATGATTGTGAGTCCAGCAACAATAACTTCCATGTGATCCTGGCCCAAGTGGTTTTATGAACATAAGAAATAAGAGCAGGAGTAGGCCATATGGCCCCTCGAGCCTGCTCTGCCATTCAATAAGATCATTGCTGTTCATCGACCTCAACTCCACTTTCCCGCCTGATCTCCATATCCCTTGATTCCCCTTGTAAGAAAAGCTGATATTTAAAGATATTTAGTAGATGAGAATCATATATGTATAGCATTAAATGTAGCCATTGGCCAAATAATATTACCCATAATTACTCCTTGGTAACTAGAAAGCTAAGACTTGTTCATAATGTAGCTGCAGACAGTTCAAAAGCAGTTTTGACTAAGTTTTGATAACAAACAGCCACAGACTGCAAGTGAAGGTCAAATCATTAAATTGCTAAGAAAAACATATTATAATGCTGTTAGAACTTAGAATTCATTAACAAAACTACTTGCAACAATATTTAAAGGATAATTAGTATAAATTCCAATAAATGAGAGAGATCATGGAAGTTAAGGTATGTATCTGGTAGATTAAAGTGAGATAGTTTGTATACGTCAAGACTAGTGAACCAGCGCTGAAATGGGCCGGGCTCTTGGTGTAGAGAAAGGCCTTGTACTGCTTGAAGCTGGAAATGAAAGAGATAAAGTACATTCCAATGGGGTGAAAAGCTATAAACAAGCTAACATGACAGCGGAACAGGGTTAATGGAAATATACTGGAAAAGGAGTGGCCAGGTTACTAGCCTTAACCTGAGTGACCATGGTATTTTGACCATTAGAACCAATTAAAAAAGGTGATTTTTTAAAAACCATATATGGACACTGGCCAACCGAACTGTTGATAAGGAATGGGTTAAAACTTCAATAATCAAAGAACAGTTTCACACCGGATTTTGCTGCGAAGATAAAGAACAGACCTGCGACGACATTGCCTGTGTCTGAAGGGCTCCAGAAACCAAGGGCTGCGAGCTGTTCATTACTATCGCCCAATGATAAGTATTGATTATGCTGTAAGCTTAATAGATCTGATCTATTGCTCAAATATACTGGCTGCTGTCTATTTGTGTCTTGTCCAAGAACTCTGATTGATCTTACTGACTGACTCACAGCTGGCACCCCAGATGGGACGAGAGAAAGCGGCTAGTATTGTGGAATAGGCCAGACCTCTGGAGTAGCCTCCTGATCAGCTGCTTCTCTTGGGGAGGGATAGCCCTTCGTGGGGAGTGCCCACGAATTGCGCGCCGATAATTATAAATGTTAGTGGTCTGTTAACAAAATAGCAAGATGACGAATAAAAGTTTTGTTAACACGTACAAGAATAAATTAGACAGAGGTGCCTGTGAGGAGGAAGTACAAATACTATTGATGGAATGTTTATGCAAAGGAGACCGAGTCCCCTTTGACAAAGTGATAAACTTTATTCCGGAACGTGTGGATCTAAAAAAAAATTAAAAGTGATAAGGCGACTAGGCTACTCACCTATGTAGTATTTTACTGTGCTCAAAGAGATGATGACTACTGTAAGAAACAAAGTAAATAGATAGAAGAGCTAAGAGCACAACACAATGAGTCAAAAGAAAAACGTAGGCAAGAGGTGGGAGATTTGAAAAAAGCGAATTACTGACTTGGAACACCAGACCTCTCAAGCTGCAATAGTTCTGCAACAACAAAGCATGTGTGCAGTCCAGGCAGGAAGCGCTATGCATGGATTAGAAGAAACCAAACAGGCGTCACAATCTTGTGAGAGAGAGAGGGAGGATCTTACGCATGATTTATAAGATGCCCTAGGCGCCTTGAGGGAAGCTGTCCAGCGCCCTTATAGAGAGACGGATCACACTCAATGCAGGTTGAAGATATACGAACTAGAGGGAAAGCTGTGAGAACGGGAGGCTGTTGTGGCTGCTGTTACTGTCAGGTCATATGATTCAGCAGTGGGAGCAGCTGAAGGAGGACAAATGATAGACTGGGATGCACTAGAAGGCAAGACATATCAGCACGGTTGGGGAGAGCCCGGGGTGCCCTCCATCCATGAGGAGAGGCAGTTGGCCCCTGTGAGTGTCATACTTAGAACCCAGGCCTATGACGACAAGGAGGAGAAAACCTCCTCTGAGAAGCGCTCCGTTCCCCTCAATGCTGCCGAAGTACAAGCTTGTGTTCATGAGTTAGGCCCCATAACACTATCTGAGTGCCCCATCGATGTTAAAGTTTGATGGAATGCTTGGAAGCTGGGACACAGCGAATTAGAGGACTTCGATTTGAAACGTGTCCTCCTCGCTGCCACCAACCCCAAGATATGGCAAAATCTTCTGTTCCTGGTTTATAATATTGCCACTACCTCGGCAGTAGTCATGGAGTCCATTCAGGAACAGTTAGGCATAAACAGCATGGATATGGCTAAGAAATGATTTCAAACAACACAGGGACCAGTAGAATCACCCACTGTATACAGTGAAAGGCTCTACATGGTTTATGTTGAAACCCAAGCGATTGCTCCTGACTCCGATGATGAAGGGAAGGACCAGGTACCATTCAAGATCCAATTCTTGAATGGCTTGCAAAGCTCATTGAGGCACGCTCTAGGACACACGGTCTCACCTGTGACTGAGTGGCCTGAGCTACTCCAGACCAGCAATCCGGCATGGACTTTAGCAAGGGAGGAGTGCAAACCAAAAAACCCTGTTAGTGTGGTAGAAGGGTCAGTTATGCCCACTGCACCCCCCTACACACGTCGATTAGAAGGAAATTGTTACAACTGTGGAAGACTTGGGCACGATTCTAAATTTTGTAAGAAGCATCGAAGATAGGGCCAACGGCACCCTCTCTTTCAAGGAAATCTACCCCCACCACCAATAATACTCGCTGATTCCCTGGAGACCAAAGTAGATCAATTGGCAGGAGAAATGAGTAACATAACAGCCATACTGAAACACACACATTGTTACAAGAGCTAATCGGATGGCGGCCATCTCGGATCCGGCTGGACGACATCCACAGGGATCCCAGGCAACAGCCCAATGAAGTGGATGGGCCCTGTCTTGGTCGGAAGTGGGGTTCTGACGTAATGTTAATGGGCGACCAGAAATTTTGGCTGTTCTACCGGGGGGCCGACAACAAATCATGCTTATTGACACCGGTTCATCCGTTACCATCATCCATACCCCACACCCTGAACACCATGCTGCGGCGGGCACGGGCTGCTTGACATTACAAGGCTTTGATGGGAGGTCAACCTCTGCTTTTAATGGAGAAATGGTAACTATGCGCACAAACGGGATTGATTTGAATGTGACGACCCTGTCTTGATGACAACTGATGGAAGGGGCATATTGGGAAGTGATGTTTCGGAAAGTTAAGGGATAATTATTGATTACAATTTGGATCGGGAGAGGAGGTAGTGAATTGGTCGAAATATCGGATGCCTCTTAGATCCGTGACTCTGAGGATATACTGTTATTCAATAATCACATGGATGCTGTAACTTGACAATACACAGGTCTTTACTGGAGGAGGGTAGTCTCAAGACTGGGGGTACAGAGGCATGCGCAAAGCTTATATACAGGTGTGGTCACTGCCGGTACTACAGTATACAGGAGCTGTAAAAGTAGTTCTGACTTAAAGGCACATACACTACAATTCCTCCCCTTTTAGATTAGTAGTACCCCTAATATTCAAATAACAATTAACACTTTACATGTACATTAAACAACAATAGTCCATTTATAGATTCAGTCTTTGGGGCAGCTTCCTGACCCTTTCGAGATAGCGCCTTTACAGAGGTTCTTGTTCTTGGTGCAGGGGCGATTCTGACCCCTTTTCATCGGGTAGTTCATCGGGTTCCACTGCTACTGGTTCTGAGGTAGATGCTACCGGTATGTCGGGTTCATCCCCAGGCACTCGAGACATGGGGTTGACGTGTTCCTGTGATGCTAAGATCTGATCGACGTGGCATCTCACAATGTTCTCCCCGACATCCACTGTGTACATTAATGGCCCCTGCCTTGTACATATCGTTCCGGGTTGCCATTTCTCTGTTTGATAGTCATGTGCCAAGACTGGTTGCCCTACATTGAAGCTCCTTGTCGGCTTCTCATTGATGTGCTGGAATTGTTTATCCTCAACATTTCTTCGCACATTTGGTCTGAGCAAATCCAGACGAGATCTCAACCTTCGGTTAAAGAACATCATGGCCGGGGTCTGGTTGGTAACTGCATGTGTCGCGTTTCCGTAGGCTAATAAGAAATTGTCCATCTTATGCTGTAGTGGAATTTCATCGTCGCACATGGCCTTTATCGCCTTCTTAAAGGTTTGTATGAACCTCTCAGCCAATCCATTTGTGGCTGGATGATACGCGGCGGATGTGTAATGCCTTACCGCATTCCTTCTCCTAAATTTTTGAAACTCGTCGGACACAAACTGTGGTCCATTATCAGAGCAAATAAGCTCTGGCAAACCGTTTCTGGCAAATGTGGTCCGTAGGACTGCAATCGTTTTCTCTGTAGTGGTTGAAGACATTTTTATCACCTCAGGCCACTTTTAATGAGCATCCATTGCTATTAAGAAGCTTGAGTCCATGAATGGACCAGCGAAATCAATATGCACCCGTTGCCATGGAGAGGAGGGCCACTCCCATGGGTGTAGAGGGGCATGTGGTGGTGCATTTTGGACCTTCTGGCATCCTAAGCAGCTCTTAGTTAGGTCTTCAATTTGTTGATCGATTCCCGGCCACCACACATAAGCCCTAGAAAGGCTTTTCATTTTCACTCCCCCCAGATGACCTTCATGTAGCTCATTTAGCACTCTCTCCCTTAACTTGGGTGGAATCACCACTCTGGATCCACACATCACTGTCCCTTGGCATACTGACAGCTGTTCTCTTCTGGATGAGAATGCTGGCAGCAGTGAGTCGCCATGTGTTGGCCATCCCCTCACCGTCAAATCATATACCCGAGACAGCGTCGGATCATTGCGGGTCTCCTTCTCTATATCCGCGTTCGTTACTGGCAATCGTTCAATTATTGATGAATAAAATATCTCGATAGGGTCCACTGCTGGTGCTTTCTCCACAGCAGGCAGTGGCAGGCGCGATAGCCCATCAGCGTTCCCATGCTGTTTCGTGCCTTTATATTCTATTTCATATTGATTCGCCCCTAGAAACAGGGACCATCTTTGTAACCGCTGTGCAGTCATCACTGGAACGCCCTTCTTAGGATTTAAGATGGAGACAAATGGTTGGTGATCAGTCAGCAAGGTGAACATCTGCCCATGCAGATAGTGGTTGAATTTTTTTACTCCCCATACTAGGCTGAGGGCCTTCCTGTCAATCTGGGCGTAGTTGCGCTCGGCTGAGGTTAGTGACTGAGACGCAAAGGCTACTGGCCTCTCCAACCCGTCTGGGAATGTGTGCGACAGCACCGCTCCAATACCATAGGGTGATGCATCACATGCCAAACAAATTGCTAGTGCTGGGTTGAAATGGGCCAACACCTCTTTTGATGTGATCAATTCTTTACACTTCTGGAAAGCTCGTCTACGTTCGTCATCCCACTTCCAGTAGGGTGTTCAGTGGGTGTAATACCGTGGACAAATTTGGTAAGAACTTGTGGTAGTAGTTTACCAGCCCGAGGAACGACCTCAGTTGTGACACATTTTCCGGTGCTGGAGCCTTGACTACTGCCTCAATCTTGTCAGGGGACTTATGTAACCCCTCTTCATCGATGACGTGGCCACAATACGAGATCTGTTTCTGGAAAAACTCGCACTTTTGGCGATTAGCTCGTAGCCCATACTCCTTTAATCTGGTGAGCACCTTCTCCAAGTTGGCGAGGTGATCACTGTCATTTTCGCCCGTGACCAAGATGTCGTCCAAATAACACTGGGTCCCTGGAATCCCTTGCAGGACCTGATCCATCGCCCTTTGCCAGAAAGCCGGAGCCGAGGCTACTCCGAACACCAGCCGGTTGTATTGATAGAGACCTTTATGAGTGTTAATCGTAAGGTATTGTTTCGAAGCTTCTTCTACCTCCATTTGCAAATACGCCTGGGCTAGATCAATTTTGGTGAAGCGTTTACCTCCAGATAGCGAGGCGAAAATATCATCAATTCGTGGAAGTGGATATTGTACCGTGTGAAGGACTGGGTTCAGTGTCACCTTAAAATCCCCACAGATGCGGACCTCCTTTGGTTCCCCAGGCGTATTACTCAATGACCTCTTCATTACAGGAACGATGGGTGTAGCCCACTCGCTCCAGTCCACTTTGGACAGTACTCCTGAACGTTCCAACGTTTCCAGTTCTGCTTCAACAGCTGGTCTGATCGCATAAGGCACTGATCTGGCCTTAAGAAACTTTGGGCTTGCATTTTCCTCTATTTTAATCGTTGCTGTTATGCCTTTTAGTGTTCCTTGTCCCTCCTGGAACACTTCCTTTGCGTCAGTTAGCATTTTTGACAGTCGTCCAGGTGTGACGTCGTCATCCTTTTTGGCCTCAACCTTCAGTGCCTGTATGGAATGCCAATCTTATTGTATCTTCCGGATCCATTCACGTCCTAGCAGTGGTGGTCCTCCATCTGGCAATACATATACATCCATTTTAGGTATTTCCTGGCCTTTATATATCACTTTCACCCTTATTTTTCCTTTGGGGTAGACTTTTTGCCCCGTATACATCTTCAAGACAATCTCTGTAGCTTTCAAGGGTACATGTGAAAATAGCCGCTTGTAGTCCCTTTGATTTATGACTGTTAGGGCTGATCCTGTGTCCAATTCCATTTTCACTTGGACTCCGTCTATCTTGAGTGTAACCCAGATAGTCTGGTGATCCTCCATTTCGGTTACCTTATGTAGTTTCAGACAACCCAGCTCCTTGCTTTCGGAGTCTGTGTCACTTTTCTGTTCGTCTGAACCACTGTCCATCATCTGGTGTACCTTTTTGTAATTCTCCTGTGGAGATCCCTTACTGTTGGCTTTCTTCCCAGACTTGCAGACTCTTGCTATGTGTCCTGCTTTCCCACACTGTCTGCACACTTGGTCCTTGAACCAACAATATTTCTGGTCATGTGTTGTTCTGCCGCAGCAATAGCACTTCCCTGTTCCATAGGACATTTCATTGGTGCCATATTCTTGCGGTCTCCGTTGTATCTCTGCAGCGCCCCTTGCGGCTGCTTCGTGTGATACTGCCATACTGAATGCTTTGTCCAGCGTAAGATCCTTTTCTGATAGAAGCCGTTTCTGGGTTCCTTTACTTTGTAGCCCACACACAAACTTGTCCCTTAATGTATCTGCTAGTCCCGTTCCAAACTGGCAGTGTTTCGATAGCTTGCGCAGTTCCGTTAGGTACTCAGCATTGCTTTTGTCTTTGTGCTGGTTCCTTTTATGGAACTTAAATCGTTCTGCTATCAGCAGTGGTGTGGGGTTTAAGTGGTCCTGTAGGATTTCTACTATGCTTTCGAAATTCTTGTTCACCGGCTTCTCTGGGGTTATTAGATTTTGCAGTAACCCATAAGTATTTGCACCCATGGAATTTAACAAAACCAGTGCTTTATTAGCATCTGGCACTTCATTCGCCCTGCAGTGCACCTCCATACGTTCCACATATGCCGCCCAATCTTCGACTTCATTGTCGAACGTAGAGATACTGCCACTTTTCTGCATCCCTGGGTGTGAGTTAACTGTCAAAAATGGCATCTCCCGCACTTCCCCTTCTTCTCCGCTGGCACAAAGTGGCGCCCCCCATGCTTTCCATCCTTCCCGCGCTCGCCCTTCTTCTCCGCTGCGGCTTCTAAAATTGGCGTCTACCGCGCTCTTCCTTCTTCTCCGCGGCTCAATGGCGTCTCCCGTGCTCTCCCTTCTTCTCCCCGTGGACCCTGTTCAAGCCCGTGAGCCCTGGCTGTGCACTGCGCGTTCTTCTTTTTTTTTTATATTCAACGCCGCTCGGTGTTGAACCCGGCTGTTTCTTTACCCTCTCTCTCTCCAGTTTGTTTTCTTTTTCTCGACACCGCTCGCCCTGCGCGCTTCACCCTCTGTCTTACCCCGTCGATGCTGCTCGGCTTTCTCTCCGCCGTCGGTCGGCTGCAGCCGCCGCTGTTCGGGAAGGGTCTGCGCTGGACCTGTCATCAGTCTCTTGCTGATCGTTGTGGCTGGGGAACCAAGCCCGACTCTCCACAGCCTCCCCTGCGATGTTCACTCTCTGCCTGACAACTGGGCAGTTGCTCGTGGTCGATGCCCATGTTCCTGGCCTCGACTTTTTTTTTTTGCAGGTAGATTCGGATCGACACTCGTCGCCACTGTTAGATCCGAGACTCTGAGGATATACTGTTATTCAATAATCACACGGATGCTGTAACTTGACAATAAACAGGTCTTTACTGGAGGAGGGTAGTCTCAAGACTGGGGGTACAGAGGCATGCGTGGTCACTGCCGGTACTACAGTATACAGGAGCTGTAAAAGTAGTTCTGACTTAAAGGCACATACACTACAATGCCCACTCCGTATTTGCGATTAAGAGGACTTGCTTGTATGAGGCACTCGATCACACAGATGAGCGAGTCAAAGTATTAATTCAAAAGCTCGCCCCGACCATCTTCCATACCAGAATGGTACAGGTCCTGGAAGTTATTTTTAAGCCCCAGTGTCTGCTTCAGTATGTCGATGAAATGTTACTGGCTACTAGTACAATCAGGGAACACCTTGAACTGCTAGATGAACTTTTAGCACTGTTAAGCAGTGCAGTCTTGAAAATTAACCCTCGAAAAGCTCAGCTTTTGCAGGAACAGGTCACCTATTTGGAAGTGACAATCTCTCCGCAGGGTCTAAGTCCTGACGAGCGCAAGATAGAGGTCATTCACTGACTCCCGCTTCCTGTATCCAGGACAGCGCTCTGATGATTTTTGGGACTAGTGGGATACAAGCGTAGTTTTATTCCTGGATTTGCAGAACTTGCAAAGCCCCTCTATGAACTGTTAAATGGAATAGAGGAACAGACTTCCTTCTTGTGGGGGTCAGATCACACCGCTGCAGTTAAGAAATTGAAACAGGCTGTTATGCAGGCTACCTGTTTGATATCACCCAACCAGACACAAACATTCCATCTGGAGGTCGCATCCACCTACCATAGTCTGACTGCGGTGCTATGTCAAGAACGACTGCACAGGTTAAAACCGATCACAGATGCCTCACGGGTTTTGCAGGGGCAGAACGGATTTATTCAGCATGTGACCGCCACCAACTGGTGACGTTCTGGGCTGGTCAACACTTTACCTACATTAAAGGCTTACAGAGGATCATCTTGCATTCCCCTCACAACCCACTGAACCTCCTTATCAAACCCGGCAATTCTTTGATCTCATCCCAACGCATCAGTAAATGGCCTTTAGAACTATTACAATGGGGACATTGATATAACCTCCAAACAGACTACTCTTTTACCACTGATGCTTGAGTACGAGGGACACCCTCACAAGTGTCCGCTACCTTTAATAGAGTTTGAGTCCCATCCTGTTTTGATAGAAGGAGCCTCTGAAGTATACGTGGATGGCTCCTCCTATCACATAGAGAGCTCACCTCATACCGGATGTGCTGTGGTCCTACCTGAGAAGACTCTCAAGTTAAAAAGTAACAAACACTCAAGCCAATATGCAGAGATTTAGGCCCTTCTCATCGCCGTTCGAGAAACTTCTGGCTACCCGACAAACATTTGGTCTGACAGTGCCTATGCCATCAAAGCCATGCTGTCCCTTGCCCGCTACCAAAAGAATTCCTACTTCTCGTCAGATGGTAAACCCCTAACCCATGGGCCATGGTTATGTCTTATATGGCAGGCCCTAATGTCACAACAAAAGCCTTGTCACATTGGTAAGGTTAATGCCCACAAGAGAGACCATTCCGCTAACACCCTGGGAAATAATGCAGCAGATGCAGCTGCTAAAGAAGCAGCCCTGACCGGTGATCCCCTCCCTCTACAACTTGTGGAGGTAACCCAGTTGCTGCAGTTAGCAAAGCTCTCGGTTTGGCTTCCCTTCAAACAGAGTATAGCCCATATCAGACAGTCATCAATTGGCATGACCAAGGTAAACTCTTACCGGCACCCACCGCATGGGCCCCCAAGACCCTGATTACTACAAACGGTTCATAACCATTACTTATGTAACAATATGCCCCAGATAAGAACCTGGTTGTCTGTATTCCCACACACCTGGCAGAAGAACTCTTGTTCCTATTCCACTCCCACCCTGTCGGAGGTCATTACTCGGCAAAAGTCACTTTCACAAAGATTGCCTCCACAGCCTGGTGGCCTGATATGAAGGAAACTGTAAATTTAAATGTTTCCCGATGCATACCGTGTTTGCAGCAGGACCCCACCCTTTGTTCCAACCATGCCCTCCTTCGAAGTCAGTCAGGCCCTGATGGTCCCTGGACTCATGTTCAAATTGATTTTATTTGTCCCCCTCCCACCTTCGCAGGGCAATTATAAATACGCCCTTGTTGTTATCCAGCAGTTCACTAAATGGATTGAGGCCTTCCACTCCTGATCCAACACTGCGCTTAATGTGGCCAGATTGTTATTGAGTGAAGTGTTCTGTAGGTGGGGACTGCCACTTCAAGTTGATAGTGATCAGGGCATCCACTTCACTTGGGAAGTTTTTTCCAAATTACAGGAAATCATGGGAATTAAACATAAGCTACATATAGCTCATCATCCCCAATCATCCGGGATAGTGGAAAGAGGCAATCACAGACTGAAATCCATGTTGGGAAAATGTGTACAGAGCACCCCACTCAATGGGGCAATATGTTACCCATGTGTTTAATGGCAGTTCGGTCCATGCCACATAGGTCCACGGGGATATCACCTTACCAGGCAACGCCTGGGAGGTTGATGAGGACTCCAGGTCATCTAACTTTGACTGGCACCACCCCACTCAGGCAACAAACATGTAAACATTCGTGGTTGGAGAACGCAGTAGGATATATTGATGAAGTTAACCGACACGTGGCAAAGAATTTAGGGAAATCTATAAACCAAATCAAGAAATACTTCGACCAGAAGTTTCGACCTTTTGAGTATCAGATAGGTGATAAAGTCATGGTACTAAATTATGGGAAAAAGAATAATGCGTTTGACCCCAAATGGAAGGGACCCCAGTCGATAGTGGATAAGTTGAATCCAGCCATGTATCTGGTTCAGTATCCTAAAGGGAGAGTGGAAAAGGCAAAAGTAACTAAATGGTACCATATCAATCAGTTATAGACCGTGAAAGAATAAATACTGCACTCTTCTTTCCTCCAGGTGGCCAAAATGGCAGGTCTCAGACGCATAGTTGGACATCAGATGCTTGTTTCTATCGACCAGACTTCAAACGTTATCACCATCCAGAATGGAATCAAGATGCCAACGAACGATATGCCATCGTTAGAATGGGGAGCGGCTTCAGGAGTCAGGTGTGATATGATTGTGTACTGTGACTATTGTGAACACGAAAATATGACTAATGGGACTTTGTTTATCTCAGCCAGAGAGGGCGAGGGGATTAAAATATGTAATAAAGACAATGATCAAGTAACCCCAAAGTTTCAATTAGGAAAAGGAACGTTTGAAGATCTAGGGTTCGGATTTGACAAAGCGGTTGCGATTACACCAAATAGTGTGGGGATCCCATATCTGGGACAGAATTTGATTGCACAGAATTAGCCTAAAATACATAAAAGACATAGGGGAATGATAGGATGTTTTAATGTGGAACACAAAGAGAGACACAGGCAAGGTCAAATACTACAGATGGAAATCAGGGGAAGAACAGAGGAGATATGGAAACAAATGAAAAGCGACAAGCATAAAAATAGGAGATGCCCATTAATAACAAAAGGACCATCAAACGGATTGGTTGTCACCCGTACCTATAAACAATTGTATAGTGATGTTCAGTACGAAATTATCCCGATAAACTTTAATTTTACAGGTATTCCCTTTCCCGGAATTGTATGTCGTACAGGATACCACGGATATTATGACCACTTGGTGAAGAAAATGGTAAAGGATTTTTTAGATAAGAACCTTGCCCAAGACCGATGGGGTTCGTGGGATGTAGAACAGACTTACGTAATGGTCAACGTTTCAAGTCACAACAGTAGCCACTTGAGAACAAAGAGAGGCCTGGGAGAATGGTTAGGGATAGGAGCCACCGCTTTAATCTTGGGGCGCTGGAGCTGCGGGTGGATGGGTTGTGGAGCATTCACGATGCTGAGAGGGTCACAAATTACTCGTACAGTGAGTTGGTCACACTGCAGGGTAGGGCTGCACAGGCAGAAGGGAAATGGGTGACCACCAGGCGGAACAATAGAAGCAGGCAGGTAGTGCAGGGGAACCCTGTGGCCATCCCCCTTTCAACCAGGTATACCGCTTTGGATACTGTTGGGGGGGATGACTTACCAGGGGAAGGCGGCAGCAGCCAACTTCCTGGCACTGGGGGAGCTCCTGCTGCCCAGGAAGGGTGGAAAAAGAGTGGGAGAGCAATAGTGGTAGGGGATTCTATAGTAAGGAGAACAGATAGGCGTTTCTGTGGCCGTAGACGTGAATCATGGATGGTTTGTTGCCTCCCTGGTGCCAGGGTCAAGGATGTCACTGAGCGGCTGCAGGGCATTCTGGAGAGGGAGGGCGAACAGCCAGAGGTCGTGGTCCACATTGGTACCAACGACATAGGTAAAAAGAGGGATGAGGTCCTGCAGCAAGAATTTAGGGAGCTAGGTAGAAGATTAAAGGGCAGGACCTCAAAGGTTGTAATCTCTGGATTACTCCCGGTGCCACGTGCTAGTGAGTATAGGAATAGGAAGATAGAACAGATGAATGCGTGGCTAAAGGGATGGTGCAGGAGGGAGGGCTTTAGTTTCCTGGATCACTGGGTCTGCTTCTGGGAAAGGTGGGACTTGTACAAGTCGGACGGTTTACACCTGAACCAGAGGGGGACCAATATCCTTGCGGGGAGGTTTGCTAGCACTTTTGGGGGGGGTTTAAACTAACTTGGCAGGGGGATGGGATACAGAGTGGAGCTATAATAGGGGGTGATTTACAGCCAAATACGGAGGAAAAAACAAGTCAGCTGGGAAGGCAGAGCAAATATGTGAAGGCAAAAGGGAATATGGCAAGGCTGGAAGGCATTTATTTTAATGCAAGGAGTCTTGAAAATAAGGTGGATGAACTGAAGTTGTTGTTGAACACATGGGAGTACAATATTGTTGCTATCACGGAGACATGGTTGAGGGAGGGTCAGGACTGGCAGCTCAATATTCTGGGGTATAGAATCTTCAGGCGAGACAGAGGGGGGTGTAAAAGGGGAGGGGGTGTTGCAATATTAATTAAGGAGTCAATTACTGCTGTAAGGAGGGATGATATATTCGCGGCTTCCTCAAATGAGGCCATATGGGTAGAACTTAAAAACAAAAAGGGGGCAAGCACTTTGCTGGGAGTGTACTATAGGCCCCCAAACAGTCAGGGGGAGATAGAGGAACAGATATGTAGGCAAATCTCAGAGAAGTGCGAAAATAATAGGGTAATAATAGTGGGGGATTTCAACTTCCCCAATATAAATTGGGATAGTCAGAGTGTGAAAGGCTTAGAGGGTGCAGAATTCTTAAAGTGCATCCAGGAGAGCTTTTTGAGCCAACATGTAGAAAGTTCTACAAGAGAGGGGGCAGTACTGGACCTAATTCTAGGGAATGTAGCCCGGCAAGTGGTGGAAGCGTCAGTAGGAGAGCATTTTGGCGACAGTGACCATAATTCGGTGAAATTTAAGGTGGTCATGGAAAAAGACAAAGACGGCCCGGAAATAAGGGTTCTAAATTGGGGGAAGGCCGATTTTAATATGATAAGGCAGGATCTGGCCAAATTGGACTGGGAGCAGCTACTTATAGGAAAATCCACATCAAAGCAGTGGGAGAATTTCAGAAGGGAAATAGAGAGAGTACAACGCCAACATGTTCCCGTAAAGGTCAAGGGTGGGAACAACAAGCAAAGGGAACCTTGGATGACAAGGGATATACAAAAATGCATTAGGAAAAAAAGGGGGGCTTTCGGCAATTACAAAAGACTGAAGACGGAGGAAGCCCTAGAGGAGTATAAAAAGTGCAGGGGCATACTTAAAAAAGAAATTGGAGAGCGAGGAGGGGCCATGAAATAACACTGGCAAGCAAAATAAAGGAAAATCCTAAGATGTTTTATAAGTATATTAAGGGCAAGAGGATAACCAGGGAAAGGGTTGGGCCCATTAGGGACCAAAGTGGCAATCTGTGTGTAGAGCCAGATGATGTAGGCGGGGTTTTAAATGAATTTTTTGCATCTGTGTTCACTATGGAGAAAGACGATGTAGATATAGAAATCGGGCAAGGGGACTGTGACATACTTGAACATATTAGCATCGAGAGGGAGGAGGTACTAGCGGTTTTAGCAGGCCAAAAAGTGGATAAATCCCCAGGCCCGGACGAGATGTATCCCAGGCTGTTGTGTGAGGCAAAGGAGGAGATTGCAGCGGCTCTGACACAAATTTTCAGAACCTCTCTGGCCACAGGGGATGTACCAGAGGACTGGAGAACAGCTAACGTAGTACCATTATTCAAGAAGGGTAGCAGGGATAAACCAGGGAATTACAGGCCAGTGAGCCTAACATCTGTGGTAGGGAAATTATTGGAAAAAATTCTGAGGGACAAAATTAGTCACCACTTGGAGAGGCAAGGATTAGTCGGGGATAGTAAGCATGGCTTTGTCAAGGGTAAATCATGTCTGACCAATCTGATTGAATTTTTCGAGGGGGTGACTAGGTGTGTGGATGAGGGAAATGCTGTGGATGTGGTTTACATGGACTTCAGTAAAGCTTTTGACAAAGTCCCGCATAGGAGACTGGTCAAGAAGGTAAGAGCCCGTGGGATCCAGGGTGCCTTGGCGCGTTGGATCCTAAACTGGCTGAGTGGCAGGAGGCAGAGGGTGATGGTCGAGGGTTGCTTTTGTGACTGGAAGCCTGTGTCCAGTGGGGTACCTCAGGGATCGGTGCTGGGTCCCTTGCTGTTTGTGATCTACATAAATGATTTGGATGAGAATGTAAAAGGTATGATCAGTAAGTTCGCAGATGACACGAAAATTGGTGGGGTGGTAAATTGCGAGGAGGAAAGCCTCAGGCTACAGGACGATATAAACGGGTTGGTCAGATGGGCGGAAAAGTGGCAAATGGAATTTAACCCTGAAAAGTGTGAGGTGATGCATTTTGGATGGACAAATAAGGCAAGGGAATACACAATGAGTGGTAGGACCCTAGGAAGTACAGAGGGTCACAGGGACCTTGGTGTACATGTACATAGATCCCTGAATGCAGCGGAACAGGTAGATAAGGTGGTTAAAAAGGCATATGGGATACTTGCCTTCATTAGCCGAGGCATAGAATATAAGAGCAGGGAGGTTATGATGGAGCTGTACAAAACGCTGGTGAGGCCACAGCTGGAGTACTGTGTGCAGTTCTGGTCGCCTCACTATAGAAAGGATGTGATTGCTTTGGAGAGGGTGCAGAGAAGATTCACCAGGATGTTACCTGGGATGGAGCGCCTCAGCTATGAAGAAAGGCTAAACAGGCTGGGGTTGTTTTCCTTGGAGCAAAGAAGGCTGAGGGGGGACCTGATTGAGGTGTACAAAATGATGAGGGGCATCGATAGGGTGGATAAAGAGGAACTTTTCCCCTTAGTAGGGGGGTCAATAACAAGGGGGCATAGATTCAGGGTAAGGGGCAGGAGATTTAGAGGGGATTTGAGGAGGAACTTTTTCATCCAGAGGGTGGTTGGAATCTGGATCTCACTGCCTGAAAGGGTGGTAGAGGCAGGAACCCTCACAACATTCAAGAAGCATTTGGATGAGCACTTGAAATGCCATTGCATACAAGGCTATGGACCAAATACTGGAAAATGGGATTAGACTGGACAGGGATTGATGGACGGCGCAGACACGATGGGCCGAAGGGTCTCTTTCTGTGCTGTAAAGCTCTATGACTATGACCATACAGGAATTGGAGAATATGCTGATAACCACACAAGAAACAAAAATATACAGACAAATTCAGGATCATTTTAACTTTGCAACAAGAGGGATTAGTAAAACAGAACAAGACATCTCAAGGGCTATGGTATATTCAATTTATGGGAGTTACATGATGGACTAAGTGATGGCAGAGTTAAGTGAAATACAACATAACCGAGTCCCCTCATTTGCCAATGATTCTGTGATTAGGAAGTGGCTCCATTATGATAAGGACTATAATGTAAAAGAGGCAGAAAACAGGGATTAGTATATTTAGTGAGAGGAAATGGGGATTATGGCAGTCAGCCAATCGTTCCTGTCGTACTGTGGCTGCCGCAGGTACACAAGATGACACCTGGGAAGTATTTAAGGTGGAATCGATAAGGATGCGAGAAGGAAGGTTTCATAAGTCTTTTGCATCACCCCCCCTCACCCTGATTAAACGAAATAATACCTGGGACAGTACAAATATGAGGTGTTGCACCAAATATAGTGGATTTTACATGTGCAGGTGCAATGTCAGGACGTCAAGATGGCCCGCCTGTGGGTTCACACTAGACCCAGACACACCCCTCTGTAGTATGAATGTGCAGAGGTGGGGATTAGACCGGATAAATTACGGTTATCTACAAATGGGCAGCTATTACGTCACCACTCTTGCTAAATCATACCAGAATGGGCAGGATGAATGTCGAATAGATTATCCTACCTTTAGCTTTAAACCCACACATACGGTCCGAATAGGCAGCCAAACCCGTAATAATTCACAATATTACCGAACTAAGAGTGAACTTTTCAATGCAAGCAGAAGCCCTGAGAGCAGTGGTTAACTTTGGACATCCAATTCCACCCCATCCCTAAATCTTAAAGCCATTTTAGAGAGAACTTCAACTTCACAAATACACTTAGTCAAGATGCAACAAGGCAATGATAGAACCCAGGGAGAGATTATGACCCTAGGGAGTAGCAGTTGGTGGGAAACCACCTATAACGTGGGACAACACGCACTGTACAGAATGATTTCTGTGGCAATCCTACCCATCCAAATAATATTAACGTCTACTGTATTGATTATGATATGTTATCTGTGTAGGGTAATCTGTAGAGCTTCTAGGCGTGCTATAACTATGCATAACTTAGTTATACAGCAATGCTTGGTAGAAAGTAGATTCAGGTAGGTGAGGAATCAATGTTGAAAACATTTCATCCTCGAGGTGGGGATTTGTAAGTTATTTAGCAGATGAGAATCATATATGTATAAATTCAGGTGTAGCCATTTACCAGATAAAATTACCCATAATTGCTCCTGGGTAACTGGAACTTGTTCAAAATGCAGCTGCAGACAGTTCAAAAGCAGTTTTGACTAAGTTTTGATAGCAAACAGCCACAGACTTCAAGTGAAGGTCAAATCATTAAATTGCTAAGAAAAACATATTATAATGCTGTTGGAACTTAGAATTCGCTTAACAAAACTAATTGCAACAATAATTAGAAACAATAATTAGTATAAGGAGATAAAATGAGAGAGATCATGGAAGTTAAAGTATTTATCTGGTCGATTAAAGTGAGATAGTCTGGATACATCAAGACTAGTGAAACAGCACTGAAGTGATCTGGGCCCTTGGTATAAAGGCCTTGTACTGCTTGAGGCATGAAATGAAAGAGATATGGTAAATTCCAATGGGGTGAAAAGCTATAAACAAGATAACACGACAGCAGAACAGGTTTAATGGAAATGTACTGGAAAAGGAGTGACCATGTTATTGGCATTAACCTGGGTGACAATGGTATTTTGACCATTAGAACCAATGGTGATTTTGTTAAAGACCATATATAGACACTGGCCATCCAAACTGTTGATAAGGAATGGGTTAAAACCTCGATATTCAAAGAACAGTTTCACACAGAGTTTTGCTGCGAAGCTAGAGAACAGACCTGCGACGACGTTGCCTGTGTCCGAAGGGCTCCAGAAACTAAGGGCTGTGAGCTATTCATTACTATCGCCTAATGTTACGTATTGATTACGCTGTAAGTTTAATAAATCTGATGTATTGCTCAACCATTCTGGCTGCTGCCTTTCTGTGCCTTGTCCAAGAACTCTGAGTGGTCAAACTGATTGACTCACAAAGTCGAACATATCCTTTCTGAGGTGCGTTACTCGGAGCTGATCAGGCTCAGGTGCACAATTGTCAACTCCTGTTGCTATGTTCTTATGTTCATATGCTTGTAGTCCAGTGTTGTAGCTTCACCAGTTTGGCATCTCATTGTCAGGTACGCAAGGTGATGCTTTTTGACATGCTTTTCTACAATCTTCATTGAACCAAGATTGGTGACCAGACTTGATGGTGATAGATCGTCAGGCATATGCAACGCCATGAGGTTACAGAGTGTAGTGGAGTTAGTAACAATACTGTAGAGGAGGAATTCCTAGAGTGTATACGGGATGGTGTCCTGGACCAATATGTCGATGAACCAACTAGAGACCAGGCCATCTCAGACTGGGTATTATGTAACGAGAAAGGGTTAATTAGCAATCTTGTTGTGCGAAGCCCATTGGGGAGGAGCGATCATAATATTATAAAATTCTTCATTAAAATGAAGAGTGAATTAGTTGACTCAGAGACTAGGGCCCGAATTAGTTGACTCAGAGACTAGGGCCCTGAATTTAAATAAAGGAAACTACAATGATATGAGGCATGAGTTGGCTAGGATGGATTGGGGAACGTTACTTAAATGGTTGATGGTGGATAGGCAATGGCAAACATTTAAAGATCGCATGGATGAGCTACAGAATTTGTTCATCCCTGTTTGGCATAAAAATAAAACAAAAAAGATGACTCAACCGTGGCAACAAGGGAAATTAGAGATAGCATAAGATCCAAGGAGAGGACATATAATGTGGCCAGAAAAAGCAGCAAACTTGAGGATTGGGAGCAGATTAGGATTCAGCAAAGGAGGACAAAGGGAATAATTAAGAGGGGGATAAAAGATTATAAGAGTAAGCTTTCAGGGAACATAAAAACTGACTGTAAAAGCTTCTATAGATATGTGAAGAGAAAAAGATTGGTGAAGTCAAACGTAGGTCTCTTGCAGTCAGAGTCAAGGGAATTTATAATGGGAAAAAAAGAAATGGCAGGCCAATTAAATATATACTTTGCTTCTGTCTTAACAAAGGAAGACACAAATAACCTCCCAGAGATGTCGGGGAACATAGAGTCTAATGAGAGGGAAACATAGAAACATAGAAGATAGGAGCAGGAGTAGACCATTCGGCCCCTCGAGCCTGCTCCACCATTCAATGCGATCATGGCTGATCATCCAAATTCAGTACCCGGTCTCTGCTTTCTCCCCATACCCCTTGATCCCTTTACCCTTAAGAAATATATCCAACTCCTTCTTGAATATATTCAATGAACTGGCCTCCACCGCCTTCTGTGGTAGAGAGCTCCACAGGTTCACCACTCTCTGGGTGAAGAAATTCCTCCTCAGTTCTGTCCTAAATGGCCCACCCTTTATCCTTAGACTGGGTCCCCTGGTTCTGGACTCCCCGACCATCGGGAACATTCTTCTTGCATCTAGTCTGTCCAGTCCCGTCAGAATTTTATAAGTTTCAATGAGATCACCTCTCATTCTTCTAAACTCCAGCGAGTACAAGCCCAATCGACCCAATCTCTCTTCATACGTCATTCCTGCCATCCCAGTTATCAGCCTGGTGAATCTTTGCTGAAATCCTTCCATGGCAAGAACATCCTTCCTCAGATAAGGCGACCAAAACTGCACACAATACTCAAGGTGTGGTCTCACCAAGTCCCTGTACAACTGCAGCAAGACATCCTTGTTCCTGTACTCAAACCCTCTCGCTATGAAGGCCAACATACCATTTGCCTTCTTAACCGCCTGCTGCACCTGCATGCTTACCTTCAGCGACTGGTGCACAAGGACACCCAGGTCTCGTTGCACTTCCCCTTCTCCCAATCTATTGCCATTTAGATAATAATCTGCCTTCCTGTTTTTGCCACCAAAGTGGACAACCTCACATTTATCCACGTTATATTGCATCTGCCATGCTTCTGCCCAATCACCCGACATGCCCAAATCATCCTGGAATTTCTCGACATCCTCCTCACAGCACACACGCCCACCCAGCTTTGTGTCGTCTGCAAATTTAGAGATATTACATCTAGTTCCCTTGTCTAGATCATTAATATATATTGTGAATAGCTGGGGTCCAAGAACCGATCCCTGTGGTACCCCACTAGTCACTGCCTGCCACTCGGAAAAAGACCCGTTTATTCCAACTCTTTGCTTCCTGTCTGCCAACCGGTTCTCTATCCAAGTCAATAGCTTGCCCCCAATCACATGTGCCTTAACTTTACACGCTAATCTCTTATGCGGGACATTATCGAAGGCCTTCTGAAAGTCCAGATACACCACATCCATTGAATGAAATGAATTGAATGAAATCTGTATTTGTAGGGAAATAGTGTTAGGGAAATTGATGGAATTGAAGGCCGATAAATCCCCAGGGCCTGATAATCTACATCCTAGGCTACTTAAGAAAGTGGCCCTAGAAATAGTAGATGCATTGCTGGTCATCTTCCAAAATTCTATAGACTCTGGGACAGTTCCCATGGATTGGAGGACAGCTAATGTAACCCCACTAATTAAAAAAGCTGGTAGAGAGAAAACGGGGAATTATATTAAGTCTGACATCGGTAATGGGGGAAATGCTAGAGTCCCTTATAAATAATGCAATAGCAGAGCACTTGGAAAACACTGACAGGATCAGACAAAGTCAACATCGATTTACAAAAGGTAAATCGTGCTTGACTAATCTATTGGAATTTTTTGAGGATGTAACTGGTAGAATAGATAAGGGAGAACCAGTGGATGTGGTGCATTTGGACTTTCAGAAGGCTTTCGATAAGGTTCCGCATAAGAGATTAGCATGCAAAGTTAAAGCACACGGGATTGGGGTAAGGTAATGTCTTGGATAGAGAACAGGTTGGTAGACAGGAAGCAAAGAGTTGGAATAAACGGGTCCTTTTCTGAGTGGCAGGCAGTTGCTAGTGGTGTACCACAGGGATCGATGCTTGGACCCCAGCTGTTCACAATATATATAAATGATCTAAACGAGGGAACTAGATGTAATATCTCCAACTTTGCAGACAACACAAAGCTGGGTGGGCGTGTGTGCTCCGAGGAGGATGCAAAGGAACTCCAGTATGATTTGGGCAGGTTGGGTGATTGGGCAGATGAATGGCAAATGCAGTATAATGTGGATATATGCGAGGTTATCCACTTCGGTGGCAAAAACATGAAGACAGATTATTATCTGAATGGCAATAGATTGGGAAAAGGGGAAGTGCAATGAGACCTTAGTGTCTTTGTGCACCAGTCGCTGAAGGTAAGCATGCCGGTGCAGCAGGCGGTTAAGAAGGCAAATGGTATGTTGGCCTTCATAGCAAGAGGATTCGAGTGCAGGAGCAATTATTTCTTGCTGCAGTTGTACAGGGCCTTGGTGAGACCACACCTTGAGTATTGTGTGCAGTTTTTGTCAACTTATCCGAGGAAGGATGTTCTTGCCATGGAGAGAGTGCAGCAAAGAATCACCAGACTGATACCTGGGTTGGCATGAATGACGTATGTGTAAAATTCTAACAGGTCTAGATAGACTAGATGCAGGAAGGATGTTCCCGATGGTAGGGGAGTCCAGAACCAGGGGTCACAGTCTAAGGATAAGGGGTAAGCCATTTAGGACTGAGATGAGGAGGGATTTCTTCACCCAGGGAGTGGTGAACCTATGGAATCCTCTACCACACAAGGCAGTTGAGGTCAATTCATTAAATATAATCAAGAAGGAGTTAGATATATTTCTTAAGGCTAAAGGGATCAAGGAATATGGGGAGTAAGCAGGGACAGGGTACTGAATTTGGATGACCAGCCATGATCTCATTAAATGATGGAAAAGGCTCGAGGGGCCGAATGGCCTACTCTTGCTCCTATCTTCTATGTTTCTCTAAAATTCTGCTGCTGGTGATGCACCACAGCCCCTCATGGATTCTCAGTTTTGAGATTCTAGAACTGTTCTTAATCTATGACGCTTAGTGCGGTCGTAGTGTCACAAAAAACGATGGAGGGTGTCCTCAGTGTGATGACAGGACTTGGTCTCCACAAGAAATGTGCGGTGGTCACTTCTAGCAATGCTGCCATGTATAGATGTAAACGTGGCAGGTAGATTGGTGACGACGAGGTTAAGTAAGTTTTTCCCTGGTGTTGGTTCTCTCACCACAAGGTGCAAGCCCAGTCTGACAGTTATGTTCTTCAGGACTCGGCCAGCTCGGTCAGGGGTGGTACTAATGAGCCACACTTGTTGATGGACATTGGAATCCCCCACCTATTTTATATTCTGTGCCTTTGCTATCCTCAGTGCTTCTTCCAGTGGTGTTCAACATGGAGCAGTATTGATTCGTCAGCTGAGGGTGGGTGGTAGGTGGTAATCAGCAGGAGATTTCCTGGCCCATATTTGAGCTGAAACCATGAGCTTCCATGGGGTACAACGTCAAGGTGAGGACTCTCAGGGCCACACACCCTTACTGTATACGACTGTACCTCCATCTCTGGTGGGTCTGCCCTACTGGTGGGACAGGACATACCCAAGGATGGTGATGGAGGAATTTGGGACCTTGGCTGATGGGTGTGAGGGTGCCGGGCAGTTCCTTCAGTAACCTCTAGATGGCACCTTCACTTGTTTGTTTCCTTGTTAATTGTTTCTAGTCTCCTGTGTTAATTCTTAATTGCTTGTTATTGGGCTTATGAGTTTCACCTGTGATTTGTAGTATTTAAATTCTGTGGTTTCTTCTCTCTGTGCTCAGTCCTGACATTAGGGAGTTCGTCTTGACAATGTTCTCTGTCTTGACTAGGTGCTCTGTCTTGACTAGCCTTTGCTTTGTGGCAGCTTGCCTTGACAAGCTGGTTGCCATGGTTGTTCCTTGTATTTAAGTCTGTGGTTCTTCCTTTTGATCTTGGTCCTGACAAGTTGCTCAGTCTTGATAAGGTGCTCAGTTTGGACAAGCATGTTGCCCTGTGGTAGCTTGTCCTGAGCTCTGTATTGATAAGCCGATTACCCCTGTGGTAGCTTGTCTTGAGTCTTATCTCAGCAAGCCTGTTGCCCTTGTGGTAGCTTGTCTCGAGCTCAGTCTGGACAAGTGGGTTGCCTCATGGAAGCTTGCCCTGAGTTCCTATCTTGACTAGCTGTTTGATAGCTTGTCTTGAGCTCTGTATTGATAAGCCGATTACCCCTGTGGTAGCTTGTCTTGAGTCTTATCTCAGCAAGCCGGTTGCCTAGGTGGTAGCTTGTCTCAAGCTCAGTCAGGACAAGTGGGTTTCCTCATGGAAGCTTGTCCTGAGTTCCTGTCTTGTCTAGCTGTTTGGTAGCTTGTCTTGCTCTCTTATGTTTATTTAGTGTTTTCCTTGTGTGAATCTAGTTATGTGTAAAGTTCAAAAAGTACTGTTACTTAAGACTGTATACCTGCTTCTCGTCTGTCTGCATTTGGGTCCAGAACCTACCTCGCTCGGACAGCACGGCCCTGTGTTTACATGGGCCCGTGACTCCCACCCCGTGACAGATGGGTATGATTTTTGGGAATATGACATAAAAGCTGCTGATGACCTAGTCTATGAGGCAGTTCCCTGATCTTTTGTCACCTGTCCCCAGATGTTAGTGAGGAGGAATTTGCAGGGTGGGCAGGGCTGGGTGTGCCTTTGTTGTATCCGAATTCTATGCCTACATCACAGCCCAAAGGTCCACCCGGTGTTATTCTTTTGTTCCTTTCTAGCTGTTTGATACAACTGCCTGGTTTGCTCGACCCCTTGAGCGGACAGTTATGACTCAACCACATTGCTGTGGGATTGGAGTCACATTTAGGCCAGACCAGGTAAGAACAATAGGTTTCCTTCCCTAAAGGACATAGCGCTTCCCTTTAACACAGTGTAACCTCCATTTTATCCATTCTATTGCATTAAAAATAAAGGTAAACTTGACACATTAACTTGTTTATTCAGTGATTGTAAGTAACATTAAGCTAAAGTACCTAATGTAAATAGTGATGTCACCTAACTTGTTTGTTCAATGACTGTAACATTAATGTTGAAGTTATCTAATTGTGGCTCTGGGATTTGACAACAGGTATAATAAAGGATCCTTTGAATGTTGAACAGAGCGCGTGTGGGCTTCTGGACAGACATCGCTGCTTCTCACAGAAAATGCACTCCCCGCCCAGAGGCCTAGTGTATGCCTTTTACTACACTGCCCTTGCAGCTATCGCTGTTCCAGGTAAAGTATTGCAGTAAGTTATTAATTATCTAATTAAATGTTAGCCTTTATCTCAAGGTGGCTGGAATATTAAAGCTCTGCTTAGACCGCATCTGAAGAACTGCAGTCAGTTCTGGGCACCGCACCTCAGGAAGGATTTATTGGCCTTGGAGGGGGCGCAGCCCAGATTTACCAGAATGATACCAGGCTGAGAGGGTTAACTTATGAGAACAGGTTGCATAAACGTGGTTTGTATTCCAGAGTATAGAAATGTATTGGGTGTTTAAGACAATAAAATGATTTGTTAGGGTAGGAACAGATAATATTTCCCTCTGGTGCAGACGTCCAGCAGAAGGGGGTATAATCTTAAAATTAAAGCCAGGCTGTTCAGGGTTGATGTCAGGAAGCACTTCACACAAAGGGTCGTGGAAATCTGGAACTGGCTCTCCCAAAAAGCTTTTCAGGCTAGGTCATTTGAAAATGTCAAAGCTCAGATTGATAGATTTTAGTTAGGGACAGAATATTAAGGTTATCACTGTTCCAGTAAAGCTCAACTTAAGCTCGAGGAACAGCAGCTCATCTTTCGATTCGGCGCTTTATAGCCTTCCAGAATCAGCACTGAGTTCAGTAATTTCACATCATAACTTTTGGCCGCATTTATCGGACAGCAGGTGCTGATTCTTAAATCCTCCTCTAGACCCATCTTTTGTTCCTTTATTTGTTCCATTGCCAACGTCTTTTGCATTGCACCATCATCCCTTTTTTCATTAGATCTCCCCAGCCTTCCACCCTATCATTGACCTTCCCTTTTGTTCTTTCCTCCTACCCCCACTTTCCCTGCCTCGGTACTTGCTTAAAACCTGTCACATCTGTAACATTTTCCAGTTCTGATGAAAGGTCATCGACCTAAAATATGAACTCTATTTCCCTCGCGGCAGATGCTGCTTAACGGGCTGAGTAATTCCAGCATTTTATGTTTCATTTCAGATTTCCAGCATCCGCAGTATTTTGCTTTGGTGAGGTTATTAAGGGATTTGGTACCAAGGCGGTAAATGGAGTTAAGTTACACAACAGCCGTGATCTCATTGGATGGCGGAACAGGCTGACAGGGCTGACTGGCCTCCTCCTGTAGCTATGTTCCTCATCTGTTCAGCGGCTGTGAAACAAGCAGAGAACGCCAACAGGTGTAACAATCTGTAGAATGCAGAAATCCCGCACATCTGTTCTAAGACAAACCCACCAATGAACTGAAGAGCCCCTGGATAATGTGAGTGGAAGATGGGGACGGTGAACGTGGTCCTCTGACCGTCTCAGAATTGAACACACGATGAAAACACAAAGGGGCATCAATTAATAGACATGGCTGCAGGAATTACAGGGAATTTCTGTTTTTCATTCAGTAACATTGTTAATAACGGATTTAATAATGAATTCAATGAGTTACTTGGATTCCAGAATGATGTCGCTCCTGGCTGAATGTCTCAAATGTTTTATTCACTAAATAACAACTGCTGATCTAATGCAATAAGTAATGAAATTGTGATTTGGTTTTAAGGAATGAACTGACTGAAGGTATGTTATAGATCTGCGTGTCAATGATAATTCAGAACAATGAAGTAAGTGACAGGATTCATTAATACTCCATTTCCCAGGAACATCAATCCTGGGCTCCTGCACCCATCCGTTCGGTTTCTCTCTCCCTGCTCTTCCCATCCATTCGGTTTATCTCTCCCTGCTCTCCCCATCCGTTCAGTTTATCTCTCCCTGCTCTCCCCATCCGTTCGGTTTATCTCTCCCTGCTCTCCCCATCCGTTCGGTTTATCTCTCCCTGCTCTCCCCACCCATTCTGTTTCTCTCTCCCTGCTCTCCCCATCTGCTCGGTTTATCTCTCCCTGCTCTCCCCATCCATTCTGTTTATCTCTCCCTGCTCTCCCCATCCGCTCGGTTTATCTCTCCCTGCTCTCCCCATCCATTCGGTTTATCTCTCCCTGCTCTCCCCATCCATTCGGTTTCTCTCTCCCTGCTCTCCCCATCCGCTCGGTTTATCTCTCCCTGCTCTCCCCATCCATTTGGTTTATCTCTCCCTGCTCTCCCCATCCATTCGGTTTATCTCTCCCTGCTCTCCCCATCCATTCGGTTTATCTCTCCCTGCTCTCCCCATCCGTTCGGTTTATCTCTCCCTGCTCTCCCCATCCGTTCGGTTTATCTCTCCCTGCTCTCCCCATCCATTCGGTTTATCTCTCCCTGCTCTCCCCATCCGTTCGGTTTATCTCTCCCTGCTCTCCCCATCCATTCGGTTTATCTGATCCTGCCTGCCCCATCAGTTAAGTTTATCTCTCCCTGCTCTCCCCATCCGTTCAGTTTATCTCTCATTGCTCCCATCCGTTCAGTTGCAGTAACTTGTCTTTACAGTAGAGGACACTAAGAATATCCCAACACTGGACAAACAGGGGGCTATAGGGGGGGAGGAGCTAAACACGATCAAAATCACTAAGGAAGTGGTACTCGGTAAAATAATGGGAGTCAAGGCGGATAAATCACCTGGACCTGATGGCTTACATCCTAGGGTCTTGAGGGAAGTGGCGGTAGGGATTGTGGATGCATTGGTAATAATTTTACAAAACTCCCTGGACTCAGCAAAGGTCCCGGCAGACTGGAAAACTGCAAATTTAACACCCTTATTTAAAAACGGCAGTAGACAGAAGGCTGTAAACTATAGACCGGTTAGCCTAACATCTGTGGTACGTAACATTTTGGAGTCCATTATTAAGGAGACAGTAACAGGACATTTGGATAAACATAATTTAATAGGACAAAGTCAGCATGGTTTTATGAAGGGGAAGTCATGTTTGACAAATTTTTTGAGGAAGTAACATATAGGGTGGATAAAGGGGAACCAGTGGACGTAGTGTATTTAGACTTCCAAAAGGCATTTGACAAGGTGCCACACAAGATTATTGCTTAAGATAAAAAATCACGGGATTGGGGGTAATATTCTGGCATGGATAGAGGATTGGCTATCTAACAGAAGGCAGAGAGTTGGGATAAATGGTTCATTTTCAGACTGGCAATCAGTAACTAGTGGTGTTCCACAGGGGTCAGTGCTGGGTCCCCAACTCTTTACAATCTATATTAACGATGTGGAGGAGGGGACCGAGTGTAACATATCAAAGTTTGCAGATGATACTAAGATGGGAGGGAAAGTAGTGAGTGAGGAGGACATAAAAAACCTGCAAGGGGACATAGACAGGCTAAGTAAGTGGGCAGAGATTTGACAGATGGAATACAATACTGGAAAGTGTGAGGTTATGCACTTTGGCAGGAAAAATCGTAGAGCAAATTATTATCTTAATGGCAAGAAACTGGAAAGTACTGAAGTACAAAGGCACGAGACTCAAAAGGTTAGTATGCAGGTGCAGGAAGTGATTAAGAAGGCCAATGGAATGTTGGCTTTCATTGCTAGGGGGATAGAATATAAAAATAGGGAGGTATTGCTTCAGTTGTACAAGGCATTGTTGAGACCGCACCTGGAATACTGCATACAGTTTTGATGTCCATACTTAAGAAAAGACATACTTGCTCTCGAGTCAGTACAAAGAAGGTTCACTCGGTTAATCCCGGGGATGAGGGGATGGACATATGAGGAGAGGTTGAGTAGATTGGGACTCTACTCATTGGCGTTCAGAAGAATGAGAGGCGATCTTATTGAAACATATGAGATTGTGAAGGGGTTGGATCGGATGGATGCGGGGAAGATGTTCCCGATGATGGGTGAAACTAGAACTAGGGGGCATAGTCTTAGAATAAGGGGCTGCTCTTTCAAAACTGAGATGAGGAGGAACTACTTCACTCAGTGGGTGGTAGGTCCATGGAATAGGCTGCCCCAAAATGCTGTAGAAGCTACATCATTACATAAATTTAAAACAGAAATAGACAGTTTCCTAGAAGTAAAGGGAATTAAGGGTTACGGGAAGCGGGCAGGAATTTGGACATGAGTCTAGGTTCGGATCGGTCATGTCCCTGTGGGTAGCGGAGCGGGCCCAGGGGCTGTGTAGCCTGATCCTGCTCCTATTTCATGTGTCTAATTCTGTTAGATTCAGGAGATGGTTCTGTGATAGTAGATTGGCGGTTAGGATCAGATCAGCCATGATCTTATTGAATGGCGGAGCAGGCTTGAGGGGCCGATTGGCCTACTCCTGCTCCAATTTCTTATGTTCTTATGTATGTTCTTAAACCAGCTGTTCCGGGTTTCTCTGCTGCAAACTCCACTCACCCCGAACGCTCTTTCTCATCTTCAATGGTTCCCATTCTAACTCTTTCCTCCAACCCAGTGCACATGCTCAAACCTCAGGTCTGGCCCTTGGATTCCTCTGTTAGATTGGAGACCCATTCCTGTCCACCAGATTCCCGGCTCACTTTTACTTCTTCGTCTATTTGGAAATCCGAATGTAATCCGAAAGTTTCTTGCCCCAGTTTCACTATGGCTCCATTTGCCGCCTCCCACTGACCCTGGATGTTCTTTGACGTGCCCTTCCATTGCAATCCATGTATTTATTTCCAGCTGTATGTTCATAGTTCAGTTAGTGCAACTCTGGCTTCTCAGTCCGAGATTTATCAATTTAACGTCCCACTCCAGGCCCTCAGTCCATAGTTCAGGTTGACACTACGGAGTATTGAGGGAGCACTGCATTGCGGGAACAGTGGCTCTCCCATGAGATGTTAAACTGATGTCCCAGTCAGATGGTTGGGATGGAACTTCCGGATTGCATTGGAATATTGAAGAAGGACCGGCAGATCTCCTGCTGATCTGGACAATAATATTTTTCAAACAATGCCATAATTCCCAGACTAACAGGTCATAGTCTTCCTGTTATTTATGGGGGCTGGCTCATATAGACTGGGTCTGTGAATATGAAGCGGCTCAAATATATTGAGAGACCTGTCAATGGGTCACATCAATACAAGGCTCCACAATCACTGTTTCATTGGTGCAATATTCATTTCAAACTTGTTTTGATATTTTTTATATTTGTTACTATGCTCATTGTATGGTTTTTAGTTCATTATCTTAAATCTGTCTGTATTACTTTATCATTCATTTTATTCATCATTACACAATTGACCCATTTAACTTATATGAATTACCATTTATTTTAATGGCTTTTGTTTCCCTATGAGATAAAATATTCTTCTTCATTGACTGGAGGTCTCTAGTCTGTCTCAGCACCAATTTGGATATCTATATCAGTTCCAATCGCTATAATAATCAAAGCTGGGACATAGGATACTAGGAGCAGGAGGTAGCCATGAAACCCTTCGAGCCTGTTCCGCAATTCAGTGAGATCATGTCTGATCTGTAGACACTTTATAGAGTTTTGGTCAATATATTACTTCTACTGGAGTCTATTATGTAACTTTTCGTCTCCCTCTGTCTCTCTTTACAGTTAATTTAGTGGAGGTGCGGTCTCTCCAGATGTATCACTCGGTACCTGGTGTCCATGACGGTGACGGATCTCCTGGTCATTCTCACCGCAGTGATATTAAACCAGATTCCTAGTATTTATTTTCCAGGTAGCTTCCTGTCCATTACGCCCGTATGTAGTCTCAGCATTACGTTAATTTATGCAGCCAGAGACAGTTCTGTCTGGTTAACGGTCGCTTTCACCTTCGATCGATTTGTGGCCATTTGTTGCCAGAAGCTGAAAACAAAATATTGCACTGAGGAAACCGCAGCTGTTGTTATCGGAACGGTTTGTGCACTGGCATGTTCTAAAAGCATTCCCTGGTATTTTATGCACGAGCCCATCTACATAATTAACAATGTCCCGTGGTATTGCAGGCAGAAGGATATCCGTTATACATCAATTGCATGGACAGCATTTGACTGGTCTGATCGTCTTTTAACCCCTTGTCTCCCATTCCTCCTGATCTTCCTGCTTAATGCTCTGACCGTCAGATACATTCTCGCGGCCAGTAGAGCCCGCAGGAGACTCCGGGCCCACAGCAATGGAGAGAATCAGAGTGACCCAGAGATGGAGAACCGGAGAAAGTCTATCCTCTTACTCTTCACCATTTCGGGCAGTTTCATCCTATTGCGGATTACGTATGTTGTAGATTTCTTTTATCAGCGTTTTACAATTGATTATAAAATCAAAGGCTTCAGTGACCCTAAATTTATTCGACAAGAAAGCAGAAATATGCTGATGTGTGACCTTCCTGTAGCAGGACCCAGACTTCCCAATTTACTGAATGTGACCTTCCTGTACCAGAGATATAAACATTACAAATTTCTGACAGTCGACCTTCCTGTACCAGAGACACAAACATCCCAATTTACTGACAGTTCACCTTCCTGTAGCAGAGATACAAACATCGCAATTTACTGAGAGGTGACCATCCTGTACCAGAGATACAAACATCCAAATTTACTGAAGTGTGATCTTCCTGTACCAGAGACACAAACATCCCAATTTACTGACAGGTCACCTTCCTGAAGCAGATACACAAACATCCCAATTTACTGACAGGTCACCTTCCTCTCCAGAGATTTAAACATACCAATTTACAAACGGATGACCTTCCTTCAGCAGAGACACAATCATCCCAATTTACTGATAGGTGACCTTCCTGTACCATATCCACAAACATCCCAAATTACTGACAGGTGATCTTGCTGTACTAGAGACACAGACATGGATATTTACTGACAGGTGACATTGCTGTACCAGAGACATAATCATCCCAATATACTGACAGGTGAACTTCCTGTACCAGAGACATAAATATACCAATTTACTGACGGGTGACCCTCTTGTACCAGAGTTACTATCATCCCAAATTACTGACAGGTGACGTTCCTGTAAGAGAGACAAAAACTTTCCAATTTACTGACAGATGACCTTCCTGTACCAGAGACACAAACAGCCCAATATACTGAGAAGAGATCTTCCTGTAGCAGAGACACACCAATCCAATTTATTGACAGGTGACCTTCCTGTACCAGAGACACAAATATCGATATTTACTGACAGGTGACATTCCTGTTCCAGAGACATAATCATCCCAATTTACTGACAGTTGACCTTACTGTACCAGAGAAACAAACATCACATTTTACTTACAGTTGTCATTCCTGTACCAGAGACAAAAATATCGATATTTACTGACAGGTGACCGTCCTGTACCGGAGACACAAACATCCCAATTTACTGACGAGATCTATCTGTTCCAGAGGCACAAACATCCTATATTACTCTGAGAGGTGACATTCCTGTACCAGAGTTGCAATCATCCCAATTTACTGACAGATGACCTTCCTTCAGCGGAGAGACAAAACTCACAATTTACTGACAGGTGAGTTTCCTATAACAGAGAAACTAACATCACAATATACATATAGTTGTCTTCCTTTACCAGAGAAATTAACATCCAAATTTATTGAAAGGTGAACTTCCTGTACCAGAGACACAAACACCACAATATACTGAAAGGTCAACTTCCTAGACCAGAGACACAAACATCACAAGTTACTTACAGTTGTCCTTCCTGTACCAGAGACATTTACATTGAAATTTACTGACAGGTTACCCTTCTGTACCAGAGACAAAAGCATTCCAATTTACTGACAGGTGACCTTCCTGTACCAGAGACACAAACATCCCAATTTATAGACAGGTGAACGTCCTGTACCAGCGACACAAATATCCCAATTTACTTACATGTAACCTTCATGTGCCAGAGACATAAACAGCCCAATTTCCTGAAAGGTCATCATCCTGTACCAGAGACACAAACATCCCAATATACAGACAAGAGATCTTTCTGTACCAGAGACACAAACATCACAATTTACTGACAGGTGACCGTCCAGTACCAGAGACATAAACATCCCAATTTACTGACAGTTGATGGCCCTGTAACAGAGACACAAACAATCCAATTTACTGACAGGTGACCTTCCTGTACCAAAGATACAAACATCACAATTTACTTACAGTTGTCCTTCCTCTACTAGAGACACAAACATCGATATTTACTGACAGGTGACCTTGCTGTACCAGAGACATCATCATCACAATTTACTGACAGGTGACATTCCTGTACCAGAGACACAAACATCCCAATTTACGGACAGGTGACCCTCCTGCACCAGAGTTACTATCATCCCAAATTGCTGACAGGTGAGTTTACGGAGGAGAGACACAAACATCCGAATGTACTGACAGATGTCCTTCCTGTACCAAAGACAAAAACATCACAATATAACGACAGTTGACCTTTCTGTACAAGCGACATTAACATCCCAATTTACTGACAGGTGACCTTCCTGTACCAGAGATAAAATTATCCCAATTTACTGACAGTTCACCTTCCTGTACCAGAGATACAAACATCGCAATTTACTGAAAGGTGACCTTCTTTTACCAGAGACACAAACATCCCAATTTACTGAAGTGTAAACTTCCAGTGCCAGAGACACAAACATCCAAATTTACTGACAGGTCACCTTTCTGCACCAGATAAACAAACATCCCAATTTACTGACAGGTGATCTTCCTGTACCAGAGATACAAACATCCCAATTTACTGACAGGTGATCTTCCTGTACCAGAGATACAAACATCCTAATTTACTGACAGGTGATCTTCCTGTACCAGAGATACAAACATCCCCATTTACTGAGAGGTGATCTTCCTGTACCAGAGACAAAATCATCCCAATTTAATGAGAGGTAACCTTCCTGTACCAGATACACAAACATCCCAATATATTGACTGTTGACCTTCCTGTACCAGAGACACAAACATCCCAATTTACAGACAAGAGTCCTTCCTGTACAAGAGACACAAACATCCCAACTTACTGACAGGTGACCTTCCAGTACCAGACACATAAACATCACAATTTACCAAAAGGTGACATTCCTGTACCAGAGACACATACATCCGAATTTACAGACAGTTGACTCTCCTGTACCATAGTTACAATCATCCCAAAATACTGACAGTTGACGGCCCTGTAACAGAGACACAAACAATCCAATTTACTGACAGGTGACCTTCCTGTACCAAAGATACAAACATCACAATTTACTTACAGTTGTCCTTCCTCTACTAGAGACACAAACATTGATATTTACTGACAGATGAACTTCCTGTACCAGAGACATAAACTTCACAATTTACAGACAGTTGACCTTCCTGTTCCAGAGACACAAACATCGCAGTTAACTGACAGATGACCTTCCTGTTCCAGAGACAAAAACATCACAATTTGCTTACAGTTGTCCTTCCTTTACCAGAGATATTAACATCCCGAATTACTTACAGGTGGCCTTCCTGTACCAGAGATACAAACATCGCAATTTACTGAAAGGTGACCTTCTTTTACCAGAGACACAAACATCCCAATTTACTGAAAGGTGACCTTCTTTTACCAGAGATACAAACATCGCAATTTACTGAAAGGTGACCTTCTTTTACCAGAGACACAAACATCCCAATTTACTGAAGTGTAAACTTCCAGTGCCAGAGACACAAACATCCAAATTTACTGAAAGGTGACTTTCCTGTACCAGAAACACAAACATCCCAATTTACAGACAGCTGATCCTCCTGTACCATAGTTACAATCATCACAATTTACTGACAGTTGACCTTCCTGTAATAGAGAAACAAACAATCCAATTTACTGACAGGTGATCTTCCTTCAGCAGAGACACACACACCCCAATTTACTGACAGGCGAACTTCCTGCACCAAAGACACAAACATCACAATTTACTTACAGTTGTCCTTCCTGTACCAGAGACACAAACATCGATATTTACTGACAGGTGACCTTGCTGTACCAGAGACATTATCATCCCAATTTACTGACAGGTGACATTCCTGTACCAGAGAAACAAACTTCCCAATTTACTGACAGGTGAACCTTCTGTACAAGTCTTACAATCATCCCATATTACTGACAGTTGTCCTTCCAGTAAGAGAGACACAAACATCCCAATGTACTGACAGATGTCGCTTTTGTATCAGAGACACAAACATCACAATTTTCTGACAGGTGATCTTCCTTTACCAGAGAAACAAACATCGCAATTTACTGACAGCTCAGCTTCCTGGACCAGAGACACAAACATAACAATTTACTGAAAGGTGAACTTCCTGTACCAGAGACACAAACATCACAATTTTCTGTATGGTGACCTTCCTGTACCAGAGACACAAACATTCCAATTCACTGACAGGTGATCTTCCTGTAGCAGGACACAAACATCCCAATTTACTGACAGTTGACCTTCCTGTACCAGAGACACAAACATTCCAATTTACTGACAGTGATCTTCCTGTACCAGAGATAAAAACATCCCAATTTACTGACAGTTGACCTTCCTGTACCAGAGACACAAACATCCCAACATACTGACAAGAGATCTTCCTGTAGCAGAGAGACAAACATCCAAATTTCCTGACAGTTGACCCTCCTCTACCAGAGTTATAATCATCCCAATTTACTGAAAAGTGACCTTCCTGTAACAGAGACACAAACATCCCAATTTACTGAGAGGTGACCTTCCTGTACCAGAGAAAGAAACATCACATTTTACTTACAGTTGTCCTTCCTGTACCAGAGACACAAATACCGATATTTACTGACAGGTGAACGTCCTGTACCAGAGAAATTATCATCCCAATTTACTGACAGGTGACCTTCCTGTACCAGAGACACAAACATCCCAATTTACTGAAGGGTGACCTTCCTGTACCAGAGACACAAACATTCCAATTTACTGACAGGAGACCTTACTGTACAAAATATATAAACCTCCCAAATTACTGACAGGTGACCCTCCTGTACAAGAGTTACAATCATCCCAAATTACTGACAGTTGTTCTTCGTGTAACAGAGACACAAACATCCCAATTTACTGACAGACGACCTTCCTTCAGCAGAGAGACAAACCTCACAATTTACTGACAGGTGAGTTTCCTGTTACAGAGACACACACATCACAATTTACTTACAGTTGTCCTTCCTGCACCATAGACATTAACATCCCAATTTACTTACAGGTGACCTTCCTGTAGCAGAGACACAAACAACCCAATTTACTAACAGGTGACCCTCCTGTACCAGAGTTACAATCATCCCAATTTACTGACAGTTGAGCTTCCAGTAACAGAGGCACAAACATCACTATTTACTTAGACACAATAGCAAAATACTGCAGATGTTGGAAATCCGAAATAACAACAGAAAATGCAGGAAAAACTCAGCAGGTCAGGCAACATCCGTGGAGAGAAATTTGAGTTGACGTTTCAGGCCGAACCCTTCTTCAAAACTGGAAAGAAAAGAAATTAGATCGAAGGCAGGGCTGCGATCAGACAAAAGAAGTGAAAGAAACAAAAGAGCTCGACGAGATGGTAATGGGCTGAGATTAGGTGTAAAGTGTACTGGCAGTGCAAGAGATAGCTGCCAGGTGTGAGAGAGAAACAAAAGGAAAGTGGGGGGAAAGCAGTGGAAAAATTACAAGAAAAAATGTATAATAGGGGCCCAGGTTATGAACTGAAATTGTTGAACATGATATTGAGTCCGGAAGGCTGCAGAGTGCCTAATCGGAAGATGAGGTGCTGTTCCTCAAGTTTACATTGAGCTTCCGTGGAACAATACAAGAGGCCAAGGACGGTGAGGTCCAAGTGGGAATGGAGTGGTGAATTAAAATGACAGGTGACCGGAAGCTCAGGGTCACCCTTACGGACTGAAGGGAGGTGTTCCGCAAAGCGGTCACCCAATCTGCGTTTGGTCTCCCCAATGTAGAAGAGACCACATCGTGAGCAGCGAATACAGTATACTAGATTGCGAGAAGTACAAGTAAATCACTGTTTCACCTGGAAGGGGTGTTTGGGGCCCTGGACAGTGGGAAGGGGGGAGGTATAGGGGCAGGTGTTACATCTCCTCCGCTCGCACGGGAAGGTGCCAGGCGAAGGGGAAGGGCTGTTTGGGGTGATAGAGGAGTGGACTAGGGTGTCTCAGAGGGAGCGGTCCCTACAGAATGCTGAAAGGGAGGGGAGGGGAAGATACATTTGGTGGTGGGATCACATTGGAGGTAGCGGAAATGCCGGAGGATGACCCGTTGAATGTGGAGGCTGGGGGGGTGACAGGTGAGGAGAAGGGGAACCCTATCATGGTTCCAGGAGGGAGGGGCAGGGGTGAGGGCAGAAGTGCGGGAGATGGAACTGACACGGTCGAGGGCAGTGTCAACCACGGTAGAGGGGAATCCTCGGTTGCGGAAAAAGGAAATCTTGTCTGAAGCACTGGTGTGGAAGGTGGCATCGTCGGAGCAGATACGGCGGAGATGGAGAAACTGGGAGAATGGAATAGAGTCCTTACAGGAAGCGGGGTGGGAGGAAATGTAGTCCAGGTAGCTGTGGGAGTCAGTGGGCTTGCAGTAAATATTGGTCGATAACCTGTCCCCGAGATGGAGACGGAGAAGTCGAGGAAGGGAAGGGAAGAGTCAGAGATGGACCATGCGAAGTTGAGGGAAGGGTGGAAATTGGAGGCAAAGTGAATGAAATTGTTAAGTTCGGGGCGAGAGCAGGAAACGGCACCGATACAGTCATCAATGTATCGGAAAAAGAGGTGAGGGAGGGGACCCGAGTAGGACTGGAACAAAGATTGTACCACATATCCCACAAAAAGGCAGGCATAGCTAGGACCCATGTGGGTACCCATGGCAACACCTTTGATTTGGAGGAAATGAGTGGAATTAAAGTAGAAGTTGTTCAATGTGAGAACAAGTTCAGCCAGGCAGAGGAGGGTGGTGGTGGATGGGGACTGGTCGTGTCTCTGTTCAAGGAAGAAGCGGAGCGCCCTCAGGCCATCCGGTTGGGGGATGGAGGTGTAGAGTGATTGTACGTCCATGGTGAAAAGGAAGCGGTTGGGGCCAGTAACCTGGAAACTGTTATAGTGGCGGAGGGCATCCGAAGTGTCGCGGATGTAGGTGGGAAGAGACTGGACAAGGGGAGAAAAGATAGAGTCAAGGCAGGAAGAGATAAGTTCTGTGGGGCAAGAACAAGCTGAAACAATGGGTCTACCAGGGCAGTCATGTTTGTGGATCTTGGGAAGGAGGTAGAAGCCGGCTGTGCGGGGTTGGGGAACTATGTGGTTGGTGGCAGCAGGGGGAAGATCTCCAGAGGAGATGAGGTCAGTGACAGTCTTGGAAACGGTAGTTTGATGTTCGGTAGTGGGGTCATGGTCCAGGTGGAGGTAGGAGGGGGTGTCGGAGAGTTGGCGTTCAGCTTCCGCTAGGTAGAGGTCAGTTCGCCAAACAACAACAGCAGCACCCTTGTCAGTGGGTTTAATGACAATGTCAGGGTTGGATCTAAGAGAATGGAGTGCTGCAAGTTCAGAGGGAGGTAGGTTGGAGTGAGTGAGGGGAGCAGAGTAATGGAGACGGCTGAAGTCACGGCAGCAGTTAGCGATGAAAATATCTAGAGAGGGTAAGAGGCCAGGGGGAGCGGTCCAGGTAGAACGGGAATTGTGCAAGCGGGAGAAAGGGTCAGTTGTGCAGGGGGACGACTCCTGGCCAGAGAAGTGGGCACGGAGATGAAGGCAGCGGAAAAAGAGCTCAACATCGTGGCGAGCTTGAAATTCATTGAGGTGGGGCCATAAGGGGATGAAGCTCAGGCCTTTGCTGAGGACTGATCGTTCGGGGTCAGAGAGTGGAAGGTCAGAGGGGAAAGTGAAAACGCGGCAGGGGGTGAGATTGGGAGAAGGGGGGTCAGAGGAAAGTCAAGGGGAAGAAGGTTCCGGAGGGGCGTTGGTGTCCAAGAGTTGATGAAGCTTGCGATCCTTGACATCGGAAAGGAAGAAAAAAAGTTTTTTGTTGAAGGGTCGGATGAGTCGAAGGATGAAATGGAACTGTGGACCCGGACAGCTTTGAGATAGAGTGCACCAGTGTTGCTGAAGAGAGAGGTCGAGAGTGTTCATGTGGCGCCGCATGGCATTGAGCGTGGATCTCAGGATGTGGCGAGAGCAGTAGTTCGAGGAACGATGAATATCTTGGATAGATTTGTAATCCTGGGTGGATCCGAAGCACAAAGGGTGGAAGCTTAATTGGAATCCACGTGGAATAAGCCAGAACCGGAGACAGTTGCTGAGGAAAATGATGTGGCTGTGAAACCGAGTCTTGGCAGATACCTGATCAAACACGAGAAGGGAAACTGAAAGTAATGAAGATGAACAAGGTTGATGTGCCAAACGGAGATCCCGTCGAAGAGAAGAGCAGAACTTCTTCAAGGTAGGCATTCCTAGAAGAGGTGTGGCAGTGAACCAAACACTAGCACAATAGCAAAATACTGCAGATGTTGGAAATCCGAAATAACAACAGAAAATGCAGGAAAAACTCAGCAGGTCAGGCAACATCCGTGGAGAGAAATCTGAGTTGACGTTTCGGGTCGAACCCTTCTTCAAAACTGGAAAGAAAAGAAATTAGATCGAAGGCAGGGCTGCGATCAGACAAAAGAAGTGAAAGAAACAAAAGAGCTAGACGAGATGGTAATAGGCTGAGATTAGGTGTAAAGTGTAGTGGGAGGGCAAGAGATAGCTGCCAGGTGTGAGAAAGAAACAAAAGGAAAGGTGGGGGGGAAAGGGGTGGAAAAATTACAAGAAAAAATGTGTAATATGTGCTGAGGTTATGATCTGAAATTGTTGAACTCGATATTGTCCGGAAGGCTGCAGAGTGCCTAATCAGAAGATGAGGTGCTGTTCCTCGAGTTTACGTTGAGCTTCCGTGGAACAATACAAGAGGCCAAGGACGGTGAGGTCCGAGTGGGAATGGAGTGGTGAATTAAAATGACAGGCGACCGGAAGCTCGGGGTCACCCTTACGGACTGAATGGAGGTGTTCCGCAAAGCGGTCACCCAATCTGCGTTTGGTCTGCCCAATGTAGAGGAGACCGCATCATGAGCAGCGAATACAGTATACTAGATTGCGAGAAGTACAAGTAAATCGCTGTTTCATCTGGAAGGGGTGTTTGGGGCCCTGGACAGTGGGAAGGGGGAAGGTATAGGGGCAGGTGTTACATCTCCTCCGCTCGCTCAGGAAGCTGCCAGGCGAAGGAGAAGGGCTGTTTGGGGTGATAGAGGAGTGGACAAGGGTGTCTCAGAGGGAGCGGTCCCTGCAGAATGCTGAAAGGGGAGGGGAGGGGAAGATACATTTGGTGGTGGGATCACTTTGGAGGTAGCGGTAATGCCGGAGGATGATCCGGTGAATGTGGAGGCTGGTGGGGTGAAAGGTGAGGACAAGGGGAACCCTATCGTGGTTCTGGGAGGGAGGGGCAGGGTTGAGGGCAGAAGTGCGGGAGATGGAACTGACATGGTCGAGGGCAGTGTCAACCACGGTAGAGGGGAATCCTCGGTTGCGGAAAAAGGAAGACATGTCTGAAGCACTGGTGTGGAAGGCGACATCGTCGGAGCAGATACGGCGGAGACGGAGAAACTGGGAGAATGGAATAGAGTCCTTACAGGAAGCGGGGTGGGAGGAAGTGTAGTCCAGGTAGCTGTGGGAGTCAGTGGGCTTGTAGTGAATATTGGTCGATAACCTATCCCCAGAGATGGAGGCGGAGAAGTCGAGGAAGGGAAGAGTCAGAGATGGACCATGTGAAGGTGAGGGAAGGGTGGAAATTGGAGGCAAAGTGAATGAAATTAGAGTTGTCCTTCCTGTACCAGAGGCATTAACACCCCAAATTTACTGACAGTTGACCTTCCTGTAACAGAGTCACAAACAAGCCAATTTACTGACAGGTGAACTTCCTTCAGCAGAGACACAAACATCCCAATTTACTGACAGGAAAATTGGATTGTTTGTGTCTCTGTTACAGGAAGGTCAACTGTCATTAAATATGGGGTGTTAATGTCTCTGGTACAGGAAGGACAACTGTAAGTAAATTGTGATGATTGTGTCTCTGGTACAGGAAGGTCAACTGTCAGTAAATTGTGATGTTTGTATCTCTGTTACAGAATGTTCAGCTGTCAGTAAATATCGATGTTTGTGTCTCTGGTACAGAAAGGACAATTGTAAGTAAATTCTGATGTTAGTTTCTCTGTTACAGGAAGGTCGCCTGTCAGTAAATTGGATTGTTTGTGTCTCTGTGTCAGGACGGTCAACTGTCAGTAAATTGGGATGATTGTAACTATGGTACAGGAGGGTCACCTGTCAGGAAATTTGGAAGTATGTGTCTCTGGTACAGGAATGTCCCCTGTCAGTGAAGTGGGATGTTTATGTCTCTAGGACATGAAGGTCACCTGTCAGTGAATTGGGATTATTATGTCACTGTTACAGGAAAGTCACCTGTCAGTAAATATCGATGTTTGTGTCTCTGGTACAGGAAGGACAACTGTAAGTAAATTGGGATGAATATGTCACTGGTACAGGAAGGTCACCTGTTCGTAAATAACAATGTTTGTGTCTGGTACAGGAAGGCCAACTGTAAGTAAATTGTGATGTTTGCGTCTCTGGTACAGGAAGATCTCTTGTCAGTAATTTGGGATGTTTGTGTGTCTGGTACAGGAAGGACACCTGTCAGTAAATTGGAATGTATTTGTCTCTGGTACAGGAATGTCACCTGTCATTAAAATGCGATGTTTGTATCTCTGGTACAGGAAGGTCACTTTTCAGTAAATGTGGGATATTTGTGTCTCCTGTACAGGAAGGTCAGCTTTCAGTAATTTCGGATGATTGTGTGTCTGGTACAGGAAGGTCACCTGTCAGTAAATTGGATTGTTTGTGTCTCTGTTACAGGAAGGTCAACTGTCAGTAAATTGGGATGATTGTAACTCTGGGACAGGAGTGTCACCTGCCAGTAAATTGGGATGTTTGTGTCTCTGGCACAGGAGGGTCACCTGTCAGTAAATTGGGATGTTTGTTGTGTCTGGTACAGGAAGATCTCTTGTCAGCAAATTGGGATGTATGTGTCTCTGGTACAGGAAGGTCACCTGCCAGTAAATTGGGATGTTTTTTGTCTCTGATACAGGAAGGTCAACATGTCAGTAAATTGGGATGTTTGTGTCTCTGGTGCAGGAAGATCAACTCTCAGTAAATTGGGATGATTGTATCACTGGTAAAGGAAAGTCACCTCTCAGTAAATTGGGATTTTTGTGTCAATGGTACAGGAAGATCACCTGTCTGTAAATTGGGTTGTTTGTGTATCTGTTTCAGGAAGTTCAACTGTCAGTAAATTGGGATCACTGTAACTGTGGTGCTGGAAGTTCACCTCTCAGTATATTGGGATGCTTGTATCTCTGGTACAGGAAGATCACATGTCAGTAAATTCGGATGTTTGTGACTCTTGTACAGGAAGGTCGTCAGTCAGTAAATTGGGTTTTTTATGTCTCGGGTACAGGAAGGTGACCTGTCTGCCAATTGGGATGTTTGAGTCTCTGTTACAGGAATATCACCTGTCAGTTAATTCGGATGTTAATGACTCTGGTACAGGAATGTTTACTGTAAGTAAATTTGGATGTCTGTGTCTCTGGTACAGGAAGCTCATCTATCAGTAAATTGGGATATTTGTGTCTCTGGTACAGGAAGGTCACCTTCAGTAAATTGGGATGTTTGGTTCACTTCTACAGGAAGAGCACATATCAGTAAATTGGTTTGATGTGTCTCTGGTACAGGAAGGTGACCTCTCAGTAAATTAGGCTGTTTAAGTCTCTGGTACAGGAACGTCACCTGTAAGAGTATAGGGATGTTTATGTCTCTTGTACACGAAGTTCACCTGTCAGTAAATTGGGATTTTTGTGTCCCTAGTACAGGAATGTCACACTTCAGAAAATTGAGATGTTTGTGTCTCTCATACAGGAAGGACTCCTTTCAGTAAATTGCGATGTTTGTGTCTCTGGTACAGGAAGGTGACCTGTCAGTAAATTGTGATGTTTGTGTTTCTTGTACAGAAAGGTCATCTGTCAGTAAATTGGGATGTTAATGTCTCTGCTACAGGAAGGTCAACTCTAAGCAAATTGTGATGTTTGTGTCTCTAGTACAGGAAGGTCACCTGTCTGTAAATTGGGATGATTGTGTCTCTGGTACAGGAAACACACCTGTCATTATATTGGGATGTTTGTGTCTCTGGTACAGGAAGGTCACCTGTCAGTAAATTGGGGTGTTTATGTCTCTGGTACAGGAAGGTCACCTGTCAGTAAATTGGGATGTTTGCTTCTCTGATGCAGGAAGGTCACCTGTCAGTAAATTGGGGTGTTTATGTCTCTGCTGAAGGAAGGTCATCTATCAGTAAATTGGAATGTTTATGTCTCTGGTTAAGGAAGATCACCGGTCATTAAATTGGGATGTTTGCTTCTCTGCTGCGGTAAGTTCACCTGTCAGTAAATTCGGATGTTTGTGTCTCTGCTACTGGAAGGGCACCTTTAAGTAAATTGTGCTGTTCATGTCTCTGGTACAGGAAGGTCTCCTGTCAGTAAATTGTAATATTTGTCTCTCTGGTACAAGAAGGTCCCCTGTCAGTAAATTGGATTATTTTTGTCTCTGGTACTGTAAGGTCACCTGTCAGAAAATGGTGTGTTTGTGTCTCTGTTGCAGGAAGTTCAACTGTCAGTAAATTGGTACGATTGAAACTGTGGTACAGGAGTTTCACCTGTCAGTAAATTGGGATGTTTATGTCTCTGTTGCAGGAAGGTCACCTGTCAGTAAATTGGGATGTTTGTGTCTCTGGTACAGGAAGGTCACCTGTCAATAAATTGAGATGTTTATGCCTCTGGTACAAGAAGGTGACCTGTCAGTAAATTGGGATGTTTGTGTTTATTTTACTGGAAGGTCACCTGTCAGTAAATTTGGAAGTTAATGTCTCTGCTACAGGGAGGTCAACTGTAAGTAAATTGGGATGTTTGTGTCTCTGGTACAGGAAGCTCACCTGTCATTAATTGGGATGTTGGTGTCTCTGTTACAGGAAGATAACCTGTCAGTAAATTGGGATGTTTGTAACTCTGGTACAGGAAGGTGACCTGTCAGTAAATTGGGATGTTTGTGTTTATATTACAGGAAGGTCACCTGTCAGTAAATTGGGATGTGTGTGTCTCCTTTGCAGGAAGGTCACCTGTCAGTAAATTGTGATATTTGTGTCTCTGCTAAAGGAAGGTCACCTGTCTTTAAATTGGGATGTATGTGTCTCCGGTACAGGAAGGTCATCTGTCAGTAAATTGGGATGTTTTTGACTCTGGTACAGGAAGGTCCCCTGTCATTAAATTGGGATGTATGTGTCTCTGGTACAGGAAGGTCCCCTGTCATTAAATTGGGATGTATGTGTCTCTGGTACAGGAAGGTCACCTGCCAGTCATTTGGGATATTTGCTTCTCTGGTACAGGAAGCTGACCTGTCAGTAAATTGAAATATTTGTATCTCTGGTACAGGAAGGTCAACTGTCAGTAAATTGGGATGTTTGTGTCTCTGGTACAGGAAAGTCACCTGGCATTAAATTGGGATGTTTGTGTCTCTGTTAACGGAAGGTCAACTGTCAGTAAATTGGGATGATTGTAACTCTGGTGCAGGAAGGGCAACTGTCAGGAAATGTGGATATTTGTGTCTCTGCTACAGGAAGATCTCTTGTCAGTATATTGGGATGTTTGTGTTCCTGGTAAAGGAAGGTGACCTGTCAGTAAATTGGGAAGTAGTTGTCTCTGGTACAGGAAGGTCACCTGTAAGTAAATTGGGGTGTTTTGCCTCTGGTACTGGAAGGTTACATGTCAGTAAATTGGGATGTTTGTGTCCTGCTACAGGAAGGTCACCTGTCTGCAAATTGGGAAGTTTATGTCACTGGTACAGGAAGATCTCTTGTCAGTAAATTGGGAAGTTTATGTCTCTAGTACAGGAAGATTACCTGTCAATAAATTGGGAAGTTTAAGTCCCTGGTACATGACAGGTGACCAAAACATGAGTTCCAAACCCCCACCACACACTGGGTGAAAAAAGTTCTCCTCAACTCCCGTCTAAACCTCCGACCAATTACTTTAAATCGATGTCCCAGGTTATTGACCTCTCTGCTCGGGGATATAGGTGCTTCCTATCCACTCTATCTAGGGCCCTCATGATTTATACACCTTAATCAAGTCTCCCCTAAGTCTCCTCTGTTACAAAGAAAACAATCCCAGCCTATCCAATCTTTCCTGACAGCTAACATTCTCCAGACCCGGCAATGTCCTCGTAAACCTCCTCTGCACCCTCTCTAGCGCAATCACATCCTTCCTGTAATGTGATGACCAGAACTGCACGCAATACTCTAGGTGTAACCTAACAAGCATACGCTCCCGGCTTTTATATTCTATGACAAAGTGTTCGACCTGAATTGTTGATTCTGTTTCCCTCTCCTCGAAGCTGCCTGACTAGCTGAGTGTTTCCAGCACTTTCTGTTGTTATTTCAGATATCCAGCATCCACAATATTTTGTTATTTTATATTCTATGCCTCAGTTAAGAAAGGAAAGTATTCTGTATGCCGTCTTAACCATCTTATCTTCCTACCTGTTCATGCACTCCAAGTTCCCTCTACACTTCTCAATGTCCCACCATTTCTTGTGTATTCCCTTTCCTTGTTAGCTCTCCCCAAATGCATTATCTCGCACTTCTCCAGATTGATTCCCATTTGACACATTTCTACCAATCTTACCAGTCCATTGATAGCTTCCTGCGGTCTGCAGATTTCCTCCTTCCTATAAATTTTTGTATAATCTGCAAATTTATTAATCATGCCCCTTACATTGAATTTCAAATTATTGCTATACACCCCAAAAAGCAAGCGACCTCGTTCTGAGCCTTGCGGAACCCCACTGTATACAGCCTTCCAGTCACAAAAACACCCGTCGACCATTACCCTTTGCTTCCTGTCACTGAGCCATTTTGGATCCAACGTGGCACTTTCCATTGAATTCCATGGGCCTTCACTTTTCTGACCAGTCTGCCATATGGGACCTGGACAAAAGCCTTGCTAATTCCATGCAGACAACAACAAATGCGCTACCCTCATCGAACCTGCTTGTTAACTCCTTAAAAAATTCAATCAAGTTCGTCAGACACGACCTTCCCTTAACAAATCTATGCTGACTGTCCTGGCTTAATCCTTGCCTTTCTACATGACAGTTAATATTGTCCTTCAGAATTTTTTCCAAAAGTTTGCCCACATTCATGTCAAATTATTTTCGGAATCTCACAATCTCTAGCAGCTGCAAACACTAAACAGCCTCTCCGCTATTGGAGACCTTACTGGTAAATTGAAATGGGGAGTTTACGTCACTGGCACAGAAGTTCTACAGATGTTTTAGTCAACACCTCGTCGCTTCTCAATTAATAATCATCTCAAGAAGCACTTCCTTGAAACTGGGAGAGTGATGGTGGTAACGTTGCACACTCCACATTAAAGAGGACATTAAAATAATTCAAGTGTTCTCTTCATTAACTGAAACCTCAGAGCAGACAGAATTCTAATTCCTCTAATCACAGAGAGGGCCGCGATGAGAAATCTCTGCTTACAAAGCGTCAATGAGGGGAGGCTGCACATTCACAACAGTTCAGGAGGCTAAGATCCAGATAACAATGCAAGGCTGTTAATATCCATAATAGCTCCCAATGATAGGTTCAGGAACAATAATGGCAGACACCGGGGAGTAAGTGCCCAGCTGGCCACTTTACCAGGAGATGTCTGACTGCAGCAGGTTTCATTGCAAAGTGTTAGGCGTGTCACCCAAACCCCGCCATTAATGATAAGATATTATTTAACACTGACCCAACCATTAATGAGAAAAAGTCCACTCCACCACAATTTCCCCACAAGCCGCATGCAGATTTAGTCTCTCACATTGATCTCTGTGACCTTATCCACGCTGCTTTGCTCCTTTTTCAAATGTATGGAAGGATTCTCCCCATGAGGAATGGCATAAAGTACAGTCCTCAAGGGCCGGGGAGGTGGGGTGGGTAACGAGGACGGGGATTCCAGGTCACTTGGAGGAAACTGTCTAGCTACCTTACAGTGCACAGTGATCGGCTCCAAGGCCAACATATGGCAGTAATTTTAACTTTGTATGGTAGTGTAAAATGGGTGATGTCTAATTAGCAGCCAAGTAAACATCTGCCTGATTTCCCCTTCATAGAATTCAACGGAATACAAAATCGAGCGTAGTGTATCTTGGGTGGCAAATTCCACGTTGCCCATTTTACACCATCGCCGTAAGTTAATATTAACCCCACGTGTTCCCACTGGGAGAGTAAAACACCCACAGAGGGAACGCGACAACAGGCCTGATGTCCTTCATGACGATGAGGACTTCAACTCAATATAACCCAACAACTCACAACACCTGCCACATTTTAGTCGACAAACGTTCTGGCCTCGCTGGAATTGGATGAAATCTGAATGAGATTCACTGGAGGATTTAAGATCTTCTAATACAATCAGATATTTAAAAAATGCTAACACGTTCAAAGAGATTTCTCCAGTTGCGCTGCCGTCAAGTGTTGGGGAAGTGGCTGTTGGTGTGTTCCAGAGTGGTGGCGTGCAGTGAGGGACAGTTTAGGATAGACTGTGAAACAGTGTCTGTTGGTGTGTTCCAGATTGGCGGGGTGCAGTGAGGGACAGTTCAGGATGGACCATGAAACAGTGTCTGTTGGTGTGTTCCAGGGTGGCGCGGTGCAGTGAGGGACAGTTCAGGATGGACTGTGAAACAACGTCTGTTGGTGTGTTCCAGGGTGGCGGGGTGCAGTGATTGACACTTCAGGATGGACCATGAAACAGTGTCTGTTGGTGTGTTCCAGTGTGGCGGGGTGCAGTGAGAGACAGTTCAGGATGGACTGTGAAACAGTGCCTGTTGGTGTGTTCCAGGGTGGTGGGGTTGCAGTGAGGGACAGTTCAGGATGGACCATGAAACAGCGTCTGTTGGTGTGTTCCAGGGTGGCACGGTGCAGTGAGGGACAGTTCAGGATGGACTGTGAAACAACATCTGTTGGTGTGTTCCAGGGTGGCGGGGTGCAGTGAGTGACACTTCAGGATGGACTGCGAAACAGTGTCTGTTGGTGTGTTCCAGGGTGGCTGGGTGCAGTGAGAGACAGTTCAGGATGGACTGTGAAACAGTGTCTGTTGTTGTGTTCCAGGGTGGCGGGGTGCAGTGAGGGACACTTCAGGATGGACTGCGAACCAGTGTCTGTTGGTGTGTTCCAGGGTGGTGGGGTGCAGTGAGTGACAGTTCAGGATGGACTGTCAAACAGTGTCTGTTGGTGTGTTCCAGGGTGGCGGGGTGCAGTGAGAGACAGTTCAGGATGGACTGTGAAACAGTGTCTGTTGGTGTGTTCCAGGGTGGTGGGGTTGCAGTGAGTGACACTTCAGGATGGACTGTGAAACAACGTCTGTTGGTGTGTTCCAGGGTGGTGGGGTTGCAGTGAGTGACACTTCAGGATGGACTGTGAAACAGTGTCTGTTGGTGTGTTCCAGGGTGGTGGGGTTGCAGTGAGGGACAGTTCAGGATGGACTATGAAACGGCGTCTGTTGGTGTGTTCCAGGGTAGCACGGTGCAGTGAGTGACACTTCAGGATGGACTGTGAAACAACGTCTGTTGGTGTGTTCCAGGGTGGCGGGGTGCAGTGAGTGACACTTCAGGATGGACTGTGAAACAACGTCTGTTGGTGTGTTCCAGGGTGGCGGGGTGCAGTGAGTGACACTTCAGGATGGACTGTGAAACAACGTTTGTTGGTGTGTTCCAGGGTGGCGGGGTGCAGTGAGTGACACTTCAGGATGGACTGCGAAACAGTGTCTGCTGTTGTGTTCCAGGGTGGCAGGGTGCAGTGAGGGACAGTTCAGGATGGACTTTGAAACAGTGTCTGTTGGTGTGTTCCAGGGTGGCGGGGTGCAGTGAGGGACAGTTCAGGATGGACTGTCAAACAGTGTCTGTTGGTGTGTTCCAGGGTGGCGGGGTGCAGTGAGGGACAGTTCAGGATGGACTGTCAAACAGTGTCTGTTGGTGAGTTCCAGGGTGGCGGGGTGCAGTGAGGGACAGTTCAGGATGGACTGTCAAACAGTGTCTGTTGGTGTGTTCCAGGGTGGCGGGGTGCAGTGAGTGACATTTCAGGAGGGACTGTGAATCAGTGTCTGTTGCTGTGTTCCACGGTGTCATGGTGCGGTGTGGGAAAGTGCGAAAATGTGTGTGGGATGGTCTGAATTTTTCGACCTGTCCCAATCTTTTCAGAGCAATGAAACAAAGCATCGGTCTTCGGTGCGGAGCTGGTCTATTGCATTTGTCTGTTGAATCTAGCAGAACAATCATTACGTTTTATCCTCTGACCTCGTTTCTTGAGGCCAACGATATACTGTCACACAAACACTAGCATTTTCACTGCTTCCGGGATTTTCTTTAGGCATAGTAGCCGTTCTTTGGTAGCATAACGCTAAAAATGCAGGTGGTGTAGATATTCATGGGACAGTGCCAACTCTCACGGTCTACCAATAATCAGAAAAATCTTGCAGTTGCAAAGTCCATTACAAAGACTTACTTAGCTTGTGAACTTTGCTCAATCCCGTCTTTCTTCACTGGCCATATTACCTTCGTGTTCAGTTAAAGTGTGAAAACACAACTGCCTTTTCGATCGGGAAAGTTTTTTTAAAATTTAAGTAAAGTGATGTAGCGATTCGTGTGCATCACCACTAAATAATCGAGTTCGACTTCGACGAACTATAAATAAGTTGTTTATTTACAGGAACAGGTTAAATACAACAGGTAAGGTAGCAGGTAAGATGGCTGACTGTAGGAGCACCTTGGTGTAGGTCTTTCCCCAGCAGGGACGCCACGAGGACTGACTAGAAGCTTCCCAGCTCAACTGCCAGCAGGTTCTGAGCTCAACTGCCAGCAGGTTCCGAGCTCAACTGCCAGCAGGTTCCGAGCTCAACTGCCAGCAGGTTCCGAGCTCTATTGTTGAAAGGTTCCGAGCTCTGACATCATGACGCAGAGTACAGGAGAGAAGCCTGAGTGCAGTAACAGACACATACAGTAAGGTAAGTTAAAGGGAATTATGTATCTCAATGTAAGGGAGAACCGGTGGTACCGCCACATAGGCCCCCCCAGAATTCGCTTTAATGAAAGTCCAAGGATGAGATGGTCTGATGAGCTGGTGGTCTCGGCGGTCGTGCTGTCTCGGCTTAGTAGACGAGGTATAAAAATACTGCTCGTAAGCGGATCCTTACGCACGTCATGGTGAATAAAACGTATCCGTCAGGCGAAGGACCATAGGGATGTGCGAAACAGCAGGCCTTATCAGAGTGACGGGCAGATTGGGCGGACGCGGGCGATGTCTCCGTTGACTGGTGAGCGAAACCTTCAGGAGGCTGGAACGCACGGAACAGTGCATGCCATAATGCTACGACATTAACAGAATGGAGGGTGAAAAGTTGCTGTGTTGATCTGTGATCAGAGCAACTTCCACGTGTTGATTGCGGCCGCAGGATGCATGTTGGACCCGTCCTCGATGTATACAGCTTCAATAGACATTTGCATTTGTTAAAAGGGAAAACTGGAGAAAGGGCGGCAACGGTCCATGATGTTGTTGCTTTCAGGAGGGGTTAACTCTGCCTGGAGGGCGGCAACACTTGTAACAGTTGTAGATTTAGGAGAAAACAGCCAGGAGGGTGGCACGCTTTTGTTCACGCCGAATCGTGTAGTAGGTAACACAACCAGCAGGATGACGGGCTGGTGCGTCGTCGGCGGAGAAGGAGTCGTCGGTGTTCATGAGGGATGGGTTCTCGTGGTTCGCGAGGGATGGGTCCTCGTGCGCGAGGAGTGCATCCTCGTGTTTTGCGGGGGTGAGTCCTCGTGGTATCCCCGCGGGGTGCGCTCCGATCTTGTAGGCCTGAACATGCTGTACCCCGCGCTTGGAGAGATGTATACTTGCTGTTGCTTTGGATGTAGAGGCGGACGATCCGTGTGGCGGTAGAAGAGTCGAATACGGAGACCGTGAGCACGTGCGTGGTCTGTGCCGCATCGATGTTCTCGGCGAACAGGGCTTCTACCTACATAAAGCACGAGGGAGTCTGTGGCTCCCTGGATTGCGGTAGTGACAGCGGAACGGCTGATGGTTCCATAGCGTGCTTCGTTTGTGAAAGACGTTCACAAACCCACCAATTGTAGCGCTGGTGGTCAACGGTTGCCGTTGGTCGTGCTCTACCTCTGTGAAATCGTTCGTGAAAAACGGGCTCACCTCCAAGCTGTGCTTCCTTTGCGAAGACGTTCGCAAAGACGGGGTCGCTTTTGGTGGAATCGGTGTTAGGCGGTTGCTGTTCCGTGGTTTTTCGTCGGTTGTGCGTTGGTCTACTTGTGGGAAGACGAGGGTCAGGCGCGCGTTATTACCGTGAAAATCGTTCACAAATACGGGTTCACCAATTGTAGTGTTGGAATTGATGAGCTCCCGTACTCACGTCGTTGGGTCACCAATGTAGCGGTTCGTGTGCATCACCACTAAATAATCGAGTTCGACTTCGACGAACTATAAATAAGTTGTTTATTTACAGGAACAGGTTAAATACAACAGGTAAGGTAGCAGGTAAGATGGCTGACTGTAGGAGCACCGTGGTGTAGGTCTTTCCCCAGCAGGGACGCCACGAGGACTTACTAGAAGCTTCCCAGCTCAACTGCCAGCAGGTTCCGAGCTCAACTGCCAGCAGGTTCCGAGCTCTATTGTTGAAAGGTTCCGAGCTCTGACGTCATGATGCAGAGTACAGGAGAGAAGCCTGAGTGCAGTAACAGACACATACAGTAAGGTAAGTTAAAGGGAATTATGTATCTCAATGTAAGGGACAACCGGTGGTACCGCCACAGTGACACAATTGCATGCATCTGATAATATTTTGCTCCACTTTCTGAAAAGCCTGCAAAGGAATTAACCCTTTCCACTAACAGCTGTTTAAGTTCACCGAGCAACAACTTTAGTATGAAGTTTAAAGATATTGGACATTATTAAATTTAAGCTTCTTAATTTTAAGTTAATATTTCCCCACATTGACAGGAGGATAATTATGATTTGATAAATTAACCCCTTGGGATCTAAGCAGAGTCACAATGGATTATCTTCTTTCTTTTGTTATATGGAAGTTATCTTGTAAACTATTTGCAGCACTTCCGTCTCTAATGTTAAAACACTGTGTAAGCCACCTTGCCTGGAAATCACTTTTTTCTGAAATTGGAAATGGAAGATAAATTGATAGGTTTTGTCAATGTTCAAATTCATTTCTGCCAGTTCAACTTTACTGCTGTTTGGATTTGGGGATAATTTTGAAATGACAAAATGGACTCAGGCACTATATATTGGGTTACTTTTGGGAAAATAAAAATCCTCTAAAAATAATAAATAAATAAAAAGTGTTAATAACTTGGATCAAGTGAGAACGTTTGATCTATGTTTTCAATCTTAAATATTGTACTGGACAGTAAAGTTCCTCCAGGACTTATGAATTAGATATGAATGGTAATTAAAGGGAAGTGATTGAGGGTGTGAGACAGAAACAGGAGAATTACACTACTAAATGGGAATTTTCAAAATTTCCTAGTGAAAGTCAGGAAAGTGTAGTTAAGAATAGTAAATTGATAGCTTTCTCTTGGAGACATTTGTCTCCTTGCCTATAATGAACTTTTAAGAACACTGAATTTGAAAGCCCGGCCACTACCCAAGACATTGGGACCAGACGGTGGAAGATGAGCAAAGACCTCCAGATGACTACAATCGTTTGATAAGAACACCTGAAATCCCGAGAAAGGCTTGTATCGGATAGCATGGGTGGCATGATACTGAGATACCGGTATGAGTGTGCAAATGTGATTTGTTACGTATGAAGTAATTACCATCCAGGAATGTATGGTGAATTTACACTGAAGAACGGGTCTCAGACATGCTCAGTTACTTGTCAACAGCAAGACATGAAAGGGGTAATGTGGCTCAGGAGAGCTTGACAACCTTTAAAACATTGACACTCCATCGAGAAACTATCTAATTAATGAAACAATCAGAATAGAGTTAAACACACTGGTACCTGTTAGAGGGATTGAAATTGAAGTTGAAGTGGAGAGTTACATGGAATCTGGATTGGGACAATTGAGGGCTAAGGAGAAATCATGTTTAGTAAGAATTATTCACAAGATGGATACAAGTAAAAGAGATCTGGAGAATATTTTAAGTCCATGATTTGATGATTAGATGTTAAACTGTAATGTCACTTGAAATGATTGTAAGACTGAATTTAATGGGACTAATAATTGTGTTTTGTAGGTAACAGAGCGTGGGAAAAACCAGTACGAATCCAGTATGAGGTGGTTTTTGGTGGTGCCTCCTGTGTCACTACTACTGCAATTACCATGCTTTACGGGTCTAACAGGACCTGTCCCATCAACCAACACGTTTTTAAGTATGAGCTACACAATTATGTGGCACAATTCGGATACTCGGATATGACATTCCCCTGTGGCATAGTGGTTAGCACTGTTGCCTCACAGCACTAGAGACCCGGGTTCGAATCTGGCCTCGGGTGACTGTCTGTGTGGAGTTTGCACATTCTCCCCGTGTTTGCGTGGGTTTCCTCCCACAGTCCAAAGATGTGTAGGTTAGGTTGATTGGCTATGATAAAATTGACCCTTAGTGTAAGGGGGATTAAATATGTGGGGTTACAGGGATAGGGTGGGATATGTGTTGGTGTAGGGGTTACGGGGATCGGGTGGGATATGTGTCAGTGCAGGCTCGATGGGACGAAATGGCCTCTATCTGCACTGTGGGGTTTCTGTGATTCTGTTGTTTGAGCATTTCAGTGAGCTCATGATGCGACTGAACTCCTCCCTAAAGCATTTTTATGTTTTGGAGCAAGACAACTTGAGAATGAAATTGACAGCATGGGGGACAACTTACACTGGTGGGATATTCGGCTTAATATATCAGCACACCCTTAGGTTTGTATTATTTCACACGCTCTGGTAGTTTTCCAACTTGTAACGATAGTGTATTTGATATATGTAACCCATATATTTAGACTTTGATACATAAGCCAATTGGGCACTCATACCCATGACTAACCAGCACTAACAATTTAATTGAGCACACCGAAAGAGAAGATCCAGAGCAATGTAAAGAAGACCCCAGGTGGGGTAACAGCAGGAAAGATAGAAGAAACAGATGATACCCCAGGTGGGGCAGAATTGGAACACTGGAACAGTGAATTGAATTTAAGTAAGGGATCAGATTAGTGCCGTTACTGCCAGATCACATGATGCAGCAATAGAAGCAGCGGGCAGAGGAGAAAGGATAGACTTGGGACTAAATATACAGATCCATCCATGGATCCGACTGATTTCATATATATTAGTCGTGGTGCAGTTAGAAATTGTCCTGACTTTGTAATGTATGACATGCAGGAAATGTAAATGGACTCGGGTGAAACGAATTGCAAAATACGTGGTTAAAACTGTTAATGCTTGTACTGTTCCTACGCCAAGCCTTTCAGATGATGACTTTAACAACCTGTTGGAAAAATCAAGTGTATGAATAATGAAGCAATCTTATAATGAATTGGGGAATACCTAAATATTAACTTTACTCATCTGATGCATATCTGGTGCCTCGACGGGTGGCCACTCCGACAGGATTCACACCAGACCATATGCAGCAAATGTGCGGCCTACCTGGAATAGCCAAAGGCCTGGGGGGGGGGTTACAGGAAAACCTTCATCACTTGTCCTATTTGATCGGGGAAAACCTATATATGTTTCTGACACACTATAAACCCACCAGATTATCACACTATCGTAGCGTAGAGAGCACACTCTCCAACCCCGCTTCAAGGGTCCTTTCCGGGGGTTGGAAGGGGGGGCTGAAGGGTCCAGCTTGTTCCCAATGAGTTCTGGGATACTTGACTATGTTAACCCTCTCAAAGGAGGGAATTGTAAGGAATAGCTGTTAAAGACAAAGATGGGTTTTTCTTCTTAGAGCAGAGACTGTCAACATGCAGCTGGGAACAGATAGCAGGAATGCAAACAAAATCGAATATCCAACATCAAAGACAAACAGAAGTGATAAGGGCATAGTAAAATGCAAGGAAACCAGCACATTTGTAGACTGCGAGATGCCACTTCACTAATTAAACTTCGGAATGTGTGTTCGCAGCACCTCAGTAGAGCCAATTTCTAAACACGGCCTGTCTCCCAGGAGATAAGGGTAGAAATTAAAAACCAACATTGTACTAGCTGCAGAAAACATGAATCACTGTGGCCTTGTAAGTCACCCTGCTCGTTCGACAGTTAAGGATAAGACATGTTTTCTCAACCAATAAACTAAGCCTACAATGGGGAAGAGATAACAGCTGGAATGAGAGGAGTGAGTTGAAACGACCAACATCTGTGACTGGCATGGTCAGGGGGCACCTGAGTTCAAGGGGATGGGCCCGACATTTGAGTGACTGACCACATAAACCAATAAAGAGTAACTGTTGTGACGCTGTTTATACGTATATGCCACATTCTGTAGTAGGTGAGTGTTGCTTATAGAATTGTATAATTTGAATGAACATCAGCTTGATCCTTATGAATGCACCTCATGCTCGAGGAAGCGGGGTGGGTCTACATTATGAGCAAGTTTCTCTTAGTTGTTTTAATACATTCTGAGCTTGTCCTCAATTCTGTCTCAGTCTGAGATTTCTCCAAAATTCGAATCTAAGTGTGTTACACGGTGGCTGGCTGCAGTGAGAGACAGTTCAGGATGGACTGTGAAACAATGTCTGCTGGTGTGTAATTGTGAGGAAGGGTGTTAGCTCTTACGATGTGGAATATGTATGGGTAGAACTGAGAAGTACCAAGAGGCAGAAAAGGTTAGTGTGAGTGGTATATAGGCCTCCAAACAGTAATGCGGAGGTTGGGGATGATATTAAAAGAGAAATTAGAGAAGCGTGCAACAAGGGTACAGCAGTCATCATGGGTGACTTTAAACTACAGATAGATTGGGCTAACCAAATTAGTAACAATACTGTGGAGGAGGAATTCCTGGAGTGTTTACAGGATGGTTTCCTGGACCAATATGTCGAGGAACCAACCAGAGATCAGGCCATCTTAGACTGGGTATTATGTAAAGAGAAAGGATTAATTAGCAATATTGTTGTACGAGGCCCCTTCGGTCGGAGCGATCATAATATGATAGAATTCTTCATTAAGATGGACAATGAAGTAGTTGACTCAGAGACTCGGGTCCTGAATTTAAATAAAGGAAACTACGATGGTCTGAGGCGCGAGTTGGGTAGGATTGATTGGGGAATGTCACTCAAAGTGTTGACGGTGGATAGGCAATGGCAAACATTCAAAGACCGCATGGATGAACTACAGAATTTGTTCATCCCAGTTTGGCATAACAAAAAAACAAAAAAGCTGACTCAACCATGGCTAACAAGGGATATTAGGGATAGCATAAGATCCATGGAGAGGACATATAAATTGGTCAGAAAAAGCAGTAAACCTGATGATTGGGAGCAGTTTCAGATTCAACAAAGGAGGACAAAGGGATTAATTAAGAAAGGGAAAATAGAATATGAGAGTAAGCTTGCAGGGAACATAAACATTGACTGTAAAAGTTTTTATAGGTTTGATGAAGAGAAAAAGATTGGTGAAGTCAAGCGTAGGTCCCTTGCAGTCAGAAGCAGGGGAATTTATAATGGGGAACAAAGAAATGGCTAACCAATTAAATACATATTTTGGTTCTGTCTTCAAAAGGAGGACACAAATAGCCTCCCAGAGATGTCGGGGAATACAGGGTCTGAAGAAAGGGAGGAACTGAAAAAATCAGTATTTGTAGGGAAATGGTGTTAAGGAAATTGATGGGATTGAAGGCCGATAAATAGCCAGGGCCTGATAATCTACATCGTAGGCTACTTAAGGAAGTGGCCCCAGAAATAGCAGATGCATTGCTGATCATCTTCCAACATTCGATGGAATCTGGAATGGTACCCATGGATTGGAGAGTCGCTAATGTTACCCCACTATTCAAAAAAAGGTGGTAGAGAGAAAATGGGGGAATTACAGACCGGTAAGCCTGACATCGGTAGTGGGGAAAATGCTAGAGTCCATTATAAAAGTCTTATAGCAGAGCACTTGGAAAACAGTGACAGGATTGGACAAAGTAAACATGGATTTACAAAAGTTAAATCGTGCATGACTAATCTACTGGAATTTTTTGAGGATGTAACTAGTAAAATAGATAAGGGAGAACCAGTGGATGTGGTGTATTTGGACTCTCAGAAGGCTTTCAATAAGGTCCCGCATAAGAGATTAGCATGTAAAGTTATGCACATAGGATTGGGGGCAAGGCATTGACTTGGATCGAGAACTGGTTGGCAGACAGAAAGCAAAGAGTTGGAATAAAGAGATCTTTTTCCGAGTGGCAGGCAGTGACTAGTGGGGTACTGATGCGCTATCAATTACTCATAAAAGACGGAGAGTTAGGAGAGTAACTAAAGGCTTTTATTAGCAAAGAACAGAGCATGCCTCTCGTGGTTGACTGGGTTCCAAGAAGGCAGGGGGCTGCAGGTCAATCACCTTTATACCTGGGCCTGTGGGTGGAGCCAGCCGAGACATGTTGAGGCATGCATAGGTACAACAGTGTGTAACAACAACAACAACAACAGTGGTTTACCACATTCACCCCTTGTTTAAAATTGAGTCCGGCGGGGTGAAGTGTACTACAGGTTCGTGTAAGTAAGTCTATCAGGTGGCCTTGTATGCCGTCCTGATCGTCGTGGTGGAGGCGGTGATGGTGCAGCATCCAACATTGAGTCTGGCATCTCATTGAGTGGTTGGGTGGTCAATGACGGGTCCTGGGGCTGCGGTATGCCGTCTAGCGGGGTTGGGTTGTGGGTAGTGGTGGATGGCAATGGTAGTGTTTCAGGGGCACCCAAAGGTGCAAGATCTCGTGTGGGGGCTGTGTCCTCCCGCCCGTCCGGGTACGCTACGTAAGCGTACTGGGGGTAGGCGTGGGTAGTGGTGGGTGGCGAGGGGGGTGTTTCGGGAGCACCCGAAGGTGCGAGGTCTCGTATGGAGACTGTGTCCTCCCGCCCGTCCGGGTACACCACGTAAGCATACTGAGGGTTGGCATGGAGGAGGCTCACCCTCTCGACCAGGGGGTCCGTCTTATGGGACCTCACGTGCTTCCGCAGTAGGACGGGTCCTGGAGAAGTCAGCCATGTCGGTAACGAGATCCCCGATGTGGACTTCCTGGGGAAGGAGAACATTCTCTCGTGAGGGGTAGCATTGGTGGCTGTACAGAGCAGTGACCGAATGGAATGGAGCGCCGCAGGGAGGACTTCCTGCCAGCGAGAGGTCGGAAGGCCCTTAGATTTCAAGTTTAAAAGGACTGCCTTCCAGACCGTCGCATTCTCCCTTTCCACCTGGCCATTCCCCCGGGGGTTGTAGCTGGTGGTCCTGCTTGTAGCGATACCTCTCGAGAGCAGGTACTGCCAGAGTTCGTCGCTCATAAAGGATGAGCCCCTGTCGCTATGAATATAGCTAGGGAAACCGAACAAGGCGAAGAGGTCATTCAGACATTTAATGACTGTGGTACTGGTCATGTCTGAGCAAGAGATGGCAAACGGGAAATGGGAGTACCCATCAATTATGTTGAGGAAGTACACATTGCGGTCGGAGGAAGGGAGGGGCCCTTTAAAATCGACGCTCAGCCGTTCAAAGGGGCGCGTGGCTTTGATCAGGCTTGCTCTGTCTGGCCGATAAAAATGCGGTTTGCACTCGGCACAGATTTGGCAGTTCCTGGTCATGGTCCTGACCTCCTCGATGGAGTAGGGCAGGTTACGGGATTTGATGAAGTGAAAAAACCTGATGACCCCCGGGTGGCAGAGGTCATTGTGGAGGGTCTTCAGTCTATCGACCTGCGCGTTGGTGCATGTACCACGTGATAGGGCATCTGGGGGCTCATTGAGTTTCCCGGGCCGGTACAAGATATCGTAATTGTAGGTGGAGAGTTCGATTCTCCACCTCAAGATCTTGTCGTTCTTGATTTTGCCCCTCTGCTTATTATTAAACATAAAAGCTACTGAACGCTGGTCAGTGAGCAGGGTAAATCGTTTTCCGGCCAGGTAATGCCTCCAATGTCGCACAGCTTCCACAATGGCCTGGGCCTCCTTTTCGACAGAGGAGTGTCGAATCTCGGGGCCCTGGAGGGTCCTTGAGAAAAAGGCCACGGGTCTCCCCGCCTGGTTAAGGGTTGCAGCTAGGGCAAAGTCGGATGCGTCGCTCTCCACTTGGAAAGGGATGGACTCATCCACTGCGTGCATTGTGGCCTTCGCAATATCTCCTTTTATGAGAGTGAAGGCTGCACAGGCCTCTGCTGTCAGGGGGAAGGAGGTGGACTTGATGAGGGGTCTGGCTTTGTCCGCATAGTTGGGCACCCACTGAGCATAGTACGAGAAAAACCCTAGGCATCTCTTCAGTGCTTTTTGGCAGTGGGGGAGGGGGAGCTCCATAAGGGGGCGCATCCTGTCGGGGTCGGGGCCGATGACTCCGTTCTCCACTACACAGCCAAGAATGGCAAGGCGCTTGGTACGAAACATACATTTGTCCTTGTTGTATGTTAGGTTCAGCCGCTGGGCCATACGGAGGAATTTCTCTAGATTAACATCATGGTCCTGCTGGTCGCGGCCGCAGATGGTGACGTTGTCTAGATAGGGGAAAGTGGCCTGGAGCGCGTTCTGGTCGACCATCCGGTCCATCTCCCGTTGGAAGACTAAAACCCCATTGGTGACGCCGAAGGGAACTCTGAGGAAGTGGTAGAGACGACCGTCAGCTTCAAAAGCTGTGTACTGGCGGTCCTCAGCCCTGATGGGGAGCTGGTGGTATGCCGACTTCAGATCAATCGTCGAGAACACCCGGTATTGTGCTATCTGATTGACCATGTCAGATATGCGGGGGAGTGGGTATGCATCTAGCTGGGTGTAGCGATTGATCGTCTGGCTGTTGTCAATAACTAGGCGCTGTTTTTCGCCAGTCTTCACTACCACCACTTGTGCTCGCCATGGGCTGGTGCTACTTTCAATAATCCCTTCCTTCAGGAGTCTTGCTACCTCGGATTTAATGAAGCTCCTATCCCCGGCACTGTAACGCCTGCTTTTGGTAGCGATGGGATTACAGTCGCGGGTGAGGTTAGCGAACAAGGGGGGGGGGACTTTAAGGGTGGAGAGGCTGCAAATGGTGTGCGGCGGGCGATTTAAAAGCTGCTGGCTGCAGACTGTGAGTGGGGGGAGGGGTCCGTCATACGCTAATGTGACACTCTTAAGGTGGCACTGAAAATCCAACCCCAGTAGAACGGCAGCGCAAAGATGGGGCAGGACCAGGAGTTTAAAATTTTTGTATTCTGTGCCCCTTACTGAAAGGGTCACTACACAGTAGCCACTGACGTCCGCTGACTGGGCTTTGGAAGCCAAAGAGATCCGATGTCGCGTCGGCAGGACCGGGAGAGAGTAACTGCACACCGTGTCAGGGTGGATAAAGCTTTCCGTGCTCCCGCTGTCAAAAAGGCAGGTAGTGGCACGGCCATTTACCGTAATGTCCATCATGGACCTGGACAGTTGATGAGGGAGAGATTGGTCCAGCGTCACGGAGGCCAGCGTATGGTCGAGCGAGTCGAGGTGGTCGTCAGGTGAGGCGGTGGTTGAGTCCGGGTCCCCCGTGGTTGAAGTTGGAGACGTCCAAGATGGCGGACAAAATGGCCACGCGGCTGGGGGAGCCCAAGATGGCGGACAAGATGGCTGCCCCCACGGTTTGCACACGGCGCTGCTGGCGTTAGCGGTTTTACCTTTGCAGGCGCTGACATAGTGTCCTTTCTTCCCGCAGCCGGAGCAGGTAGCGTTTCTCGCCGGGCAGCATGCTCTGGGGTGTTTTGCCTGGCCACAAAAATAACATTTCTGTGCCTTGGACATCGCAGCAGCAGTTGAAGGTGGCGGTCCCATGACCCAAGGTTGTGGCGTCCACGTTGCGGAGCGGTTAGGGGAGAAGGCGTCCATATTCCTGTGGGCCGTGTCGAGCGAGAGCGCGAGGGACACTGCCTTTCTCAGGTCCATTTCTCCCTTTTCCAACAGTCTCTGCCGGGAGTAGTCGGACCTTAGACCCGCAACGAAAGCATCTCGGATCAGTCCCTCTGTGTGTGCTGCGGCTGATACTTCTTTGCAATCGCAGTCTCGGCCGAGTATCCGTAGTGCCCGTAGGAAGGCCTCCACCGATTCCCCGGGCTGCTGTCTGTGGGATCTTAAGAGGTGCCTGGCATAGACCGTATTTACCGGGCGTGCGTATTGCCCTTTTAGCAGATCGATAGCCGCCGCGTAGGTCGTCGCGTCCAGGATTATTGTAAAAACTTGGTGGCTCACCTTTGAGGCCAGGATTTCCAACTTGTTTTCGTCCAGGGTCACAGTTGAGGCTTGCAGGTAGGCCTCAAAGCAACGCAGCCAATGCACAAATTTGGTAGCCGAACCCGCTTCTTGGGGGTCTAGGTCCAGGCATGTTGGTCTGAGGGCTCGCAGCAGCTCCTGCTGCTCAGCGTTTGGTGCAGCAGCCTGCTGTTCAGCGTTTGGTGCAGCAGCCTGCTGTTCAGCGTTTGTCGACATTTTGTTTTTGCTAATAAAATTGATGCGCTATCAGTTACTCATAAAAGATGGAGAGTTAGGAGAGTAACTAAAGGCTTTTATTAGCAAAGAACAGAGCATGCCTCTCGTGGTTGACTGGGTTCCAAGAAGGCAGGGGGCTGCAGGTCAATCACCTTTATACCTGGGCCTGTGGGTGGAGCCAGCCAAGACATGTTGAGGCATGCATAGGTACAACAGTGTGTAACAACAACAACAACAGTGGTTTACCACAGGTACTACATGGATCAGTCCTTGGACCCCAGCTATTCACAATATATATTAAAGATCTAGCCAGGGGAACTAGATGAAATATCTCCAAATTTGCAGATGACACAAAGCTGGGTGGGCGTGTGTGCTGTGAGGAGGATGCTGACAAACTCCAGGATGATTTGGACAGGTTGGGTGATTGGGCAGAAGCATGGCAGATGCAATATACCGTGGATAAATGTGAGGTTATCCACTTTGGTGGCAAAAACAGGAAGGCAGATTATTATCTAAATGGCAATAGATTGGGAGAAGGGGAAGTGCAACGAGACCTGGGTGTCCTTGTGTACCAGTCGCTGAAGGTAAGCATGCAGGTGCAGCAGGCGGTTAAGAAGGCAAATGGTATGTTGGCCTTTATAGCGAGAGTGTTTGAGTACAGGAACAAGGATGTCTTGCTGCAGTTGTACAGGGCCTTGGTGAGGCCACATCTTGAGTATTTTGTGCAGTTTTGGTCGACTTATCTGTTGAATGATGTTCTTTCCTTGGAAGGAGTTCAGCGAAGATTCACCAGGCTGATACCTGGGATGGCATGAATGACGAATGAGGAGAGATTGGGTCGATTGGGCTTGTACTCGCTGGAGTAGAGAAGAATAAGAGGGGATCTCATTGAAACTTATAAAATGCTGTCAGGACTGGACAGACTAGATGCAGAAAGGGTGTTCCCGATGGGCGGGGATTCCAGAACCAGTGGTCACAGCCTAAGGATAAGGGGCAGGCCATTTAGGACATAAATGAGGAGGAATTTCTTTACCCAGAGAGTGGTTAAACTGTGGAATTCTCGACCACAGAAACCAATAGAGGCCAATACATTAAGTATATTCAAGAAGGAGTTAGATATATTTCTTAAGGCTAAAGGGATCAAGGGGTATGGGGAGAAAGCAGGGGCCGGGTACTGAATTTGGATGATCAGCCATGATCACATTGAAAGGTGGAGCAGGCTCGAGGGGCCGAATGGCCTACTCCTGCTCCTATCTTCTATGTTTCTGGGTGGCGGGCTGCAGTGAGAGACATTTCAGGATGGACGGTGAAACAGTGTCTGTTGGTGTGTTCCAGGGTGGCGGGGTGCAGGGAGCGACAGTTCAGGATGGGCTGTGAAACTGTCTGTTGGTGTGTTCCAGGGTGGCGGGGTGCAGTGAGGCACATTTCAGGATGGACCATGAAATAATGTCTGTTGATGTGTTGCAGGGTGGCGGGGTACAGTGAGGGACAGTTCAGGATGGACTGTGAAACACTGTCTGTTGATGTGTTCCAGGGTGGCGGGGTGCAGTGAAGGACAGTTCAGGATGGACTGTGAAACAAGGTCTGTTGGTGTGTTCCAGAGTGGCGGGTTGCAGTGAGGAATACTTCAGGAGGTAATGTGAATCAGGGTCTGTTGGTGTGTTCCAGGTTGTCGGGGTGCAGTGAGGGACAGTTCAGGATGGGCCGTGAAACAGTGTCTGTTGGTGTGTTCCAGGGTGGCGGGGTGCAGTGAGGGGCAGTTCAGGATGGACTGTGAAACACTGTCTGTTGGTGTATTCCAGGGTGGCGGGGTGCAGTGAGAGGCAGTTTTGGATGAACTGTGAAACACTGTCTGTTGATGTGTTCCAGGTTGGCGGGGTGCAGTGAGAGACATGTCAGGTTGGCCTGTGAATCAGTGTCTGTTGGTGTGTTGCAGGGTGGTAGGGTGCAGTGCAGGACAGTTCCGGATGGACTGTGAATCAGTGTCTGTTGGTGTGTTCCAGGATGGCAGGGTGCAGTGCCGGACAGTTCCGGATGGACTGTGAATCAGTGTCTGTTGGTGTGTTCCAGGATGGCAGGGTGCAGTGCCGGACAGTTCAGGATGGAATGTGAAACAGTTTCTGTTGGTGTGTTCCAGGGTGGTGTGGTTCAGTGAGGGACAGTTCAGGATGGACTGTGAATCAGTGTCTGTTGGTGTGTTCCAGGGTGGTGTGGTTCAGTGAGGGACAGTTCAGGATTGACCGTGAAACAGTTTCTGTTGGTGTGTTCCAGGGTGGTGTGGTTCAGTGAGGGACAGTTCAGGATGGACTGTGAAACAGTTTCTGTTGGTGTGTTCCAGGGTGGTGTGCTTCAGTGAGGGACAGTTCAGGATGGACTGTGAAACAGTTTCTGTTGCTGTGTTCCAGTGTGGCGGGGTGCAGTGAGAGACAGTTCAGGATGGCCTGTGAATCTGTGTCTGTTGGTGTGTTCCAGGGTGGTGTGGTTCAGTGAGGGACAGTTCAGGATGGACTGTGAATATGTGTCTGTTGGTGTGTTCCAGTGTGGTGTGGTTCAGTGAGGGACAGTTCAGGATGGACTGTGAAACAGTTTCTGTTGGTGTGTTCCAGGGTGGTGGGGTTCAGTGAGGGACAGTTCAGGATGGACCTTGAAACAGTTTCTGTTGGTGTGTTCCAGGGTGGTGTGGTTCAGTGAGGGACAGTTCAGGATGGACTGTGAATATGTGTCTGTTGGTGTGTTCCAGTGTGGTGTGGTTCAGTGAGGGACAGTTCAGGATGGACTGTGAAACAGTTTCTGTTGGTGTGTTCCAGTGTGGCGGGGTGCAGTGAGAGACAGTTCAGGTTGGCCTGTGAATCTGTGTCTGTTGGTGTGTTCCAGGGTGGCGGGGTGTAGAGACAGTCCAGGATGGACTGTGAAAATTAACCTTGCGCTAATGCAGAAACTCATTCGACTTTTTCATGATTTAACTATTTTAATGATCAGGTTCACTGGAGATTTGAGCATTTTCATGAACTCCTCTCTGAATTTAGTCTGGGTCACTCCATAAATACAAGTGTTGGTGCAGCAGCTCAGGAGCTGGAGCATGTTTCCGCTTTCCTGGAGAATGAACTTTGGATCATTGAATCCCGAGATCTTATAAACGTTCGTTATTCGCACATACAGGAAATTTACAAAATAGGTCATCCATAACAGGATGAAACTTCCCGAGATGGCGAAGAGTAAAACGATGGACTTTCTCCGGCTCTCCATCTCTGGGTCGCTCTGATTCTCTCCATTGCTGTGGGCCCGGAGTCTCCTGCGGGCTCTATTGGCCGCTAGAATGTGTCTGACGGTCAGAGCATTGAACAGGAGCATCAGGAGGAACGGGGCACAGGGGTTTAAAATACGGTCGAACCAGTCAAACGCTGCCCATGCAAGTTCAGAAATAAAACTTTGCTTAATGTTGCAGTACCACGGGACACCGTTAATTATATACAAAGGCTCATATACAAAGTACCAGGGGATGTTTTTTACACAGCTCACGGCACAGATCGCTCCTATTACAATGGCAGCCGTTTTGTCGGTGCAATATTTTGTTTTCAGCTTCTGGCAACAAATGGCCACAAATCGATCGAAGGTGAAAGCGACCGTCAGCCAGACAGAGCTGTCCCTGGCTGCATAGAGTAGAGCGATTTTTAGGCTACAGACTGGAGTGATAGACAGGAAAAGAACTGGAAAATAAATGACACTGATCCGGTTTAATATCACAGCGGTGATAATGACCAGGAGATCCGTCACCGCCATGGACACCAGGTACCGAGTGACACATTTGGAGAGACCGCACCTTCCTCGGGACAGGGTCACAATCGTCACCAGGTTAGCTGTGGGTGGAAAAGAACAGGTGACTCAAACAGTGTTTTACTCGGAAGTTGTCACTCTTTACCTATGGACTTAATTTGAATTTAAATAAAATTAATCATCGGACATAAGAACTGGGTGAGTTTTTACTTTTACCGCCGTGCAGTCGCGGTTCTAACACCCGATTTTACACTTCTACTGACGCGTCGCCTGAGCACTCACTGAGGCTCACCATTGATTTCCGTCCGGAGCGGATCCCTAAACGGAGCTAGGCCCCAACTGATCTGTTTGCGAGGAAGGTGACCCCAACAGATAGGGCGCTGGCCATAGCCGGACATAGCCCTCATCAGGAACAGGTTTCCAGACAATGATCGTGCATTTGCCGGGCGGAGTGAGCTTCCGGAAACAAAGAGACCGGACGAGCCAGTGACAGTGAGCGGAGTGAGGGGTGGAAAGTGCACGGGGTGTTGAACAGCGCTGGCTGGCAGGAGGCTGAGAGAACCGTGTTGGAAGAGCAGTGTCAGAGTCAATCGCCGGATCAAGATCCAGAGAACTTCAACCGAAAGAAGGAATGACCACAAAAGAACAGCAAGGATTTCGGGAAATAGGCCGGATGGTAGGGTCGATGCAGCTTACTAACTAACTAACTAACTAACTATTTGATGTTCATTAACTATTACCAACAGCTGATTGGCATGTTACTTTTCTTCAATAAATAATATCCATTAAATGCAATAATATTTCCTTTATTATTACATCCAGTTCCCAATATTGTAAGTTTTTGAATTCAGCCCGCTCTGTAGGTATTCAGTGAATTGAGTACATCCGCTGGGCGGAAATGGAGCTAGCAATCATGGCAATCATTTTAGAAATCAATTATTTAATTGATGATTAAACCAGGTCAATGTTATAGCTGCACATTAGTGAGTAATGAACTACTTTCCAAAGCCCGTGCAGTATGACGCCTCACACCTTTTAATGGGAATACACGGAATCAGACGCCGTATATCCGGAGTGTTTTTCAGAGAAATCAAAGGGTTGGTCTCATGAATTGAGAAGGATATTTTTGCCAAAACCGCAGGAGCGTTGCCTGATCTTTGAATAGAGTCTGAGGGTACTTAAGGGGAACCTGGCTCAACGTAATAGGGGATCATGGCTAGAGATCTTTACATCTCATCTGATGAATAGCAGCTCTGACAATGCCGCTCACCGTCAATCGTGTACTGGACGGTCTGCCGAGATTGGAATTTCAAATCCCAGTGATCCAGGCTGAGAATCTTCTCTCTGTGTATACAGATTACAGTGTATTGTTGCAGAGGATCGTCACAGATTGGGAAATCAAATCCTGGAGATCTACACTGAGATCCTGCTCTCATAATAAACAAATAACAATATATTTTCACCAACATTCTGTTGTTATGGAGGATCGCCCTAGCTTGGGAACTCAAATCCCGGAGATATAAAATCCGGCTGTCTTAATACACAAATAACAAGGTATTTCCAGCATCACTTTATTGTTATGGGGGATCGCCCTAGGTTTGAACACAAATCCCAGAGATTTAATCTGAGATCCTGTTGTCTTAATACACAAATAACAATGTAGCCCTACCATCGCTCTACTGTTATGGAGAGACAGTTTGGATTTGGTTTTCAAATCCAGGAGATCTACACTGAGATTCTGCTGTCTTAATACACAAATAACAATGTATTTCCACCATCACTCTACTGTTATGGAGGATCGCCCTAGATTTGAACTCAAATCCTGGAGATGCACACTGAGATCCTGCTGTCCTAACACACAAATAACAATATATTTCCACCATCGCTCTACTGTTTGGAGGATCGCCCTAGATTGAGCTTTCAAATCCCGGAAAAGTACAATGAGATCCTGCTGTCTTAATACACAAATAACAATGTATTTCCACCATCTCTCTGTTGTAATGGAGGGTCACCCTAGATTGGGCTTTCAAATCCCGGAAAAGTACAATGAGATCCTGCTGTCTTAATACACAAATAACAATGTATTTCCACGATCGGTCTACTATTATGGAGGATCGCACTAGATTGGGAACGCAAATCCCAGAGATGTACACTGAGATCCTGCTGTCTTAATACGCAAATAACGATGGCCCAGAAATTCGGGTCCCAACGCATGAGTACGCACGGGGTACTCACGCGTGGACCCGATGGAAGTGCCGGTTTCTTGCATGCACTGCGCATGCGCGGGCAACCGTCACTTCCGTTCCTCTGATTGAAGGGGTTCAGAGGTCGAACGCGTGCGCGTAGGAGTCTGCGCGTGAGCTTTGAACTTACATTTTTTTTGCAGGTTTCTCCGTGATGGTAAGTCTTTAGATTTTAGAAATGTAAAAACCAGGCATAAGGCCAGCATTTTAAAAGTTAAGTGGTCAATTAATTAAAATTAAAACATTTTTTCCACAGTATATTATTTTTAAATAATTTAAAGCAAGGTAAGTATATTTTTAACATCTTTTTTTATAAAATTATTTTTTTCAAAAATTTAAATCACTGTTTTAAAATAGTTATTGAATGTAATTTATAGTTTATTTAAAAAGTGTGATTTAAAAAAAAAAATTATTTGAAGGTTTACTGTTATTTTGGGGCCTGTATATTCATTAGTTTAGACAGGTCTTTCAATCTTATGAATGGGCTATTCCCTCCTCTGATTGGCTGCCCATGGCTCACGTGATCCTAGGGGACACATCACACTAACTACGCCCCTGGGACACGCATGCACAGCACGCTGGGAGTTGGAGCAGGCCCCGGAGCGGAATTCCACGGGAGCCCCGAGCTCAACTGCCGGCGCGCAAGGTAAGTGTAGGTCGGGTGCTTGCACCCGCGGGAAGCCCCCGACCCGAATTACTGGGTCATTCTATTTCCAGCATTACGCTATTGTTATGGAGTATCGCTCTAGATTAGGAAACCAAATCCCGGAGATTTAATCTGAGATCCTGCTGTCTTAATACAGAAATAACAAGGTATTTCCACCATCACTCTGCTGTTAAGGAGGATCGCCCAAGATTGAGAACCCAAATCTCAAGAGATTTAAACTGATATCCTGCTGTCTTATTACACAAATAGCAATGAATTTCCACCATCACTCTTTTGTTATGCAGGATCGGCCTAGATTGGGAACCCAAATCCCAGAGATATAAACTGTGATCCTGCTGTTTTGAAACAGAAATAACAATGTATTTCCAGCATCACTCTACTGTTATCGAGGATCGACATAGATTGGGAACTCAAATCCCGGAGGGCTACACTGAGATCCTGCTGTCCTAACACACAAATAACAATGTATTTCCACCATCGCTCTACTGTTATGGAGGATCGCCCTAGATTGGGAACCCAAATCTCAGAGATTTAAACTGAGATCCTGCTGTCTTAATGCACAGATCACAATGTATTTTCACCATCACTCTATTGTTATGGAGGATCGCCCTAAATTGGGAACCCAAATCCCAGAGATTTAAACTGTGATCCTGCTGTCTTGATACAGAAATAACAATGTATTTTCACCATCGCTCTACTATTATGGAGGATCGCCCTACATTGGGAACTCAAATCCCAGAGGGCTACACTGAGAACCTGCTGATTTAATGCACAGATAACAATGTATTTTCACCATCGCTCTATGGATATGGAGGATTGCTCTAGATTGGGAACTCAAATCCCAGAGATTTAAACTGAGACCCTGCTGTCTTAATACACAAATAACAATGTATTTCCACCATCACTCTGTTGTTATCGAGTATCGCCCTAGATTTGGAATCCAAATCCCAGAGATTTAAACTGAGATCCTGTTGTCTTAATACACAAATAAAAATGTATTTCCACAATCGCTCTGCTGTTTTGGAGGATCGCCCAAGATTGGGAACGCAAATCACAGAGATTTATACTGTGGACCTGCTGTCTTAATACACAAATAACAATGTATTTCCACTATCACTCTGTTGTTATGAAGGATCGCACTAGATTGGGAACGCAAATCCCAGAGAGGTATACTGAGATCCTGCTGTCTTAATACGCAAATAACAATGGCCCAGAAATTCGGTCCCAACACGTGAGTACGCATGGGGTACTCACACGTGGACCCGATGGAAGTGCCGGTTTCTTGCATGCACTGCGCATGCGCGGGAAACCGGCACTTCCGTTCCTCTGAACGAAGGGGTTCAGAGGTCGAACGCGTGTGCACGGGAGTCTGCGCGTGCGCTTTGAACGTACGTTTTTTTTACAGGTTTTTCCGTGAGGGTAAGTCTTTAGATTTTAGAAATGTAAAAACCAGGCGTAAGGCCAGCATTTTAAAAGGTAAGTGGTCAATTAATTAAAATTAAAACATTTTTTCCACAGGTTTATTATTATTTTAAATACTTTAAAGGAAGGTAAGTTTATTTTTAGCCCAGTTTTTTTATTAAATTCTTTTTTTCAAAAATTTAAATTATTGTTTAAAATAGTTATTTAATGTAATTTATAGTTTATTTAAAAAGTATGATTTAAAAAAAAATTATTTGAATGTTTACTGTTATTTTGGGGCCAATTATGAATGGGCTTTTCCCTCCTCTGATTGGTTGCCCATGGCTCACGTGAGCCCAGGGGATGCATCACACTAACTACACCCCTGGGAAATGCAAGCACAGCGCACCGAGAGTTGGAGCAGGCCCCGGAGCGGAATCCACGGGAGCCCAGAGCTCAACTGCAAGTTAAGTGCGGGTCGGGGGCTTGCACCCAAATTACTTTATTTCCAGCATTACGCTATTGTTATGGAGTATCGCTCTAGATTGGGAACCCAAATCCCGGAGATTTAATCTGAGATCCTGCTGTCTTAATACACAAATAACAAGGTATTTCCACCATCACTCTGCTGTTGAGGAGGATCGCCCAAGATTGGGAACCCAAATCACAGACATTTAAACTGAGATCCTGCTGTCTTAATACACAAATAACAATGAATTTCCACCATCACTCTATTGTTATGCAGGATCGGCCTGGATTGGGAAACCAAATCCCAGAGATATAAACTGTGATCCTGCTGTTTTGAAACAGAAATAACAATGTATTTCCAGCATCACTCTACTGCTATTGAGGATCGACATAGATTGGGGAAACAAATCCAAGAGGACTACATTGAGACCCTGCTGTCCTAACACACAAATAACAATGTATTTCCACCATTGCTCTACTGTTATGGAGAATCGCCCTAGAGTGGGAACCCAATTCCCAGAGATTTAAACTGAGATCGTGCTGTCTTAATGCACAAATCACAATGTATTTCCGCCATCACTCTATTGATATGGAGGATCGCCCTAAATTGTGTACCCAAATCCCAGAGATTTAAACTGTGATCCTGCTGTCTTGATACAGAAATAACAATGTATTTCCAGCATCACTCTACTGCTATTGAGGATCGACATAGATTGGGAACACAAATCCCAGAGGGCTACACTGAGACCCTGCTGTCCTAACACACAAATAACAATGTATTTCCACCATTGCTCTACTGTTATGGAGAATCGCCCTACATTGGGAACTCAAATCCCAGAGATTTAAACTGAGTTTCTGCTGTCTTAATACACAAATAACAATGTATTTCCACCATCACGCTTTTGTTATGGAGGATCACCCTAGATTGGGCTTTCTAATCCCGGAGAAGTACAATGAGATCCTGCTGTCTTAATACACAAATAACAATGTGTTTCCACGATCGCTCTACTGTTATGGGGGATCGCCCAAGATTGGGAACGCAAATCCCAGAGATGTACACTGAGATCCTACTGTCTTAATACGCAAATAACAATGGCCCAGAAATTCGGCTCCCAATGCGTGAGTACACACGGTGTAATCACGCGTGGACCCAATGGAAGTGCCGGTCTCTTGCATGCACTGTACATGCGCGGGAAACCTGCACTTCCGTTCCTCTGAAGGAAGGGGTTCAGAGGTCGAACACGTGTGCGCGGGAGTCTGCGCGTGCGCTTTGAACTTACGTTTTTTTTACAGGTTTTTCCGTAAGGGCAAGTCTTTAGATTTTAGAAATGTAAAAACGAGGTGTAAGGCCAGCATGTTAAAAGGTAAGTGGCCAATTAATTAAAAATAAAACATTTTTTCCACAGGTTTATTATTTTTAAATACTTTAAAGCAAGGAAAGTTTATTTTTAGCCCCGCTTTTAATAAAATTATTTTTTTCAAAAATTTATATTATTGTTTAAAATAGTTATTTAATGTAATTTATAGTTAACTAGCTGAAGTGCCCGGCGGTGCCGAGGGTCTTTTGAGGGCATGTTGTTGTTGGAAGAGAGAGAGAGAGCGACTGAGGGGAAGAGAGAGAGCGACTGGGGGGAAGAGAGAGAGCGACTGGGGGGAAGAGAGAGAGCGACTGGGGGGAAGAGAGAGAGCGACTGGGGGGAAGAGAGAGAGCGATGGGGGGGAAGAGAGAGAGCGACTGGGGGGAAGAGAGAGAGTGACTGGGGGAAGAGAGAGAGCGACTGGGGGGAAGAGAGAGGGCGACTCGGGGGAAAAAAGAGAGCGACTGGGGGGAAGAGAGAGAGCGACTGGGGGAAGAGAGAGAGCGACTGGGGGGAAGAGAGAGAGCGACTGGGGGAAGAGAGAGAGCGATGGGGGGGAAGAGAGAGAGCGACTGGGGGGAAGAGAGAGAGTGACTGGGGGAAGAGAGAGAGCGACTGGGGGGAAGAGAGAGGGCGACTCGGGGGAAAAAAGAGAGCGACTGGGGGGAAGAGAGAGAGCGACTGGGGGGAAGAGAGAGAGTGACTGGGGGAAGAGAGAGAGCGACTGGGGGGAAGAGAGAGGGCGACTCGGGGGAAAAAAGAGAGCGACTGGGGGGAAGAGAGAGAGCGACTGGGGGAAGAGAGAGAGCGACTGGGGGGAAGAGAGAGAGCAAATGGGGGGAAGAGAGAGCGACTGGGGGAAGAGAGAGAGCGACTGGGGGGAAGAGAGAGAGCGACTGGGGGGAAGAGAGAGAGCGACTGGGGGGAAGAGAGAGGGTGACTGGGGGGAAGAGAGAGAGCGACTGGGGGGAAGACAGAGAGCGACTGGGGGCAAGAGAGAGAGCGACTGAGGGCAAGAGAGAGAGCGACTGAGGGGAAGAGAGAGTGCGACTGGGGGAAGAGAGAGCGACTGTGGGGAAGAGAGAGCGCGATTGGGGGGAATAGAGAGAGCGACTGGTGGGAAGAGAGAGCGACTGGGGGGATGAGAGAGAGCGAGAGACTGGGGGGAAGAGAGAGAGCGACTGGGGGGGAGAGAGAGAGCGACTGGGGGGAAGAGAGAGCGACTGGGGGGAAGAGAGAGAGCGACAGGGGAAGAGAGAGAGCGACTGGGGGGAAGAGAGTGAGTGACTGGGGGGAAGGGAGGGAGGAAAGGGGAGGGGGGAGGAAAGGGGAGGGGCGAGGAAAGGGGAGGGGGAGGATAGTGGGAGGGGAGGGGGGAGGAAAGGGGGAGGGGAGGGTGGAGGAAAGGGGAGGGGGGGAGGAAAGGGGGAGGTGAAGGGGAGGAAAGGGGGAGGCGGAGGGGAGGAGGGAGGAAAGGGGGAGGGGGGAGGAAAGGGGGGGAGGGGAGGGGGGATGGGAGGGGTGAGGAAAGGGGGAGGGGAGGGGGGAGGCAAGGGGGAGGGGTGAGGAAAGAGGGGGAGGGGGGAGGCAAGGGGGAGGGGTGAGGGAAGAGGGGGGATGGGGAGAGGGGAGGGGGTAGAGGGGAAGGGGGATGGGGTAGAGGGGAGGGAGGGGGGAGGGGGAAGAGGGTTGGGGGGAAGAAGGGGGAGGGGGAATAAGGGGGAAGGGGGAGGGGGGAAGAAGGGGGAGGGGGAAGAAGGGGGAGGGGGAAGAAGGGGGAGGGGGAAGAAGGGGGAGGGTGGAAGAAGGGTGAAGAGGGAGGGGGGAAGGGGGAGGGGGAAGAAGGGGAAGAGGGGGGAGGGGGAGGGAGGGGGAAGGGGGAGGGGGGAAGAAGGGGGAGAGGGGAAGAGGGGGTGGGGGGAAGAAGGGGGAGGGGGTAGAGGGGGGAGGGGGGAAGAAGGGGGATGGGGGAAGAAGGGGGAGGGGGGAAGGAGGGGGGAGGGGGGTAAGAAAGGGGAGGGGCGAAGGAGGGGGGGAGGGGAGCACCCCGTCAGCCCGAGCCCTGCCCCCCGCCTTCCTGAGCCCCGATCTCCCGAGCCCGGCCCATGATCTGCCGGGCCCCGCCCCCGATCTCCCGAGCCCCGCCCCCCCAATCTCCCGAGGCTCGCCCCCCCCCGCTCTCCCGAGGCCTGATCTCCCGAGCCCCGCCCCCCCCGATCTGCCGAACCCCGATCTCCCGAGCCCCGCCCCCCACCGGAGCCGGCTTCAAGAGCAGAGAGAGAGAGACGCCGCCGCGCAACCTACCGCATGAGGCCCAGCCGGACTCAAGTCCCGCGCGCTGACTCCTGCCCCACCTGCCTTTACTAAGATGGCGGCGATGGCGACGCTCGGCTCAGGTCCGCCCCCTCCAGCCTTCACAAAAATGGCGGCGATCGCGAGCCGCTTGTTGAGCGCAACGGGAGGTGCCTAGCTTGGGCATGGCTGGGCAACAGAGGCCCAGGTTTACAGGCCTGGAAAAACGGTGAAAAGTAGGAAAATTCTAGATGTTAGAGAAAAGATTTACAAATTGTTTAACTTTTTTAAAAAACAATTTGTGTTTTAAAAGCAACTTTTTATTTGCTGGAAACGTAGATTTGAAAAGAAACACGCAGAAAGTGGGAAAAAGAAATGAACAGTTTGGAATCAAGAAGGCGGCCACTCACCTCGGTTCAGAATGATAAGGCCCGCCCACACATGCACCGATTGGTCAACTGTCAGGTCACTGATCTGTAGGATTGGTCAATCATCTCATCACTCAACTGTAGGATGGCCTGCCCACACACACAATGAACCCGCCCCCACTCGATGCAAAAGAGCGGATAATGAGAGGAATTTTGAACGTTTTTTGGATACCGTCGGCACAATGTTTCACCGAGCACAAAGTAAATATGCCTACAAGAGTCCCCTAATGATGAGCTTTCTTTTGATATAACATATGTGTAGGTACGCTCTATAATTTTTGATTGTATAGCCGGACAGAGAGACAGACAGAGAGACAGACAGACAGACATATCCTTTTATATATATAGATTTAAAAAGTGTGATATTTTAAAAAATTTACTTGAAGGTTTACTGTTATTTTGGGGCCCCTATATTCATAAGTTTAGACAGGTCTTTCTGTCAATCATATGAATGGGCTTTTCCCTCCTCTGATTGTCTGCCCATGGCTCACGTGATCCCAGGGGACACATTGCACTAACTATGCCCCTGGGACACACGAGCACAGTGTGCCGGGACTTGGAGCAGGCCCCGGAGCGGAAATCCACGGGAGCCCAGGTCTCAACTGCTGGCGTGCAAGGTAAATGCAGGTCAGGGGCTTGCAGCCGCGGGAAGACCCCCACCCGAATTACTGGGCCATTGTATTTCCAGCATTATGCTATTGTTATGGAGTATCGCTCTAGATTGGGAACCTAAATCCTGGAGATTTAATCTGAGATCCTGCTGTCTTAATACACAAATAACAAGGTATTTCCACCATCACTCTGCTGTTAAGGAGGATCACCCAAGATTGGGAACCCAAATCTCAGAGATTTAAACTGAGATCATGCTGTCTTAATACACAAATAACAATGAATTTCCACCATCACTCTATTGTTATGCCGGATCGCCCTAGATTGGGAACCCAAATCCCAGAGATATAAACTGTGATCCTGCTGTTTTGATACAGAAATAGCAATGTAGTTCCAGCATCACTCTACTGTTATCGAGGATCAACATAGATTGGGAACTCAAATCCCGGGGGGCTACACTGAGATCCTACTGTCCTAACACACAAATAACAATGTATTTCCACCATTGCTCTAATGTTATGGAGGATCGCCCGAGAGTGGGAACCCAAATCTCATAGATTTAAACTGAGATCATGCTGTCTTAATGCACAAATCACAATGTATTTCCAGCAAAACTCTATTGTTATGGCGGATCGCCCTAGATTGTGAACCCCAATCACAGAGATTTAAACTGAGATCCTGCTGTCTGAATGCACAAATAACAATGTATTTTCACCATCACTCTACTGTTATGGAGAATCGCCCTAGACTGGGAACTCAAATCCCGGACGGCTACACTGAGATCCTGCTGCTTAATGCAGGAATAACAATTTATTTTCATCATCGCTCTATGGTTATCGAGGATCACCCTAGATTGGGAACTCAAATCCCAGAGATTTAAATTGAGATCCTGCAGTCTTAATACACAAATAACAGCGTATTTCCTCCATCACTCTATTATTATGGGGGATCGCCCTTGATTGGGATCCCAAATCCCGAGATGTACACTGATATCCTGCTGTCTTAATGCATGAATAACAATACATTTCCACCGTCACCCTGTTGCTATGGAGGATCGCCAAAGATTGGGAACCCAAATCCCAGAGATGTACACTGGGATCCTGCTGACTTAATACACAAATATCAATGCATTTCCACCATCACTCTACTGTAATGGAGCATCGCCCTAGATTGGGGACCCAAATCCCGGAGATATAAACTGAGAACCTGCTGTCTTAATACACAAATAACAATGAATTTCCACCATCACTATACTGTTATGGAGGATCGCCTGAGATTGGGAACTCCAATCCCAGAGATTGAAACTGAGGTCCTGCTGTCTTAATACAGAAATAACAATGTAGTTTCAACATCACTCTGTTGTTATGGAGGATAGCCCTAGATTGGGAATCCAAATCCCAGATATGTACACTGATATACTGGAGTCTTAATACACAAATAACAATGCATTTCCAACATCTCTCTGCTGTTATGGAGGATCGCCCTAGATTGGGAACCCAAATCCTGGAGATGTACACTGAGATCCTGCTGTCTTAATGTACAAATAACTATGTATTTCCACCATCACTATGTTGTTATCGAGGATCGCCATGTATTGTGAACCCAAATACTGGAGATCTACACTGAGATCCTTCTGTCTTAATACGCAAATAACAATGTATTTCCGCCATCACTCTGCTTTTATGGAGGATCGCCCTAGATTGGGAACTCAAATCCTGGAGGGCTACACTGAGAACCTGCTGACTTAATGCACAAATAACAATGTATTTTCACCATCGCTCTACGGATATGGAGGATTGCCCTAGATTGGTAAATCAAATTCCAAAGATTTAAACGGAGATCCTGCTGTCTTTATACACAATTAAGTATGTATTTCCACCATCACTCTATTATTATGGCGGATCGCCCTAGATTGTGAACCCCAATCACAGAGATTTAAACTGTGAACCTGCTGTCTTAATACACAAATAGCAATGTATTTCCACCATCACTCTGCTGTTATGGAGGATCTCCCTAGATTGGGAAACCAAATCCCGGAGATGTACACTGATATCCTGCAGTCTTAATACACAAATAACAATGTATTTCCACCATAGATACATAGATACATAGAAGATAGGAGCAGGAGTAGGCCATTCGGCCCTTCGAGCCTGCTCCGCCATTCAATGAGATCATGGCTGATCATCCAAATTCAGTACCCGGTCCCTGCCTTCTCCCCATAGCCCTTGATCCCTTTAGCCTTAAGAAATATATCCAACTCTTTCTTGAATATACTTAATGAACTGGCCTCCACCGCCCTCTGTGGCAGAGAATTCCACAGGTTCACCACTCTCTGGGTGAAGAAATTCCTCCTCATTTCAGTCCTAAATGGCTTACCCCTTATCCTCAGACTATGACCCCTGGTTCTGGACTCCCCGGACATCAGAAACATCCTTCCTGCATCTAGTCTGTCCAGGCCTGACAGAATTTTATAGGTTTCGATGAGATCCCCTCTCAATCTTCTAAACGCCAGTGAGTATAAGCCCAATCGACCCAATCTCTCCTCATACGTCATTCCTGCCATCCCAGGTATCAGCCTGGTGAATCATCGCTGCACTCCTTCCATGGCAAGAACGTCCTTCCTCAGGTAAGGCGACCACAACTGCACACAATACTCAAGGTGTGGTCTCATCAAGGCCCTGTACAACTGTAGCAAGACATCCTTGTTCTTGTACTCGAACCCTCTTGCTACGAAGGCCAACATACCATTTGCCTTCTTAACCGCCTGCTGCACCTGCATGCTTACCTTCAGCGACTGGTGTACAAGAACACCCAGGTCACTTTGCACTTCCCCTTCTCCCAAACTATTACCATTCAAATAATAATCTGCCTTCCTGTTTTTGCCACCAAAGTGGATAACCTCACATTTATCCACATTATAGTGCATTTGCCATGTTTCTGCCCAATTACCCAACCTGTCCAAATAGTGCTGGAGTTTCAAGACATCCCCCTCACAGCATACCCTCCCCCCCTGCTTTGTGTCGTCTGCAAATTTGGAGATATTACATCCAATTTCCTCGTCCAGATCATTAATATATATTGTGAACAGCTGGGGCCCTAGGACCAATCCTTGCGGTACCCCACTAGTCACTGTCTGCCACTCGGAAAATGACCCGTTTATTCCAACTCTTTGCTTTCTGTCCGCCAACCAGTTCTCTATCCAAGTCAATACCTTGCCACCAATCCCATGTGCCTTAATTTTGCACGCTAATCTCTTACGCGGGACCTTATCGAAAGCCTTCTGAAAGTCCAAATATATCACATCCACTGGTTCTCCCTTATCTATTTTACCAGTTACATCCTCAAAAAATTCCAGTAGATTAGTCAAGCATGATTTACCTTTTGTAAATCCATGTTGACTTTGTCCGATCCAGTCACTGCTTTCCAAGTGCTCTGCTATTACATCTTTTATAATGGACTCTAGCATTTTCCCCACTACCGATGTCAAGCTTACTAGTCTATAATTCCCCGCCTTTTCTCTACCACCTTTTTTGAATAGTGGGGTAACATTAGCTACCGAGTTCTGGAAGATGACCAGCAATGCATCTACTATTTCTAGGGCCACTTCCTTAAGTACCCTGGGATGTAGATAATCAGACCCTGGGGATTTATCGGCCTTCAGTCCCATCAATTTTCCTAACACCATTTCCCTACAAATACTGATTTCTTTCAGTTCCACCCTTTCATCAGGCCCTATGTTCCCCGGCATCTCTGGGAGGTTATTTGTGTCCTCCTTTGTGAAGGCAGAACCAAAATATGTATTTAGTTGTTCCGCCATGTCTTTGTTCCCCATTATAAATTCCCCCGATTCTGACTGCAAGGGACCTACGCTTGACTTCACCAATCTTTTTCTCTTCACATATCTATAAAAGCTTTTACAGTCAGTTTTTATGTTCTCTGCAAGCTTACTCTCATATTCTATTTTCCCTTTCTTAGTTAATCCCTTTGTCCTCCTTTGTTGAATCCTAAACTGCTCCCACTCCTCAGGGTTATTGCTTTTTCTGGCCAATTTATATGCCCTCTCCTTGGACCTTATGCTATCCCTAATTTCCCTTGTTAGCCACGGTTGGGTCACCTTTTTTGATTTATTTTTATGCCAAACTGGGATGAACAAATTCTGTAGTTCATCCATCCGGTCTTTGAATGTTTGCCATTGCCTATCCACCATCAACCCTTTGAGTGCCATTCCCCAATCAATCCTACCCAACTCGCTCCTCAGACCATCATAGTTTCCTTTATTTAAATTGAGGACCCTAGTCTCCGAGTCAACTACTTCATTCTCCATCTTAATGAAGAATTTGATCATATTATGATCGCTCCGACCCAAGGGGCCTCTTACAACAAGATTGCTAATTAATCCTTTCTCATTTAATAATACCCAGTCTAAGATGGCCTGATCTCTGGTTGGTTCCTCGACATATTGGTCCAGGAAACCGTCCCGTAAACTCTCCAGGAATTCCTCCTCCACAGTATTGTTACACATTTGGTTGGCCCAATCTATATGTAGATTAAAGTCACCCAATGATGACTGCTGTGCCCTTATTGCACGCTTTTTAAATTTCTCTTTGAATGCCATCCCCAACCTCCGCCTTACTGTTTGGAGGTCTATAAACCACTCCCACTAACGTTTTTTTCCCCTTAGTATTTCTCAATTCTACCCATACAAATTCCACCTCATCAGAGCTAATATCCTTCATTACAATTGTGTTAATCCCTTCTATAACCAGTATTGCTACCCCACCTCCCTTTCCTTTTTGCCTATCTTTCCTGAATATCGAATACACCTGGATGTTGAGTTCCCAGTCCTGGCCTTCCTTGAGCCACGTTTCCGTAATCCCAAACAAATCGTATTTGTTTACTTCTATTTGCACAGCCAATTCATCCACCTTATTACAAATGCTCCTTGCATTAAGACACAAAGCCTTCAGGCTTGTTTTTTTAACGCTGTTAGACCTATTAGAATTATTATTTACTGTGGCCATGTTTGATTTAAACCGTTGATTTCTCTGACCGCCACTTTTGTTTTTCTCCTTCCTATCTTTTGATTTTATCCTTGTTTCCCTTTCCTCTCTCTCCCTGCTCAGGTTCCCAACCCCCTGCCATTTTAGTTTAAACCCTCCCCCACAGCACTAGCAAACACTCCCTCTTGGACATTGATTCCAGCCCTGCCCAGGTGCAGACCATCCGGTTTGAACTGGTCCCACCTCCCCCAGAACCAGTTCCAATGTCCCAGGAACTTGAATCCCTCCCCCTGGCACCATCACTCTACTGTTATAGAGGATCGCGCTTGATTGGGAACCCAAATCGCAGAGATTTTAACGGAGATCCTGCTGTCTTAATACACAAATAACAATGTATTTCCACCATCAATCTACTGTTATGGAGGATCGCCCAAGATTGGGAACCCAAATCTCAGAGGTTTTAACTGAGATCCTGCTGTCCTAACACGTAAATAACAACGTCTTTCCACCATCACTCTACTGCTGTGGAGGATCGTCCTTGATTGGGAACCCAAATCTCAGAGATTTATACTGAGATCCTGCTGTCTTGATACAGAAGTAACCATGTATTTCCACCAACATTCTACTGTTATGTAGGAACTCCCTAGTTTGTGAACCCAAATCCCAGAGATTTAAACTGAGACCCTGCTGTCTGAATGCACAAATAACAATGTATTTTCACCATCACTCTACTGTTATGGAGAATCGCCCTAGACTGCGAACTCAAATCCCGGAGGGCTACACTGAGATCCTGCTGTTTAATGCAGGAATAACAATGTATTTTCATCATCGCTCTATGGTTATGGAGGATCACCCTAGATTGGGAACTCAAATCCCAGAGATTGAAATTGAGATCCTGCAGTCTTAATACACAAATAACAACGTATTTCCTCCATCACTCTATTGTTATGGGGGATCGCCCTAGATTGGGATCCCAAATCCCGAGATGTACACTGATATCCTGCTGTCTTAATGCACAAATAACAATACATTTCCACCGTCACTCTGTTGCTATGGAGGATCGCCCAAGATTGGGAACCCAAATCCCAGAGATGTACACTGGGATCCTGCTGACTTAATACACAAATATCAATGCATTTCCACCATCACTATACTGTTATGGAGGATCGCCTGAGATTGGGAACTCCAATCCCAGAGATTGAAACTGAGGTCCTGCTGTCTTAATACACAAATAACAATGTAGTTTCACCATCACTCTATTGTTATGGAGGATAGCCATAGATTGGGAATCCAAATCGCAGATATGTACACTGATAGGCTGGAGTCTTAATACACAAATAACAATGTATTTCCAACATCTCTCTGCTGTTATGGAGGATCGCCCTAGATTGGGAACCCAAATCCCGGAGATGTACACTGAGATCCTGCTGTCTTAATTTACAAATAACAATGTATTTCCACCATCACTATGTTGTTATCGAGGATCGCCATGTATTGTGAACCCAAATACTGGAGATCTACACTGAGATCCTTCTGGCTTAATACGCAAATAACAATGTATTTCCACCATCACTCTGCTGTTATGGAGGATCACCCTAGATTGGGAACACAAATCCCGGAGATGTACACTGAGATCCTGCTGTCTTAATACACAAATCACAATGTATTTGCAGCATCACTCTACTGTTAAGGAGGATCCACCTAGATAGGGAACTCAAATCCCGGAGATGTACACTGAGATGCTGCTGTCTTAATAGACAAATAAGAATGTATTTCCACCATCACTCTACTGTTATGGAGGAGCGCCCTTGATTTGATCTCAAATCTCGGGGACTTAAACTGAAATCCTGCTGCCTTAATACACAAATAACAATGTATTTTCGCCATCATTCTGTTGTTAAGCAGGATCGCCCTAGATTGGGCTTTCAAATCCCGGAGCTGTACACTGAGATCCTGTTGTCCTAACTCACAAATAACAATGTTTTTCCACCTTCTCTCTACTTTAATGGATGTTCGCCCAAGATTGGCAACCCAAATCCCTGAGATTTAAACTGATATCATACTGCCTTAATACACAAATAACAAAGTGTTTCCACCATCACACTGTTTTAAGGATTATTGCCGTAGATTGGGATCCCAAATCCCAGAGATTTAAACTGTGAACCTGTTGTCTTAATACACAAATAACAATGTCTTTCCAACATCACTCTTTCGTTATGGAGGGTCACCCTATATTGGGCTTTCAAATCCCAGAGTTGTACACGGAGATCTTGCTGTCTTAATGCACAAATAAGAATGAATTTCCACCAGCACGCTATTTTTATGGAGGATCGCCCTAGATTGTGAACCGAAATTGCAGAGATTTAAGCTGTGATCCTGCTGTCTTAATACACAAATAACGATGAATTTCCACCATCACTCCACTGTTAAGGAGGATCCACCTAGATTGGGAACACAAATCCCGGAGATGTACACTGAGATCCTGCTGTCTTAATACACAAATAACAATGTATTTCCACCATAGATACATAGATACATAGAAGATAGGAGCAGGAGTAGGCCATTCGGCCCTTCGAGCCTGCTCCGCCATTCAATGAGATCATGGCTGATCATCCAAATTCAGTACCCGGTCCCTGCCTTCTCCCCATAGCCCTTGATCCCTTTAGCCTTAAGAAATATATCCAACTCTTTCTTGAATATACTTAATGAACTGGCCTCCACCGCCCTCTGTGGCAGAGAATTCCACAGGTTCACCACTCTCTGGGTGAAGAAATTCCTCCTCATTTCAGTCCTAAATGGCTTACCCCTTATCCTCAGACTATGACCCCTGGTTCTGGACTCCCCGGACATCAGAAACATCCTTCCTGCATCTAGTCTGTCCAGGCCTGACAGAATTTTATAGGTTTCGATGAGATCCCCTCTCAATCTTCTAAACGCCAGTGAGTATAAGCCCAATCGACCCAATCTCTCCTCATACGTCATTCCTGCCATCCCAGGTATCAGCCTGGTGAATCATCGCTGCACTCCTTCCATGGCAAGAACGTCCTTCCTCAGGTAAGGCAACCAAAACTGCACACAATACTCAAGGTGTGGTCTCATCAAGGCCCTGTACAACGGTAGCAAGACATCCTTGTTCTTGTACTCGAACCCTCTTGCTACGAAGGTCAACATACCATTTGCCTTCTTAACCGCCTGCAGCACCTGCATGCTTACCTTCAGCGACTGGTGTACAAGAACACCCAGGTCTCTTTCCACTTCCCCTTCTCCCAAACTATTACCATTCAAATAATAATCTGCCTTCCTGTTTTTGCCACCAAAGTGGATAACCTCACATTTATCCACATTATAGTGCATTTGCCATGTTTCTGCCCAATCACCCAACCTGTCCAAATCGTGCTGGAGTTTCAAGACATCCTCCTCACAGCATACCCTCCCCCCCTGCTTTGTGTCGTCTGCAAATTTGGAGATATTACATCCAATTCCCTCGTCCAGATCATTAATATATATTGTGAACAGCTGAGGCCCTGGGACCAATCCTTGCGGTAACCCACTAGTCACTGCCTGCCACTCGGAAAAGGTCCCTTTTATTCCAACTCTTTGCTTTCTGTCCACCAACCAGTTCTCTATCCAAGTCAATACCTTGCCACCATTCCCATATGCCTTAATTTTGCACGCTAATCTCTTACACGGGACCTTATCGAAAGCCTTCTGAAAGTCCAAATATACCACATCCACTGGTTCTCCCTTATCTATTTTACCAGTTACATCCTCAAAAAATTCCAGTAGATTAGTCAAGCATGATTTACCTTTTGTAAATCCATGTTGACTTTGTCCGATCCAGTCACTGCTTTCCAAGTGCTCTGCTATTACATCTTTTATAATGGACTCTAGCATTTTCCCCACTACCGATGTCAAGCTTACTAGTCTATAATTCCCCGCCTTTTCTCTACCACCTTTTTTGAATAGTGGGGTAACATTAGCTACCCACCAATCCATGGGTACCGTTCCAGAGTCTATCGAGTTCTGGAAGATGACCAGCAATGCATCTACTATTTCTAGGGCCACTTCCTTAAGTACCCTGGGATGTAGATTATCAGACCCTGGGGATTTATCGGCCTTCAGTCCCATCAATTTTCTTAACACCATTTCCCTACAAATACTGATTTCTTTCAGTTCCACCCTTTCATCAGACCCTATGTTCCCCGGCATCTCTGGGAGGTTATTTGTGTCCTCCTTTGTGAAGACAGAACCAAAATATGTATTTAGTTGTTCCGCCATGTCTTTGTTCCCCATTATAAATTCCCCCGATTCTGACTGCAAGGGACCTACGCTTGACTTCACCAATCTTTTTCTCTTCACATATCTATAAAAGCTTTTACAGTCAGTTTTTATGTTCTCTGCAAGCTTACTCTCATAATCTATTTTCCCTTTCTTAATTAATCGCTTTGTCCTCCTTTGTTGAATCCTAAACTGCTCCCACTCCTCAGGGTTATTGCTTTTTCTGGCCAATTTATATGCCCTCTCCTTGGACCTTATGCTATCCCTAATTTCCCTTGTTAGCCACGGTTGGGTCACCTTTTTTGTTTTATTTTTATGCCAAACTGGGATGAACAAATTCTGTAGTTCATCCCGTCGGTCTTTGAATGTTTGCCATTGCCTATCCACCATCAACCCTTTGAGTGCCATTCCCCAATCAATCCTACCCAACTCGCTCCTCAGACCATCATAGTTTCCTTTATTTAAATTGAGGACCCTAGTCTCCGAGTCAACTATTTCATTCTCCATCTTAATGAAGAATTCGATCATATTATGATCGCTCCGACCCAAGGGGCCTCTTACAACAAGATTGCTAATTAATCCTTTCTCGTTAAATAATACCCAGTCTAAGATGGCCTGATCTCTGGTTGGTTCCTCGACATATTGGTCCAAGAAACCGTCCCGTAAACTCTCCAGGAATTCCTCCTCCACAGTATTGTTACTCATTTGGTTGGCCCAATCTATATGTAGATTAAAGTCACCCAATGATGACTGCTGTGCCCTTATTGCACGCTTTTTAAATTTATCTTTGAATGCCATCCCCAACCTCCGCCTTACTGTTTGGAGGTCTATAAACCACTCCCACTAACGTTTTTTTCCCCTTAGTATTTCTCAATTCTACCCATACAAATTCCAACTCATCAAAGCTAATATCCTTCATTACAATTGTGTTAATCCCTTCTATAACCAGTAATGCTACCCCACCTCCCTTTCCTTTTTGCCTATCTTTCCTGAATATCGAATACACCTGGATGTTGAGTTCCCAGTCCTGGCCTTCCTTGAGCCATGTTTCCGTAATCCCAACCAAATCGTATTTGTTTACTTCTATTTGCACAGCCAATTCATCCACCTTATTACAAATGCTCCTTGCATTAAGACACAAAGCCTTCAGGCTTGTTTTTTTAACGCTGTTAGACCTATTAGAATTATTATTTACTGTGGCCATGTTTGATTTAAACCGTTGATTTCTCTGACTGCCACTTTTGTTTTTCTCCTTCCTATCTTTTGATTTTATCCTTGTTTCCCTTTCCTCTCTCTCCCTGCTCAGGTTCCCAAACCCCTGCCATTTTAGTTTAAACCCTCCCCCACAGCACTAGCAAACACTCCCCCTTGGACATTGGTTCCAGCCCTGCCCAGGTGCAGACCGTCCAGTTTAAACTGGTCCCACCTCCCCCAGAACCAGTTCCAATGTCCCAGAAACTTGAATCCCTCCCCCTGGCACCATCACTCTACTGTTATAGAGGATCGCGCTTGATTGGGAACCCAAATCGCAGAGATTATAACGGAGATCCTGCTGTCTTAATACACAAATAACAATGTATTTCCACCATCAATCTACTGTTATGGAGGATCGCCCAAGGTTGGGAACCCAAATCTCAGAGGTTTTAACTGAGATCCTGCTGTCCTAACACGTAAACAACAATGTCTTTCCACCATCACTCTACTGCTGTGGAGGATCGTCCTTGATTGGGAACCCAAATCTCAGAGATTTATACTGAGATCCTGCTGTCTTGATACAGAAGTAACCATATATTTCCACCATCACTCTACTGTTATGTAGGAACTCCCTAGATTGTGAACCCAAATCCCAGAGATTTAAACTGAGATCCTGCTGTCTGAATGCACAAATAACAATGTATTTTCACCATCACGCTACTGTTATGGAGAATCGCCCTATACTGGGAACTCAAATCCCGGAGGGCTACACTGAGATCCTGCTGTTTAATGCAGGAATAACAATGTATTTTCATCATCGCTCTATGGTTATGGAGGATCACCCTAGATTGGGAACTCAAACCCCAGAGATTTAAATTGAGATCCTGCAGCCTTAATACACAAATAACAACGTATTTCCTCCATCACTCTATTGTTATGGGGGATCGCCCTAGATTGGGATCCCAAATCCCGAGATGTACACTGATATCCTGCTGTCTTAATGCACAAATAACAATACATTTCCACCGTCACTCTGTTGCTATGGAGGATCGCCCAAGATTGGGAACCCAAATCCCAGAGATGTACACTGGGATCCTGCTGACTTAATACACAAATATCAATGCATTTCCACCATCACTATACTGTTATGGAGGATCGCCTGAGATTGGGAACTCCAATCCCAGAGATTGAAACTGAGGTCCTGCTGTCTTAATACACAAATAACAATGTAGTTTCACCATCACTCTATTGTTATGGAGGATAGCCATAGATTGGGAATCCAAATCGCAGATATGTACACTGATATGCTGGAGTCTTAATACACAAATAACAATGTATTTCCAACATCTCTCTGCTGTTATGGAGGATCGCCCTAGATTGGGAACCCAAATCCCGGAGATGTACACTGAGATCCTGCTGTCTTAATTTACAAATAACAATGTATTTCCACCATCACTATGTTGTTATCGAGGATCGCCATGTATTGTGAACCCAAATACTGGAGATCTACACTGAGATCCTTCTGGCTTAATACGCAAATAACAATGTATTTCCACCATCACTCTGCTGTTATGGAGGATCGCCCTAGATTGGGAACCCAAATCCCGGAGATGTACACTGAGATCCTGCTGTCTTAATACACAAATCACAATGTATTTGCAGCATCACTCTACTGTTAAGGAGGATCCACCTAGATAGGGAACTCAAATCCCGGAGATGTACACTGAGATGCTGCTGTCTTAATAGACAAATAAGAATGTATTTCCACCATCACTCTACTGTTATGGAGGAGCGCCCTTGATTTGATCTCAAATCTCGGGGACTTAAACTGAAATCCTGCTGCCTTAATACACAAATAACAATGTATTTTCGCCATCATTCTGTTGTTAAGCAGGATCGCCCTAGATTGGGCTTTCAAATCCCGGAGCTGTACACTGAGATCCTGTTGTCCTAACTCACAAATAACAATGTTTTTCCACCTTCTCTCTACTTTAATGGATGTTCGCCCAAGATTGGCAACCCAAATCCCTGAGATTTAAACTGATATCATACTGCCTTAATACACAAATAACAAAGTGTTTCCACCATCACACTGTTTTAAGGATTATTGCCGTAGATTGGGATCCCAAATCCCAGAGATTTAAACTGTGACCCTGCTGTCTTAATACACAAATAACAATGTCTTTCCAACATCACTCTTTCGTTATGGAGGGTCACCCTATATTGGGCTTTCAAATCCCAGAGTTGTACACGGAGATCTTGCTGTCTTAATGCACAAATAAGAATGAATTTCCACCAGCACGCTATTTTTATGGAGGATCGCCCTAGATTGTGAACCGAAATCGCAGAGATTTAAGCTGTGATGCTGCTGTCTTAATACACAAATAACAATGAATTTCCACCATCACTCCACTGTTAAGGAGGATCCACCTAGATTGGGAACACAAATCCCGGAGATGTACACTGAGATCCTGCTGTCTTAATACACAAATAACAATGTATTTCCAGCATCACTCTACTGTTATGGAGGATCGCCCTTGATTTGACCTCAAATCTCGGGGATTTAAACTGAAATCCTGCTGCCTTAATACACAAATTACAATGTATTTTCACCATCATTCAGTTGTTAAGCAGGATCGCCCTAGATTGGGCTTTCAAATCCCGGAGATGTACACTGAGATCCTGCTGTCCTAAATCACAAATAACAATGATTTCCACCTTCTTTCTACTTTTATGGATATTTGCCCTTGATTGGGAACCCAAATCCCAGAGACTTAAACTGTGATCCTGCTGTCTTAATACAGAAATAACAACGTATTTTCACCATCCCTCTACTGTTATGGAGGATCGACCTAGATTGGGAACACAAATCCCAGAGATTTAAACTGAGATATTACTGTCTTAATACACAAATAACAAAGTGTTTCCACCATCACACTGTTGTTATGGAGGATCGCCGTAGATTGGGATCGCAAATCCCAGAGATTTAAACTGAGATCCTGCTGTCTTAATACAGAAATAACAAGGTATTTCCACCATCATTCTGTTGTTAAGGAGGATCGCCCTAGATTGGGCGTTCAAATCTCAGAGATGTACAATGAGATCCTGGTGTCTTAATACACAAATAACAATGTACTTCCACCATCACTCTACTGTTATGGAGGATCGCCCTAGATTGGGAACCCAAATCCCGGCGATGTACACTGAGATCCTTCTATCTTAATACACAAATAACAATGTATTTCCACCATCACTCTGTTGTTATGGAGGATAGCCCTAGATTGGGAATCCAAATCCTGGAGGTCTACACTGAGATCCTGCTGTTTTAATGTACATATAACAATGTATTTTCACCATCCCTCTACTGTTATAGAGGATCGCCCTAGATTGGGAACACAAATCCCAGATATGTACACTGATATACTGGAGTCTTAATACACAAATAACAATGTATTTCCAACATCTCTCTGCTGTTATGGAGGATCGCCCTAGATTGGGAACCCAAATCCCGGAGATGTACAGTGAGATCCTGCTGTCTTAATGTACAAATAACTGTATTTCCACCATCACTATGTTGTTATCGAGGATCGCCATGTATTGTGAACCCAAATACTGGAGATCTACACTGAGATCCTTCTGTCTTAATACGCAAATAACAATGTATTTCCGCCATCACTCTGCTGTTATGGAGGATCGCCCTAGATTGGGAACTCAAATCCCGGAGGGCTACACTGAGAACCTGCTGACTTAATGCACAAATAACAATGTATTTTCACCATCGCTCTACGGTTATGGAGGATTGCCCTAGATTGGTAAATCAAATTCCATAGATTTAAACGGAGATCCTGCTGTCTTTATACACAATTAAGTATGTATTTCCACCATCACTCTATTATTATGGCGGATCGCCCTAGATTGTGAACCCCAATCACAGAGATTTAAACTGTGAACCTGCTGTCTTAATACACAAATAGCAATGTATTTCCACCATCACTCTGCTGTTATGGAGGATCTCCCTAGATTGGGAAACCAATTCCCGGAGATGTACACTGATATCCTGCAGTCTTAATACACAAATAACAATGTATTTCCACCATAGATACATAGATACATAGAAGATAGGAGCAGGAGTAGGCCATTCGGCCCTTCGAGCCTGCTCCGCCATTCAATGAGATCATGGCTGATCATCCAAATTCAGTACCCGGTCCCTGCCTTCTCCCCATAGCCCTTGATCCCTTTAGCCTTAAGAAATATATCCAACTCTTTCTTGAATATACTTAATGAACTGGCCTCCACCGCCCTCTGTGGCAGAGAATTCCACAGGTTCACCACTCTCTGGGTGAAGAAATTCCTCCTCATTTCAGTCCTAAATGGCTTACCCCTTATCCTCAGACTATGACCCCTGGTTCTGGACTCCCCGGACATCAGAAACATCCTTCCTGCATCTAGTCTGTCCAGGCCTGACAGAATTTTATAGGTTTCGATGAGATCCCCTCTCAATCTTCTAAACGCCAGTGAGTATAAGCCCAATCGACCCAATCTCTCCTCATACGTCATTCCTGCCATCCCAGGTATCAGCCTGGTGAATCATCGCTGCACTCCTTCCATGGCAAGAACGTCCTTCCTCAGGTAAGGCAACCAAAACTGCACACAATACTCAAGGTGTGGTCTCATCAAGGCCCTGGACAACGGTAGCAAGACATCCTTGTTCTTGTACTCGAACCCTCTTGCTACGAAGGCCAACATACCATTTGCCTTCTTAACCACCTGCTGCACCTGCATGCTTACTTCAGCGACTGGTGTACAAGAACACCCAGGTCTCTTTCCACTTCCCCTTCTCCCAAACTATTACCATTCAAATAATAATCTGCCTTCCTGTTTTTGCCACCAAAGTGGATAACCTCACATTTATCCACATTATAGTGCATTTGCCATGTTTCTGCCCAATCACCCAACCTGTCCAAATCGTGCTGGAGTTTCAAGACATCCTCCTCACAGCATACCCTCCCCCCCTGCTTTGTGTCGTCTGCAAATTTGGAGATATTACATCCAATTCACTCGTCCAGATCATTAATATATATTGTGAACAGCTGGGGCCCTAGGACCAATCCTTGCGGTACCCCACTAGTCACTGCCTGCCACTCGGAAAAGGTCCCTTTTATTCCAACTCTTTGCTTTCTGTCCACCAACCAGTTCTCTATCCAAGTCAATACCTTGCCACCAATCCCATATGCCTTAATTTTGCATGCTAATCTCTTATGCGGGACCTTATCGAAAGCCTTCTGAAAGTCCAAATATACCACATCCACTGTTTCTCCCTTATCTATTTTACCAGTTACATCCTCAAAAAATTCCAGTAGATTAGTCAAGCATGATTTACCTTTTGTAAATCCATGTTGACTTTGTCCGATCCAGTCACTGCTTTCCAAGTGCTCTGCTATTACATCTTTTATAATGGACTCTAGCATTTTCCCCACTACCGATGTCAAGCTTACTAGTCTTAATTCCCCGCCTTTTCTCTACCACCTTTTTTGAATAGTGGGGTAACATTAGCTACCCACCAATCCATGGGTACCGTTCCAGAGTCTATCGAGTTCTGGAAGATGACCAGCAATGCATCTACTATTTCTAGGGCCACTTCCTTAAGTACCCTGGGATGTAGATTATCAGACCCCGGGGATTTATCGGCCTTCAGTCCCATCAATTTTCCTAACACCATTTCCCTACAAATACTGATTTCTTTCAGTTCCACCCTTTCATCAGGCCCTATGTTCCCCGGCATCTCTGGGAGGTTATTTGTGTCCTCCTTTGTGAAGGCAGAACCAAAATATGTATTTAGTTGTTCCGTCATGTCTTTGTTCCCCATTATAAATTCCCCCGATTCTGACTGCAAGGGACCTACGCTTGACTTCACCAATCTTTTTCTCTTCACATATCTATAAAAGCTTTTACAGTCAGTTTTTATGTTCTCTGCAAGCTTACTCTCATATTCTATTTTCCCTTTCTTAGTTAATCCCTTTGTCCTCCTTTGTTGAATCCTAAACAGCTCCCACTCCTCAGGGTTATTGCTTTTTCTGGCCAATTTATATGCCCTCTCCTTGGACCTTATGCTATCCCTAATTTCCCTTGTTAGCCACGGTTGGGTCACCTTTTTTGATTTATTTTTATGCCAAACTGGGATGAACAAATTCTGTAGTTCATCCATCCGGTCTTTGAATGTTTGCCATTGCCTATCCACCATCAACCCTTTGCGTGCCATTCCCCAATCAATCCTACCCAACTCGCTCCTCAGACCATCATAGTTTCCTTTATTTAAATTGAGGACCCTAGTCTCCGAGTCAACTACTTCATTCTCCATCTTAATGAAGAATTTGATCATATTATGATCGCTCCGACCCAAGGGGCCTCTTACAACAAGATTGCTAATTAATCCTTTCTCATTTAATAATACCCAGTCTAAGATGGCCTGATCTCTGGTTGGTTCCTCGACATATTGGTCCAGGAAACCGTCCCGTAAACTCTCCAGGAATTCCTCCTCCACAGTATTGTTCCTCATTTGGTTGGCCCAATCTATATGTAGATTAAAGTCACCCAATGATGACTGCTGTGCCCTTATTGCACGCTTTTTAAATTTCTCTTTGAATGCCATCCCCAACCTCCGCCTTACTGTTTGGAGGTCTATAAACCACTCCCACTAACGTTTTTTTCCCCTTAGTATTTCTCAATTCTACCCATACAAATTCCACCTCATCAGAGCTAATATCCTTCATTACAATTGTGTTAATCCCTTCTATAACCAGTATTGCTACCCCACCTCCCTTTCCTTTTTGCCTATCTTTCCTGAATATCGAATACACCTGGATGTTGAGTTCCCAGTCCTGGCCTTCCTTGAGCCACGTTTCCGTAATCCCAAACAAATCGTATTTGTTTACTTCTATTTGCACAGCCAATTCATCCACCTTATTACAAATGCTCCTTGCATTAAGACACAAAGCCTTCAGGCTTGTTTTTTTAACGCTGTTAGACCTATTAGAATTATTATTTACTGTGGCCATGATTGATTTAAACCGTTGATTTCTCTGACCGCCACTTTTGTTTTTCTCCTTCCTATCATTTGATTTTATCCTTGTTTCCCTTTCCTCTCTCTCCCTGCTCAGGTTCCCAACCCCCTGCCATTTTAGTTTAAACCCTCCCCCACAGCACTAGCAAACACTCCCTCTTGGACATTGATTCCAGCCCTGCCCAGGTGCAGACCATCCGGTTTGAACTGGTCCCACCTCCCCCAGAACCGGTTTCAATGTCCCAGGAACTTGAATCCCTCCCCCTGGCACCATCACTCTACTGTTATAGAGGATCGCGCTTGATTGGGAACCCAAATCGCAGAGATTTTAACGGAGATCCTGCTGTCTTAATACACAAATAACAATGTATTTCCACCATCAATCTACTGTTATGGAGGATCGCCCAAGATTGGGAACCCAAATCTCAGAGGTTTTAACTGAGATCCTGCTGTCCTAACACGTAAATAACAACGTCTTTCCACCATCACTCTACTGCTGTGGAGGATCGTCCTTGATTGGGAACCCAAATCTCAGAGATTTATACTGAGATCCTGCTGTCTTGATACAGAAGTAACCATGTATTTCCACCATCACTCTACTGTTATGTAGGAACTCCCTAGTTTGTGAACCCAAATCCCAGAGATTTAAACTGAGGCCCTGCTGTCTGAATGCACAAATAACAATGTATTTTCACCATCACTCTACTGTTATGGAGAATCGCCCTAGACTGGGAACTCAAATCCCGGAGGGCTACACTGAGATCCTGCTGTTTAATGCAGGAATAACAATGTCATAGAGTCATAGAGTAATACAGCACGGATAGAGGCCCTTCGGCCCATCGTGTCCGCGCCGGCCATCAAGCCCTGTCTAATCTAATCCCATATTCCAGCATTTGGCCCGTAGCCTTGTATGCTATGGCATTTCAAGTGCACATCCAAATGCTTCTTAAATGTTGTGAGGGTTTCTGCCTCCACAACCCTTTCAGGCAGTGAGTTCCAGACTCCAACCACCCTCTGGGTGAAAAAGTTCTTTCTCAAATCCCCTCTAAACCTCCCGCCCTTTACCTTGAATCTATGCCCCCTAGTTATCGACCCCTCTGCTAAGGGAAAAAGCTCCTCAGCATCCATCCTATCTATGCCCCTCATAATTTTGTACACCTCAATCATGCCCCCCTCAGCCTCCTCAGCTCCAAGGAAAACAAACCCAACCTGCCCAGTCTCTCTTCATAGCTGAAGCGCTCCAGCCCTGGTAACATCCTGGTGAACCTCCTCTGCACCCTCTCTAACGCGATCACATCCTTCCTGTAGTGTGGCGACCAGAACTGCACACAATATTCCAGCTGTGGCCTAACCAGTGTTTTATACAGCTCCATCATAACCTCCTTGCTCTTATATTCAATGCCTCGGCTAATGAAGGCAAGTATCCCATATGCCTTTTTTACCACCTTATCCACCTGTTCCGCCGCCTTCAGGGATCTGTGTACTTGCACACCCAGATCCCTCTGACCCTCCGTCTTGCCTAGGGTCTTTCCATTCATTGTGTATTCCTTTGCCTTGTTAGTCCCCCCAAAGTGCATCACCTCGCACTTTTCCGGGTTAAATTCCATTTGCCACTGTTCCGCCCATCTGACCAACTCATCTATATCGTCCTGCAGACTGAGGCTACCCTCCTCGCTATTTACCACCCTACCAATTTTTGTATCATCCGCGAACTTACTGATCATACCCTTAACATTCATATCCAAGTCATTAATGTAGACCACAAACAGCAAGGGACCCAGCACCGATCCCTGTGGCACCCCACTGGCCACAGGCTTCCAGTCACAAAAACAACCTTCGACCATCACCCTCTGCCTTCTGCCACTAAGCCAGTTTTGTATCCAATGTGCCAAGGCACCCTGGATTCCATGGGCTCTTACCTTCTTGACCAGTCTCCTGTGCGGGACTTTATCGAAGGCCTTACTGAAATCCATGTATACCACATCCACTGCGTTACCCTCATCCACACACCGAGTCACCCCCTCAAAAAATTCAATCAAATTAGTCAGACATGATCTTCCCTTGACAAAGCCATGTTGACTATCCCTGATTAATCCTTGCCTCTCCAAGTGGAGACACATTTTGTCCCTCAGGATTTTTTCCAATAATTTTCCTACCACTGATGTTAGGCTCACTGGCCTGTAGTTCCCCGGTTTTTCCCTACTACCCTTCTTGAATAATGGTACTACATTAGCGGTTCTCCAGTCCTCTGGCACATCCCCTGTGGCCAGAGAGGTCCTGAATATATGTGTTAGAGCCCCCGCAATCTCCTCCTTTGCCTCACACAGCAGCCTGGGATACATTTCATCCGGGCCTGGGGATTTATCCATTTTTAGGCCAGCTAAAACCGCCAATACCTCCCCCCGCTCGATGTTAATATGTTCGAGCATATCACAGTCCCCCCGCCCTATTTCTATGTCTACATCGTCCTTCTCCATAGTGAAAACAGACGCAAAAAATTCATTCAGAACCCCTCCTACATCTTCCGGCTCCACACACAGATTGCCACTTTTGTCCCTAATGGGCCCTATTTTTTCCCTAGTTATCCTCTTACCCTTAATATACTTATAAAACATCTATGTATTTTCATCATCGCTCTATGGTTATGGAGGATCACCCTAGATTGGGAACTCAAATCCCAGAGATTGAAATTGAGATCCTGCAGTCTTAATACACAAATAACAACGTATTTCCTCCATCACTCTATTGTTATGGGGGATCGCCCTAGATTGGGATCCCAAATCCCGAGATGTACACTGATATCCTGCAGTCTTAATGCACAAATAACAATACATTTCCACCATCACTCTGTTGCTATGGAGGATCGCCCAAGATTGGGAACCCAAATCCCAGAGATGTACACTGGGATCCTGCTGACTTAATACACAAATATCAATGCATTTCCACCATCACTATACTGTTATGGAGGATCGCCTGAGATTGGGAACTCCAATCCCAGAGATTGAAACTGAGGTCCTGCTGTCTTAATACACAAATAACAATGTAGTTTCACCATCACTCTATTGTTATGGAGGATAGCCATAGATTGGGAATCCAAATCGCAGATATGTACACTGATATGCTGGAGTCTTAATACACAAATAACAATGTATTTCCAACATCTCTCTGCTGTTATGGAGGATCGCCCTAGATTGTGAATCCAAATCCCGGAGATGTACACTGAGATCCTGCTGTCTTAATTTACAAATAACAATGTATTTCCACCATCACTATGTTGTTATCGAGGATCGCCATGTATTGTGAACCCAAATACTGGAGATCTACACTGAGATCCTTCTGGCTTAATACGCAAATAACAATGTATTTCCACCATCACTCTGCTGTTATGGAGGATCGCCCTAGATTGGGAACCCAAATCCCGGAGATGTACACTGAGATCCTGCTGTCTTAATACACAAATCACAATGTATTTGCAGCATCACTCTACTGTTAGGTAAGTTGGGTAAGTTGAGGGGACTGAAGGCCGACAAATCCCCAGGGCCTGATAAACTACATCCTAGGGTACTTAAGGAGGTGGCCCTGGAGATAGCAGATGCTCTAAGGATCATCTTCCGGAACTCCATTGACTCGGGAACAGTACCCATGGATTGGAGGGTAGCTAATGTTACCCCAATATTTAAAAAGGGGGGTAGAGAGAAAGCAGGGAATTATAGACCAGTAAGCCTTACATCGGTTGTGGGCAAAATGCTAGAGTCCATTATTAAGGATAAAATAGCGGAGCACTTGACAAATGGGGAAAGGATCGGACAGAGTCAACATGGATTTACAAAGGGTAAATCGTGTTTGACTAATCTGCTGGAATTTTTTGAGGAGGTAACTGGTAGAATAGATGGGGGAGAGCCAGTGGATGTGGTGTACCTTGACTTCCAGAAAGCCTTCGATAAGGTTCCACACAAAAGATTATCATGCAAAATTAAGGCTCATGGGATTGGGGGCAAAGTATTAACGTGGATAGAGAACTGGCTGGCGGATAGAAAACAGAGAGTTGGAATAAACGGCTCGTTTTCGGAGTGGCAGGCAGTGACCAGCGGGGTGCCGCAAGGATCTGTCCTGGGACCCCAGCTGTTCACAATATATATAAATGATCTGGATCAGGGAATTGGATGCAATATTTCCAAATTCGCTGACGACACTAAACTAGGAGGAGGGGTGGGCTCTGATGAGGATGTCAGGAGGCTACAGTGTGATTTGGACAGGTTGGGGGAATGGGCGGATACGTGGCAGATGCACTATAATGTGGATAAATGCGAGGTTATCCACTTTGGGGGTAAAAACAGGAGGGTAGATTATTATCTAAATGGCAATAGATTGGGAGATGGGGAAGTGCAGAGGGACCTGGGTGTTCTTGTGCACCAGTCACTGAAGGAGAGCATGCAGGTGCAACAGGCGATTAAGAAGGCAAATGGTATGTTGGCCTTCATATCAAGGGGGTTCGAGTATAGGAATAGGGATACCTTACTACAGCTGTACAAGGTGCTGGTGAGACCGCATCTGGAGTATTGTGTACAGTTTTGGTCGCCCCATCTGCGGAAGGATGTTCTTGTCATGGAAAGAGTGCAACGGCGATTCACCAGGCTGATACCTGGAATGGCGGGAATGACCTACGAAGAGAGATTAAATAGTTTGGGCTTGTACTCACTGGAGTTTAGAAGATTGAGAGGGGATCTCATCGAAACATATAAAATTATGGCAGGCCTGGACAGGCTGAATTCAGAGAGAATGTTTCCAATGGCCGGGGAGCACAGAACCAGGGGCCACACTCTAAAAATAGCGGGCAAATCATTTAAAACAGAGATGAGGAAGAATTTCTTCACTCAAAGAGTGGTGAGCCTGTGGAATTCCCTGCCACAGAGGGCTGTGAAGGCTAATTCAATAAATATTTTCAAGAGAGAATTGGATATATTTCTGAAGGCTAAGGGGATTAAGGGTTACGGAGAAAAGGCGGGGACGGGGTACTGAACTGGTAAGATCAGCTATGATCTCAGACGAAGATCAGCCATGATCTCATTGAATGGCGGAGCAGGCTCGAAGGGCCGAATGGCCTACTCCTGTTCCTATCTCTATGTATCTATGTTAAGGAGGATCCACCTAGATAGGGAACTCAAATCCCGGAGATGTACACTGAGATGCTGCTGTCTTAATAGACAAATAAGAATGTATTTCCACCATCACTCTACTGTTATGGAGGAGCGCCCTTGATTTGATCTCAAATCTCGGGGACTTAAACTGAAATCCTGCTGCCTTAATACACAAATAATAATGTATTTTCGCCATCATTCTGTTGTTAAGCAGGATCGCCCTAGATTGGGCTTTCAAATCCCGGAGCTGTACACTGAGATCCTGTTGTCCTAACTCACAAATAACAATGTTTTTCCACCTTCTCTCTACTTTAATGGATGTTCGCCCAAGATTGGCAACCCAAATCCCTGAGATTTAAACTGATATCATACTGCCTTAATACACAAATAACAAAGTGTTTCCACCATCACACTGTTTTAAGGATTATTGCCGTAGATTGGGATCCCAAATCCCAGAGATTTAAACTGTGACCCTGCTGTCTTAATACACAAATAACAATGTCTTTCCAACATCACTCTTTCGTTATGGAGGGTCACCCTATATTGGGCTTTCAAATCCCAGAGTTGTACACGGAGATCTTGCTGTCTTAATGCACAAATAAGAATGAATTTCCACCAGCACGCTATTTTTATGGAGGATCGCCCTAGATTGTGAACCGAAATCGCAGAGATTTAAGCTGTGATCCTGCTGTCTTAATACACAAATAACAATGAATTTCCACCATCACTCCACTGTTAAGGAGGATCCACCTAGATTGGGAACACAAATCCCGGAGATGTACACTGAGATCCTGCTGTCTTAATACACAAATAACAATGAATTTCCACCATCACTCCACTGTTAAGGAGGATCCACCTAGATTGGGAACACAAATCCCGGAGATGTACACTGAGATCCTGCTGTCTTAATACACAAATAACAATGTATTTCCAGCATCACTCTACTGTTATGGAGGATCGCCCTTGATTTGACCTCAAATCTCGGGGATTTAAACTGAAATCCTGCTGCCTTAATACACAAATTACAATGTATTTTCACCATCATTCAGTTGTTAAGCAGGATCGCCCTAGATTGGGCTTTCAAATCCCGGAGATGTACACTGAGATCCTGCTGTCCTAAATCACAAATAACAATGATTTCCACCTTCTTTCTACTTTTATGGATATTTGCCCTTGATTGGGAACCCAAATCCCAGAGACTTAAACTGTGATCCTGCTGTCTTAATACAGAAATAACAACGTATTTTCACCATCCCTCTACTGTTATGGAGGATCGACCTAGATTGGGAACACAAATTCCAGAGATTTAAACTGAGATATTACTGTCTTAATACACAAATAACAAAGTGTTTCCACCATCACACTGTTGTTATGGAGGATCGCCGTAGATTGGGATCGCAAATCCCAGAGATTTAAACTGAGATCCTGCTGTCTTAATACAGAAATAACAAGGTATTTCCACCATCATTCTGTTGTTAAGGAGGATCGCCCTAGATTGGGCGTTCAAATCTCAGAGATGTACAATGAGATCCTGGTGTCTTAATACACAAATAACAATGTACTTCCACCATCACTCTACTGTTATGGAGGATCGCCCTAGATTGGGAACCCAAATCCCGGCGATGTACACTGAGATCCTTCTATCTTAATACACAAATAACAATGTATTTCCACCATCACTCTGTTGTTATGGAGGATAGCCCTAGATTGGGAATCCAAATCCTGGAGGTCTACACTGAGATCCTGCTGTTTTAATGTACATATAACAATGTATTTTCACCATCCCTCTACTGTTATAGAGGATCGCCCTAGATTGGGAACACAAATCCCAGATATGTACACTGATATACTGGAGTCTTAATACACAAATAACAATGTATTTCCAACATCTCTCTGCTGTTATGGAGGATCGCCCTAGATTGGGAACCCAAATCCCGGAGATGTACAGTGAGATCCTGCTGTCTTAATGTACAAATAACTGTATTTCCACCATCACTATGTTGTTATCGAGGATCGCCATGTATTGTGAACCCAAATACTGGAGATCTACACTGAGATCCTTCTGTCTTAATACGCAAATAACAATGTATTTCCGCCATCACTCTGCTGTTATGGAGGATCGCCCTAGATTGGGAACTCAAATCCCGGAGGGCTACACTGAGAACCTGCTGACTTAATGCACAAATAACAATGTATTTTCACCATCGCTCTACGGTTATGGAGGATTGCCCTAGATTGGTAAATCAAATTCCATAGATTTAAACGGAGATCCTGCTGTCTTTATACACAATTAAGTATGTATTTCCACCATCACTCTATTATTATGGCGGATCGCCCTAGATTGTGAACCCCAATCACAGAGATTTAAACTGTGAACCTGCTGTCTTAATACACAAATAGCAATGTATTTCCACCATCACTCTGCTGTTATGGAGGATCTCCCTAGATTGGGAAACCAATTCCCGGAGATGTACACTGATATCCTGCAGTCTTAATACACAAATAACAATGTATTTCCACCATAGATACATAGATACATAGAAGATAGGAGCAGGAGTAGGCCATTCGGCCCTTCGAGCCTGCTCCGCCATTCAATGAGATCATGGCTGATCATCCAAATTCAGTACCCGGTCCCTGCCTTCTCCCCATAGCCCTTGATCCCTTTAGCCTTAAGAAATATATCCAACTCTTTCTTGAATATACTTAATGAACTGGCCTCCACCGCCCTCTGTGGCAGAGAATTCCACAGGTTCACCACTCTCTGGGTGAAGAAATTCCTCCTCATTTCAGTCCTAAATGGCTTACCCCTTATCCTCAGACTATGACCCCTGGTTCTGGACTCCCCGGACATCAGAAACATCCTTCCTGCATCTAGTCTGTCCAGGCCTGACAGGATTTTATAGGTTTCGATGAGATCCCCTCTCAATCTTCTAAACGCCAGTGAGTATAAGCCCAATCGACCCAATCTCTCCTCATACGTCATTCCTGCCATCCCAGGTATCAGCCTGGTGAATCATCGCTGCACTCCTTCCATGGCAGAACGTCCTTCCTCAGGTAAGGCAACCAAAACTGCACACAATACTCAAGGTGTGGTCTCATCAAGGCCCTGGACAACGGTAGCAAGACATCCTTGTTCTTGTACTCGAACCCTCTTGCTACGAAGGCCAACATACCATTTGCCTTCTTAACCGCCTGCTGCACCTGCATGCTTACCTTCAGCGACTGGTGTACAAGAACACCCAAGTCTCTTTCCACTTCCCCTTCTCCCAAACTATTAGCATTCAAATAATAATCTGCCTTCCTGTTTTTGCCACCAAAGTGGATAACCTCACATTTATCCACATTATAGTGCATTTGCCATGTTTCTGCCCAATCACCCAACCTGTCCAAATCGTGCTGGAGTTTCAAGACATCCTCCTCACAGCATACCCTCCCCCCCTGCTTTGTGTCGTCTGCAAATTTGGAAATATTACATCCAATTCCCTCGTCCAGATCATTAATATATATTGTGAACAGCTGGGGCCCTAGGACCAATCCTTGCAGTACCCCACTAGTCACTGCCTGCCACTCGGAAAAGGTCCCTTTTATTCCAACTCTTTGCTTTCTGTCCACCAACCAGTTCTCTATCCAAGTCAATACCTTGCCACCAATCCCATATGCCTTAATTTTGCACGCTAATCTCTTACGCGGGACCTTATCGAAAGCCTTCTGAAAGTCCAAATATACCACATCCACTGGTTCTCCCTTATCTATTTTACCAGTTACATCCTCAAAAAATTCCAGTAGATTAGTCAAGCATGATTTACCTTTTGTAAATCCATGTTGACTTTGTCCGATCCAGTCACTGCTTTCCAAGTGCTCTGCTATTACATCTTTTATAATGGACTCTAGCATTTTCCCCACTACCGATGTCAAGCTTACTAGTCTATAATTCCCCGCCTTTTCTCTACCACCTTTTTTGAATAGTGGGGTAACATTAGCTACCCACCAATCCATGGGTACCGTTCCAGAGTCTATCGAGTTCTGGAAGATGACCAGCAATGCATCTACTATTTCTAGGGCCACTTCCTTAAGTACCCTGGGATGTAGATTATCAGACCCTGGGGATTTATCGGCCTTCAGTCCCATCAATTTTCTTAACACCATTTCCCTACAAATACTGATTTCTTTCAGTTCCACCCTTTCATCAGACCCTATGTTCCCCGGCATCTCTGGGAGGTTATTTGTGTCCTCCTTTGTGAAGACAGAACCAAAATATGTGTTTAGTTGTTCCGCCATGTCTTTGTTCCCCATTATAAATTCCCCCGATTCTGACTGCAAGGGACCTACGCTTGACTTCACCAATCTTTTTCTCTTCACATATCTATAAAAGCTTTTACAGTCAGTTTTTATGTTCTCTGCAAGCTTACTCTCATAATCTATTTTCCCTTTCTTAATTAATCGCTTTGTCCTCTTTGTTGAATCCTAAACTGCTCCCACTCCTCAGGGTTATTGCTTTTTCTGGCCAATTTATATGCCCTCTCCTTGGACCTTATGCTATCCCTAATTTCCCTTGTTAGCCACGGTTGGGTCACCTTTTTTGTTTTATTTTTATGCCAAACTGGGATGAACAAATTCTGTAGTTCATCCATTCGGTCTTTGAATGTTTGCCATTGCCTATCCACCATCAACCCTTTGAGTGCCATTCCCCAATCAATCCTACCCAACTCGCTCCTCAGACCATCATAGTTTCCTTTATTTAAATTGAGGACCCTAGTCTCCGAGTCAACTATTTCATTCTCCATCTTAATGAAGAATTCGATCATATTATGATCGCTCCGACCCAAGGGGCCTCTTACAACAAGATTGCTAATTAATCCTTTCTCGTTAAATAATACCCAGTCTAAGATGGCCTGATCTCTGGTTGGTTCCTCGACATATTGGTCCAAGAAACCGTCCTGTAAACTCTCCAGGAATTCCTCCTCCACAGTATTGTTACTCATTTGGTTGGCCCAATCTATATGTAGATTAAAGTCACCCAATGATGACTGCTGTGCCCTTATTGCACGCTTTTTAAATTTCTCTTTGAATGCCATCCCCAACCTCCGCCTTACTGTTTGGAGGTCTATAAACCATTCCCACTAACGTTTTTTTCCCCTTAGTATTTCTCAATTCTACCCATACAAATTCCAACTCATCAAAGCTAATATCCTTCATTACAATTGTGTTAATCCCTTCTATAACCAGTAATGCTACCCCACCTCCCTTTCCTTTTTGCCTATCTTTCCTGAATATCGAATACACCTGGATGTTGAGTTCCCAGTCCTGGCCTTCCTTGAGCCATGTTTCCGTAATCCCAACCAAATCGTATTTGTTTACTTCTATTTGCACAGCCAATTCATCCACCTTATTACAAATGCTCCTTGCATTAAGACACAAAGCCTTCAGGCTTGTTTTTTTAACGCTGTTAGACCTATTAGAATTATTATTTACTGTGGCCATGTTTGATTTAAACCGTTGATTTCTCTGACTGCCACTTTTGTTTTTCTCCTTCCTATCTTTTGATTTTATCCTTGTTTCCCTTTCCTCTCTCTCCCTGCTCAGGTTCCCAAACCCCTGCCATTTTAGTTTAAACCCTCCCCCACAGCACTAGCAAACACTCCCCCTTGGACATTGGTTCCAGCCCTGCCCAGGTGCAGACCGTCCAGTTTAAACTGGTCCCACCTCCCCCAGAACCAGTTCCAATGTCCCAGGAACTTGAATCCCTCCCCCTGGCACCATCACTCTACTGTTATAGAGGATCGCGCTTGATTGGGAACCCAAATCGCAGAGATTATAACGGAGATCCTGCTGTCTTAATACACAAATAACAATGTATTTCCACCATCAATCTACTGTTATGGAGGATCGCCCAAGGTTGGGAACCCAAATCTCAGAGGTTTTAACTGTGATCCTGCTGTCCTAACACGTAAACAACAATGTCTTTCCACCATCACTCTACTGCTGTGGAGGATCGTCCTTGATTGGGAACCCAAATCTCAGAGATTTATACTGAGATCCTGCTGTCTTGATACAGAAGTAATCATGTATTTCCACCATCACTCTACTGTTGTGTAGGAACTCCCTAGATTGTGAACCCAAATCCCAGAGATTTAAACTGAGATCCTGCTGTCTGAATGCACAAATAACAATGTATTTTCACCATCACGCTACTGTTATGGAGAATCGCCCTATACTGGGAACTCAAATCCCGGAGGGCTACACTGAGATCCTGCTGTTTAATGCAGGAATAACAATGTATTTTCATCATCGCTCTATGGTTATGGAGGATCACCCTAGATTGGGAACTCAAACCCCAGAGATTTAAATTGAGATCCTGCAGTCTTAATACACAAATAACAACGTATTTCCTCCATCACTCTATTGTTATGGGGGATCGCCCTAGATTGGGATCCCAAATCCCGAGATGTACACTGATATCCTGCTGTCTTAATGCACAAATAACAATACATTTCCACCGTCACTCTGTTGCTATGGAGGATCGCCCAAGATTGGGAACCCAAATCCCAGAGATGTACACTGGGATCCTGCTGACTTAATACACAAATATCAATGCATTTCCACCATCACTATACTGTTATGGAGGATCGCCTGAGATTGGGAACTCCAATCCCAGAGATTGAAACTGAGGTCCTGCTGTCTTAATACACAAATAACAATGTAGTTTCACCATCACTCTATTGTTATGGAGGATAGCCATAGATTGGGAATCCAAATCGCAGATATGTACACTGATATGCTGGAGTCTTAATACACAAATAACAATGTATTTCCAACATCTCTCTGCTGTTATGGAGGATCGCCCTAGATTGTGAACCCAAATCCCGGAGATGTACACTGAGATCCTGCTGTCTTAATTTACAAATAACAATGTATTTCCACCATCACTATGTTGTTATCGAGGATCGCCATGTATTGTGAACCCAAATACTGGAGATCTACACTGAGATCCTTCTGGCTTAATACGCAAATAACAATGTATTTCCACCATCACTCTGCTGTTATGGAGGATCGCCCTAGATTGGGAACCCAAATCCCGGAGATGTACACTGAGATCCTGCTGTCTTAATACACAAATCACAATGTATTTGCAGCATCACTCTACTGTTAAGGAGGATCCACCTAGATAGGGAACTCAAATCCCGGAGATGTACACTGAGATGCTGCTGTCTTAATAGACAAATAAGAATGTATTTCCACCATCACTCTACTGTTATGGAGGAGCGCCCTTGATTTGATCTCAAATCTCGGGGACTTAAACTGAAATCCTGTTGCCTTAATACACAAATAACAATGTATTTTCGCCATCATTCTGTTGTTAAGCAGGATCGCCCTAGATTGGGCTTTCAAATCCCGGAGCTGTACACTGAGATCCTGTTGTCCTAACTCACAAATAACAATGTTTTTCCACCTTCTCTCTACTTTAATGGATGTTCGCCCAAGATTGGCAACCCAAATCCCTGAGATTTAAACTGATATCATACTGCCTTAATACACAAATAACAAAGTGTTTCCACCATCACACTGTTTTAAGGATTATTGCCGTAGATTGGGATCCCAAATCCCAGAGATTTAAACTGTGACCCTGCTGTCTTAATACACAAATAACAATGTCTTTCCAACATCACTCTTTCGTTATGGAGGGTCACCCTATATTGGGCTTTCAAATCCCAGAGTTGTACACGGAGATCTTGCTGTCTTAATGCACAAATAAGAATGAATTTCCACCAGCACGCTATTTTTATGGAGGATCGCCCTAGATTGTGAACCGAAATCGCAGAGATTTAAGCTGTGATCCTGCTGTCTTAATACACAAATAACAATGAATTTCCACCATCACTCCACTGTTAAGGAGGATCCACCTAGATTGGGAACACAAATCCCGGAGATGTACACTGAGATCCTGCTGTCTTAATACACAAATAACAATGTATTTCCAGCATCACTCTACTGTTATGGAGGATCGCCCTTGATTTGACCTCAAATCTCGGGGATTTAAACTGAAATCCTGCTGCCTTAATACACAAATTACAATGTATTTTCACCATCATTCAGTTGTTAAGCAGGATCGCCCTAGATTGGGCTTTCAAATCCCGGAGATGTACACTGAGATCCTGCTGTCCTAAATCACAAATAACAATGATTTCCACCTTCTTTCTACTTTTATGGATATTTGCCCTTGATTGGGAACCCAAATCCCAGAGACTTAAACTGTGATCCTGCTGTCTTAATACAGAAATAACAACGTATTTTCACCATCCCTCTACTGTTATGGAGGATCGACCTAGATTGGGAACACAAATCCCAGAGATTTAAACTGAGATATTACTGTCTTAATACACAAATAACAAAGTGTTTCCACCATCACACTGTTGTTATGGAGGATCGCCGTAGATTGGGAACACAAATCCCAGAGATTTAAACTGAGATCCTGCTGTCTTAATACAGAAATAACAAGGTATTTCCACCATCATTCTGTTGTTAAGGAGGATCGCCCTAGATTGGGCGTTCAAATCTCAGAGATGTACAATGAGATCCTGGTGTCTTAATACACAAATAACAATGTACTTCCACCATCACTCTACTGTTATGGAGGATCGCCCTAGATTGGGAATCCAAATCCCGGCGATGTACACTGAGATCCTTCTATCTTAATACACAAATAACAATGTATTTCCACCATCACTCTGTTGTTATGGAGGATAGCCCTAGATTGGGAATCCAAATCCTGGAGGTCTACACTGAGATCCTGCTGTTTTAATGTACATATAACAATGTATTTTCACCATCCCTCTACTGTTATAGAGGATCGCCCTAGATTGGGAACACAAATCCCAGATATGTACACTGATATACTGGAGTCTTAATACACAAATAACAATGTATTTCCAACATCTTTCTGCTGTTATGGAGGATCGCCCTAGATTGGGAACCCAAATCCCGGAGATGTACAGTGAGATCCTGCTGTCTTAATGTACAAATAACTGTATTTCCACCATCACTATGTTGTTATCGAGGATCGCCATGTATTGTGAACCCAAATACTGGAGATCTACACTGAGATCCTTCTGTCTTAATACGCAAATAACAATGTATTTCCGCCATCACTCTGCTGTTATGGAGGATCGCCCTAGATTGGGAACTCAAATCCCGGAGGGCTACACTGAGAACCTGCTGACTTAATGCACAAATAACAATGTATTTTCACCATCGCTCTACGGTTATGGAGGATTGCCCTAGATTGGTAAATCAAATTCCATAGATTTAAACGGAGATCCTGCTGTCTTTATACACAATTAAGTATGTATTTCCACCATCACTCTATTATTATGGCGGATCGCCCTAGATTGTGAACCCCAATCACAGAGATTTAAACTGTGAACCTGCTGTCTTAATACACAAATAGCAATGTATTTCCACCATCACTCTGCTGTTATGGAGGATCTCCCTAGATTGGGAAACCAATTCCCGGAGATGTACACTGATATCCTGCAGTCTTAATACACAAATAACAATGTATTTCCACCATAGATACATAGATACATAGAAGATAGGAGCAGGAGTAGGCCATTCGGCCCTTCGATCCTGCTCCGCCATTCAATGAGATCATGGCTGATCATCCAAATTCAGTACCCGGTCCCTGCCTTCTCCCCATAGCCCTTGATCCCTTTAGCCTTAAGAAATATATCCAACTCTTTCTTGAATATACTTAATGAACTGGCCTCCACCGCCCTCTGTGGCAGAGAATTCCACAGGTTCACCACTCTCTGGGTGAAGAAATTCCTCCTCATTTCAGTCCTAAATGGCTTACCCCTTATCCTCAGACTATGACCCCTGGTTCTGGACTCCCCGGACATCAGAAACATCCTTCCTGCATCTAGTCTGTCCAGGCCTGACAGAATTTTATAGGTTTCGATGAGATCCCCTCTCAATCTTCTAAACGCCAGTGAGTATAAGCCCAATCGACCCAATCTCTCCTCATACGTCATTCCTGCCATCCCAGGTATCAGCCTGGTGAATCATCGCTGCACTCCTTCCATGGCAAGAACGTCCTTCCTCAGGTAAGGCAACCAAAACTGCACACAATACTCAAGGTGTGGTCTCATCAAGGCCCTGGACAACGGTAGCAAGACATCCTTGTTCTTGTACTCAAACCCTCTTGCTACGAAGGCCAACATACCATTTGCCTTCTTAACCGCCTGCTGCACCTGCATGCTTACCTTCAGCGACTGGTGTACAAGAACACCCAGGTCTCTTTCCACTTCCCCTTCTCCCAAACTATTACCATTCAAATAATAATCTGCCTTCCTGTTTTTGCCACCAAAGTGGATAACCTCACATTTATCCACATTATAGTGCATTTGCCATGTTTCTGCCCAATCACCCAACCTGTCCAAATCGTGCTGGAGTTTCAAGACATCCTCCTCACAGCATACCCTCCCCCCCTGCTTTGTGTCGTCTGCAAATTTGGAGATATTACATCCAATTCACTCGTCCAGATCATTAATATATATTGTGAACAGCTGGGGCCCTAGGACCAATCCTTGCAGTACCCCACTAGTCACTGCCTGCCACTCGGAAAAGGTCCCTTTTATTCCAACTCTTTGCTTTCTGTCCACCAACCAGTTCTCTATCCAAGTCAATACCTTGCCACCAATCCCATATGCCTTAATTTTGCACGCTAATCTCTTACGCGGGACCTTATCGAAAGCCTTCTGAAAGTCCAAATATACCACATCCACTGGTTCTCCCTTATCTATTTTACCAGTTACATCCTCAAAAAATTCCAGTAGATTAGTCAAGCATGATTTACCTTTTGTAAATCCATGTTGACTTTGTCCGATCCAGTCACTGCTTTCCAAGTGCTCTGCTATTACATCTTTTATAATGGACTCTAGCATTTTCCCCACTACCGATGTCAAGCTTACTAGTCTATAATTCCCCGCCTTTTCTCTACCACCTTTTTTGAATAGTGGGGTAACATTAGCTACCCACCAATCCATGGGTACCGTTCCAGAGTCTATCGAGTTCTGGAAGATGACCAGCAATGCATCTACTATTTCTAGGGCCACTTCCTTAAGTACCCTGGGATGTAGATTATCAGACCCTGGGGATTTATCGGCCTTCAGTCCCATCAATTTTCTTAACACCATTTCCCTACAAATACTGATTTCTTTCAGTTCCACCCTTTCATCAGACCCTATGTTCCCCGGCATCTCTGGGAGGTTATTTGTGTCCTCCTTTGTGAAGACAGAACCAAAATATGTATTTAGTTGTTCCGCCATGTCTTTGTTCCCCATTATAAATTCCCCCGATTCTGACTGCAAGGGACCTACGCTTGACTTCACCAATCTTTTTCTCTTCACATATCTATAAAAGCTTTTACAGTCAGTTTTTATGTTCTCTGCAAGCTTACTCTCATAATCTATTTTCCCTTTCTTAATTAATCGCTTTGTCCTCTTTGTTGAATCCTAAACTGCTCCCACTCCTCAGGGTTATTGCTTTTTCTGGCCAATTTATATGCCCTCTCCTTGGACCTTATGCTATCCCTAATTTCCCTTGTTAGCCACGGTTGGGTCACCTTTTTTGTTTTATTTTTATGCCAAACTGGGATGAACAAATTCTGTAGTTCATCCATTCGGTCTTTGAATGTTTGCCATTGCCTATCCACCATCAACCCTTTGAGTGCCATTCCCCAATCAATCCTACCCAACTCGCTCCTCAGACCATCATAGTTTCCTTTATTTAAATTGAGGACCCTAGTCTCCGAGTCAACTATTTCATTCTCCATCTTAATGAAGAATTCGATCATATTATGATCGCTCCGACCCAAGGGGCCTCTTACAACAAGATTGCTAATTAATCCTTTCTCGTTAAATAATACCCAGTCTAAGATGGCCTGATCTCTGGTTGGTTCCTCGACATATTGGTCCAAGAAACCGTCCCGTAAACTCTCCAGGAATTCCTCCTCCACAGTATTGTTACTCATTTGGTTGGCCCAATCTATATGTAGATTAAAGTCACCCAATGATGACTGCTGTGCCCTTATTGCACGCTTTTTAAATTTCTCTTTGAATGCCATCCCCAACCTCCGCCTTACTGTTTGGAGGTCTATAAACCACTCCCACTAACGTTTTTTTCCCCTTAGTATTTCTCAATTCTACCCATACAAATTCCAACTCATCAAAGCTAATATCCTTCATTACAATTGTGTTAATCCCTTCTATAACCAGTAATGCTACCCCACCTCCCTTTCCTTTTTGCCTATCTTTCCTGAATATCGAATACACCTGGATGTTGAGTTCCCAGTCCTGGCCTTCCTTGAGCCATGTTTCCGTAATCCCAACCAAATCGTATTTGTTTACTTCTATTTGCACAGCCAATTCATCCACCTTATTACAAATGCTCCTTGCATTAAGACACAAAGCCTTCAGGCTTGTTTTTTTAACGCTGTTAGACCTATTAGAATTATTATTTACTGTGGCCATGTTTGATTTAAACCGTTGATTTCTCTGACTGCCACTTTTGTTTTTCTCCTTCCTATCTTTTGATTTTATCCTTGTTTCCCTTTCCTCTCTCTCCCTGCTCAGGTTCCCAAACCCCTGCCATTTTAGTTTAAACCCTCCCCCACAGCACTAGCAAACACTCCCCCTTGGACATTGGTTCCAGCCCTGCCCAGGTGCAGACCGTCCAGTTTAAACTGGTCCCACCTCCCCCAGAACCAGTTCCAATGTCCCAGGAACTTGAATCCCTCCCCCTGGCACCATCACTCTACTGTTATAGAGGATCGCGCTTGATTGGGAACCCAAATCGCAGAGATTATAACGGAGATCCTGCTGTCTTAATACACAAATAACAATGTATTTCCACCATCAATCTACTGTTATGGAGGATCGCCCAAGGTTGGGAACCCAAATCTCAGAGGTTTTAACTGAGATCCTGCTGTCCTAACACGTAAACAACAATGTCTTTCCACCATCACTCTACTGCTGTGGAGGATCGTCCTTGATTGGGAACCCAAATCTCAGAGATTTATACTGAGATCCTGCTGTCTTGATACAGAAGTAACCATGTATTTCCACCATCACTCTACTGTTATGTAGGAACTCCCTAGATTGTGAACCCAAATCCCAGAGATTTAAACTGAGATCCTGCTGTCTGAATGCACAAATAACAATGTATTTTCACCATCACGCTACTGTTATGGAGAATCGCCCTAGACTGGGAACTCAAATCCCGGAGGGCTACACTGAGATCCTGCTGTTTAATGCAGGAATAACAATGTATTTTCATCATCGCTCTATGGTTATGGAGGATCACCCTAGATTGGGAACTCAAACCCCAGAGATTTAAAATGAGATCCTGCAGTCTTAATACACAAATAACAACGTATTTCCTCCATCACTCTATTGTTATGGGGGATCGCCCTAGATTGGGATCCCAAATCCCGAGATGTACAGTGATATCCTGCTGTCTTAATGCACAAATAACAATACATTTCCACCGTCACTCTGTTGCTATGGTGGATCGCCCAAGATTGGGAACCCAAATCCCAGAGATGTACCCTGGGATCCTGCTGACTTAATACACAAATATCAATGAATTTCCACCATCACTATACTGTTATGGAGGATCGTCTGAGATTGGGAACTCCAATCCCAGAGATTGAAACTGAGGTCCTGCTGTCTTAATACACAAATAACAATGTAGTTTCACCATCACTCTATTGTTATGGAGGATAGCCATAGATTGCGAATCCAAATCGCAGATATGTACACTGATATGCTGGAGTCTTAATACACAAATAACAATGTATTTCCAACATCTCTCTGCTGTTATGGAGGATCGCCCTAGATTGGGAACCCAAATCCCGGAGATGTACACTGAGATCCTGCTGTCTTAATGTACAAATAACAATGTATTTCCACCATCACTATGTTGTTATCGAGGATCGCCATGTATTGTGAACCCAAATACTGGAGATCTACACTGAGATCCTTCTGTCTTAATACGCAAATAACAATGTATTTCCACCATCACTCTGCTGTTATGGAGGATCGCCCTAGGTTGGGAACTGTGGTAAACCACTGTTTGTATACTGTTTGCATTCCATTGTGTACATGCCTGGACATGCCTCGGCTGACTCCTCCCACAAGTCCTTGTATAAAGGTGGCTGCTCCCCAGCCCTTTGTATTTCTGGACCGGTCGACCACTCGAGGCAGACCTCCATTCTTTTGTTAATAAAAGCCTTTAGTTACTCTTCTAACTCTCAGTCTTTTATGAGTAATTGATAGCGCATCAATTTTATGAACAAAATTTTTATAATGGAAAAGATCCTCACACCAGCATGCCTGGACTTAAATCATCGGGAGGCGGACTCATCCACCAAGTTTACTCACTGGCTTAAGTGTTTCGAAAAATTCCTGACCGCCTCCGAAGCAATCAAATCGGAAGAGGACAAACTGGATGTCCTGACCTCCAAAGTGAACCACCGAGTGTACTCGGTCATCCAAGACGCGACCTCATACGCGGACGCTATCAAGCTCCTCAAGGACCAGTACACGCGCCCAGTGAACAAAGTGTACACCAGGCACCTTCTGGGGAGTCGTAAACAACAACCTGGGGAATCGACCGTGGAATATCTTCAGGCACTGTCCGTGCTTGGCCGGGCCTGTGGGTGTAAGGATGTAAAGGCCGCCGTGTACACAGAGGAACTTATCCGGGATGCTTTTGTAGCGGGCCACAGATCCAATTACACCCGACAGCGACTGTTGGAGCAGAGTGACCTCAACGTCAACAAGGCCTCTGAACTCGCACTATCATTGGATGCAGCCTACCAGGGCATGGATGCCTACTCCTCTGCACCATGGACGCCGCGGGGAACGACAGCCTGGGACACGGTAGGACCGCCTCATAGCGCCGTGCCACCCCAGCCACACCCCAGCAACGGCCCAACTACCGCAGCAGTGTCCCAAGGCCAGACAGCAGTGCCCCAAGGCCAGAAATGCTACTTCTGTGGCCAGGCAAAACACCCCAGAGCGCGCTGCCCGGCGTAAAACGCGATCTGCTCGGGCTGCGGAAGAAGGGACACTATGCTAGCATCTGCAGGGCCAAAGCCACCCCGAACCCCAGCAGCGCCGCATGTGGACCATGCGGGCCGCCATCTTGGGCCTCCTCGGCCATGTGCGAATCACCGGTACAGCAGCCATTTTGGACGCCTCCAGCCACATGGGGATCATGGACGCCGCCATCTTGGACGACAGCCGGGACGCAGCAGGCCCCCGACACCACCTCATCTGATACCCGCAGCGACACACCGACCCCTACGCTGGCATCCGTTACACTGGACCAAGCGAGACCGCACCAACTGGCCAGTTCCACAATGGACATTAAGGTAAATGGTCATGATACAATCTGCCTTTTTGACTCTGGGAGCACGGAGAGCTTCATCCACCCTGACACGGTGCGGCGTTGCTCTCTCCCAGTCCTGCCTGCGCACCAGCGGATTTCTATGGCCTCCGAGTCCCAGTCAGCAGACATTGGCGGCAACTGCGTGGTGACACTCATAGTAGACGGGACTGTGTACGATAATTTTAAACTTCTGGCCCTGCCCGACCTCTGCGCTGCCGTTCTACTGGGGTTAGATTTTCAGTGCCACCTTAAAAGTGTTACGATGGCGTACGGTGGACCCCTCCCCCCACTCACAGTCCGCAGCCAGCAGCTTCCAAATTGGCCGCCGCGCACCAGGTGCAACCTCTCCACACTCCGAGTCACCCCCCCCCCACTGTTTGCTAACCTCACCCCCGACTGTAAGCCCATCGCCACAAAGAGCAGACGATACAGCGCCGGGGACGGGGTTTTCATTAAAACCGAAGTGGAGCGGCTCCTGAAGGAAGGGATTATTGAGGGCAGCACCAGCCCCTGGCGAGCTCAGGTTGTGGTCGTTAAGACCGGCGAGAAGCAGCGCCTGGTCATCGACTACAGTCAGACAATAAATCGCTACACCCTACTGGACGCTTACCCACTCCCCCGCATAGCTGATATGGTCAATCAGATCGCGCAGTACCGCGTCTTCTCGACCATTGACCTGAAATCAGCATACCACCAGCTCCCGATCTGCCCTGAGGACCGCCAGTATACTGCCTTTGAGGCAAACGGCCGCCTCTATCACTTCTTTAGGGTTCCCTTTGGCGTCACCAACGGGGTCTCCGTCTTCCAAAGGGAGATGGACCGGATGGTAGATCAAAATGCGTTGCAGGCCACTTTCCCATACCTGGACAATGTGACCATCTGTGGCCGTGACTTGCAGGGCCAAATCCCGGAGATGTACACTGAGATCCTGCTGTCTTAATACACAAATCACAATGTATTTGCAGCATCACTCTACTGTTAAGGAGGATCCACCTAGATAGGGAACTCAAATCCCGGAGATGTACACTGAGATGCTGCTGTCTTAATAGACAAATAAGAATGTATTTCCACCATCACTCTACTGTTATGGAAGATCGCCCTTGATTTGTCCTCAAATCTCGGGGACTTAAACTGAAATCCTGCTGCCTTAATACACAAATAACAATGTATTTTCACCATCATTCTGGTGTTAAGCAGGATCGCCCTAGATTGGGCTATCAAATCCCGGAGCTGTACACTGAGATCCTGCTGTCCTAACTCACAAATAACAATGTTTTTCCACCTTCTCTCTACTTTAATGGATGTTCACCCTAGATTGGCAACCCAAATCCCTGAAATTTAAACTGATATCATACTGCCTTAATACACAAATAACTAAGTGTTTCCACCATCACACTGTTTTTATGGATTATTGCCGTAGATTGGGATCCCAAATCCCAGAGATTTAAACTGTGACCCTGCTGTCTTAATACACAAATAACAATGTCTTTCCAACATCACTCTTTCGTTATGGAGGGTCGCCCTATATTGGGCTTTCAAATCCCATAGTTGTACACTGAGATCTTGCTGTCTTAATGCACAAATAAGAATGAATTTCCACCAGCACGCTATTTTAATGGAGGATCGCCCTAGATTGGGAACCGAAATCGCAGAGATTTAAGCTGTCATCCTGCTGTCTTAATACACAAATAACAATGAATTTCCACCATCACTCCACTGTTAAGGAGGATCGCCCTTGATTTGACCTCAAATCTCGGGGATTTAAACTGAAATCCTGCTGCCTTAATGCACAAATAACAGTGTATTTTCACCATCATTCAGTTGTTAAGCAGGATCGCCCTAGATTGGGCTTTCAAATCCCGGAGATGTACACTGAGATCCTGCTGTCCTAAATCACAAATAAAAATGATTTCCACCTTCTTTCTACTTTTATGGATATTTGCCCTAGATTGGGAACCCAAATCCCAGAGACTTAAACTGTGATCCTGCTGTCTTAATACAGAAATAACAACGTATTTTCACCATCCCTCTACTGTTATGGAGGATCGACCTAGATTGGGAACACAAATCCCAGAGATTTAAACTGAGATATTACTGCCTTAATACACAAATAACAAAGTGTTTCCACCATCACACTGTTGTTGTGGAGGATCGCCGTAGATTGGGATTGCAAATCCCAGAGATTTAAACTGAGATCCTGCTGTCTTAATACAGAAATAACAAGGTATTTCCACCATCATTCTGTTGTTAAGGAGGATCGCCCTAGATTGGGCGTTCAAATCTCGGAGATGTACAATGAGATCATAGAGTCATAGAGTCATAGAGTTTTACAGCACAGAAAGAGGCCCTTCGGCCCTTCGTGTCTGCGCCGCCCATCCCTCCCTGTCCAGTCTAATCCCATTTTCCAGCATTTGGTCCATAGCCTTGTATGCAATGGCATTTTAAGTGCTCATCCAAATGCTTCTTGAATGTTGTGAGGGTTCCTGCCTCTACCACCCTTTCAGGCAGTGAGTTCCAGCTTCCAACCACCCTCTGGGTGAAAAAGTTCCTCCTCAAATCCCCCCTAAATCTCCTGCCCCTTACCCTGAATCTGTGCCCCCTTGTTAATGACCCCCCTACTAAGGGGAAAAGTTCCTCTTCATCTACACTATCTATGCCCCTCATCATTTTGTACACCTCAATCAGGTCCCCCCTCAGCCTTCTTTGCTCCAAGGAAAACAACCCCAGCCTGTCCAGTCTCTCTTCATAGCTGAGGCGCTCCATCCCAGGTAACATCCTGGTGAATCTTCTCTGCACCCTCTCCAAAGCAATCACATCCTTCCTATAGTGAGGCGACCAGAACTGCACACAGTACTCCAGCTGTGGCCTCACCAGCGTTTTGTACAGCTCCATCATAACCTCCCTGCTCTTATATTCTATGCCTCTGCTAATGAAGGCAAGTATCCCATAAGCCTTTTTAATCACCTTATCTACCTGTTCCGCTGCCTTCAGGGATCTATGTACATGTACACCAAGGTCCCTCTGACCCTCTGTACTTCCTAGGGTCCTACCACTCATTGTGTATTCCCTTGCCTTATTTGTCCGTCCAAAATGCATCACCTCGCACTTTTCCGGGTTAAATTCCATTTGCCACTTTTCCGCCCATCTGACCAACCCATTAATATTGTCCTGTAGCCTGAGGCTTTCCTCCTCGCAATTTACCCCCCACCAATTTTCGTGTCATCCGCGAACTTACTGATCATACCCTTTACATTCTTATCCAAATCATTAATGTAGATCACAAACAGCAAGGGACCCAGCACCGATCCCTGAGGTACCCCACTGGACACAGGCTTCCAGTCACAAAAGCAACCTTCGACCATCACCCTCTGCCTCCTGCCACTCAGCCAGTTTAGGATCCAACGCGCCAAGGCCCCCTGGATCCCATGGGCTCTTACCTTCTTGACCAGTCTCCTATGCGGGACCTTGTCAAAAGCTTTACTGAAGTCCATGTAAACCACATCCACAGCATTTCCCTCATCCACACACCTAGTCACCCCCTCGAAAAATTCAATCAGATTGGTCAGACATGATTTACCCTTGACAAAGCCATGCTGACTATCCCCGATTAATCCTTGCCTCTCCAAGTGGAGACTAATTTTGTCCCTCAGAATTTTTTCCAATAATTTCCCTACCACAGATGTTAGGCTCACTGGCCTGTAATTCCCTGGTTTATCCCTGCTACCCTTCTTGAATAATGGTACTACATTAGCTGTTCTCCAGTCCTCTGGTACATCCCCTGTGGCCAGAGAGGTTCTGAAAATTTGTGTCAGAGCCCCTGCAATCTCCTCCTTTGCCTCACACAACAGCCTGGGATACATCTCGTCCGGGCCTGGGGATTTATCCACTTTTTGGCCTGCTAAAACCGCTAGTACCTCCTCCCTCTCGATGCTAATATGTTCAAGTATGTCACAGTCCCCTTGCCCGACTTCTATATCTACATCGTCTTTCTCCATAGTGAACACTGAGGCAAAAAATTCATTTAAAACCCCACCTACTTCATCTGGCTCTACACACAGCTTGCCACTTTGGTCCCTAATGGGCCCTACCCTTTCCCTGGTTATCCTCTTGCCCTTAATATACTTATAAAACATCTTAGGATTTTCCTTTATTTTGCTCGCCAGTGTTATTTCATGGCCCCTCCTCGCCCTCCTAATTTCCTTTTTAAGTATGCCCCTGCATACTGGTGTCTTAATACACAAATAACAATGTACTTCCACCATCTCTCTATTGTTATGGAGGATCGCCCTAGATTGGGAACCCAAATCCCGGCGATGTACACTGAGATCCTGCTGTCTTAATACACAAAGAACAACGTAGTTCCACCATCACTCTATTGTTATGGAGGATAGCCCTAGATTGGGAATCCAAATCCTGGAGGTCTACACTGAGATCCTGCTGTTTTAATGTAAATATAACAATGTATTTTCACCATCCCTCTACTGTTATAGAGGATCGCCCTAGATTGGGAACCCAAATACCGAAGACGTATACTGAGATCCTTCTGTCTTAATACACAAATAACAATGTATTTCCACCATCACTCTACTGTTAAGGATGATCCACCTATGGAGGATCGCCCTTGATTTGACATCAAATCTCGGGGATTTAAACTTAAATCCTGCTTCCTTAATACACAAATAACAATGTATTTTCACCATTATTCTGTTGTTAAGCAGGTTCGCCCTAGATTGGGCTTTCAAATCCCGGAGCTGTACACTGAGATCCTAACTCACAAATAACAATGTTTTTCCACCTTCGTTCTACTTTAATGGATGTTCGCCCTAGATTGGGAACCCAAATCCCAGAGATTTAAACTGAGATCATGCTGTCTTAATACACAAATAAAAAAGTGTTTCCACCATCACACTGTTTTTATGGAGTATTGCCGTAGATTTGGATCCCAAATCCCAGAGATTAAACTGTGATCCTGCTGTCTTAATACACAAATAACATTGTGTTTCTGATGGGCCTTCAATAACCACAAAACTAGAAGTTATAAACTTAAACAAGTTGGCTTTTAATCACTAAGATCAGAGCTAACATCTCAACACGCCGACTGGTTCACAGGAATGAGCCATACAGATCCTGGGATCTTTATGTAAGAGAAGTCAGGGGCGGAGCCAAGAGCCAAACCTGGAAACTCCCAGGTTAGTCGGGAAAGAGGAAGTGAAACTATACACAGTGGGGGAGGGTAATATACATGAGTGCAAAACGAATACAGGATCAAGACAAACAGATTTCATTACATTCACCCCTTCTATAGATTTAGTCCATCGGGGTGATGTTTCTTAAAGTTGGTATAAGTGAGTCTGTCAGGAGGTTTTGCAGTTCTCAGTGATCGCAGCAAAGCCGGTTGGGGTGCCTCTAGGGGAGTGGATTCTGGTTCCTCCGCTGTCCAGGCCTCGCAGTGTCTTCCAGGTTATCTGCAGTGTCCACCAGGTTAAATTTGGGTATTCATACCTCTGGGCGTCCTGTCTCTTTGTAGTGTAGGTCTTCATCGGGTAGTCTCCCATCGTTCTCTCCGCTCCCCGAGGGAGCGAGGTCTTTTATGGAAACAGTGTCCTCTCACCCATCAGAGTATTCGATATAGGCGTACTGAGGGTTTGCATGGAGGAGCTGTACCTTTTCCACAAGGGGGTCCGTTTTCTGGCCTCTCACGTGCTTCCGCAATAGTACTGTCCCTGGAGACATCAGCCACGCGGGTAGAGATATGCCCGAGGTGGATTTCCGGGGAAAACGAACATCTTTTCGTGAGGGCTACCGTTAGTGGCAGTACATAACAGAGACCTTATGGAGTGGAGCATGTCTGGGAGGACTTCCTGCCAGCGGGAGGTCGGAAGGCCTTTTGACTTCAAGGCTAACGTGACAGCCTTCCAAACAGTTGCATTCTCCCTTTCCACTTGCCCATTACCCCGGGGGTTGTAGCTAATGGTTCTGCTAGTGGCTATCCCCTTCGAGAGCAAGAACTGGCACAGCTCTTCACTCATGAATGACGTCCCCCTATCGCTGTGTATGTCGTTCGGCATGCCAAACACGCAGAATAGATTACAGAGACACTTGATGACCGTGGCACTGGTCATGTCTGGGCAGGGAATGGAGAAGGGGAAGCGGGAACATTCATCAATGATATTGAGGAAGTATATGTTACGGTCGGCAGAGGGAAGGGGTCCCTTGAAGTCCAGACTTAGGCGCTCGAATGGCCGTGTGGCTTTTATAAGGTGTGCATGGTCAGGCCTGTAGAAACGAGGCTTGCATTCCGCACAGATGCGGCAGGCTCTGGTCATTGCCCTGACCTCCTCGATGGAGTGGGGCAGATTGCGGGACTTTATAAAATGGTATAGTCGGGTGACCCCTGGGTGACAGAGGTCGTTGTGGAGACCCTGTAATTTGTCCGTATGAATGCTGGCTCACATTCCCCGCGATAGGGCTTCTGGGGTTCATTAAGGGCTCCTGGCCTGTACATAATATCATAGTCAAACGTGGATTGATCGATCCTCCACCTGAGTATTTTGTCATTCTTGATTTTCCCCCTTTGTTTGTTATTAAACATGAAAGCCACTGACCGCTGGTTGGTGAGCAGGGTGAAACGTTTGCCGGCTAGGTAGTGTCTCCAGTGCCGCACTGCCTCCACTATAGCCTGTGCTTCCTTCTCGACAGAAGAGTGCCTGATTTCAGGTCCCTGAAGGGTTCGGGAGAAGAAGGCCACAGGTCTCCCAGCCTGATTGAGGGTCGCAGCTAAGGCAAAGTCTGACGCATCGCTTTCGACTTGAAAGGGAATGCATTCGTCCACTGCACACACTGCAGCCCTTTCAATGTCCTGTTTAATACTGGTGAAAGCCTCCCGAGCTTCAGCTGATAGTGTGAAGGACGTCGATTTAATGAGGGGTCGGGCCTTATCAGAGTAATTGGGCACCCATTGGGCATAATACGAAAAAAATCCCAGGCACCTTTTCAAAGCTTTGGGATTGTGTGGCAGGGGCAGTTCCTTTAGGGGGCGTAATCGGTTAGGGTCCAGTCCAATTACCCCATCTTCCACCACACAGCCGAGGATACAGAGACGGGTTGTGTTGAAGACACATTTGTCTTCGTTGTAAGTTATATTCAGCTTTAGGGCAGTTTTAAAAAATCTCGCAAGATTTAGATCGTGGTCTTGCTGGTTGTGCCCGCAGATAGTGACATTGTCCAGATAGGGGTAGGTAGCTTGTAGTTTATTCTCGTCAACCATGCGGTCCATCTCACGTTGGAAGACCGAGACCCCATTTGTTACCCCGAAGGGCACTCTGAGAAAATAGTAGAGGCGCCCGTTCGCCTCGAATGCATTGTATGGGCGGTCCTCCATTCTAATGGGGAGCTGGTGATACACGGATTTGAGGTCGATAGTCGAGAAGACTCGGTATTGCGCAATCTGGTTGACCATTTCTGATATGCGGGGTAAAGGGTAGGCGTCCAGCTGGGTATAAATATTAACAGTCTGGCTGTAGTCAATTACCAACTGTTTCTTTTCGCTATTTTTAACTATGACTACTTGGGCACGCCACGGGCTGGTATTGCATTCAATAATGCCTTCCCACAGGAGTCTGTCCACTTCCGCCTTGATAAAGTGTCTGTCTTCCAGACTGTACCATCTACTTTTGGTCGCTATGGGCCTACAGTTCAGAGCGAGATTAGCGAATAAAGAGGGTGGGCTGATTTTTAAGGTTGATAGGCCACAGACTGTGAGTGGCGGCTGGGACCCGCCATATCCTAGCGTGACACTTTTGTGGTGACACTGGAAGTCCAGGCCCAAGATTACATTAACACAGAATTCTGGCATCACGAGGAGTTTAAAATCCTTGTAGTCCGTGCCTTTTACAGTCAGTGTTACCACACAGTAGCCCAAAATGTCCGAAGTGTGTGGCTTAGCAGCCATAGCAATTCTGCTCCGTGTAGGGGTTACCGTTAATTAGTGCCGCTGTACCAGGCTAGGGTGGATAAAACTCTCGGTACTCCCACAGTGAATTTCGTTAAATTCCCGTTTACCTGTATGTCCATCATGGATTTTGTCAACGGGTGTGGCCTGGATTGATCCACCATGATCGAAGCCACTGTTGGGCCCTGGGCGGCCGTTGAGTCGGGAAAAGAGGGCGGATCCCAAGATGGCGGCCCGCACAGCACGCACGAGGCGGTGACGGAGTTGGAAATCGGATTCCCCCTGCAGACTTTGCTAAAATGCTCCTTTTTCTTACATTTGAAGCATGTAGCGTCCTTCGCTGGGCATCGTTGTCTGGGGTGCTTGGCCTGGCCGCAGAAGTAGCATTTCGGGCCTTGAGACATTGCCGCTGTAGTAGGACTCCTGGGTGAACTTCTGTGTGGGGACTCCAGCGGCGTATATCTGGTCTGAGACCTGGATGGGGAAGATGGCTGATTCCAAGATGGCGGCCCCCTCGGTGCGCACGAGGCGGTGAGGGCCACATGGCCGGAAGAATAAGAGTCAGAGTTTCTCTGGGCCACGTCCAGCGATCGCGCAGTGGCCACTGCCTTTTTTAAGTCCAGGACCTCCTTCTCCAGCAGTCTCTGCCGGATATAATTCGATTTGAGGCCCGTGATGAAGGAATCGCAGACCAATTCATCAGAGTACGCGTTGGCCGTCACAGCCTTGCAGTTACAGTCCCGGACCAGGTCCTTTAGGCCCTGTAAGAAATCGTCCATTGATTCCTCTGGTCGCTGCCTGCGTGTAGCAAGCAGATGTCTGGCGTACACTTTGTTTACCAGCCTCTGGTATTGGGCCTTCAGGATAGTGATGGCCTCCGTGTAAGAGGTGGCATCCCGGATGAACGAATAAATCCAATGACTTACGTGAGTAGTCAGTAGACTCAGTTTATCTACCTCGCTAGCGGATGAGGCCCCCGCAAAGAGTTCGAAGCATTTGAGCCAGTGTCCAAATTGATTTGATGCTTCAGCAGAATGTGGATCCAAGTCCAGACGCTCTGGTTTTAGGAGTCGATCCATCCTAGTATTCTTTAGTGATTAAAATTGATGGGCCTTCAATAACCACAAAACTAGAAGTTATAGACTTAAACAAGTTGGCCTAGAAATTCACTCGGGCGCGGGCAGCTCGCTCGCGCCCAAAAGTTAGCGCTGGGCGGGGAGGCATTAGCGCACGCCGTATATTCGTCTTCTGCGCCCCAATTCGGAAGCGGGCGCTATACCAGGGTGTGCCCGCCTCCGTTTGGGGCGCTGCAACTGAATATCGGCGCGCTAGTTGCCACAGCGCCACCCGATGCGGTGCGGCAGGCTGCGGTACTGCAGGCCTCCTCCTTCTCTTAAGGGGGAGGTGCCTGCAATGGCCAGAGCCCCGATCGCGAGTGCCGGCAAAAGAGCCCGGCACAACGGAGAAGTGCCGGGCTCCACGGAAACCAGCCGGCAATGCCGCGGGGGTGGGTGGAGGAGGCCGGGGAAGGAGGTGCGGGCAGGCGGCCGCCGAAAAAGCGGCCGGCCACACCTTCAGCTTTAAAGCGCCCCACTATGGCAGCAGGACAGCCCCGTTTTCTGTTCGCTGTTTGCGCCCGCTTCGGAGGAGGCGGGCGCAAATAAATATGGGGATCGGCGCGGTTTCAGGGCGTTACGGGCCACCGCGCACACCGATGACGTCATCGGTCCCGGCGCAGCGCTAACGGCTACCGCCGCCAATACCGCTGCACTCAATTTCCACGCTACCACCCCGCCGGCGCAAAAGACCACTTTAGGCGCTAAGTGGGCGCAAGGCCCACTGAATTTCTAGGCCGTTGGCTTTTAATCACTAAGATCAGAGCTAACATCTCAACATGCCGACTGGTTCACAGGAATGAGTCATAAATCTTCTGGGATCTTTATGTAAGAGAAGTCAGGGGTGGAGCCAAGAGCCAAGACCTAGAACCTCCCAGGTTAGTCGGGAAAGAGGACGTGAAACTATACACAGTGGGGGAGGGTAATATACATGAGTGCAAAACGAATACAGGATCAAGACAAACAGATTTCATTACAGTTTCCAACATTACTCTTTCGTTATGGAGGGTCGCCCTATATTGGGCTTTCAAATCCCAGATTTGTACACTGAGATCCTGCTGTCTTAATGCACAAATAAGAATGAATTTCCACCAGCACGCTATTTTTATGGAGGATCACCCTAGATTGGGAACCGAAATCGCAGAGATTTAAACTGAGATCCTGCTGTCTTAATACACAAATAACAATGTATTTCCAACATCACTCTACTGTTAAGGAGGATCCACCTAGATTGGGAACTCAAATCCTGGAGATGTACACTGAGATCCTGCTGTCATAGTACTCAAATAACAATGTATTTCCAGCATCACTCTGCTGTTATGGAGGATCGTCCTTGATTTGACCACCAATCTTGGGGATTTAAACTGAAATCGTGCTGCCTTAATACACAAATTACAATGTATTTTCACCATCATTCTGTTGTTAAGCAGGATCGCCCTAGATCGGCCTTTCAATTCCCGGAGATGTACACTGAGATCCTGCTGTCCTAAATCACAAATAACAATGATTTCCACCTTCTTTCTACTTTTATGGATATGCGCCCTAGATTGGGAACCCAAATCCCAGAGGCTTAAACTGTGATCCTGCTGTCTTAATACAGAAATAACAATGTATTTTCACCATCACTCTGCTGTTATGGAGGATCGACCTAGATTGGGAACACAAATCCCAGAGATTTAAACTGAGATCCTACTGCCTTGATACACAAATAACAAAGTGTTTCCACCATCACACTGTTGTTATGGAGGATCGCCGTGGATTGGGATCGCAAATTCCAGACATTTAAACTGAGATCCTGCTGTCTTAATACAGAAATAACAAGGTATTTCCACCATCATTCTGTTGTTAATGAGGATTGCCCTAGATTGGGCGTTCAAATCTCGGAGATGTACACTGAGATCCTGGGGTCTTAAACACAAATAACAATGTAGTTCCACCATCACTCTATTGTTATGGAGGATCGCCATATATTGTGAACCCAAATACTGGAGATGTACACTGAGATCCTTCTGTCTTATTACACAAATAACAATGTATTTCCACCATCACTCTTTCGTTATGGAGGATCGCCCTAGATTGGGCGTTCAAATCTCGGAGATGTACACTGAGGTCTTGCTGTCTTAATACACAAATAAGAATGTACTTCCACCATCTCTCTACTGTTATGGAGGATCGTCCTAGAATGGGAACTGAAATCCCAGAGCTGTATACTGAGATCCTGCTGTCCTAACACACAAATAACAATGTATTTCCACCATCGTTCTACTGATATGGAGGATCACTCTTGATGGGAAACCCAAATTTCAGAGATTTAAACTGAGATCCTGCTGTCTTAATGCACAAATAATAATCCATTTCCACCAACACTCTACTGTTATGGAGGATCGTCCAAGATTGGGAAGTCCAATCCCAGAGATTTAAACTGAGATCCTGCTGTCTTAATACACAAATAACAATGTATTTCCACCATCAATCTACTGTTATGGATGATCACCCTAGACTTGAGCTCAAATCCCAGAGATGTACACTGAGGTTCTGCTGTCTTAATGCAGAAATAACAATGTATTTCCACCATCACTGTACTGTTACGGAGGATCGCCCTACATTGGGAAACCATATCCCAGAGAATTAAACTGAGATCCTGCTGTCTCAATGCACAAATAACAATGTATTTCCACCATCACTCTACTTTTATGGAGTATCGCCCTAGATTGGGAACCCAAATGCCAGAGATTTAAACTGAGATCCTGCTGTCTTAATAGACAAATAACAATATCTTTCCACCATCACTACTGTAAAGGAGGATCGCCCTAGAATGGGAACCCAAATCCAGAGATCTACACTGAGATCCTGCTGTCTTAATGCACAAATAACAATGTATTTTCACCATAATTCTGTTTTTAAGGAGGACCGACCTAGATTGGGCTTTCAAATCCCTGAGATTTAAACTGAGATCCTGCTGTCTTAATGCTCAAATAACAATGTCTTTCCACAATTACTCTACTATTATAGAGTATCGCCCTAGATTGGCAAACTAAATCCCAGTGATTTATACTGAGATCCTGCTGTCTGAATGCACAAATAACAATGTGTTTTCACCATCACTCTATTGTTATGGAGGACCGTCCTAGATTGGGAACCCAAATCCCAGAGATTTAAACTGAGATCCTGCTGTCTTAATGCACAAAAACAACGTATTTCCACCATCACTCTGCTGTTACGGAGGATCGCCCTAGATTGGGAAGCCAAATCCCAGAGATTTATACTGCGATCCTGCTCTCTTAATGCACAAATAACAATGTATTTCCACCATCACTTTATTGTAATGGAGGATAGCACTAGATTGGGAACGCTAATCCCGGAGATGTGCACTGAGACCCTGCTGTCTTAATACACAAATAACAATGTATTTTCACCATCATTCTGTTGTTAAGGAGGATCGCCCTATATTGGAAACTCAAATCCCAGAGATTTAAACTGAGATCCTGCTGTTTTAATGCACAAATAACAATGTATTTCCTCAATCACGCTATTGTAATGGAGGGTCGCCCTAGATTGGGAACACAAATCCCAGAGATTTAAACTGAAATCCTGCTGTCTTAATACACAAAGGACAATATATTTCCACCATCACTCTACTGATTTGGAGGATCGCCCAAGATTGGGAACTCAAATCACGGAGATGTACACTGAGATCCTGCTGTCTTAATACACACATTTGCCCAGACATTCGGGTCTCAACGGGTGAGTACGCATGGGATACTCTCCCGTAGGGCAAATGGAAGTGCCGGATTCGTACATTCACTGCACATGCGCAGGAAACCGGCACTTCTGTTCCCTTGAAAGAAGGGTTTCAGAGGTGGAACCCGTGCGCCGGAGAGGCTGCGCGTGCGCATTGAACATACATTTTCTTTGCTGGTTTCTCCAGGAGGTTAAGTCTCCAGCAATTACACTTTTAAAAAGCAGGTAAGTGGTGAATTAATTAAAATTTAAACAGTTTTTCCACAGGTTTATTATTTTTATATACTTTAAAGAAAGGTAAGTTTATTTTTAGCCATGTTAGGAAATGTAATTAATTTTTTCAAAAATTTTAATTATTGTTTAAAATATTTTTTCATGTAATTTATAGGTATTTTCAAAAGGTAATTTTTAACAAAAAATATTTGAAGTTTTAGGGATGTTTTGGGGCTTACAGTATTTATAGGTTTCACAGCTCTTCCTGTCAAAATATGAATGAAGCATTCCCTGCTACCATTGGCTCTCCATGGCCCACTTGATCCCAGGGGATGCCCTGAACTAACTGAGCCCCTGGGATATGCAAGCACTGCGCGCCGGCAGTTGGAGGAGGCCCATGATTGGAATCCCACGCGGGCCCACAGCATAACGGCCAGCGCACTAGGTAAGGGCGGGTTGGGGGCTTGCACCCGTGGGAAGCCCCCATCCCGAATTTGTGTGCCAATGTATTTCCACCATTACTCTAATGTTATGGAGGATCACCCTAGATTGGTAGTCCAAATCCCGGAGATATACACTGAGATTCAGCTGTCTTAATACACAAATAGAAATGTATTTTCACCATCACTCTGTTGTTAAGGAGGATCACCCTAGATTGAGCTTTCAAATCCCGATGATGTACACTGAGATCCTGCTGTCTTAACACACAATTAACAATTAGTTTCCACCATCACTCTACTGTTATGGAGGATCGCCCTAGATTGGGAACCCAAATCCCAGAGATTTAAACTGTGATCCTGCTGAACTAATACACAAATAACAATGTACCCCCACCATCACTCTATTGTTATGGAGGATCACCCTAGATTTGAGCTCAAGTCCCGGAGATGTACACTGAGATCCTGCCGAATTAATAAACAAATAAGAATGTATTCCCACCATCACTCTACTGTTATGGAGGATCGCCCTAGATTCAGATCCCAAATCCCAGAAATTTAAACTGAGATCCTGCTGTCTTAATGCATAAATAACTATGTATTTCCACCATTGCTCTACTGTTATGGAGTATCGCTCTAGATTGGGAACCCAAATCCCAGATATTTAAACTGAGGTCGTGCTGTCTTAATGCACAAATAACAAGGTATTTTCACCATCACTCTACGGTTATGGAGGATCGCTCAAGCTTGGGAACTCAAATCCTGGAGATGTACACTGAGATCCAGCTGTCTTAATACACACATTATTGGCCCAGAAATTCGGGTCTCCACGGGTGTGTACGCACGGAGTACTCAACCGTAGGACCAATGGAAGTGCCAGATTCCTGCATGCACTACGCATGCGCAGGAAAGCGGCACTTCCGTTCCCCTGAAAGAAGGGGTTCAGAGGTGGAACACCTGCTTCAGAGAGGCAGCGCATGCGCATTGAACGTACGTTTTTTTGCAGGTTTCTCTGGGAAGGTAAGTCCCCAGCAGTTCCACTTTTCAAAAGCAGGTGCAAGGCCTGCATTTAACAAGGTAAGTGGTGAATTAATTAAAATTAAACCATTTTTTCCACAGGTTTATTATTTTTAAATAATTTAACGAAAGGTAAGTTTATTTTTAGCCCCGTTAGAAAATGTAATTTATTTTTTCAAAAATTAAATTATTGTTTATAATAGTTATTTCATGTAATGTGTAGTTAGTTTAAAAATGTGATTAAAAAAAAATTATTTGAAGTTTTAGTGATGTTTTGGGGATTACAGTATTTATAGGTTTGACAGCTCTTTCTGTCAAATTATGAATGCAGCATTCCTGCTACCATTGGCTCTCCATGGCCCACTTGATTGCAGGAGACGCAGTGAACTAACTGCACTCCTGGGATACGCAAGCGCTGCACGCTGGCAGATGGAGGAGGCCCAGGATTGGAATCCCACTGGGACCACAGCACAACGGCCGGCAGGCTAGGTAAGAGCAGGTCGGGGGCTTGCACCCGCAGGAAGCTCCCGACCCGAATTTCTGGGCCATAATGTATTTCCACCATCACTCTAATGTTATGGAGAATCGCCCTAGATTGGGATCTCAAATCCCGGAGATGGACACTGAGATTCTGCTGTCTTAATACAGAAATAACAATGTATTTTCACCATCACTCTGTTGATAAGGAGGATCACCCTAGATTAGGCTTTCAAAGCCCGGAGATGTACACTGAGATCCTGCAATCTTAATACACAAATAACAATGTATTTGCACCATCACTCTACTGTTACGGAGGATCGCCCTAGATTGGGAATCCAAATCCCAGAGATTTAAGCTGAGATCCTGCTGAATTAATACACAATTAACAATGTAGCCCGACCATCACTCCATTGTTTTGGAGGATCGCCCTAGATTTGAATTAAATACCGGAGAAGTACACTGAGATTCTGCTAAATTAATACACAAATAACAATGCATTTCCACAATCACTCTACTGTTATGGAGGATCACCCTAGATTGGGAACCCAAATCCCAGAGATTTAAAATAAGATCTTGTTGACTTAATACTCAAATAAAAATGTATTTCCACCATCACTCTACTGTTATGGAGGATCGCCCTAGATTTGTAACTCAAATCCCGGAGATGTACCCTGAGACCCTGCTGCCTTAATATACAAATAACAATGTATTTTCACCATAATTCTGTTGTTAAGGTGGATCGCCCTAGATTGGGCTTTCAAATCCCAGAGATTTAAACTGAGATCCTGCTGTCTTCATACAAAAATAACAATGTCTATCCATGATCACTCTACTGTTATGGAGGATCGCCCTAGATGGGGAACCCAAATCCCAAAGATTTAAACTGAGATCCTGCTGTCTTAATGCACAAATAACAATGTTTTTCCACTATCATTCTGTTGTTAAGGAGGATCGCCTTAGATTGGGAACTCAAATCCCAGAGATTTAATCTGAGATCCTGCTGTCTTAATAGACACATTGGCCCAGATATTAGGGTCTGCAGGGGTGAGTACGCAAGGGGTACTCACCCGTAGGACCAATGGAAGTGCCGGATTCGTGCATGCACTGCGAATGCGCGGAAAACCGGCACTTCCATTCCCCTGAAAGAAGTGGTTCAGAAGTGGAATATGTGCGCCGGACAGGCAGCGCATGCACATTGAATGTACTTTTTTTTGCAGGTTTCTCCGGGAGGGTAATTCTCCAGCACTTAAGGCTTGCTTTAAACAAGGTAAGTGATGAATTAATTAAAATTAAAACTGTTTTTCCACAGGTTGATTATATATAAATACTTTAAAGAATGTTACGTTTATTGTCAGCCCAATTAGAAACTGTAATTAATTTTTTGAAAAATTTAAACAATTGTTTAATATATTTATTTCATGTAATTTATAATTATTTTAAAAAGGTGGTTTTTGTTTATATTTATTTGTAGTTTTAGAGTTGTTTTGGGGCTTACAGTGTTTATAGGATTGACAGCTCTTCCTGTCAAAATATAAATGAAGCATTCCCTGATACCTTTGGATCTCCATGGCCCACTTGATACCAGCGAACGCACTTAACTAACTGTGCCCCTGGGATATGCAAGCACTGTGCACCGGCAGTTGGAGGATCGCTTTGGATTGGGCTTCCAAATCCCAGAGATGTACACTGAGATCCTGCTGTCTTAATACACAAATAACAATGTATTTCCACCATAACGCTATTGTTATGTAGGAACGCCCTAGATTTGGAACCTCAATTGTGGTGATTTGAACTGAGATCCTGCTGTCCTAGCACACAAATAACATTGCTTTTCCACCTTCGTTCTACTTTTATGGATATTCGCCCTAGATTGGGAACCCAAATCCCAGAGATTTAAACTGAGATCCTACTGTCTTAATACACAAATAACAACGTGTTTGCACCATCACTCTTTTGTTATGGAGGCTCGCCCTAGATTGGGAACTCAAATTCTGGAGAAGAACACTGAGATCCTGCTGTCCTAACACACAAATAACAATGTATTTTCACCATAATTCTGTAGTTAAGGAGGATCGCCCTATATTAGGCTTTCAAATCCAAGAGATATAAACTGAGACCCTGCTGTCTTAATGCACAAATAACCATGTCTTTCCACAATCACTCTACGGTTATGGAGGATTGCTCTAGATTGGGAACCCAAATCCCAGAGATTTAACTGACAGCCTGCTGTCTTAATGCACAAATAACAATGCATTTTCACCATAATTCTGTTGTTATGGAGGATCGCCCTAGATTGGGAACCCAAATCCCGGAGGTTTAAACTGAGATCCTGCTGTCTTAATGTTCAAATTATAATGTATTTTCTCCATCGCTCTAGGGTTATGGAGGATCACCCTAGATTTGGAACTCAAACCCCAGAGATTTAAACTGGGATCCTGCTGTCTTAGCACACATAGAACAATGTATTTCCACCATCTCTCTGTTGTTATGGAGGATCGCCCTAGATTGGGAACACAAACCACAGAGATGTGCACTGAGATCCTGCTGTCTTAATACACAATTAACAATGTATTTCCTACATTACGCTATTGTTATGGAGTATCACCCTATATTGGGAACCCAAATAACGGAGATTTAAACTGAGGCCCTGCTGTCTTAATACTAAAATAACAATATATTTCCACCATCACTCTGCTGTTAAGGAGGATTGCCCTAGATTGGGAACCCAAATCACAGAGATTTAAACTATGAACCTGCTTTCTTAATACAAAATAAAAATGTATTTCCACCATCACTCTTTTGATATGGAGGATCGCCCTAGATTGTGACGCCAAATCCCGGAGATGTATACTGAGATTCTGTTGTCTTAATACACAAATAACAATGTATTTTCAACATCATTCTGCTGTTAAGGAGGATCGCCCTAGAATGGGCTTTCAAATGCCGGAGATGTACACTGAGATCCTGTTGTCTTAATGCATAAATAACAACGTATTTTCACCATTATTCTATTGTGAAGGAGGATCTGCTTTGATTGGGCTTTCAAATCCCAGAGATGTACACTGAACTCCTGCTGCCTTAATTCACACATAACAATGTATTTCCACCACCACACTATTGTTATGGAGGATCGCCCTATATTGGGACCCCAAGTCCCGGAGATTTAAACTGAGATCCTGCTGCCTTAATACACAAATAACAATTTATATATATTCACCATCATTCTGTTGTTAGAGAGGATCGCCCTAGATTGGGCTTTCAAATCCCGGAGATGTACACTGAGATCCTGCTGTCCTAACACACAAATAACAATGTATTTCCACTATCACTCTACTGTTATGGAGGATTGCCCTAGGTAGGGAACCCAAATCTGAAAGATTTAAACTGAGATCATGCTGTCTTAATACACAAAAAACAGCGTGTTTCCGCCATCACTCTGTTGTTACGGAGGATCGCCCTAGATTGTGAACCCATATCCCAGAGATTTAAACTGAGATCCTGCTGTCGTAACACACAAATAACAATGTATTTCCACCATCACTCTACTGTTATGGAGTATCGCCCTAGATTGGGAACCCAAATCGCAGATATTTAAACTGTGATCCTGCTGTCTTAATACACGAATAAAAATGTATTCCCCCATCATTCTGCTGTTAAGGAGGATCACCCTAGATGGGGCTTTCAAGTCCCGAAGTTGTATACTGAAATCCTGCAGTCTTAATGCACAAAAGTTATTTCCAAAAATGTATTTCCAAAATCATTCTTTTGTTCAGGAGGATTGGCCTAGAATGGGCTTTCAAATCCCGGAGATTTACACTGAGATCCTGTTATCCTAATACACAAATAACAACGTGTTTTCACCATAATGCTGCTGTTAAGGCGATTGCCTTAGATTGGGCTTTAAGTCCCAGAGATGTACACTGAGATCCTGTTGTCTTAATATACAAATAACAACGTGTTTTCACCATAATGCAGTTGTTAAGGCGGATCGCCCTGGATTGGGAACCCAAATCCCGGAGATGTACACTGAGATCCTGCTGTCTTAATGCACAAATGACAATGTATTTCCACCATCACCCCACTGTTATGGAGGATCGCCCTAGATTGGGAAGCCAAATCGCAGAGATTTAGGCCTAGAAATTCACTATGGCCCCGCCAGCTGGCTAACGGCCAAAAGTTAGCGCTGGGCGCGGAGCCATGTGCGACCGTCCGATATTCGCTTTTTGCGCCCCAAGTCGGAACCGGCCGCTATTCCAGGGTGTGCCCGCCCCCGCTTGGGGCGCAGAAACTGAATTTCAGTGCTCTAAGTGCCGCTGCGCCACCCGATGCGGTGCGGCAGGCAGCGGTACTGCAGGCCTCCTCCTTCTCTTAAGGTGGAGGTGCCTGCAACGGGGAGATCGCCACTGGATTGTGCCGGCAAATGAGCCCGGCACCACGGAGAAGTGCCGGGCTCGCGGAAAGCAGCCGGCAATGCCGCGGGGGGGGTGGTGGAGGAGGCCGGGGAAGGAGGTGCGGGCAGGCGGCCGCCAAAAAAGCGGCCAGTCGCACCTCCACCTTTATGCGCCCCACTAAGGCTGCAGTAAGACCCTGGCCTCCGGATGTTAGTAGCGGCCGCCACGGAGGAGGCAGCGGCAACTGAATATGGGCGTCGGGCCGGCATCGGGGCGGAAACGGGGCACTGCGCACACCGATGACGTCATCGGTGCCGGCGCAGCGCTACCGGCTACCGCCGCCATTACCGCCGAGCTCAATACCAGCGCAACCTCCTATACTGGTGCAGAAACCCTCTTTAGGTGGTAACTGGGCGCAAAGCTTGCAGCGCCTTACTGAATTTCTAGGCCTTAATCTTTGATCCTGCTGTCTTAATACACAAATAAAAATGTATTTCCACCATCACTCTGTTGTTATGGAGGATCGCCCTAGATGGGGAACCCAAATCCCAAAGATTTAAACTGAGATCCTGCTGTCTTAATGCACAAATAACAATGTTTTTCCACTATCATTCTGTTGTTAAGGAGGATCGCCTTAGATTGGGAACTCAAATCCCAGAGATTTAATCTGAGATCCTGCTGTCTTAATAGACACATTGGCCCAGAAATTAGGGTCTCCAGGGGTGAGTACGCAAGGGGTACTCACCTGTAGGACCAATGGAAGTGCCGGATTCGTGCATGCACTGCGAATGCGCGGAAAACCGGCACTTCCATTCCCCTGAAAGAAGTGGTTCAGAAATGGAATGTGTGCGCCGGACAGGTAGCGCATGCACATTGAATGTACTTTTTTTTGCAGGTTTCTCCGGGAGGGTAATTCTCCAGCACTTAAGGCCTGCTTTTAACAAGGTAAGTGATGAATTAATTAAAATTAAAACTGTTTTTCCACAGGTTGATTATATATAAATACTTTAAAGAATGTTACGTTTATTGTCAGCCCCTTTAGAAACTGTAATTAATTTTTTCAAAAATTTAAATAATTGTTTAATATATTTATTTCATGTAATTTATAATTATTTTAAAAAGGTGGTTTTGTTGATATTTATTTGTAGTTTTAGAGTTGTCTTGGGGCTTACAGTGTTTATAGGATTGACAGCTCTTCCTGTCAAAATATAAATGAAGCATTCCCTGATACCTTTGGATCTCCATGGCCCACTTGATACCAGCGGACGCACTTAACTAACTGTGCCCCTGGGATATGCAAGCACTGTGCACCGGCAGTTGGAGGATCGCCAAAGATTGGGAACCAAAATCTCAGAGGCTTAAACTGAGATCCTGCTGTCTTAATACACAAATAACAATGTATTTCCACCAACACTCTGCTGTTATGGAGGATCGCCTTGGATTGGGCTTCCAAATCCCAGAGATGTACACTGAGATCCTGCTGTCTTAGTACACAAATAACAATGTATTTCCACCAGAACGCTAATGTTATGTAGGAACGCCCTAGATTTGGAATCCCAATTGTGGAGGTTTGAACTGAGATCCTGCTGTCCTAACACACAAATAACAATGGTTTTCCACCTTCGTTCTACTTTTATGGATATTCGCCCTAGATTGGGAACCCAAATCCCAGAGATTTAAACTGAGATCCTACTGTCTTAATACGCAAATAACAACGTGTTTGCACCATCACTCTTTTGTTATGGAGGATCGCCCTAGATTGGGAACTCAAATTCTGGAGAAGTACACTGAGATCCTGCTGTCCTTACACACAAATAACAATGTATTTTCACCATAATTCTGTTGTTAAGGAGGATCGCCCTATATTGGGCTTTCAAATCCAAGAGATATAAGCTGAGATCCTGCTGTCATAATGCACAAATAACCATGTCTTTCCACCATCACTCTACGGTTATGGAGGATTGCTCTAGATTGGGAACCCAAATCCCAGAGATTAAGCTGACAGCCTGCTGTCTTAATGCACAAATAACAATGCATTTTCATCATAATTCTGTTGTTATGGACGAACGCCCTAGATTGGGAACCCAAATCCCGGAGGTTTAAACTGAGATCCTGCTGTCTTAATGATCAAATTATAATGTATTTTCTCCATCGCTCTAGGGTTACGGAGGATCAGCCTAGATTTGGAACTCAAATCCCAGAGATTTAAACTGAGATCCTGCTGTCTTAACACACATATAACAATATATTTCCACCATCTCTCTGTTGTTATGGAGGATCGCCCTAGATTGGGAACACAAACCACAGAGATGTGCACTGAGATCCTGCTGTCTTAATACACAATTAACAATGTATTTCCTACATTACGCTATTGTTATGGAGTATCACCCTATATTGTGACGCCAAATCACGGAGATGTATACTGAGATTCTGTTGTCTTAATACATAAATAACAATGTATTTTCAACATCATTCTGTTGTTAAGGAGGATCGCCCTAGAATGGGCTTTCAAATGCTGGAGATGTACACTGAGATCCTGTTGTCTTAATGCACAAATAACAACGTATTTTCACCATAATTCTATTGTGAAGGAGGATCTGCTTTGATTGGGCTTTCAAATCCCAGAGATGTACACTGAACTCCTGCTGTCTTAATTCACACATAACAATGTATTTCCACCACCACACTATTGTTATGGAGGATCGCCCTAGATTGGGACCCCAAGTCCCGGAGATTTAAACTGAGATCCTGCTGCCTTAATACACAAATAACAATTTATATATATTCACCATCATTCTGTTGTTAGAGAGGATCGCCCTAGAATGGGCTTTCAAATCCCGGAGATGTACACTGAGATCCTGCTGTCCTAACACACAAATAACAATGTATTTCCACTATCACTCTACTGTTATGGAGGATTGCCCTCGGTAGGGAACCCAAATCTGAAAGATTTAAACTGAGATCATGTTGTCTTAATACACAAAAAATAGCGTGTTTCCGCCATCACTCTGTTGTTACGGAGGATCGCCCTAGATTGTGAACCCATATCCCAGAGATTTAAACTGAGATCCTGCTGTCCTAACACACAAATAACAATGTATTTCCACCATCACTCTACTGTTATGGAGCATCGCCCTAGATTGGGAACCCAAATCGCAGATATTTAAACTGTGATCCTGCTGTCTTAATACACGAATAAAAATGTATTCCCCCATCATTCTGCTGTTAAGGAGGATCGCCCTAGATGGGGCTTTCAAGTCCCGAAGTTGTATACTGAGATCCTGCAGTCTTAATGCACAAAAGTTATTTCCAAAAATGTATTTCCAAAATCATTCTGTTGTTCAGGAGGATTGGCCTAGAATGGGCTTTCAAATCCCGGAGATTTACACTGAGATCCTGTTATTATCTTAATACACAAATAACAACGTGTTTTGACCATAATGCTGCTGTTAAGGCGATCGCCTTAGATTGGGCTTTCAAGTCCCGGAGATGTACACTGAGATCCCGTTGTCTTAATATACAAATAACAACGTGTTTTCACCATAATGCAGTTGCTAAGGCAGATCGCCCTAAGTGGGAACCCAAATCCCGGAGATGTACACTGAGATCCTGCTGTCTTAATGCACAAATGACAATGTATTTCCACCATCACCCCACTGTTATGGAGGATCGCCCTAGATTGGGAAGCCAAATCGCAGAGATTTAGGCCTAGAAATTCACTATGGCCCCGCCAGCTGGCTAACGGCCAAAAGTTAGCACTGGGCGCGGAGCCATGTGCGACCGTCCGATATTCGCTTTTTGCGCCCCAAGTCAGAACCGGCCACTATTCCAGGGTGTGCCCACCCCCGCTTGGGGCGCAGAAACTGAATTTCAGCGCTCTAAGTGCCGCTGCGCCACCCGATGCGGTGCGGCAGGCTGCGGTACTGCAGGCCTCCTCCTTCTCTTAAGGTCAAGGTGCCTGCAACGGGGAGATCGCCACTGGATTGTGCTGGCAAATGAGCCCGGCACCACGGAGAAGTGCCGGGCTCGCAGAAAGCAGCTGGCAATGCCGCGGGGGTGGTGGTGGAGGAGGCCGGGAAAGGAGGTGCAGGCAGGCGGCCGCCGAAAAAGCGGCCGGTCGCACCTCCACCTTTATGCGCCCCACTAAGGCTGCATTAAGGCCCTGGTCTCCAGAGGTTAGTAGCGGCCGCCACGGAGGAGGCGGCGGCAACTGAATATGGGCATCGGGCCGGCATCGGGGTAGAAACGGGGCACTGCGCACACCGATGACGTCATCGGTGCCGGCGCAGCGCTACCGGCTACCGCCGCCATTACCGCCAAGCTCAATATCAGCGCAACCTCCTATACTGGCGCAGAAACCCTCTTTAGGCGGTAACTGGGCGCAAAGCTTGCAGCGCCTTACTGAATTTCTAGGCCTTAATCTATGATCCTGCTGTCTTAATACACAAATAAAAATGTATTTCCACCATCACTCTGTTGTTATGGAGGATCGCCCTAGATGGGGAACCCAAATCCCAAAGATTTAAACTGAGATCCTGCTGTCTTAATGCACAAATAACAATGTTTTTCCACTATCATTCTGTTGTTAAGGAGGATCGCCTTAGATTGGGAACTCAAATCCCAGAGATTTAATCTGAGATCCTGCTGTTTTAATAGACACATTGGCCCGGAAATTAGGGTCTCCAGGATTGAGTACGCAAGGGGTACTCACCCGTAGGATCAATGGAAGTGCCGGATTCGTGCATGCACTGCGAATGCGCGGAAAACCGGCACTTCCATTCCCCTGAAAGAAGTGGTTCAGAAGTGGAATGTGTGCGCCGGACAGGCAGCGCATGCACATTGAATGTACTTTTTTTTGCAGGTTTCTCCGGGAGGGTAATTCTCCAGCACTTAAGGCCTGCTTTTAACAAGGTAAGTGATGAATTAATTAAAATTAAAACTGTTTTTCCACAGGTTGATTATATATAAATACTTTAAAGAATGTTACGTTTATTGTCAGCCCCTTTAGGAACTGTAATTAATTTTTTCAAAAATTTAAATAATTGTTTAATATATTTATTTCATGTAATTTATAATTATTTTAAAAAAGGTGGTTTTTGTTGATATTTATTTGTAGTTTTAGAGTTGTCTTGGGGCTTACAGTGTTTATAGGATTGACAGCTCTTCCTGTCAAAATATAAATGAAGCATTCCCTGATACCTTTGGATCTCCATGGCCCACTTGATACCAGCGGACGCACTTAACTAACTGTGCCCCTGGGATATGCAAGCACTGTGTACCGGCAGTTGGAGGATCGCCCAAGATTGGGAACCAAAATCTCAGAGGCTTAAACTGAGATCCTGCTGTCTTAATACACAAATAACAATGTATTTCCACCATCACTCTGCTGTTATGGAGGATCGCCTTGGATTGGGCTTCCAAATCCCAGAGATGTACACTGAGATCCTGCTGTCTTAATACACAAATAACAATGTATTTCCACCATAACGCTATTGTTATGTAGGAACGCCCTAGATTTGGAACCCCAATTGTGGAGATTTGAACTGAGATCCTGCTGTCCTAACACACAAATAACAATGTTTTTCCACCTTCGTTCTACTTTTATGGATATGCGCCCTAGATTGGGAACCCAAATCCCAGAGATTTAAACTGAGATCCTACTGTCTTAATACGCAAATAACAACGTGTTTGCACCATCACTCTTTTGTTATGGAGGATCGCCCTAGATTGGGAACTCAAATTCTGGAGAAGTACACTGAGATCCTGCTGTCCTAACACACAAATAAAAATGTATTTTCACCATAATTCTGTTGTTATGGAGGATCGCCCTAGATTGGGATCCCAAATCCCAGAGATTTAAACAGAGATCCAGCAGTCCTAACACACAAATAACAAGCTATTTCCACCATCACTCTACAGCTATGGGGGATTGCCCTAGTTTGGAACACAAATCCCGGAGATTTAAACTGAGATCCTGCTGTATTAAAACGTAAATAACAATGTATTTTCTCCATCACTCTACTGTTATGGAGGATCCACCAAGATTGGAAATTCAAATCCCGGAGATGTACACTGAGATCCTGCTGTCTTAATAAACAAATAACAATCTATTTCCACCATCACTCTACTGTTATGAAGGATCGCCCTTCATTTGACATCAAATCCCAGTGATGTAAACTGAGATCCTTCTGCCTTAATACACAAATAACAATGTATTTTCACCATCACTCAACTGTTATGGAGGATCGCCCTAGATTGGGAACCCAAATCGCAGATATTTAAACTGTGATCCTGCTGTCTTAATACACGAATAAAAATGTATTCCCCCATCATTCTGCTGTTAAGGAGGATCGCCCTAGATGGGGCTTTCAAGTCCCGAAGTTGTATACTGAGATCCTGCAGTCTTAATGCACAAAAGCTATTCCAAAAATGTATTTCCAAAATCATTCTGTTGTTCAGGAGGATTGGCCTAGAATGGGCGTTCAAATCCCGGAGATATACACTGAGATCCTGTTATCTTAATACACAAAGAACAACGTGTTTTCACCATAATGCTGCTGTTAAGGCGATCGCCTTAGATTGGGTTTTCAAGTCCCGGAGATGTACACTGAGATCCTGTTGTCTTAATATACAAATAGCAACGTGTTTTCGCCATAATGCAGTTGTTAAGGCAGATCGCCCTGGATTGGGAACCCAAATCCCGGAGATGTACACTGAGATCCTGCTGTCTTAATGCACAAATGACAATGTATTTCCACCATCACCCCACTGTTATGGAGGATCGCCCTAGATTGGGAAGCCAAATCGCAGAGATTTAATCTTTGATCCTGCTGTCTTAATACACAAATACAAATGTATTTCCACCGTCACTCTGTTGTTATGGAGGATCGCCCTAGATTGGGAACCCAAATCCTGGAGATGTATACTGAGGTCCTGTTGTCCAAATACACAAATAACAATGTGTTTCCACCATCGCTCTACTGTTATGGAGGATCGCTCTAGATTGGAAACCCAATCCCAGAGATTTAAACTGAGAACCTGCTGTCTTAATACACAAATAACAACGTATTTCCAACATCACTCTACTGTTATGGAGGATCGTCCTAGATTGGGAACTCCAATCCAAGAGATTTAAACTGAGAACCTGTTGTCTTAATACACAAATAACAATGTATTTCCACCATCGCTCAACTGTTATGGAGGATCGCACTACATTGTGAACCCAAATCCCAGAGATTTAAACTGAGATCCTGCTGTCTTAATATACAAATAACAACGTGTTTCCACCATCACTCTGTTGTTATGGAGGATCGCCCTAGATTGGGAACCCAAATCCCAGAGATTTAAACTGAGATTCTGCTGTCTTAATGCGCAAATAACAATGGGTTTTCAGCATCACTCTGTTATTATGGAGGATCGCCCTAGATTGGGAATCCAAATCCCGGAGATGTACACTGAGATCCTGCTTTGTTAATGCATATAATAAATGTATTTCCACCATCTCTCTGTTGTTACAGAGGATCGCCCTAGATTGGGAACCCAAGTCCCAGAGAGTTAAACTGAGATCCTGCTGTCTTAATACACAATTAACAAAGTATTTCCACCACCACTCTACTGTTATGGAAGATCGCCCTAGATTGGGAACTCAAATCCCGGAGATGTATACTGAGAACCTGCTGCCTTAATACACAAATAACTATTTATGTTCACCATCATTCTGTTGTTAGAGAGGATCGCCCTAGATTGGGAACTCAAATCCCGGAGGTGTAAACTGAGATCCTGCTGTCCAAACACAGAAATAACAATGTATTTACACCATCACTCTACTGTTATGGAGGATCGCCCTAGATTGGGAACCCAAATCTCAAATATTTAAACTGAGGTCCTGCTGTTTTAATGCACAAATAACAATGTGTTTCCACCATCACTCTACTGTTATGGAGGATCGCCCTAGTTTGGGAACGCAAATCCCAGAGATATAAATTGAGATGCTGCTGAATTAATGCACAAATAACAATATAGTTCCACCATCACTCTATTGCTATGTAGAATCGCCCTAGATCGGGAATTCAAATCCTGGAGGTCTACACTGAGATTCTGCTTTCTTATGTACAAATAACAAATCATTTCCACCATCACTCTGTTCTAATGGAGGATCGCCATAGATTGTGAACCCAAGTCCCGGAGATGTACACTGATATCAAACTGTCTTAATACACAAATAACAGTGTATTTCCACCATCACGCTACTGTTATGGAGGATCGCCATAGATTGGGTACCCAAATCCCAGAGATTTAAACTGAGATCCTGCTGAATTAATACACAAAGAACAATGTATTTCCAGCATCACTCTATTGTTATGGAAGATCGCCCTAGATTGGGCTTTCAAATCCCAGAGAAGTAGACAGAGAACCTGCTGTCGTAATACACAATTAACAATGAATTTCCAGCATTACGCTATTGTTACGGAGTTTCGCCCTAGATTGGGAACTCAAATAATGGAGATTTAAACTGAGATCCTGCTGTCTTAATACAAAAATAACAATGTACTTCCACCATCACTCTGCTGTTAAGGAGGATTGCCCTAGATTGGAAACTCAAAATCCAGAGATGTACACTGAGATCCTGCTGTCTTAATACATAAATAACAATGCATTTCCACCATCACTCTACTTTTATGGAGGATCGCCCTAGATTTGAACACAAATCCCAGAGATTTAAACTGTGAACCTGCTGTCTTGATACACAAATACAAATGAATTTCCAGCATCGCTCTACTGTTATGGAGGATCGCCTTAGATTGGTAACACAAATCCCAGAGATTTAAACTGTGGAGCTGCTGTCTTAATACACAAATAACAATGTATTTCCAGCATCACTCTTTTGTTATGGAGGCTCGCCCTAGATTGGTAACCGAAACCCCAGAGATGTACACTGAGATCCTGCTGTCTTAATACACAAATAACAATGTACTTCCTACATCACTCTACTGTTATGGAGAATCGCCCAAGATTGGGAAACCAAATCTCAGAGATTTAAACTGAGAACCTGCTGTCTTAATACACAAATACCAATGTATTTCCACCATCACTCTATTGTTATGGAGGCTCGCCCTAGATTGGTAACCCAAACCCCAGAGATGTACACTGAGATCCTGCTGTCTTAATACACAAATAACAATGTATTTCCAACATCACTCTACTGTTATGGAGGATCGCCCTAGATTGGGAAGCCAAATCCCGGAGATGTACACTGATATTCTGCTGTCGTAATACACAAATAACAATGTATTTCCACCATCACTCTTCTGTTATGGAGGATCGCCCTAGATTCGGAACCCAAACTACAGAAATTTAAACTGAGATCCTGCTTTCTTAACACACAAATAACAATGTATTTCCACCATCACTCTGTTGTTACCGAGGATCACCGTAGAATGGGAATCCAAATCCCAGAGATGTAAACTGAGATACTGCTAACTTAATACACAAATAACAATGAATTTCGACCATCACTCTACTGTTATGGAGGATCGCCCTAGATTGGGCTTTCAAATCTCGGAGAAGTACACTGAGATCCTGCAGCCTTAATACATAAATAACAATGTATTTCCAACATCGCTCTACTGTTATGGAGGATCGCCCAAGATTGGGAACGCAAATCCCAGAGATTTAAACTGTGGACCTGCTGTCTTAATACACAAATAACAATGTATTTCCACCATAACTCTGTTGTTAAGGAGGATCGCCCTAGATTGTGAACCCAAATCCCAGAGATGTACACTGAGATCCTGCTGTCTTAATACACAAGTAACAATGTATATCGAGAATTACGCTATTGCTATGGAGTAGCGCCCTAGATTGAGATCCCAAATCATGGAGATTTAAACTGAGAACTGCTGTCTTAACACAAAAATTACAATGTATTTCCACCATCACTCTCCAGTTATGTAGAATCGCCCTAGATTGGAAACTCAAATCCCGGAGTTGTACACTGAGATCCTGCTGCCTTAATACAAAAATAACAATGCATTTCCACCATCACTCTACTGTTATGGAGTATCGCTCTAGATTGGGACTCCAAATAACGGAGATTTAAACTGAGGTCCTGCTGTCTTAGTACACAAATAACAATGGGTTTTCACCATCACTCTGTTGTTATGGAGGATCGCCCTAGCTTGGCAACCCAAATCCCAGAGATTTAAACTTAGATCCTGCTGTCTTAATACACCAATAACAATGTATTTCCACCATCACTCTACTGTTATGGAGGATCACCCTAGATTGGGAATCAAATCCCGGAGATGTACACTGAGATCCTGCTGTCTTAATGCACAAATAACAATGCATTTCCACCATCACTCTGCTGTTATGGAGGATCGCCCTAGATTGAACTCAAATTCTGCAGATGTACACTGAGATCCTGCTGTCCTAACACACAAATAATAATGTATTTTCACCATAATTCTGCTGTTAAGGAGCATCGCCCTTGATTGGGCTTTCATATCCCAGAAATAGAAACTGATACCCTGCTGTCTTACTGCACAAATAACCATGTCTTTCCAACATCACTCTTTGGTTATGGAGGATCGCTCTAGATTGGGAACCCAAATCCCAGAGATTTAACTGACAGCCTGCTGTCTTAATTCACAAATAACAATGCAGTTCCACCATCATTCTGTTGTTATGGAGGAACGCCCTAGATTGGGAACCCAAATCCTGGAGATTTAAACTGAGATCCTGCTATCTTAATGCTCAAATCACAATGTATTTTCACAATCGCTCTGCGGTTACGGAGGATCACCCTAGATTGCGATCTCAAATCCCAGAGATTTAAACTGAGATCCTGCTGTCTTAATACAAAAATAACAATGTACTTCCACCATCACTCTGCTGTTAAGGAGGATTGCCCTAGATTGGAAACTCAAAATCCAGAGATGTACACTGAGATCCTGCTGTCTTAATACATAAATAACAATGCATTTCCACCATCACTCTACTTTTATGGAGGATCGCCCTAGATTTGAACACAAATCCCAGAGATTTAAACTGTGAACCTGCTGTCTTGATACACAAATACAAATGAATTTCCAGCATCGCTCTACTGTTATGGAGGATCGCCTTAGATTGGTAACACAAATCCCAGAGATTTAAACTGTGGAGCTGCTGTCTTAATACACAAATAACAATGTATTTCCAGCATCACTCTTTTGTTATGGAGGCTCGCCCTAGATTGGTAACCGAAACCCCAGAGATGTACACTGAGATCCTGCTGTCTTAATACACAAATAACAATGTACTTCCTACATCACTCTACTGTTATGGAGAATCGCCCAAGATTGGGAAACCAAATCTCAGAGATTTAAACTGAGAACCTGCTGTCTTAATACACAAATACCAATGTATTTCCACCATCACTCTATTGTTATGGAGGCTCGCCCTAGATTGGTAACCCAAACCCCAGAGATGTACACTGAGATCCTGCTGTCTTAATACACAAATAACAATGTATTTCCAACATCACTCTACTGTTATGGAGGATCGCCCTAGATTGGGAAGCCAAATCCCGGAGATGTACACTGATATTCTGCTGTCGTAATACACAAATAACAATGTATTTCCACCATCACTCTTCTGTTATGGAGGATCGCCCTAGATTCGGAACCCAAACTACAGAAATTTAAACTGAGATCCTGCTTTCTTAACACACAAATAACAATGTATTTCCACCATCACTCTGTTGTTACCGAGGATCACCGTAGAATGGGAATCCAAATCCCAGAGATGTAAACTGAGATACTGCTAACTTAATACACAAATAACAATGAATTTCGACCATCACTCTACTGTTATGGAGGATCGCCCTAGATTGGGCTTTCAAATCTCGGAGAAGTACACTGAGATCCTGCAGCCTTAATACATAAATAACAATGTATTTCCAACATCGCTCTACTGTTATGGAGGATCGCCCAAGATTGGGAACGCAAATCCCAGAGATTTAAACTGTGGACCTGCTGTCTTAATACACAAATAACAATGTATTTCCACCATAACTCTGTTGTTAAGGAGGATCGCCCTAGATTGTGAACCCAAATCCCAGAGATGTACACTGAGATCCTGCTGTCTTAATACACAAGTAACAATGTATATCGAGAATTACGCTATTGCTATGGAGTAGCGCCCTAGATTGAGATCCCAAATCATGGAGATTTAAACTGAGAACTGCTGTCTTAACACAAAAATTACAATGTATTTCCACCATCACTCTCCAGTTATGTAGAATCGCCCTAGATTGGAAACTCAAATCCCGGAGTTGTACACTGAGATCCTGCTGCCTTAATACAAAAATAACAATGCATTTCCACCATCACTCTACTGTTATGGAGTATCGCTCTAGATTGGGACTCCAAATAACGGAGATTTAAACTGAGGTCCTGCTGTCTTAGTACACAAATAACAATGGGTTTTCACCATCACTCTGTTGTTATGGAGGATCGCCCTAGCTTGGCAACCCAAATCCCAGAGATTTAAACTTAGATCCTGCTGTCTTAATACACCAATAACAATGTATTTCCACCATCACTCTACTGTTATGGAGGATCACCCTAGATTGGGAATCAAATCCCGGAGATGTACACTGAGATCCTGCTGTCTTAATGCACAAATAACAATGCATTTCCACCATCACTCTGCTGTTATGGAGGATCGCCCTAGATTGAACTCAAATTCTGCAGATGTACACTGAGATCCTGCTGTCCTAACACACAAATAATAATGTATTTTCACCATAATTCTGCTGTTAAGGAGCATCGCCCTTGATTGGGCTTTCATATCCCAGAAATAGAAACTGATACCCTGCTGTCTTACTGCACAAATAACCATGTCTTTCCAACATCACTCTTTGGTTATGGAGGATCGCTCTAGATTGGGAACCCAAATCCCAGAGATTTAACTGACAGCCTGCTGTCTTAATTCACAAATAACAATGCAGTTCCACCATCATTCTGTTGTTATGGAGGAACGCCCTAGATTGGGAACCCAAATCCTGGAGATTTAAACTGAGATCCTGCTATCTTAATGCTCAAATCACAATGTATTTTCACAATCGCTCTGCGGTTACGGAGGATCACCCTAGATTGCGATCTCAAATCCCAGAGATTTAAACTGAGATCCTGCAGTCTTAATGCACAAACAACAATGTATTTCAACCGTCAATCTGTTGTTATGGAGGATCGCCCTCGATTGGGAACCCAAATCCCGGAGATGTACAGTGATATCCTGCTGTGTTAATACACAAATAACAATGTATTTCAACCATCACTCTACTGTTATGGAGGATCGCCCTAGATTGGGAACCCAAATCCCAGAGATTTAAACTGAGATCCTGCTGAATTAATACACAAATAACAATGCATTTCCACCATCACTCTGTTGTCATGGAGGATCACCCTAGATTGGGCATTCAAATCCCGGAGAAGAAGACTGAGAGCCTACTGTCTTAAAAAAACAAATAATAATGTATTTCCACCTTCGCTCTACTGTTAAGAAGGATCGCCTTAGATTGGGAACGCAAATCCCAGAGATTTTAACTGTGGACCTGCTGTCTTAATACACAAATAACAATGTATTTCCACCATCACTCTTCTGTTAAGGAGGATTTCCCTAGATTGGAAACTCAAAACCCGGAGATGTACACTGAGATCCTGCTGTCTTAATACAAAAATAACAATGCATTTCCACCATTACTCTACTCTTATGGAGGATCACCCTAGATTTGAACACAAATCCCAGAGACTTAAACTGAGATACTGCTGCCTTAATACACAAATAACAATGTGTTTTCACCACCATTCTGTTGTTCAGGAATACCGCCCTAGATTAGGCTTTCAAATCCTGGAGATTTACACTGAGAACCTACTGTCTTAATACACAAATAACAGCATATTACCACCATCACTCTTTTTTTATGGAGGATCGCCCTAGATTGGGAACCCAAATCTCAGAGTTTTAAACTGTGATCCGGCTGTCTTGATACAGAAATTACAATGTATTTCCACCATCACTCTACTGTTATGGAGGATCGCCCTTGTAAAGTCTGTGGGTTGTTTAGATAATTAATACACAGACTACCAGAGTAACTTAAAACAGGACTTTACTATTCGAAGGTCAGGGCGAATCTGCCCAATAAATCCTGACACAACACTTATATACTGGTGTGGTCACCGTCGGTATTACAGTATACAGAAGCCGAACAAAGCAGTGCCACACCTAAAATAGTTCTCTTAAAGGTGAACGGTTACATACAATAGTACTCTTTAAGGTAGACGGGTACATACACTACAATCCTCCCTTTTTAGCTTACAACATACTTATTCCCCATTAAACATCTATATATATAAAGCGGCTCTTCTGTCTGTCTGTCCGCCTGGTCTCTATACGTTTGGAAGTTACAGAGCGTACCGACGCACGCGTTGCCTCAAAAGAAAGCTTGCGATTCCGGACCGGTCATAGGCGTATTTACGTTTCGGCCGGACAAAAATCCCACCGGTATCCCAAAAACGTTCAGCGTTCCGCTCATTATCATCTCATTAGCGACCGTGTGCCATCGAGATTTTCCTACAGTTGAGTGTCGAGTGACTCGACGATTGACCAATCCTACGCTTCGGTGACCTGACCGGTCGACCAATTGGTGCGTGTGTGGGCGGGCCTTATCCTTCTGAACCGAGGTGAGTGGCCGCCATCTTGATTTTCCACAATTTTTTCCCCCACACTTTCTGTGTGTTAGGGAACTAAGGTAAATATTTCAATGATGTGTTAGGCAATTAATTAACAATTTATTTGAGTTTTATATTGTGTTTAGCAACCCCCCCCCGCCTCCTCACCCTCGCGCAGGGGGGACTCGGGGCCTGAAGCTGAAAATATTTCTCTCTCTCTCTCTCTCTCTCTTTCTTCCCTCTCTGTCTCTCCTTCTCCTCTTCCCTCTCTCTCCTTCTCCTCTTCCCTCTCTGTCTCTCTCTACTTCCCCCTCTCAGGTGTCGCGGGCGGAGCGCGGGCGCGCCGCCCGAAGTTTCCCGCTCGCTAACGGCCTTGCCGGCTCCCGCGGACTGCTCGCACTGACTGCGCATGCGCCGCCCGCACTCACCGCGCATGCGCCGCCCGCACTCACCGCGCATGCGCCGCCCGCCTGCATGCAGCGGCCGTCCATCAGCCGCGCGATACGCGAGGGACCTCAGCAACGGCACCAGACCTCAGGCGCTAGGCAGGGGGAGGGGCCGGAGAGAGGGACAGAGGGGAGTGGGGGAGAGGGAGACAGGGGGAGGGAGGGGAGGGAGAGAGGGGAGGGAGGGATAGGACAGGGAGAGGACATGACAGGGAGAGGGGGGACACACAGGGGCAGGGAGACCAAACGCCCCAAAATTGCCCTCGCGCCCCAAAATTGCCCTCGCAACGCGGGGCTCGCTAGGCAGGGGGAGGGGCCGGAGAGAGGGACAGAGGGGAGTGGGGGAGCGGGGGAGGGGTGGGGGGGAGAGGGAGACAGGGGAGGGGAGGGAGGGGAGGGGAGGGAGAGAGGGGAGGGGAGGGAGGGAGAGAGGGGAGGGGAGGGAGAGAGGGGAGGGAGGGATAGGACAGGGAGAGGACATGACAGGGAGAGGGGGGACACACAGGGGCAGGGAGACCAAACGCCCCAAAATTGCACTCGCGCCCCAAAATTGCCCTCGCAACGCGGGGCTCCCCAGCTAGTAACATATAATCAACTTCATGTAAAACAATTCACAGATATAGTCTCTGCGGGAAACAGTTCACAGATTCAGTCTCTGGTCTTGACTCGGTCCGAACAACATCTCTGTGGTGTAGCCGGTTCACATTTCTAGCTTGACTCATCCAATAGTCTTTCCCTTGGCTTAACAGCTTGAACTTCCGTCCTGCTGAACCAGCAGTGCTGACTTTTACAAACAGCTGGACTGCCTTGGTAATTTTTCCTACTTTCCAACTGATTTGGCCCCCTTCATAGGGCCCACGTGCATGATCTGATAGAAGTGATAATGATTTAGATGGTTATCGTCTTCTGCTTCGTCTTTTTCTTTTCTGCTTCTTGGAGACTCTCGGGGCTCCCTTATCCGCTGCCAGCTGTAGCGCCACCATCTCCCTATGTTCCTTAGACTTTAAGTGCTTCATCCTGATTTCTGTACTTTGGGAGTTTTCATCACAAGCTGGGCAGACCAAGTCATCGTAATATTCCGTGTCACTCAACAGGTCATGGTAATATTCGGTGTCGTCCTGAGCTAGTCTAGCGAGAGGGCCTGCTACTTCTTCCTTACCCAACTGGACGTTAGCCAACTGTTGTTCCCTCCCTAGACATCTTTCCTGAAGAGACTTCTTCATGCGTTCATATTCATCCCGCTCTTCCTGGGTTTCCTGCCAATCCTTCACTAATGACCTCATTTGTGATTCCAATACTTCCCCTTCCATCGGGGAGTGATTGATCGGGCTATTCAATCCTTCTACTGGAGCAGCTGTTTCAACATTCTGTAGTTCACATTGACGTGATTCAGCGTACTTTCGGCAGCCCCGTAAAATCTGTGTTGCAACCTCAACTATTCCCCAAACTTTTGAGAGCTCCGAACCCCTTCCCTTTGAAGATTGAAGCTCGTGTTCAAATGGTTCCCATTGCAGAGTCTTGTCTCTCAGCATATGAAGGAGTTGGCTGACCGTTAACTCTTCCACGGGGACCCTGTGGATCAGAGTCTTCTCCATTTCATCCACCTTTTCCTCCAATGCTTTCACCTTTTTTTTTCCTCTTGTACTTTGGCTTTAAGCGCTCGGAGAAGTTGCGCCTTGATGCTCTCTAGCTCATGTTCAGGGGCCATTCTTATAGTCTCTGTGTTTCTTACAGTTGCCTTTTCTTTCACTGAAAGAATTCCCAGTTGAATCTGTTCTTCAAGTTGTTGAACCTCGGTCATTGCCGCCTCATATTTGTCTTGGGTTTCCTTCAATATTTTTATGAGTTCTTGGACATCTTGACTTTCATGTTCTGCCATGTCTTTCACCTCTAATTTCTCATCTATGGATGGAACTTCTACCGATGAGTCTGTCTTGGCCTTGAGCTCATCAAGAATTTCCTGCAGCCTTTGGACTTCTTGCTCATGTTCAACCTTTAGTTGCTCATTAGCTTCCACTGAAACTAGCTTTTCGGAGGTTGCCGAGTTAACCCCCTCCAGGATTGTAGCCTGGGCCTGTTCATACTGTTCCTTCAACTTCTCAAACTCTGCTTGTAAGGAGTCGTAGAGAAGAACTGGAATAAAATCCTGGCTTCCTGAAGATTCCTCTTCATTTGCTTCTTTCTGCAAATATTCTAACTCCTGAACATCATAAGGGAGATGTGATCGGTGATTGGTCACGATGGCTCTATGGTCGCTCTCTGCTTGAGCTAGCTGCTTCTGTTGTCTTTACAGATTCTCCCATTCGGTGTCATAGAACTTTTTCATTGTTTTCATCTCTTGTACGAGACGGTAACTCAATTGTCCTAATTGTTGTCGTAATTTGAAATAAAGTTGAGTCCGAGCTCGGTGTTCTTCCGTCATGGATATGTCCTTAAACTGAACAGACTCAGAATTCTCTGTCAAACTATGTTGTCGTTGTTCGGTGGAGATCTGTTCTGAAACTTTGTTCTTCTCTGGAGCATAAGCCTTTCTGCATGCCTTCGTTTTTCCAACCTTAGTCGGCAAGTCCATTTTAGCCTTGTCTTTCACATTTGGGTTGGTCTTATCGTCATCCGATTTAGAATCTGAGCTGATTGTCTGCACCGAGTCCTCACTCGTTATGGCTTTTAGATAGTGCCATTCCATGTCTATTTTCTTGATCCACTTCCGTCCTAGAAGTGGTGGTCCTCCCTCAAGTAGTACGTATAAGTTCATTCTTGGGTGTTCTTTACCCCTATCTCTCACCTTGACTCTTATCTTCCCCATGGGGTATACTTTATGCCCCGTGTATGTCTGCAATACGAACTTGGTATCTCTTAAGGGTATATGTGAGAATAGCTGGTGGTAATCCCTTCGATTTATGACTGATAGAGCTGATCCAGTGTCCAACTCCATTTTCACTTGGACTCCAGCTATTTTTAGCATGACCCAGATAGTTTGTAGGTCAGCTTCCTTACTCACATTGTGAATTCTCAGACTACCAAGCTCCTGGCCGTTTGGGTCTGAGTCCGAATTCTGTTCGTCTGAACTCTTCTCAGCCACCTTGTGTACCTTGTTGTACTTTTCCTGTGATGGCTTCCTTTGGTTGTTGGTCCTTTGGTTGTTGGTCTTCTTCCCTGACCGGCATACCTTAGCTATGTGACCCAGTTTGCCACATTTCCTACATTCCTGGTTCTTAAACCAGCATTGGTTCTGGTCGTGTGTTGTCTTCCCAAAACGATAACATTTTGTTGTTGTCGAGGTAATTTGATCCACACTGAGTGCTGCTGTCTTTAGCTGCATTTCCGCAGTTCCCTTCACTGCGGCTTCGTGCGATGCTGCAATAAGGACAGCCCTGTCAAGTGTAAGGTCGTTCTCTTCGAGTAGTCGCTTTTGCGTTCCTTCCTTTGCCAATCCGCACACGAACTTGTCTCGCAATGCTTCTGTCAGATTCCCTCCAAACTGGCAGTATTTCGCTAGTCTACGCAGTTCGACCAAGTATTCTGCGTTGCTTTCGTCTTTCCATTGCATTCTCGTGTAAAATTTGGATCGTTCCACTAACATCAGTGGTGCGGGGTTAAAATGATCCTTCAGGACAGCAACAATATCATCGAAAGTCTGATCCGCCAGTTTAGCTGGTGCTAGTAGATGCTTCAAGAGCCCGTATGTCTTCGCGCCCATCGAGTTTAGCAAGGTTATAGCTTTGTCATCTTCTTCTATTTTATTGGCCTCACAATAGATCTCAATGCGTTCCACATACGTGGCCCAGTCTTCTACCTCGGAATTAAAATCGTTGATGTTACCACGCTTAGGCATCTTCCTCTCTTCCTGATAACACCACGGATTATTTCTTTAAATTTCCTTTTTTTTCAAGATGGCGGTTCCCGCGAAAATGGTGGTTTCCCGCGCTTATCTTCTCTCCCCGCCCACTTCAATGGTGGTTCCCTGCTTCTGTCTTCTTCTCCGCCTAATGGCGGCTTCCCACGTTTCTTCCCCTGGCAGGAGGGGTACACTTTCCCCACGGGCGACGGCCGCTGGCTTTCAGGTTCACAGCCTGCGCGTCGGCTTCAGTGCTTTCCCTTTTCTCGGCAGGGCAACCGGCGCTGGGTACACCCCGTTGATGGCGAACAGTTTCAGCTGCTGGGCTGGCTCTCCCTCAGTTCCCCTTGCTCGGGCTCTGTCTCTCTCCCGCTCGCTCGGCTCTACCGGCGCTGGTTACACCTCGTTGACGGAGAACAGTTTCAGCCGCTGCACTGGCTCTCGCTCAGTCTCCCTTGCTCGGGCTCTGTCTCTCTCCCGCTCGCTCGGCTCTACCGGCGCTGGGTACACCCCGTTGACGGAGAACAGTTTCAGCCGCTGGACTGGCTCTCGCTCAGTCTCCCTTGGTCGGCTCTGCCTCTCCCGCTCGCTCGGCTCCCAATCGCGCCTCCCAGCCCTCTCGCAGTCTGGTGCTTCCCTCCCCGGCTGCGGCTGAGTTTATCTCTTCCCGCGCCTACGTTCCCGGTCGCAGCGCTTCGTGGCTTCGGTCGCTGCCCGGCCTTTTTCGCCGGTCGCGGTCTAGCTGTCTCACGATGCCGTTGCATCCCCCAGCCTGTCTGTACCGCGGCTTCCTTGCTCCACGCTGCCCCAGCCTCAGCGCCTCTGGACCCGACTTCTGTCCGGCTCATTTCCGCCTCGACCATGGTCGAGTGCACTGCCCTTATCCTCCGGTTATTCTTTTTACTTTCCCTTACTCACAGTCACTGTGGCCGCCTTGCTTCTCGTGCTGATCGGCTCACTCCTCACCGTGGCAGAAGGGACAGTCAGTGCCTGTTGCTGATGGAAGTCTTTGCCTCTAAATTCTTCCTCCTTTCTAGTTCTGCAGCCTCGAGTTTTCTCCCAGCAGAATGACGAGGGCGGTTGCCTCTTCTCGACGCTCGTTAACTGCTTCGGAAGTATTGTTGCCGCAGGGTACGATCGGACTCGTCGCCACTGTAAAGTCTGTGGGTTGTTTAGTTAATTAATACACAGACTACCAGAGTAACTTAAAACAGGACTTTACTATTCGAAGGTCAGGGCGAATCTGCCCAATAAATCCTGACACAACACTTATATGCTGGTGTGGTCACCATCGGTATTACAGTATACAGAAGCCAAACAAAGTAGTGCCACACCTAAAATAGTTCTCTTAAAGGTGAACGGTTACATACAATAGTTCTCTTAAAAGTAGACGGGTACATACACTACAGCCCTAGATTGGGAACCCAAATCCCAGAGATGTACACTGAGACCCTGCTGCCTTAATACAGAAATAACAATGTATATCCACCATCACGCATTTGTTATGGAGGATCACCCTAGATTGGGAACCCGAATTGCGGAGATTTAAACTGAGATCCTGCTGTCTTAATGCACAAATATCAATGAATTTCCACAATTACTCTACTCTTAATGAGGATCCACCAAGATTGGGAACTCAAATCCCGGAGATGTACACTGAGATCCTGCTCTCCTACAACACAAATAACAATGTTTTTCCACTTTTGTTCCACTTTTATGGATATTCGCCATAGATTGGGAACCCAAATCCCAGAAATTTAAATTGTGATCCTGCTGTCTTAATACACAAATAATGTATTTTCACCATCACTCTACTGTTATGGAGAATCACCCTAGATTGGGATCCCAAATCCCAGCGTTTTAAACTGAGATCCTGCTGTCTTAATACACAATTAACAATGTGTTTCCACCATCATTCTGCTGCTAAGGAAGATCGCCCTAGATTGGACTTTCAAACCTCGGTGATGTACACTGAGATCCTGCTGTCTTAATACACAAATAACAATCTTTTTCCACCATCACTCTACTGTTATGGAGGATCGCCCTTGATTTGACCACAAATCCCGGTGATTTAAACTGAGATTCTGCTGGCTTAATACACACATATCAATGTATTTTGACCATCACTCTGTTGTTAAGGAGGATCACCCTAGATTGGGCTTTCAAATCCCAGAGCTGTCCACTGAGCTCTTGCTGTCCTAACACACAAATAGCAATGTACTTCCACCATCTCCCTACTGTTATGGAGGATCGTACTATTTTGGAACTCAAATCCCAGATATTTAAACTGAGATCCTGCTGTCCTAACAGACAAATAACAATGTATTTCCACCATCGTTCTACTGTTATGGAGGATCGCTCTAGATTGGAAACCCAAATCTCAGAGATTTAAACTGAGATCCTGCTCTGTTAATGCACAAATAATCATGTATTTCCAACAACACTCTACTGTTATGAAGGATCGTCCTAGATTGGGAACTCCAATGCAAGAGATTTGAACTGGGATCCTGCTGTCTTAATACACAAATAACAACGTGTTTCCACCATCATTCTATTGTTAGGCAGGATCGCCCTAGATTGTGAACCGAAATCCCAGACCTTTAAACTGAGTTCCTGCTGTCTTAATGCACAAATAACAAGGTATTTCCACCATCACTCTGTTGTTATGGAGGATGGCACTAGATTGGGAACCCAAATCCCGGAGATGTACACTGAGAACCTCCTGCCTTCATTCAAAAATAACAATATATTTCCACCATCAGGCTTTTGATATGGAGGGTCACCCTAGATTGGGAACCCAAAACTCAGAGATTTAAATTATGATCCTGCTTTCTTAATATAAAAATTAAAATGTATTTCCACCGTCACACTTTTGTTATGGAGTATCGCCCTAGATTGGGAAGCCAAATCCCAGAGATGTATACTGAGATTCTCTTGTCTTAATACACAAATAACAATCTATTTTCAACATCATTCTGTTGTTAAGGAGGATCGCCCTAGAATAGGCTTTCAAAGCCCGGAGATGTACACTGAGATCCTGTTGTTTAAAACACAAATAACAACGTGTTTTCACCATAATTCTATTGTTAAGGAGGATCGGCTTAGATTGGGCTTTCAAATCCTGGAGATGTACACTGAGATCCTGCCGTGTTAATACACAAATAACAATGTATTTCCATCATCACTCTACTGTTATGCAGGATCGCCCTAGATTGGGAACACAAATCCCAGAGATTTAAACTGAGATCCTGCTAATTAATACACAAATAACAATGCATTTCCACTATCACTCTGTTGTTATGGAGGATCACCCTAGATTGGGCATTCAAATCCCGGAGAAGTAGACTGAGAGCCTGCTGTCTTAAAACACAAATAATAATGTATTTCCACCATCGCTCTACTGTTAAGAAGGATCGCCTTAGATTGGGAACGCAAATCCCAGAGATTTTAACTGTGGACCTGCTGTCTTAATACGCAAATAACAATGTATTTCCAGCATCACTCTTTTGTTATGGAGGATCGCCCTAGATTGGGAACCCAAACCCCAGAGATGAACACTGAGATCCTTTTGACTTAATACACAATTAACAATGTATTTCCAGAATTACGCTATTGTTTTGGAGTATCGCCCTAGATTGGGAACCCAAATAACTGAGATTTAAACTGAGAAGCTGCTGTCTTAATACAAAAATAACAATGCATTTCCACCATCACTCTACACTTATGGAGGATCGCCCTAGATTTGAACACAAATCCCAGAGCTTTAACCTGAGATACTGCTGCCTTAATACACAAATAACAATGTGTTTTCACCATCATTCTGTTGTTCAGGAATACCGCCCTAGATTAGGCTTTCAAATCCTGGAGATTTACACTGAGATCTTGCTGTCTTAATACACAAATAACAAAGTATTTCCACCATTACTCTATTGTTATAGGGGATCGCCCTAGATTGGGAACACAAATCTCAGAGATTTAAACTGTGATCCGGCTGTCTTGATACAGAAATTACAATGTATTTCCACCATCACTCTACTGTTATGGATGATCCCCCTAAATTGGGAACCCAAATCCCGGAGATGCACACTGAGATCCTGCTGCTTTAATACAGAAATAACAATGTATTTCCATCATCACGCATTTGTTATGGAGTATCACCCTAGATTGGGAACCCAAATTGCAGAGATTTAAACTGAGATCCTGCTGTCTTTATGCACAAATAACAATGAATTTCCACAATTACTCTATTCTTAAGGAGGATCCACCAAGATTGGGAACTCAAATCCCGGAGATGTACACTGAGATTCTGCTCTCCTAACACACAAATAACAATGTTTTTCCACTTTCGTTCTACTTTTATGGATATTCGCCATAGATTGGGAACCGAAATCCCAGAAATTTAAACTGTGATCCTGCTGTATTGCTACACAAATAATGTATTTTCACCATCATTCTACTGTTATGGTGGATCTCCCTAGATTGGGATCACAAATCCCAGCGTTTTAAACTGAGATCCTGCTGTCTTAATGCACAATTAACAATGTATTTCCACCATCATTCTGCTGTTAAGGAAGATCGCCCTAGATTGGACTTTCAAATCTCGGTGATGTACACTGAGATCCTGCAGTCTTAATACACAAATAACATTCTATTTCCATCATTACTCTACTGTTATGGAGGGTCGCCCTTGATTTGACCTCAAATCCCAGTGATTTAAACTGAGATCCTGCTGCCTTAATACACAAATATCAATGTATTTTCACCATCACTCTGTTGTTAAGGAGTATCTCCCTAGATTAGGCTTTCGAATCCCGGAGCTCTCCACTGAGCTCTTGCTGTCCTAACACACAAATAGCAATGTACTTCCACCATCTCCCTACTGTTATGGAGGATCGTCCTATTTTGGGACCTCAAATTCCAGATATTTAAACTGAGATCCTGCTGTCCTAACACACAAATAACAATGTATTTTCACCATCATTCTGTTGTTATGGAGGAACACCCTAGATTGGGAACCCAAATCCCGGAGATTTAAACTGAGATCCTGCTATCTTAATGCTCAAATTACAATGTATTTTCACAATCGCTCTAGGGTTACGGAGGATCACCCTAGATTGCGATCTCAAATCCCAGAGATTTAAACTGAGATCCTGCAGTCTTAATACACAAATAACAATGTATTTCAACCTTCAATCTGTTGTTATGGAGGATCGCCCTAGATTGGGAACACAAATCCCGGAGATGTACACTGGTATCCTGCTGTGTTAATACAAAAATAACAATGTATTTCAACCATCACTCTACAGTTATGGAGGATCGCCCTAGATTGGGAACCCAAATCCCAGCGATTTAAACTGAGATCCTGCTGAATTAATACACAAACAACAACGCATTTCCACCATCACTCTGTTGTCATGGAGGATCACCCTAGATTGGGCATTCAAATCCCGGAGAAGAAGACTGAGAGCCTGCTGTCTTAAAAAACAAATAATAATGTATTTCCACCTTCGCTCTACTGTTAAGAAGGATCGCCTTAGATTGGGAACGCAAACCCCAGAGATTTTAACTGTGGACCTGCTGTCTTAATACACAAATAACAATGTATTTCCAGCATTACTCTTTTGTTATGGAGGATCGCCCTAGATTGGACCCCAAACCCCAGAGATGTACACTCAGATCCTGCTGTCTTAATACACAATTAACAATGTATTTCCAGAATTACGCTATTGTTTTGGAGTATCGCCTTAGATTGGGAACCCAAATAACGGAGATTTAAACTGAGAACCTGCTGTTTTAATACAAAAATAACAATGTATTTCCACCATCACTCTTCTGTTAAGGAGGATTTCCCTAGATTGGAAACTCAAAACCCGGAGATGTACACTGAGATCCTGCTGTCTTAATACAAAAATAACAATGCATTTCCACCATTACTCTACTCTTATGGAGGATCACCCTAGATTTGAACACAAATCCCAGAGACTTAAACTGAGATACTGCTGTCTTAATATACAAATATCAACGTGTTTCCACCATCAATCTGTTGTTATGGAGGATCGCCCTAGATTGGGAGCACAAATCCCAGAGATTTAAACTGAGATTCTGCTGTCTTAATGCACAAATAACAATGTATTTCCACCATCACTCTGTTGTTATGGAGCATCGCCCTAGATTGGGAACCCAAATCCCGGAGATGTACACTGAGATCCTGCTTTGTTAATGCATAAAATAAATGTATTTCCACCAATTCTCTGTTGTTACAGAGGATCGCCCTAGATTGGGAACCCAAATCCCAGAGAGTTAAACTGAGATCCTGCTGTCGTAATACACAATTAACAATGTATTTCCACCACCACTCTACTGTTATGGAAGATCGCCCTAGATTGGGAACTCAAATCCCAGAGATATAAACTGAGAATCTGCTGCCTTAATACACAAATAACTATTTATGTTCACCATCATTCTGTTGTTAGAGAGGATCGCCCTAGATTGGGAACTCAAATCCCGGAGATGTAAACTGAGATCCTGCTGTCTTAATGCACAAATAACAATGTGTTTCCACCATCACTCTACTGTTATGGAGGATCGCCCTAGTTTGGGAACCCAAATCCCATAGACATAAATTGAGATACAGCTGAATTAAAGCACAAATAACAATATAGTTCCACCATCACTCTATTGCTATGGAGAATCGCCCTAGATCGGGAATTCAAATCCTGGAGGTCTACACTGAGATCCTGCTGTCTTATGTACAAATAACAAATCATTTCCACCATCACTCTGTTCTAATGGAGGATCGCCATAGATTGTGAACCCAAGTCCCGGAGATGTACACTGATATCAAGCTGTCTTAATACACAAATAACAGTGTATTTCCACCATCACGCTACTGTTATGGAGGATCGCCATAGATTGGGAACGCAAATCCCAGAGATTTAAACTGTGAAGCTGCTGTCTTAATACACAAATACCAATGTATTTCCAGCATCACTGTTTTGTTATGGAGGCTCGCCCTAGATTGGTAACCCAAACCCCAGAGATGTACACTGAGATCCTGCTGTCTTAATACACAAATAACAATGTATTTCCACCATCACTCTTCTGTTATGGAGGATCGCCCTAGATTGGGAAGCCAAATCCCGGAGATGTACACTAATATTCTGCTGTCATAATACACAAATAACAATGTATTTCCACCATCACTCTTCTGTTATGGAGGATCGCCCTAGATTCGGAACCCAAACTTCAGAAATTTAAACTGAGATCCTGCTGTATTAATACACAAATATCAATGTATTTCCACCATCACTCTGTTGTTACCGATGATCGCCGTAGATTGGGAATCAAAATCCCAGAGATGTAAACTGAGATACTGCTGTCTTAATACACAAATAACAATGAATTTCGACCATCACTCTACTGTTATGGAGGATCGCCCTTGATTGGGCTTTCAAATCTCGGAGAAGTACACTGAGATCCTGCTGTCGTAATACACAAATAACAATGTATTTCCAACATCGCTCTACTGTTATGGAGGATCGGCCAAGATTGGGAACGCAAATCCCAGAGATTTAAACTGTGGACCTGCTGCCTTAATACACAAATAACAATGTATTTCCATCATAACTGTGTTGTTAAGGAGGATCGCCCTAGATTGTGAACGAAAATTCCAGAGATGTACACTGAGATCCTGCTGTCTTAATACACAAGTAACAATGTATATCCAGAATTACGCTATTGTTATCGAGTATCGCCCTAGATTGAGATCTCAAATCACGGAGATTTAAACTGAGAACTGCTGTCTTAACACAAAAATTACAATGTATTTCCACCATCATTCTCCTGTTAAGGAGAATCGCCCTAGATTGGAAACTCAAATCCCGGAGTTGTACACTGAGATCCTGCTGTCTTAATACAAAAATAACAATGCATTTCCACCATCACTCTACTGTTATGGAGTATCGCCCTAGATTGGGACTCCAAATAACGGAGATTTAAACTGAGGTCCTGCTGTCTTAATACACGAATAACAATGGGTTTTCACCATCACTCTGTTGTTATGGAGGATCGCCCTAGCTTGGCAACCCAAATCCCAGAGATTTAAACTTAGATCCTGCTGTCTTAATACGCCAATAACAATGTATTTCCACCATCACTCTACTGTTATGGAGGACCACCCTAGATTGGGAATCAAATCCCGGAGATGTACACTGAGATCCTGCTGTCTTAATGCACAAATAACAATGCATTTCCACCATCACGCTGCTGTTATGGAGGATCGCACTAGATTTGAACTCAAATTCTGGAGATGTACACTGAGATCCTGCAGTCCTAACACACAAATAACAATGTATTTTCACCATAATTCTGCTGTTAAGGAGCATCGCCCTTGATTGGGCTTTCATATCCCAGAAATAGAAACTGAGACCCTGCTGTCTTACTGCACAAATAACCATGTCTTTCCACCATCACTCTATGGTTATGGAGGATCGCTCTAGATTGGGAACCCAAATCCCATAGATTTAACTGACAGCCTGCTGTCTTAATGCACAAATAACAATGCAGTTCCAACATCATTCTGTTGTTATGGAGGAACGCCCTAGATTGGGAACCCAAATCCCGGAGATTTAAACTGAGATCCTGCTATCTTAATGCTCAAATTACAATGTATTTTCACAATTGCTCTACGGTTACGGAGGATCACCCTAGATTGCGATCTCAAATCCCAGAGATTTAAACTGAGATCCTGCAGTCTTAATACACAAATAACAATGTATTTCAACCGTCAATCTGTTGTTATGGAGGATCGCCCTAGATTGGGACCCCAAATCCCGGAGATGTACACTGGTATCCTGCTGTGTTAATACACAAATAACAATGTATTTCAACCATCACTCTACTGTTATGGAGGATCGCCCTAGATTGGGAACCCTAATCCCCGAGATTTAAACTGAGATCCTGCTGAATTGATACACAAGTAACAATGCATTGCCACCATCACTCTGTTGTCATGGAGGATCACCCTAGATTGGGCATTCAAATCCCGGAGAAGAAGACTGAGAGCCTGCTGTCTTAAAAAACAAATAATAATGAATTTCCACCTTCGCTCTACTGTTAAGAAGGATCGCCTTAGATTGGAAACGCAAATCCCAGAGATTTTAACTGTGGACCTGCTGTCTTAATACACAAATAACAATGTATTTCCAGCATCACTCTTTTATTATGGAGGATCGCCCTAGATTGGACCCCAAACCCCAGAGATGTACACTCAGATCCTGCTGTCTTAATACACAATTAACAATGTATTTCCAGAATTACGCTATTGTTTTGGAGTATCGCCTTACATTGGGAACCCAAATAACGGAGATTTAAACTGAGAACCTGCTGTCTTAATGCGAAAATAACAATGTATTTCCACCATCACTCTTCTGTTAAGGAGGATTTCCCTAGATTGGAAACTCAAAACCCGGAGATGTACACTGAGATCCTGCTGTCTTAATACAAAAATAACAGTGCATTTCCACCATCACTCTACACTTATGGAGGATCGCCCTAGATTTGAACACAAATCCCAGAGACTTAATCTGAGATACTGCTGCCTTAATACACAAATGACAATGTGTTTTCACCATCATTCTGTTGTTCAGGAATACCGCCCTAGATTAGGCTTTCAAATCCCGGAGATTTACACTGAGAACCTGCTGTCTTAATACACAAATAACAGCGTATTTCCACCATCACTCTTTTTTTATGGAGGATCGCCCTAGATTGGGAACCCAAATCTCAGAGTTTTAAAGTGTGATCCGGCTGTCTTGATACAGAAATTACAATGTATTTCCACCATCACTCTACTGTTATGGAGGATCGCCCTAGATTGGGAACCCAAATCCCGGAGATGTACACTGAGATCCTGCTGCCTTAATACAGAAATAACAATGTATATCCACCATCACGCATTTGTTATGGAGGATCACCCCAGATTGGGAACCCAAATTGCGGAGATTTAAACTGAGATCCTGCTGTCTTTATGCACAAATATCAATGAATTTCCACAATTACTCTACTCTTAAGGAGGATCCACCAAGATTGGGAACTCAAATCCCGGAGATGTACACTGAGATTCTGCTCTCCTAACACACAAATAACAATGTTTTTCCACTTTCGTTCTACTTTTATGGATATTCGCCATGGATTGGGAACCCAAATCCCAGAAATTTAAATTGTGATCCTACTGTCTTAATACACAAATAATGTATTTTCACCATCACTCTACTGTTATGGAGGATCGCCCTAGATTGGGATCCCAAATCCCAGCGTTTTAAACTGAGATCCTGCTGTCTTAATACACAATTAACAATGTGTTTCCACCATCATTCTGCTGCTAAGGAAGATCGCCCTAGATTGGACTTTCAAATCTCGGTGATGTACACTGAGATCCTGCTGTCTTAATGCACAAATAACAATGCATTTCCACCATCACGCTGCTGTTATGGAGGATCGCCCTAGATTTGAACTCAAATTCTGGAGATATACACTGAGATCCTGCTGTCCTAACACACAAATAACAATGTATTTCCACCATCACTCTACTGCTATGGGGGATTGCCCTAGATTGGGAACACAAATCACGGAGATTTAAACTGAGATCCTGATGTATTATTACGCAAATAACAATGTATTTCCACCATCTCTCTACTGTTATGGAGGATCCACCAAGATTGGAATCTCAAATCCCAGAGATGTACACTGAGATCCTGCTGTCTTAATAAACAAATTACAATCTATTTCCACCATCACTCTACTGTTATGGAGGTTCGCCCTTCATTTGACCTCAAATCCCGGTGATGTAAACTGATATCCTTCTGCCTTAATACGCAAATAAAAATGTATTTTCACCATCACTCTGTTGTTAAGAAGGACCGCCCTTGAATGGGAACCGAAATCTCAGAGATTTAAACTGTGATCCTGCTGTCTTAATACACAAATAAAAATGTATTTCCCCCATCATTCTGCTGTTAAGGAGGATCGCCCTAGTATGGGTTTTCAAGTCCCGAAGATGTACACTGAGATCCTGCAGTCTTAATGCACAAACAACAATGTATTTCCAAAATCATTCTGTTGTTAAGGAGGATCGCCCTAGAATGGGCTTTCAAATCCCGGAGATTTACACTGAGATCCTGTTGTCTTAATACACTAATAACAACGTGTTTTCACCACAATTCTGTTGTTAAGGCGGATCGCCTTAGATTGGGCTTTCAAGTCCCGGAGATGTACACTGAGATCCTGCAGTATTAATGCACAAATACCAATATATCTCCACCATCACTCTATTGTTATGGAGGATCGCACTAGATTGGGAACTCAAGTCCTGGAGATTTAAACTGAGATCCTGCTGCTTTAATACACAAATAACAATTTATATTCACCATCATTCTGTTGTTAGAGAGGATCGCCCTAGATTGGGCTTTCAAATCCCAGAGCTGAACACTGAGATCCTGCTGTCTTAATACACAAATAACAATGTCTTTCCTCCATCACTCTACTGTAATGGAGTATCGCCCTACATTGGGAACCCAAATCCCAGAGATTTAAACTGAGATCCTGATGAATTAATATACAAATAACAATGTAACGCCACCATCACTCTATTGTTATGGAGGATCGCCCTAGATTTGAACTCAAATTCCGTAGATGCACACTGTGATCCTGCTGAATTAATTCACAAATAACAATGTATTTCCACCATCAATCTACTGTTATGGAGGATCGCCCTAGATTGAGAACCCAAATCCCAGAGATATAAACTGCGATCCTGCTGTCTTAATGCACAAATATAATGTATTTTCACCATCACTCTACTGGTATGGACGATCGACCCAGGTTTGGCTTTCAAATCCTGGAGATCTACACTGAGATCCTGCTGTCTTAATACACAAATAACAATATATTTCCACCATCACGCTATGGTTATGGAGGATCGCTCTAGATTGGGAACCCAAATCGCGGAGGTTTAAATTGAGATCCTGTTGTCTTAATACACAAATAAGAATGTATTTTCACCATCATTCTGTTGTTAAGGAGGATCGCCCTAGATTGGGATCCCAAATCCCAGAGATTTAAACTGAGATCCTGTTGTCTTAATACACATCAAACAATGTATTTCCACCATCACTCTAGGCTGTGTTCCAGGCTGAGATTCCTCCCTCTGAATACAGGGATTGTATTTCCACCTTCACTCTACCAATTATGCTACAAATAACCTTAATGGGGAGAAAGGCTCGGGTACCCGAGAGCTGTCGGCGCCATTGGAACTGCTCCGCTTTGCATCAGAGCATGGAAGAAAACTGGAAAAATGTTAAAATTCTGTGGTAACGGCGCGAATAATAAAAAACCAACACAACACTCAAAATCTAAACAGTTATCCCAGTTTTCCGAGATATATTGGGTTACTTTTAAAAAGGTTACAACGTTCATTAGTTACAACCAGTTGAAATAATTGACGTGAAGAGCCAAGAGGAAACGATTTAAACTGAGCCCAGGTTAAATAGGCGACCGCTCCTTGGAACTTTTACTGAATAGAAATGAATGGGGATAAACGAAGTATAAAAGATGTTGAGATATTAGCCTCTATAGTTCTTCTGATTCCGCTGATCATCAGCCACAAGCAGTGACCCAGCTGCCGAGTGGGTGATGGCGGTAAATGCGTACTGCCCAGGAACCACCGAATGATCGTGCGGTGTGTTCCACCGTATGACCTTCCCCACTACCAGTCTAATAAAAATGATCGGAGTGAAGTGAGACACAGTTCAAAATGTTGGTGTTGGACATGGATGGCGAGCGGTGTGTTTCGCCCTGTGACCTTTCCCACTCGAAGTCCAATTAAAATTATCGGAGTGAAGTGAGACACAGACTCAGCTAAACATGATTAAAATCACTAAGGAGATGGTACTCGGTAAAATAATGGGACTTAAGGTGGATAAATCCCCGGACCTGATGGCCCACATCCAAGGGTCTTGAGAGAAGTGGCGGTAGGGATTGTGGATGCATTGGTGATTATTTTCCAATATTCCCCGGACTCAGGAAAGGTCCCGGCAGATTGGAAAACTGCTAATGTAACACTCTTATTTAAGAAGGGAAGTAGACAAAAAGCCAGAAACTATAGACCAGTTAGCCTAACATCTGTGGTTGGCAAAATATTGGAGTCCATTATAAAGGAAACAGTAACAGAGCATTTGGATAGACATAATTTAATAGGACAGAGTCAGCATGGTTTTATGAAGGGGAAGTCATGTTTGACAAATTTGCTGGAATTCTTTGAGGACGTAACATACAGGGTGGATAAAGGGGAATTAGAGGTCGTAGTGTATTTGGACTTCCAAAAGGCATTTGACAAGGTTCCACACAAAAGATTACTGATCAAGATAAAAAATCACGGGATTGGGGGTAATATACTGGCATGGGTGGAAGATTGGCTATCTAACAGAAAACAAAGAGTTGGGATAAATGGTTCGTTCTCGGGCTGGCAACAAATAACCAGTGGTGTTCCGCAGCAGTCAGTGCTGGGACCCCAACTCTTTACAATCTATATTAACGATTTGGAGGAAGGGACCGAGTGCAACATATCCAAGTTTGCCGACGATACAAAGATGGGAGGGAAAGCAGTGAGTGAGGAGGACATAAAAAACCTGCAAAAGGACATAGACAGGCTAAGTGAGTGGGCAGAGATTTGGCAGGTGCAATATAATTTTGGAAAGTGTGAGGTTATGCACTTTGGCAGAAGAATCAAAGAGCAAGTTATTATCTAAATGGAGAGAAACTGCAAAGTGCTACAGTACAGAGGGATCTGGGGGTCCTGGTGCATGAAACACAAAAAGTTAGTATGCAGGTGCAGCAGGTGATCAGGAAGGCCAATGGAATCTTGGCTTTTATTGCAAGGGGGATGGAGTATAAAAACAGGGAAGTCTTGCTGCAGTTATACAGGGTATTTGTGAGGCCACACCTGGAATACTGCGTGCAGTTTTGGTTTCCATATTTAACAAAATATATACTTGCTCTCAAGGCGGTTCAGAGAAGGTTCACTCGGTTGATTCCGGAGATGAGTGGGTTGATGTTGTGACTCTACTCATTGGAGTTCAGAAGAATGAGAGGCGATCTTATCGAAACATATAAGATTGTGAGGGGGCTTGATCGGGTGGATGCGGTGAGGATGTTTCCACTGATGGGTGAGACTAGAACTATGGGGCATAATCTTAGAATAAGGGGCAGCCCTTTCAAAACTGAGATGAGGAGAAACTTCTTCACTCAGAGCGTAGTAAATCTATGGAATTTGCTACCCCAGAGAGCTGCGGAAGCAGCAACATTAATTAAGTTTAAAATGGAGATAGACAGTTTCCTAGCAGATATGGGAATTAGGGGTTACGGGGAGAGGGCAGGGAAGTGGACGTGAGTCTAGATTCAGATTAGCCATGATCCTATTGAATGGCGGAGCAGGCCCGAGGGGCCATATGCCCTACTCCTGCTCCTACTTCTTATGTTCTTATGTTGGTGTTGGACATGGATGTTGGGCAGTTTGTTCCGCCGGGTGACCTTCCCCATTCCCTGTCTAATAGACTGTAAACCAGGAAGACATATTTAGAATCTCGCGGCAGCACTTGGCCATAAAACACAGGGGAAAAATAATAATCCTAAAATAATATTAATCATATTTGAATGTAAAGTTAAAAAAAAATCTCTATTGCAGCGCCTTAGACAAGCAATGGGCAGCGAGCGAGCAGTATCAATTGAATCGATAGCAGAGATGGGTGGACTCTGTACCAAGGCAACACGATACATCACCAGTTACATGGTGACAGCAGCGAGACAGCTCAAAATGATTGGTAAAATGAATCAGTGATTGCAGTGACTTACCCGGGACACCAAAAGCTGCGAGAACAGGATAGTAAATGGCGTAGACTGGCCCCGTCACTTGTCCGTGCATTTCCCCAGATCCTCTATCAGGTCGCTTCGAGTGTAGACGAGGATCTGAATGTGCTGTGTGAAATATTCGACGGTCCCTCATTTATACTTGTTGGAATTCTCCAGTGACACAAATAGGCGAATCACCATTTATGTTAATTACAATTGTTTGAACAAACAGATCACATCACTCAGTTTCACTTCATTGTTATAATAACAATGGATGGGTGTTTCATAATTTATTAGAAAACACCCAAATTCCACAGTGATAGTTTCAACCAGTGCTTGAGAGAACAATCGGCCCCAAAGGCTCCGAGCCCGGAACAAGAAACTCACTCATTGTTCTTGCTGCTGATTACTGACCATTGGCGCCGGGCTGTCGGCTTCCTGCCAAGCATAGAATCATAGAAATTTACAGCACAGAAGAAGGCCATTCGACCCATCTTGTCCGTGCCGGCCGACATAGCGCTAAACAAGCCTAATCCCACTTTCCAGCTCTTGGTGCGTAACCCTGTAGGTGACGGCTCTTCAAGTGCACATCCAAATAACTTTTTTAATGCAATGAGGGTTTCTGTTTTTAATAAAGCTGCCTCTACCACCCTTTCAAACAGTGAGTTCCAGACCCCTACCACCCTCTGTGTTCTACCTTATAATTGCAGGTGTTACGTTTTGTTGCCACCAGTAGGTGGCAGTAGATGGTAATGGCCAGTAGGGTCACTCAACAGGAACAGGAAGTAGTATAGTGATAAGCAAGCAAAGAGGTCACATCAGCATGAAGTGTGCTGCAAGTTAATCTGCTGTAATCTTACGTTGTTACGCCTTCGAAAGCATTGCCTGTGAGTTGAATGGTTTCATTACATATTCTTGTTTAGCTGTTAGTTATATCTCAGGTATGTAACAAGGTACATTTCTGTCTTTTTTCTTTCTCAGTTTTACTCCAACCCAATACAACTGATTTGTATTGTTTCATTGACCTCATGCAAGTGTGGCATCATTAAACACTGGAGCTTGGACGCTACATCCTTACTCCCATGTCGTTATTGAAAGGAGATTGGCTGGCTGTCTAACTGCATAAGACACATACATGTAGGGAGGACGGTACACTCTGGGTGAAAAGAATTCTCCTCAGCTCCCCTCTAAACCTTCCGCCAATTACTTTAAATCTATGCCCCCTGGTTATTGACCTCTCTGCTAAGGGAAGCAGGTCCTTCCTATCCACTCTATCTAGGCCCCTCATAATTGTATGCACCTTAATTAGGTCTCCCCTCAGCCTCCTCTGTTCCAAAGAAAACAACCCCAGCCTATCTAATCCTTCCTCATAGCTAAAATTCCCCAGCCCAGACAACATCCTTGTAAATTTCCTTTGCACCCCCTTTAGGGCAATCACATCCTTCCTGTAATGTGGTGAGCAGACCTGCACGCAGTATTCTAGCTGCGGCCTACCTAGTGTTTTATACAGTTCAAGCATAATCTCCCTGCTCTTATAATCTATGCTGATAAAGGCAAGTATCCTGTATGCCTTCTTAACCACCTTATCTACCTGTCCTGCTACCTTCAGGGATCTGTGGGCATGCACTCCAAGGTCCCTCTGATCTTCTGCACTTCTCAGTGTCCTACCATGTATAGTGTATAACCTTACCTCTCCAATTGCATTAACTCACACTTTTCCAGCTTGAATTGCATTTGCTAATGTTCTGCCCACCTGACCAGTCCATTGATATCTTCTTGCAGACTGCATCCTTCTTCTACATTAGCACCCACAATGGCCATTTTTTGTATCATTTGCAAACTACATAATTATACTTCATTACCAGTTCCTGCTTTCCAATAAAATGAAAGCAGTGGTTTTGACCTGAAATTGTTGAACTTGATGTTGAATCCAGAATGTTGAAAAGAGATATCTTTATTGATGCTTTTTAATAGATAAGTTACCAGAGAACCAGGAGAACTGCCCCTCTATTTCTCGAATAGTGCCATAGGATCTTTTACATCCACCCGAGAGAGGAGATAGGGTCTTGATTTAAGTTTCTTCTGGAAGACATCACCACTGACAGTGCAGCACATCCTCAGTACTGCACTGGAGTGTCTGCCTCAATCATGTGCGTAAATCTCTAGAGTGGGAATTCAACCCGCAACCTTCCGACTAAGAGGTGAGCTTGTTACCACTGAGGCAAGGCTAAAACTGAATGTACCCTTCATTGTCTCCTTTACACTCTATTCTGGGTCTCTTCTGAAAAAGTTACAGTGGACGAGCAATTAGCGTAGAGTCATGGGCGCTGCCCAGCACACGTCACCATCCCACTCCTCACAAGGTGAGCAATTGCACAGGGCTAGAACTGCGTCACCTGGAGACGCTTGAGATTGCCTTTCTCGATTAGGTGGCACCTGATTTCAGTGGAAACGCTCAGACCGGCCGACAACATTATTGTCAAATGATCTGCAGCTGTGACAAGGGAGGGCCGCTGGACTTTGGGATTGAAAGGGGGTGGTAGTTAGAGATCATGGTTGCGTGAGGTTTGGTGTTTTAAGGAGAGGATGGGGACAGCAGATTTGAAGGAGTCAGGTTGCAGCCCGTGGAAAGAGAATCATTGTCAATATCACCCAGTACCGGGAAAAGGGAGTGGAACTGAGTGGTCGGGAATTCAATGCACTGGCATCTATGGAGCAGAACGTGGATCTGATGGAGGAAATGAATGGGGAGGAGGCATGAGAGAGATATGTGGGAAACTGTGAAAAGACAGGGTCGGTGTGTACAGTTGGTAATAGTGGGGGGAATAGACGGCAGACAGGTAGCTGGAGGTCGAAGGAAGGGTAGAAAGCAACGAAGCAAACATGCTCCCGATCTTGAAAATAACGAAATCCATGAGGTGATTGAGACATCTCGGAATGTACTTGCTGAATTGAAAGAAGGCCGCCGACCATAGATCCAATATGAACACATTTTCAATGAGCCATTCCGTTTGACCATCCCGCACCTGTACTGTGTGAATGCGGGTTTTTTCTCCCCTTGTTTCCTGCTGGCGATGCCTCATGCTTGGTCCGGTTCTGTGATCACTGGAGGAATTCCCGCTCCTCCCACCACCCGTACCTCACCAACATCGCTATTCTTCATGTATGGCGCTGGTCAGCGAGGCCCAGAAGTTCATCTCTGGCGGTGGTGCAAAACGGGCGGTATCGAACTGGCCGCCTGTTATTCGTTGTGCCTGAAATTCTGAGTGGATAGACTATTCTACCAGTAGAGCGGGGAGTCAAAGCTGAGGGTTATCCTACTCCCATCCGATGCTCACATACAGGAAATTTCCAACAGGCGGGTCGCTGGAGAAAGATTGACAACATTAAGTTTCAAGATTTTTCCTGCTAAATGACCAGGGTGATTCTGGCTATTTCTAACGTCCATTCTGTCGGCTCAACTGATATCACTTAACTGAACATATTCTAGAGATAGGGATGCTATTTTTAATTTACTCTTCTAATAAATACGTTTCTTATACATTGAACATTATGTGTATTATGTTCATTAAGCATACAGTGCATGGAATAATGTTTAAAGATGCAATTAAAAGACAGGACTTACAATCACATCTGATAATTGTTGCTTGTGAAGTCGAACCTGTTGCAGATGTGAGCTCAGTATCTTAGGTCATTGCGAATTCAAATCCTCATTACAAACAGCAAAGGATTGTGAGTCCAGCAACAATAACTTCCATGTGATCCTGGCCCAAGTGGTTTTATGAACATAAGAAATAAGAGCAGGAGTAGGCCATATGGCCCCTCGAGCCTGCTCTGCCATTCAATAAGATCATTGCTGTTCATCGACCTCAACTCCACTTTACCGCCTGATCTCCATATCCCTTGATTCCCCTTGTAAGAAAAGCTGATATTTAAAGATATTTAGTAGATGTGAATCATATATGTATAGCATTAAATGTAGCCATTGGCCAAATAATATTACCCATAATTACTCCTTGGTAACTAGAAAGCTAAGACTTGTTCATAATGTAGCTGCAGACAGTTCAAAAGCAGTTTTGACTAAGTTTTGATAACAAACAGCCACAGACTGCAAGTGAAGGTCAAATCATTAAATTGCTAAGAAAAACATATTATAATGCTGTTAGAACTTAGAATTCGTTAACAAAACTGATTGCAACAATATTTAAAGGATAATTAGTATAAATTCCAATAAATGAGAGAGATCATGGAAGTTAAGGTATGTATCTGGTAGATTAAAGTGAGAGAGTTTGTATACGTCAAGACTAGTGAACCAGCGCTGAAATGGGCCTGGCTCTTGGTGTAGAGAAAGGCCTTCTATTGCTTCAAGCTGGAAATGAAAGAGATAAAGTACATTCCAATGGGGTGAAAAGCTATAAAGAAGATAACATGACAGCGGAACAGGGTTAATGGAAATATACTGGAAAAGTAGTGACCAGGTTACTAGCCTTAACCTGAGTGACCATGGTATTTTGACCATTAGAACCAATTAAAAAAGGTGATTTTGTTAAAGACCATATATGGACACTGGCCAACTGAGCTGTTGATAAGGAATGGGTTAAAACTTCAATAATCAAAGAACAGTTTCACACCGAATTTTGCTGCGACGATAAGGAACAGACCTGAGATGACGTTGCCTGTGTCCGAAGGGCTCCAGAAACCAAGGGCTGCGATCTATTCATTACTATCGCCCAATGATAAGTATTGATTATGCTGTAAGCTTAATACATCTGATCTATTGCTCAAACTTACTGGCTGCTGCCTTTGTGTCTTGTCCAAGAACTCTGATTGATCTTACTGACTGACTCACAGCTGGCACCCCAGATGGGACGAGACAAAGCGGCTAGTATTGTGGAATAGACCAGACCTTGAGAGTATCCTCCTGATCAGCTGCTTCTCTTGGGGAGGGATAGCCCTTCGTGGGGAGTGCCCGTGAATTGCGCACCGATAATTATAAATGTTAGTGGTCTGTTAAGAAAACAGCAAGATGACGAATAAAAGTTTTGTTAACACGTACAAGAATAAATTAGACAGAGGTGCCTGTGAGGAGGAAGTACAGGTACTATTGATGGAATGTTTATGCAAAGGAGACCGAGTCCCCTTTGACAAAGTGATAAACTTTATTCCGGAACGTGTAGATCTAAAAAAAATTAAAAGTGATAAGGCGACTAGGCTACTCGCCTATGTAGTATTTTACTGTGCTCAAAGAGATGATGACTACTGTAAGAAACAAAGTAAATAAATAGAAGAGCTAAGAGCACAACACAATGAGTCAAAAGAAAAACGTAGGCAAGAGGTGGGAGATTTGAAAAAAGCGAATTACTGACTTGGAGAACCAGACCTCTCAAGCTGCAATAGTTCTGCAACAACAAAGCGTGTGTGCAGTCCAGGCAGGAAGCGCTATGCGTGAATTAGAAGAAACCAAACAGGCGTCACAATCTTGTGAGAGAGAGAGGGAGGGTCTTACGCATGATTTCCAAGATGCCCTAGGCGCCTTGAGGGAAGCTCTCCAGGGCCCTTATAGAGAGACGGATCACACTCAGTGCAGGTTGAAGATATACGAACTAGAGGGAAAGCTGTGAGAACGGGAGTCTGTTGTGGCTGCTGTTACTGTCAGATCATATGATTCAGCAGTGGGAGCAGCTGAAGGAGGACAAATGATAGACTGGGATGCACTAGAAGGCAAGACATATCAGCACGGCCGACATGATGGTTGGGGAGACACCGGGGTGTCCTCCATCCATGAGGAGAGGCAGTTGGCCCCTGTGAGTGTCATACTTAGAACCCAGGCCTATGATGACAAGGGGGAGAAAACCTCCTCTGAGAAGCGCTCCGTTCCCCTCAATGCTGCCGAAGTACAAGCTTGTGTTCATGAGTTAGGCCCCATAACACTATCTGAGTGCCCCATCAATGTTAAAGTTTGATGGAATGCTTGGAAGCGGGGACACAGTGAATTAGAGGTCTTCGATTTGAAACGCATCCTCCTCGCTGCCACCAACCCCAAGATATGGCAAAATCTTCCGTTCCTGGTTTATAATATTGGGGTTACCTCGGCAGTAGTCATGGAGTCCATTCAGGAACAGTTAGGCATAAACAGCATGGATATGGCTAAGAAATGTTATCAAACAACACAGGGACCAGTAGAATCACCCATTGTATACAGTGATAGGCTCGACATGGTTTATGTTGAAACCCAAGAGATTGCTCCTGACTCCGATGATGAAGGGAAGGACCAGGTACCATTCAAGAACCAATTCTTGAATGGCTTGCAAAGCTCATTGAGGCACGCTCTAGGACACACGGTCTCACCTGTGACTGAGTGGCCTGACCTAATCCAGACCAGCAATCGGGCATTGAGTTTAGTAAGTGAGGAGTGTAAACCAAAAAATCCTGTTAGTGTGGTAGAAGGGTCAGTTATGCCCACTGCACCCCCCTACACACGTCGATTAGAAGGAAATTGTTACAACTGTGGAAGACTTGGGCACTATTCTAAATTTTGTAAGAAACATCAAAGATAGGGCCAACGGCACTCTCTATTTCAAAGAAATCTACCCCCACCACCAATAATACCCGCTGATCCCCTGGAGACCAAAGTAGATCAATTGGCAGGCGAAATGAGTAACATAACAGCCATACTGAAACACACACAATGTTACAAGAGCTAATTGGATGGCGGCCATAGAGTCATAGAGTCATAGAGTAATACAGCACGGATAGAGGCCCTTCGGCCCATCGTGTCCGCGCCGGCCATCAAGCCCTGTCTAATCTAATCCCATATTCCAGCATTTGGCCCGTAGCCTTGTATGCTATGGCATTTCAAGTGCACATCCAAATGCTTCTTAAATGTTGTGAGGGTTTCTGCCTCCACAACCCTTTCAGGCAGTGAGTTCCAGACTCCAACCACCCTCTGGGTGAAAAAGTTCTTTCTCAAATCCCCTCTAAACCTCCCGCCCTTTACCTTGAATCTATGCCCCCTAGTTATCGACCCCTCTACTAAGGGAAAAAGCTCCTCAGCATCCATCCTATCTATGCCCCTCATAAATTTGTACACCTCAATCATGTCCCCCCTCAGCCTCCTCAGCTCCAAGGAAAACAAACCCAACCTGCCCAGTCTCTCTTCATAGCTGAAGCGCTCCAGCCCTGGTAACATCCTGGTGAACCTCCTCTGCACCCTCTCTAACGCGATCACATCCTTCCTGTAGTGTGGCAACCAGAACTGCACACAATATTCCAGCTGTGGCCTAACCAGTGTTTTATACAGCTCCATCATAACCTCCTTGCTCTTATATTCAATGCCTCGGCTAATGAAGGCAAGTATCCCATATGCCTTTTTTACCACCTTATCCACCTGTTCCGCCGCCTTCAGGGATCTGTGTACTTGCACACCCAGATCCCTCTGACCCTCCGTCTTGCCTAGGGTCTTTCCATTCATTGTGTATTCCTTTGCCTTGTTAGTCCCCCCAAAGTGCATCACCTCGCACTTTTCCGGGTTAAATTCCATTTGCCACTGTTCCGCCCATCTGACCAACCCATCTATATCGTCCTGCAGACTGAGGCTACCCTCCTCGCTATTTACCACCCTACCAATTTTTGTATCATCCGCGAACTTACTGATCATACCCTTTACATTCATATCCAAGTCATTAATGTAGACCACAAACAGCAAGGGACACAGCACCGATCCCTGTGGTACCCCACTGGCCACAGGCTTCCAGTCACAAAAACAACCTTCGACCATCACCCTCTGCCTTCTGCCACTAAGCCAGTTTTGTATCCAATGTGCCAAGGCACCCTGGATTCCATGGGCTCTTACCTTCTTGACCAGTCTCCTGTGCGGGACTTTATCGAAGGCCTTACTGAAATCCATGTATACCACATCCACTGCGTTACCCTCATCCACACACCTAGTCACCCCCTCAAAAAATTCAATCAAATTAGTCAGACATGATCTTCCCTTGACAAAGCCATGTTGACTATCCCTGATTAATCCTTGCCTCTCCAAGTGGAGACAAATTTTGTCCCTCAGGATTTTTTCCAATAATTTTCCTACCACTGATGTTAGGCTCACTGGCCTGTAGTTCCCCGGTTTTTCCCTACTACCCTTCTTGAATAATGGTACTACATTAGCGGTTCTCCAGTCCTCTGGCACATCCCCTGTGGCCAGAGAGGTCCTGAATATATGTGTTAGAGCCCCCGCAATCTCCTCCTTTGCCTCACACAGCAGCCTGGGATACATTTCATCCGGGCCTGGGGATTTATCCATTTTTAGGCCAGCTAAAACCGCCAATACCTCCCCCCGCTCGATGTTAATATGTTCGAGCATATCACAGTCCCCCCGCCCTATTTCTATGTCTACATCGTCCTTCTCCATAGTGAAAACAGACGCAAAAAATTCATTCAGAACCCCTCCTACATCTTCCGGCTCCACACACAGATTGCCACTTTTGTCCCTAATGGGCCCTATTTTTTCCCTAGTTATCCTCTTACCCTTAATATACTTATAAAACATCTTCGGATTTTCCTTTATTTTGCTTGCCAGTGTTATTTCATGGCCCCTCCTTGATCTCCTAATTTCTTTTTTAAGTATCCCCCTGCACTTTTTGTACTCCTCTAGGGCTTCCTCCGTCTTTAGCCTTTTGTATCTACCAAAAGCCCTCCTTTTTTTCCTAATCCATTCCCGTATATCCCCTGACATCCAAGGTTCCCTGTGGTTTTTGGAACCACCCTTGACCTTTACGGGAACATGTTGCCATTGTATGATCTCAATCTCCCTTCTGAAAGCCTCCCATTGCTCCGATGCGGATTTTCCTACAAGTAGCTGATCCCAGTCCATTTTGGCCAGATCCTGCCTTATCCTATTAAAATCGGCCTTCCCCCAATTTAGAACCTTTATTTCCGGCCCATCCCTGTCCTTTTCCATGGCCACCTTAAATCTTACCATATTATGGTCACTATCACCAAAGTGCTCACCTACTAGCACTTTTTCCACTTGGCCGGCCACATTCCCTAGAATTAGGTCCAGTACCGCCCCCTCTCTTGTAGGACTTTCTACATGCTGGCTCAAAAAGCTCTCCTGGATGCACTTTAAGAATTCTACACCCTCTGAGCCTTTCACACTCTGACTATCCCAGTTAATATTGGGATCTTGGATCTGGCTGGACGACAGCCACAGGGATCCCAGGCAACAGCCCAATGAAGTTTTGGGCCCACTCTTGGTCGGAAGTGGGGTTCTGGCGTGATGTTAATGGGCGACCAGAAATTTTGGCTGTTCTACCGGGGGCCCGACAACAAATCATGCTTATTGACACCGGTTCATCCGTTACCATCATCCATACCCCACACCCTGAACACCATGCTGCGGCGGGCATGGGCTGCTTGACATTACAAGGCTTTGATGGGAGGTCAACCTCTGCTTTTAATGGAGAAATGGTAACTATGCGCACAAACAGGATTGATTTGAATGTGACGACCCTGTCTTGATGACAACTGATGGAAGGGGCATATTGGGAAGTGATGTTTCGGAAAGCTACGGGACAATAATTGATTACAATTTGGATCGAGACAGGAGGTAGTGAATTGGTCGAAATATCGGATGCCCACTCCGTATTTGTGATTAAGAGGACTTGCTTGTACGAGGCACTAGATCACACAGATGAGTGAGTCAAAGTATTAATTCAAATGCACGCCCCGACCATCTTCCATACCAGAATGGTACGGATCCTGGAAGTTATTTTTAAGCCCCAGTGTCTGCTTCAGTATGTCGACGACATGTTACTGGCTACTAGTACAATCGAGGGACACCTTGAACTGCTAGATGAACTTTTAACACTGTTAAGCAGTGCAGTCTTGAAAATTAACCCTCGAAAACCTCAGCTTTTGCAGGAACAGGTCACCTATTTGGAAGTGACAATCTCTCCGCAGGGTCTAAGTCCTGTACAGCACAAGATAGAGGTCATTCAATGACTCCCGCTTCCTGTATCCAGGACAGCGCTCCGATCAATTTTGGGACTTGTGGGATACAAGTGTAGTTTTATTCCTGGATTTGCAGAACTTGCAAAGCCCCTCTATGAACTGTTAAAAGGAAAAGAGGAACAGATTTCCTCGTTGTGGGGGTCAGATCACACCGCTGCAGTTAAGAAATTGAAACAGGCTGTTATGCAGGCTACCTGTTTGATATTCCCCGACCAGACACAACCATTCCATCTCGAGTCCGCATCCACCGACCATAGTCTGACTGCGGTGCTATGTCAAGAACAACTGCACAGGTTAAAACCGATTGTATATGCCTCACGGGTTTTGCAGGGGGAAGAACAGATTTATTCAGCATGTGACCGCCACCAACTGGCGACGTTCTGGGCTGGTCAACACTTTACCTACATTAAAGGCTTACAGAGGATCATCTTGCATTCCCCTCACACGCCACTGTACCTCCTTATCAAACCCGGCAATTCATTGATCTCATCCCAACGCATTAGTAAATGGACTTTAGAACTATTACAATGGGGACATTGATATAACCTCCAAACAGACTACTCTTTTACCACTGATGCTTGAGTACGAGGGACACCCTCACAAGTGTCCGCTACCTTTAATAGACTTTGAGTCCCATCCTGTTTTGATAGAAGGAGCCTCTGAAGTATACGTGGATGGCTCCTCCTACCCCATAGAGAGCTCACCTCATACCTGATATGCTGTGGTCCTACCTGAGATGACTCTCAAGTCCAAAAGTAACAAACACTCAAGCCAATATGCAGAGATTTAGGTCCTTCTCATCGCCGTTCGAGAAACTTCTGGCTACCCGGCAAACATTTGGTCTGACAGTGCCTATGCCATCAAAGCCATGCTGTCCCTTGCCCGCTACCAAAAGAATTCCTACTTCTCATCAGGTGGTAAACCCCTAACCCATGGGCCATGGTTATGTCTTATATGGCAGGCGCTAAAGTCAAACAAAAGCCGTGTCACATTGGTAAGGTTAATGCCCACAAGAGAGACCATTCTGCTAACACCCTGGGAAATAATGCAGCAGATGCAGCTGCTAAAGAAGCAGCCCTGACCGGTGATCCCCTCCCTCTACAACTTGTGGAGGTAACCCAGTTGCTGCAGTTAGCAAAGCTCTCAGTTTGGCTTCCCTTCAAACAGAGTATAGCCCATATCAGACAGTCATCAATTGGCATGACCAAGGTAAACTCTTACCAGCACCCACCGCATGGGCCCCCAAGACCCTGATTACTACAAACGGTTCATAACCATTACTTATGTATCAATATGCCCCAGATAAGTACCCGGCTGTCTGTATTCCCACACACCTGGCAGAAGAACTGTTGTTCCTATTCCACTCCCACCCTGTCGGAGGTCATTACTTGGCAGAAGTCACTTTCACAAAGATTGCCTCCACAGCCTGGTGGCCTGATATGAAGGAAGCTCTAAATTTAAATGTTTCCCGATGCATACCGTGTTTGCAGCAAAACCCCACCCTTTGTTCCAGCCGTGCCCTCCTTCGAAGTCAGTCAGGCCGTGATGGTCCCTGGACTCATGTTCAAATTGATTTTATTGGTCCCCCTCCCACCTTCACAGGCCAATTATAAATACGCCCTTGTTGTTATCGACCAGTTCACTAAATGGATTGAGGCCTTCCACTCCTGATCCAACACAGCACTTACTGCGGCCAGATTGTTATTGAGTGAGGTGTTCTGTAGGTGGGGACTGCCACTTCAAGTTGATAGTGATCAGGGCATCCACTTCACTGGTGAAGTTTTTTCCAAATTACAGGAAATTATGGGAATTAAACATAAGCTACATATAGCTCATCATCCCCAATCATCTGGGATAGTGGAAAGAGGCAATCACAGACTGAAATACATGTTGGGAAAATGTGTACAGAGCACCCCACTCAATGGGTCAATATGTTACCCATGTGTTTAATGGCAATTCGGTCCACGCCACATAGGTCCACGGGGATATCACCTTACCAGGCAACGCCTGGGAGGTTGATGAGGACTCCAGGTCATCTAACTTTGACTGGCACCACCCCACTCACGAAACAACCATTTAAACATTCGTGGTTGGAGCACACAGTAGAATATATTGATGAAGTTACCCGACACGTGGCAAAGAATTTAGGGAAATCTATAAACCAAATCAAGAAATACTTCGACCAGAAGTTTCGACCTTTTGAGTATCAGATAGGTGATAAAGTCATGGTACTAAATTATGGGAAAAAGAATAATGCGTTTGACCCCAAATGGAAGGGACCCTACTCAATAGTGGATAAGTTGAATCCAGCCGTGTATCTGGTTCAGTACCCTAAAGGGAGAGTGAAAAAGGCAAATGTAACTAAATGGTACCATATCAATCAGTTATAGACCGTGAAAGAATAAATACTGCACTCTTCTTTCCTCCAGGTGGCCAAAATGGCAGGTCTCAGACGCATAGTTGGACTTCTGATGCTTGTTTCTATCGACCAGACTTCAAACATTATCACCATCCAGAATGGAATCAAGATGCCAACGAACGATATGCCATCGTTAGAATGGGGAGCGGCTTCAGGAGACAGGTGTGATATGATTGTGTACTGTGACTATTGTGAACACGAAAATATGACTAATGGGACTTTGTTTATCCGGGCCAGAGAGGGTGAGGGGATTAAAATAGACTGTCTATGTACTAAAGACAATGATCAAGTAACCCCAAAGATTCAATTAGGAAAAGGAAAGTTTGTAGATCTAGGGTTCGGATTTGACAAAGCGGTTGCGATTACACCAAATAGTGTGGGGATCCCATATCTGGGACAGAATTTGATTGCGCAGAATTAGCCTAAAATACATAAAAGACATAGGGGAATGATAGGATGTTTTAATGTGGAACACAAAGAGAGACCCAGGCAAGGTCAAATACTACAGATGGAAATCAGGGGAAGAACAGAGGAGATATGGTTACAAAGGAAAAGCGACAAGCATAAAAATAGGAGATGCCCATTAATAACAAAAGGACCATCAAATGGATTGGTTGTCACCCGTACCTATAAACAATTGTATAGTGATGTTCGGTACGAAATTAGCCCGGTAATCTTTCATTTTACGGGTGTTCCCTTTCCCGGAAATTAATGTCCTACAGGATAGCACGGATATTATGACCACTTGGTGAGGGAAATGGTAAAGGATTTTTTAGACAAGAACCATGCCCAAGACCGATGGGGTTCATGGGATGTAGAACAGACTTACGTAATAATCAACATTTCAAGTCACAACAGTAGCCACTTGAGAACAAAGAGAGGCCTGGGAGAACGGTTAGGGATAGGAGCCACCGCTTGAACAGCGTAGATATAGAAACTATGTGGGAACATGATGAGGTAATGAGAAGAGTTGAAAGGCCTTCTATCAACATGAAGAAGGGAGATTCAGACACCATACAGGAATTGGAGAATATGCTGATAACCACACAAGAAACAGAAATATACAGACAAATTCAGGATCATTTTAACATTACGACAAGAGCGATTAGTAAAACAGAACAAGACATCTCAAGGGCTATGGTATATTCAATTTATGGGAGTTACATGATGGACTAAGTGATGGCAGGGTTAATGAAATACAACATAACCGAGTCGCCTCATTTGCCAATAATTCCGTGATTAGCATGTGGCTCCATTATGATAAGGACTATAATGTAAAAGAGGCAAGAAAACAGGGATTAGTATATTTAGTGAGAGGAAATGGGGATTATGACAGTCAGCCAATCGTTCCTGTCGTACTGTGGCTGCTGCAGGTACACAAGATGAGAACTGGGAAGTATTTAAGGTGGAATTGATAAGGATGCGAGAAGGAAGTTTCCATAAGTCTTTTGCATCACCCCCCCTCACCCTAATTAAACGAAATAATACCTGGGACAGAACAAATATCAAATCAAAATCAAATCAAATCAACTTTTATTGTCATTGTTAGTGCACAAGTGCAGTACAACGAAATGTAGGCTTGCGGCTCCCGAGAGTGTACATTTGGATTAAGACATTTAAACATTCAACATACATTTGGCTTGTAGTATATTAACATAAACATAACCATAATAAAGTGCATTGGCAGGTGTGCAGGCGTTAGAGTTTATTTGTGGAGTTCAGTAGGATGACAGCCCTGGGAAAGAAGCTGTTCCTAAATCTGGTCGTACGGGTGCGAATGCATCTGTAGCGTCTCCCAGATGGCAGGAGGGCGAACAGACTGTGGCTGGGGTGGGTAGGGTCTTTGATGATGGACCATGACCTCCGTAGACAGTGTTTCTGGTATATGTGCTCTATGCTCGGTAGCCGGGTGCCGGTAATGCGTTGGGCAGTTTTGACTACCCGCTGCAGGGCTTTCCGGTCATAGTAGCTACAGCTGCTATATGGGGTGTTGCACCGAATATAGTGGAGTTTACATGTGCAGGTGCGATGTCAGGACGTCAAGACGGCCCGCCTGTGGGTTCACACTAGACCCAGACACACCCCTCTGTAGTATGAATGTGCAGAGGTGGGGATTAGACCGGATAAATTATGTTTATCTACAAATGGGCAGCTATTGCGTCACCACTCGTGCTAAATCATATCAGAATGGGCAGGATGAATATCCAATAGATTATCCTACCTTTAGCTTTAAACCCATACATACGGTCCGAATAGGCAGCCACACCCTCCTACCTGTAATGATTCACAACATTATCGAACTAAGAGTGAACTTTTCAATGCAAGCAGAAGCCCTGAGAGCAGTGGTTAACTTTGGACATCCAATTCCACCCCATCCCTAAATCTTAAAGCCATTTTAAAGAGAACTTCAACTTCACAAATACACTTAGTCAAGATGCAACACGGCAATGATAGAACCCAGAGAGAGAATATGATCCTAGGGAGTAGCAGTTGGTGGGAAACCACATATAACGTGGGACAACACCCACTGTACAGAATGATTTCTATGGCAATCCTACCCATCCAAATAATATTAACGTTTACTGTATTGATTATGATATGTTATCTGTGTAGGGTAATCCGTAGAGTTTCTAGGCGTGCTATAACTATGCATAACTTAGACTTACAGCAATGCTTGGTAGAAAGCAGATTGAGGTATTCGAGGAATCAATGTTGAAAACATTTCATCCTCGAGCTGGGAATTTGTAAGATATTTAGCAGATGAGAATCATATATGTATAAATTCAAGTGTAGCCATTGACCAGATAATATTACCCATAAATACTCCTGGGTAACTAGAACTTGTTCAAAATGCAGCTGCAGACAGTTCAAAAGCAGTTTTGACTAAGTTTTGATAGCAAACAGCCACAGACTTCAAGTGAATGTCAAATCATTAAATTGCTAAGTAAAACATATTATAATGCTGTTGGAACTTAGAATTCGCTTAACAAAACTAATTGCAACAATAATTAGAACCAATAATTAGTATAAGGAGATAAAATGAGAGAGATAATGGAAGTTAAAGTATTTATCTGGTCGATTAAAGTGAGATAGTCTGGATACATCAAGACCAGTGAAACAGCACTGAAATGATCTGGGCCCTTGGTATAAAGGCCTTGTACTGCTTGAGGCATGAAATGAAAGAGATATGGTAAATTCCAATGGGGTGAAAAGCTATAAACAAGATAACACAACAGCAGAACAGGTTTAATGGAAATGTACTGGAAAAGGAGTGGCCATGTTATTGGCATTAACCTGAGTGACAATGGTATTTTGACCATTAGAAACAATGGTGATTTTGTTAAAGACCATATATAGGCACTGGCCATCCAAACTGTTGATAAGGAATGGGTTAAAACCTCGATATTCAAAGAACAGTTTTACACAGAGTTTTGCTGCGAAGATAGAGAACAGACCTGCGACGACGTTGCCTCTGTCCGAAGGGCTCCAGAAACTAAGGGCTGTGAGCTATTTGTTACTATCGCCTAATATTAAGTATTGATTATGCTGTAAGTTTAATAAATCTGATGTATTGCACAACCATTCTGGCTGCTGCCTATTTGTGCCTTGTCCAAGAACTCTGAGTGGTCAAACTGATTGACTCACAAAGTCGAACATATCCTTCCTGAGGTGCATTACTCGGAGCTGATAAGGCTCAGGTGCACAATGATCAACTCCTGTTGCTATGTTCTTATGTTCATATGCTTGTAGTCCAGTGTTGTAGCTTCACCAGTTTGGCATCTCATTGTCAGGTACGCAAGGTGATGCTTTTCGTCATGCTTTTCTACACTCTTCATTGAACCAGGATTGTTGACCAGAATTGATGGTGATAGATCGTCAGGCATATGCCACGCCATGAGGTTGCAGATTGTAGTGGAATTAGTAACAATACTGTGGAGGAGGAATTCCTAGAGTGGAACACCTAGATGGTTTCCTGGACCAATATGTCGATGAACCAACTAGAGATCAGGCCATCTTAGACTGGGTACTATGTAACGAGAAAGGGTTAATTAGCAATCATGTTGTGCGAAGCCCATTGGGGAGGAGCGATCATAATATTATAAAATTCTTCATTAAAATGAAGATTGAAGTAGTTGACTCAGGGACTAAGGTCCTGAATTTAAATAAAGGAAACTACGATGATATGAGGCACGAGTTGGCTAGGATGGATTGGGGAACGTTACTTAAATGGTTGATGGTGGATAGGCAATGGCAAACATTTAAAGATCGCATGGATGAGCTACAGAATTTGTTCATCCCTGTTTGGCATGAAAGTAAAACAAAAGAGATGACTCAACCGTGGCTAACAAGGGAAATTAGGGATCGCATAAGATCCATGGAGAGGACATATAATGTGGCCAGAAAAAGCAGCAAACCTGAGGATTGGGAGCAGTTTAGGATTCAGCAAAGGAGGACAAAGGGATTAATTAAGAGGGGGAAAAAGATTATAAGAGTAAGCTTTCAGGGAACATAAAAACTGACTGTAAAAGCTTCTATAGATATGTGAAGAGAAAAAGATTGGTGAAGTCAAACGTAGGTCCCTTGCAGTCAGAATCAGGGGAATTTATATTGGGAAAAAAAGAAATGGCAGAACAATTAAATACATACTTTGCTTCTGTCTTCACAAAGGAAGACACAAATAACCTCCCAGAGATGTCGGGGAACATAGGGTCTAATGAGAGGGAAACATAGAAGATTGGAGCAGAAGAAGGCCATTCGGCCCCTCGAGCCTGCTCCGCCATTCAATGCGATCATGGCTGATCATCCAAATTCAGTACCCGGTCCCTGCTTTCTCCCCATACCCCTTGATCCCTTTAGCCTTAAGAAATATATCCAACTCCTTCTTGAAAATATTCAATGAAATGGCCTCCACCGCCTTCTGTGGTAGAGAGTTCCACAGGTTCACGACTCTCTGGGTGAAGAAATTCCTCCTAATTTCTGTTGTAAATGGCCTACCCTTTATCCTTAGACTGTGTCCCCTGGTTCTGAACTCCCCGACCATCGGGAACATCCTTCCTGCAGCTAGTCTGTCCAGTCCTGTCAGAACTTTATAAGTTTCAATGAGATCACCTCTCATTCTTCTAAACTCCAGTGAGTACAAGCCCAATCGATCCAATTTCTCCTCATACGTCATACCTGCCATCCCAGGTATCAGCCTGGTGAATCTTCTCTGAAATCCTTCCATGGCAAGAACATCCTTCCTCAGATAAGGCGATCAAAACAGCACACAATACCAAGATGTGGTCTCACCAAGGCCCTGTAGAACTGCAGCAAGACATCCTTGTTCCTGTAATCGAACCTCCTCGCTATGAAAGCCAACATACCATTTGCCTTCTTAACCGCCTGCTGCACCTGCATGCTTACCTTCAGCAACTGGTGCACAAGGAGACCCAGGTCTCGTTGCACTTCCTCTTCTCCCAATCTATTACCATTTAGATAATAATCTGCCTTCCTGTATTTACCACCAAAATGGACAACCTCACATTTATCCACGTTATATTGCATCTGCCATGGTTCTGCCCAATCACCCAACATGTCCAAATCGTCCTAGAGTTACTCGACATCCTCCTCACCACACACACGCCCACCCAGCTTTGTGTCGTCTGCAAATTTGGAGATATTACATCTAGTTCCTTTGTCTAGATCATTAATATATATTGTGAATAGCTGGGGTCCAAGGACTGACCCCTGTGGTACCCCACTAGTCACTGCCTGCCACTCGGAAAAAGGCCCGTTTATTCCAACTCTTTGATTTCTGTCTGCCAACCAGTTCTCTATCCAGTCAATAGCTTGCCCTCAATCACATGTACCTTAACTTTACACGCTAATCTCTTATGCGGGACCTATCGAAGGCCTTCTGAAAGTCCAGATACACCACATCCATTGAATAAAATGAATTGAATGAAATCAATAGTTGTAGGGAAATGGTGTTAGGGAAATTGACGGGATTGCAGGCCGATAAATCCCCAGGGCCTGATAATCTGCATCCTAGGCTACTTAAGGAAGTGGCCCTAGAAATAGTAGATGCGTTGCTGGTCATCTTCCAAAATTCTATAGAATCTGGGACAGTTCCCATGGATTGGAGGAGAGCTAATGTAGCCCCACGAATTAAAAAAGCTGGTAGAGAGAAAACGGGGAATTATATTAAGGCTGACATCGGTAATGGGGGAAATGCTAGAGTCCATTATAAATGATGCAATAGCAGAGCACTTGGAAAACAGTGACAGGATCAGACAAAGTCAACATGGATTTACAAAAGGTAAATCATGCTTGACTAATCTACTGGAATTTTTTGAGGATGTAACTGGTAGAATGGATAAGGGAGAACCAGTGGATGTGGTGCAGACTTTCAGAAGGCTTTCGATAAGGTCCCGCATCAGAGATTAGCGTGCAAAGTTAAAGCACATGGGATTGGGGTAAGGTAATGTCTTGGATAGAGAGCAGGTTGGTAGACAGGAAGCAAAGAGTTGGAATAAACGAGTCCTTTTCGCGAGTGGCAGGCAGTCGCTAGTGGTGTACTGCAGGGATCGATGCTTGTACCCCAGCTATTCACAATACATATAAATGATCTAAACGAGGGAACTAGATGTAACATCTCCAAGTTTGCAGAGTGTGTGCTGTGAGCAGGATGCTGAGAAACTACAGGATGATTTGGACAGGTTGGGTGATTGGGCAGAAGCATGGCAAATGCAGTATAATGTGGATAAATGCGAGGTTATCCACTTTGGTGGCAAAAACAGGAAGACAGATTATTATCTGAACGGCAATAGATTGGGAAAAGGGGAAGTGCAATGAGACCTGGGTGTCTTTGTGCACCAGTCGCTGAAGGTAAGCATGCCAGTGCAGCAGGAGGTTAAGAAGGCACATGGTATGTTGGCCTTCATAGCGAGGATTCGAGTACAGGAGCAAGTATGTCTTGCTGCATTTGTACAGGGCCTTGGTGAGACCACACCTTGAGTATTGTGTGCAGTTTTGGTCAACTTATCTGAAGAAGGATGTTCTTGCCATGGAGAGAGTGCAGCAAAGATTCACCAGACTGATACCTGGGATGGCAGGAATGAAGTATGTGTAAAATTCTAACAGGTCTTGATAGACTGGATGCAGGAAGGATGTTCCCGATGGTGGGGGAGTCCAGAACCAGGGGTCACAGTCTAAGGATAAGGGGTAAACCATTTAGGACTGAGATGAGGAGGAATTTCTTCACCCAGGGATTGGTGAACCTGTGGAATTCTCTACCACACAAGGCAGTTGAGGTCAATTCATTAAATATATTCAAGAAGGAGTTAGATATATTTCTTAAGGCTAAAGGGATCAAGGGATATGGGGAGAAAGCAGGGACAGGGTACTGAATTTGGATGATCAGCCATGATCTCATTAAATGGCAGAACAGGCTCGAGGGGCCGAATGGCATACTCCTGCTCCTATCTTCTATGTTTCTCTAAAATTCTGCTGCTGGTAATGGACCAGAGCCCCTCATGGATTCTCAGTTTTGAGATTCTAGAACTGTTCTTAATCTCTCACTCTTAGTGCGGTCGGAGCGTCACACAAAACGATGGAGGGTGTCCTCAGTGTGATGACAGGACTTGGTCTCCACAAGGAATGTGCGGTGGTCACTTCTATCAATGCTGCCATGGATAGATGTAAACGTGACAGGTAGATTGGTGACGACGAGGTTAAGTAAGTTTTTCCCTGGTGTTGGTTCTCTCACCACCGGGTGCAAGCCCAGTCTGACAGTTATGTCCTTCAGGACTCGGCCAGCTCGGTCAGGGGTGGTACTAACGAGCCACACTTGTTGATGGACATTGGAATCCCCCACCTATTTTATATTCTGTCACTTTGCTATCCTCAGTGCTTCTTCCAGTGGTGTTCAACATGGAGCAGTATTGATTCGTCAGCTGAGGGTGGGCGGTAGGTGGTAATCAGCAGGAGGTTTCCTGGCCCATATCTGAGCTGAAACCATGAGTTTCCATGGGGTAGAACATCAAGGTGAGGACTCTCAGGGCCACACACCCTTACTGTATACCACTGTACCTCCATCTCTGGTGGTCTGTCCTACTGGTGGGACAGGACATACCCAAGGATGGTGATGGAGGAATTTGGGACCTTAGCTGATGGGTATGATTTTGGGAATATGACTATCAAGCTGTTGATGACCTAGTCTATGAGGCAGTTCCCTGAACTTTTGTCACCTGTCCCCAGACGTTAGTGAGGAGGAATTTGCATGGTGGGCCGGGCTGGGTGTGCCTTTGTTGTATCCGAATTCCACCCCTACATCACAGCCCAAAGTTCCACCCGGTGTTATTCTTTTGTTCCTTTCTAGCTGTTTGATACAACTGCCTGGTTCGCTCGACCGCTTGAGCGGACAGTTATGAGTCAACCACATTTCTGTGGGATTGGAGTCACATTTACGCCAGACCAGGTAAGAACAATAGGTTTCCTTTCCTAAAGGACATAGCGTTTCCCTTTAACACCATTTAACCTCCATTGTATCCTTCTATTGCATTAAAAATAAAGGTAAACTTGACACATTAACTTGCTTATTCGGTGATTGTATGCAACATTAAGCTAAAGTACCTAATGTAAATAATGATGTCACCTAACTTGTTTGTTCAATGACTGTAACTAACATTAATGTTGATGTTATCTAATTGTGGCTCTGGGGTTTGACAACAGGTATAATAAAGGATCATTTGAATGTCGAACAGAGCGCATGTGGGCTCCCGAACAGATGTCGCTGATTCTCAGAGAAAATGCACTCCCCGCCCAGAGGCCTAGTGTATGCCGTTTACTACACTGCCCTTGCAGCTATCGCTGTTCCAGGTAAAGTATTGCAGTAAGTTATTCATTATCTCATTAAATGTTAGCCTTTATCTCAAGGGGGCTGGAATACTAAAGCTCTGCTTCGACCGCATCTGAAGAACTGCAGTCAGTTCTGGGCACCGCACCTCAGGAAGGATTTATTGGCCTTGGAGGGGGCGCAGCCCAGATTCACCAGAATGGTACCGGGCTGAGAGGGTTAACTTATGAGAACAGGTTGCATAAACGTGTTTTGTATTCTGGAGTATAGAAATGTATTGGGTGTTTAAGACGATAAAATGATTTGTTAGGGTAGAAACAGATAATTTTTCCCTCTGGTGCAGACGTCCAGCAGAAGGAGGTATGATCTTAAAATTAAAGCCAGGCTGTTCAGGGTTGATGTCAGGAAGCACTTCACACAAAGAGTCGTGGAAATCTGGAACTGGCACTCCCAAAAACCTTTTCAGACTAGGTAAATTCAAAATGTCAAAGCTCAGATTGATAGCTTTTAGTTAGGGACAGAATATTAATGTTATCACTGTTCCAATGAAGCTCAACTTAAGCTCGAGGAACAGCAGCTCATCTTTCGATTCGGCACTTTACAGCCTTCCAGGCTCAGCACTGAGTTCAGTAATTTCAGATCATAACCTTTGGCCCAATTTATCGGACAGCAGGTTCTGATTCTGGCACACCCCTTAACTCCTCCTCTAGACCCATCTTTTGTTCTTTTATTTGTTCCATTGCCAACGTCTTTTGCATTGCACCATCATCCCTTTTGTCATGAGATCTCACCAGCCTTCCACCCTATCATTGACCTTCCCTTTTGTTCTTTCCTCCTATCCCCACTTTCCCTGCCTCGGTACTTGCTTAAAACCTGTCACATCTGTAACATTTTTCAGTTCTGATGAAAGGTCATCGACCTAAAATATGAACTTTATTTCCCTCGCGGCAGATGCTGCTTAACGGGCTGAGTAATTCCAGCATTTTATGTTTCATTCCAGTTTTCCTGCATCTGCAGTATTTTGCTTTGGTGAGGTTAAGGGATTTGGTGCCAAGGCGGTAAATGGAGTTAAGTTACACAACAGCCGTGATCTCATTGGATGGTGGAACAGGCTGACAGGGCTGACTGGCCTCCTCCTGTAGCTATGTTCCTCATCTGTTCATCGGCTGTGAAACAAGCAGAGAACGCCAACAGGTGTAACAATCTGTAGAATGCAGAAATCCCGCACATCTGTTCTAAGACAAGCCCATCAATGAACTGAAGAGCCCCTGGATAATGTGAGTGGAAGATGGGGACAGTGAACGTGGTCCTCTGACCGTCTCAGAATTGAACACACGATGAAAACACAAAGGGATATCAATTAATAGACATGGCTGCAGGAATTACAGAAAATTTCTGTTTTTCATTCAGTAACATTTTTAATAACGGATTTAATAATGAATTCAATGAGTTACTTGGATTCCAGAATGATGTCGCTCCTGGCTGAATGTCTCAAACTTTTTTAGTCACCAAATAACAACTGCTGAACTAATGCAACAAGTAATGAAATTGTGATTTGGTTTTAAAGAATGAACTGACTGAAGGTATGTTATAGATCTGCGTGTCAATGATAATTCAGAACAATGAAGTAAGTGACAGGATTCATTAATACTCCATTTCCTAGGAATATGCATCCTGGGCTCCTGCTCCCATCTGTTCGTTTTATCTCTCCCTGCTCTCCCAATCCGTTAGGATTCTCTCTCCCTGCTCTCCCAATCCATTAGGATTCTCTATCTCTGCTCTCCCCATCCATTCGGTTTATCTCTCCCTGCTCTCCCCATCCATTCGGTTTATGTCTCCCTGCTCTCCCCATCCGTTCGGTTTATCTCTCCCTGCTCTCCCCATCCATTCGGTTTATCTCTCCCTGCTCTCCCCATCCATTCGGTTTATCTCTCCCTGCTCTCCGCATCCATTCGGTTTCTCTCTCCCTGCTCTCCCCATCCATTCGGTTTATCTCTCCCTGCTCTCCCCATCCATTCGGTTTATCTCTCCCTGCTCTCCCCATCCATTCGGTTTATCTCTCCCTGCTCTCCCCATCCATTCGGTTTATCTCTCCCTGCTCTCCCCATCCATTCAGTTTATCTCTCCCTGCTCTCCCCATCCGTTTGGTTTATCTCTCCCTGCTCTCCCCATCCATTCGGTTTATCTCTCCCTGCTCTCCCCATCCATTCGGTTTATCTCTCCCTGCTCTCCACATCCATTCGGTTTATCTCTCCCTGCTCTCCCCATCCATTCGGTTTATCTCTCCCTGCTCTCCCCATCCATTCAGTTTATCTCTCCCTGCTCTCCCCATCCATTTGGTTTATCTCTCCCTGCTCTCCCCATCCGTTTGGTTTATCTCTCCCTGCTCTCCCCGTCCATTCGGTTTATCTCTCCCTGCTCTCCCCATCCATTCAGTTTATCTCTCACTGCTCTCCCCATCCATTCAGTTTATCTCTCCCTGCTCTCCCCATCCGTTTGGTTTATCTCTCCCTGCTCTCCCCATCCGTTTGGTTTATCTCTCCCTGCTCTCCCCATCCATTCGGATTATCTCTCCCTGCTCTCCCCATCCATTCGGATTTTCTCTCCCTGCTCTCCCCATCCTGTCGGTTTATCTCTCACTGCTCTCCCCATCCATTCAGTTTATCTCTCCCTGCTCTCCCCATCCATTCGGATTATCTCTCCCTGCTCTCCCCATCCTGTCGGTTTATCTCTCCCTGCTCTCCCCATCCATTCGGATTATCTCTCCCTGCTCTCCCCATCCATTCGGATTATCTCTCCCTGCTCTCCCCATCCTGTCGGTTTATCTTTCCCTGCTCTCCCCATCCATTCTGTTTATCTCTCGCTGCTCTCCCCATCCGTTCAGTTTATCTCTCCCTGCTCTCCCCATCCGTTCAGTTTATCTCTCATTGCTCCAGTCCGTTCTGTTGGTGTAACTTCTCTCCCAAACCAGCTGTTCCGGGTTTCTCTGCTGCAAACTCCACTCACCCCGAAAGCTCTTTCTCATCTTCAATGATTCAAATTCTAACTCTTTCCTCCAACCCAGTGCACATGCTCAAACCTCAGGACTGACTCTTGGATTCCTCTGTTAGATTGGAGACCCATTCCTGTCCACCAGATTCCCGACTCACTTTTACTTCTTCGTCCATTTGGAAATCCAAATGTAATCCGAAAGTTTCTTGCCCCAGTTTCACTATGGCTCAATTTGCCTCCTCCACTGACCCTGGATGTTCTTTGATGTGCCCTTCCATTGTAATCCATGTATTTTTTTCCAGCTGTAGTTCATAATCCAGTTAGTACAGCTCTGGCCACTCAGTCCAAGAGTTATCAATTTAACGTCCCTCTCCAGGCCCTCAGTCCATAGGTTGACACTAGGGAGTATTGAGGGAGCGCTGTTCTCACGCGAGACGTTAAACCAATGTCCCAGTCAGATGTTTGGGATGGAAGTTCAGGATTGCATTGGAATATTGAAGAAGGACCGGCAGATCTCCTGCTGATCTGGACAATAGTATTTTTCAAACAATGCCATAATTCCCAGGCTAACAGGTCATAGTCTTCCTGTTATTTATGGGGGCTGGCTCATATAGACTGGCTTTGTGAATATGAAGCGGCTCAAATATATTGAGAGACCTGTCAATGGGTCACATCAATACAAGGCTCCACAATCACTGTTTCATTGTTGCAATATTCATTTCAAATTTGTTTTGATATTTTTTATATTTGTTACTATGCTTATTGTGTGGTTTTCAATCAATTATCTTAAATCTGTCTATATTGCTTTATCATTCATTTTATTCATCATTATACAATCGAACCATTTAACTTATTTGAATTACCATTTATTTTAATGGCTTTTGTTTCCCTATCAGATAAAATATTCTTCTTCATTGACTGGAGGTCTCTAGTCTGTCTCAGCGCCAATTTGGATATCTATATCAGTTCCAATCGCTATAAGAATCAAAGCTGGGACATAGGATACTAGGAGCAGGAGGTAGCCATGAAACCCTTCGAGCCTGTTCCGCAATTCAGTGAGATCATGTCTGATCTGTAGACACTTTATAGAGTTTCGGTCAATATATTACTTCTACTGGAGTCTATTATGTAACTTTTCGTCTCCCTCTGTCTCTCTTTACAGTTAATTTAGTGGCGATTGTGATCCTTTCCCGAGGAAGGTGCGGTCTCTCCAGATGTATCACTCGGTACCTGGTGTCCATGGCAGTGACGGATCTCTTGGTCATTATCACCGCAGTGATATTAAACCGGATTCCTAGCATTTATTTTCCAGGTAGCTTCCTGTCCATTACGCCCGTATGTAGTCTCAGCATTACGTTAATTTATGCAGCCAGAGACAGTTCTGTCTGGTTAACGGTCGCTTTCACCTTCGATCGATTTGTGGCCATTTGTTGCCAGAAGCTGAAAACAAAATATTGCACTGAGGAAACCGCAGCTGTTGTTATCGGAACGGTTTGTGCACTGGCATGTTCTAAAAGCATTCCCTGGTATTTTATGCACGAGCCCATCTACATAATTAACAATGTCCCGTGGTATTGCAGGCAGAAGGATATCCGTTATACATCAATTGCATGGACAGCATTTGACTGGTCTGATCGTCTTTTAACCCCTTGTCTCCCATTCCTCCTGATCTTCCTGCTTAATGCTCTGACCGTCAGATACATTCTCGCAGCCAGTAGAGCCCGCAGGAGACTCCGGGCCCACAGCAATGGAGAGAATCAGAGTGACCCAGAGATGGAGAGCCGGAGAAAGTCCATCGTTTTACTCTTCGCCATCTCGGGCACTTTCATCCTGTTGTGGATGACGTATGTTGTAGATTTCTTTTATCAGCGTTTTACAATTGATTATAAAGTCAAAGGCTTCAGTGACCCTAAATTTATTCTACAAGAAAGCGGAAATATGCTTCAGCTGTTGAGTTCTTGCACCAACACCTTTATTTATGCAGTGACTCAGAGTAAATTCAGATTGGAGTTAAAGAACGCGGTCATATATCCACTGAATGTACTTGGTAAATTAATAAAATAATGAAAGTATAAACCCCAGGATTAATTCTGCCTTTTGAGAATTGTCCATGGACTGCTTTAAAGTTTGTGAAACAATGCTATTGGTATAAGGTGAATTCAATAAATCTGTTCATTTGTGTGTTGGCACCTGATCAAATAGACATGAAATCTGCTGGATTGCTGTATTGTGAAACAGTAACGGGAACCTCCCACCCCTACCTTGTCTGGCCTACATGTTCTCCAGTCCCACACTAAACAAACGTTTCTTCGTACTGGCATGACAAATTATTCACACTAATTATTCATGATAATTTAGACTTTGGAATCAAAAACACAATTTCTAAATTTGCAGGTGACACCACATTGGTGGGATCGTCACTACTGAGGAGGACTGCAACAAATTACAGGAATACATTAACAAACTTGAAGAATGGTCATGTAGTTGGCAAATGCATTTCAAAACAGCTAAATGTGAGGTATTACATTTTGGTAGGACGAATAGGGAGGTCACTTATCACCCTCCCAGTGGAGGGTGCAACTCTGGGTGGGGTAGAGGAGCACGGTGGCATAGTGGTTAGCACTGTTGCCTCACAGCACCAGGGACCCGGGTTCGAATCCGGCCTCAGGCGACTGTCTGTGTGGAGTTTGCACATTCTCCCCGTGTTTGCGTGGGTTTCCTCCGGGTGCTCCGGTTTCTTCCCACAGTCCAAAGATGTGCGGGTTAGGTTGATTGGCTATGATAAATTGACCCTTAGTGTTAGTGGGATTAAATACAGTGTGTTATTGGGATATGTGTTGGTGTAGGGGTTACGGGTATCGGGTGGGATATGTGTCGGTGCAGGCTCGATGGGCCGAAATGGCCTCTATCTGCACTGTGGGGTTTCTGTGATTCTGTGAAATACATAAATCACTGAAAGTAGCAAACAAGGTTAACAAAGCCATATAAAAAGCAAACAAATCACTAGGGTTTATTTCTAGTGCGATATAATTGCAAAGTAGTGATGTTATGCTCAACTTGTATCAAACATTGGTCAGATCATACTTGGATTTTGGTCAATTCTGGTCGCCATATTACAAAAATGATTAGAGGCACTGGAGAGGGTGATAGAAACATATCTATATTTAAGAATTGATAGCTGGATTTCTAGGCACAAAAGGCATCAAGGGGTATGGGGAGAGAGCGGGAATATGGTATTGAGATAGAGGACCAGCCATGATCGTATTGAATGGTGGAGCAGGCTGAAAGTGCCGAATGTCCTACTCTTGCACCTATTTTTCTATGTTTCTAAAGTAGTGAAGTTATGCTCGCCTTGACTCGAACCTTGGTCAGATCACACTGGATTCTGGTCAATTCTGGTCGCCATATTACAAAAATGATATAATGGCACTGGAGAGGGTGCAAAGAAGATTTACTTGGTGATAGCATAAATGCGAGTGTATACCAGGGAAGGAGGGATAGGCTGGGTCACTTTTCTCTTGAAAAAAGAAGGCAGAGTGGTGACCTAATAGAGGTCTTTAAAATGATGAAAGGTTTTGAATGAGTAGTTACAGAGAATGTGTTTCAATTTGTGGGTAAGAACGTCATTAGAGGGAATCAATATAAGAAAGTAAGCAAGAAATGAAATAGGGAATTCAGAAGAAACTTCGAACCCAGAGAGTGGTCGAATGTGGAAATCCCTACCACAGGGAGTGGTTCAAGTGAATAGTTTAGATGCATTTAAGGAGAGGCGAGATAAGCACATCAGGGAGAAGGGAATAGAGGGTTATGCTGAGAGTTAGATAAGGAAAGATGGGAGGAGGCTTGAGTGGAGCATTAATGCTGGCATGGGAAGGTTGAGCGGAAAGGCCCATTTTTTGTGCTGTATATCAGATGTAATCCAACGTAATATAGGGATGAGCAGTAATTGCTGCTTTGGCAGTGTTCCCCATATCCCAAGATCATGTATGTCTAAAACTTATACGTATCAAACAATCACCATCAATAATTTAGTGTAAAGAAGAGACTCAAAAGCTGATATAGAGGAGTAATCATGGGGAACAAAGACAACGATGAACGGGACTGGCGACCTGAAGGTACCAGAGAAACAAACCATCCCAATTTACTGAAAGGTGACCTTCCTGTACCAGAGACACAAACATCCCAATATACTGACAGGTGACCTTCCTGTATGAGTGACACAAACATCCCAATTTACTGACAGGTGATCTTCCTGTACAAGCGAAACAAACATCCCAATTCACTGACAGGTGGCCTTCCTGTACCAGAGACGCATCCATCCGAATTTACGGTCAGGTGACCTTCCTGTACCAGACACACAGACATCCCAATTTACTGACAGGTGAACTTCCTGTACCAGAGACATAACCAGCCAATTTACTGACAGATGTTCTTCCTGTACCAGTGACACAAACGTCTCAATTTACTGAGAGGTGAACTTCCTGTAACAGAGACAACAACATCCAATTTACTGAGAGGTGAACTTTCTGTACCCGAGGCACAAGCGATCCAATTTACTGACAGCTGATCTTCCTGTACCAGAGATCCAAACATCCTAATTTACGGACAGGTGAACTTCCTGTGCCAGAGACAGAAACATCCCAATTTACTGACAGGTGACCTTCCTGTACCAGAGACAGAAACATCCTAATTTACGGACAGGTGAACTTCCTGTGCCAGAGACAGAAACATCCCAATATACTGACAAGTGATCCTCCTGTACCGGAGGCACAAACATCCCAATTTACTGACAGGTGGCCTTCCTGTACCAGAGACACGAACATCACAATTTACTGACAGGTGACCTTCCTGCACCAGAGAAACAAACATCTCAAGTTACTGTCAGTTGACCTTCCTGTACCAGAGACACAAACATCACAATTTACTGACAGGTGACATTCCTGTACCTGACACACAAACATCCTTATTTACTGACACGTGACCTTGATCCTGCTGTCTTAATACACAAATAAAAATGTATATCCTCCATCACTTTGCTGTTATGGAGGATCGCCCTAGATCTGAACTCAAATCCCAGAGACATAAACTGAGATCCTGCTGCCTTAATACACAAATAAAAATGTATTTTCACTATCATTCTGTTGTAAAGGAGGATCGCCCTAGATTGGGATTTCAAATCCCGGAGATGTACACTGAGAACCTGCTGTCTTAATCCACAAATAACAATGTATTTCCACCATCATTCTGTAGTTATGGAGGATCGCCCTAGATTGGGAACCGAAATCCCGAGATGTACACTGAGATCCTGCTGCCTTAATACACAAATAAAAATGTATTTTCATTATCATTCTGTTGTAAAGGAGGATCGCCCTAGATTGGGAACTCCAATCACGGAAATTTAAACTGAGATCCTGCTGTCTTAATACACAAATAACAATGTATTTCCAGCATCGCTCTATGTTTCGGAGCATCGCTCTAGATTGGGAGCTTATATACCAGAGATGTACATGAGATCCTGCTGTCTTAATAAACAATTAACGAAATATTTCCACCATCACTCTACTGTTATGGAGGATCGCCCTAGATTGGGAATCCAAATCCCAGAGATTTAAACCGTGATACTGCTGTCTTAATACTCCCTCCTGCGGTCCGGACGTCGGTACTGCAGCATCCGAACCAGGACCAGCAGGTTTAAGAACAGTTTCTATCCACAGGCAGTGCGCTACTGAACTGCTAACCGCACTGCCCCACATATTATAGTTATAAGTTTATATAAATATATATATTATACTTATATTACCATATATTTATCATCTTACATTACTATTATTTCCAGTGGTAATTGAGGCTTTTTTGCACTATTCATCATATCCTGCAACTTGGACTGTTATTGCTATACTTTCTGCTTATTTTTTTTTATACTTGTTTTTATTTTTTGCTTTTATATTTATATGCTTGTATTGTGGGAGTGAGTGGGGAGTAAGCATTCCATTGTACTAGTTACATATGGCAATAAAATGATCTTGAATCTTGTATCTTGAATACGCAAATAACAATGCATTTCCACCATCACTCTACTGTTATGGAGGATCGCCCTAGATTGGGAACTTAAATCCCAGAGATGTACACTGAGATCCTACTGTCTTAATACACAAATAACAATGTATTTCCACCATCACTCTACTGTTATGGAGGATCGCCCTAGATTGGGAACTCAAATCCTGGAGGTCTACACTGAAATCCGGCTGTCTTAATACACAAATAACAAAGTATTTTCAACATCACTCTACTGTCACCGAGGATCGCCCTAGATTAGGATTTCAAACCCCGCAGATGTACACTGAGATCCTGCTGTCTTAATACACAAATAACAATGTATTTTCACCATCAAGCTACTGTTATGGAGGATTGCCCTAGATTGGAACCCAAATCCCGGAGATGTACACTGAGATTCTGCTGTCTTTATACAAAAATAACAATGAATTTTCAACATCACTCTACTGTTTTGGAGGATCGCCCTAGATTGGGAACCGAAATGCTGGAGATGTACAATGAGATCCTGCTGTCTTAATACACAAATAACAACATGTTTCCACCATCACTCTACTATTGTGGAGGATCGCCCTGGATCTGAACTCAAATCCAAGAGATTTAAAATAAGATCCTGCTGAGTTAATACACAAATAAAAAAGCATTTTCACTATCATTCTGTTGTTATGGAGGATCGCCCTAGATTGGGAACCCAAATCCCAGAGATTAAAACTGAGACCCTGCTGTCTTAATGCACAATTAACAATGTATTTTCATCATCACTCTATTGTTATATGGGATCGCCCTAGATTGGGAACTCAAATCCCAGAGATGTACACTGGGATCATGCTGTATTAATACGTAAATAGCAATGATTTCCACCAACACTCTACTGTTATGGAGCATCGCACTAGATTGGAAACCCAAATCCCGGAGATTTAAATGGAGATGCTGCTGTCTTAACACACAAATAACAATGTATTTCCACCATCGCTCTACTGTTATGGGGGATTGCCCTAGATTGGGTGCCTAAATCTCAGAGACTAGAACTGAGATCCTGCTGTCTTAATACACAAATAGCATCACTCTACTGTTATGGAAGATCGCCCTAGATTGGGAACTCAAAGCCTAGAGGTCTACACTGAGATTCTGCTGTCTTTATACAAAAATAACAATGAATTTTCACCATCAAGCTACTGTTATGGAGGATTGCCCTAGATTGGAACCCAAATCCCAGAGATGTACACTGAGATTCTGCTGTCTTTATACAAAAATAACAATGAATTTTCAACATCACTCTACTGTTTTGGAGGATCGCCCTACATTGGGAACCGAAATGCTGGAGATGTACAATGAGATCCTGCTGTCTTAATACACAAATAACAACGTGTTTCCACCATCACTTTACTATTGTGGAGGATCGCCCTGGATCTGAACTCAAATCCAAGAGATTTAAAATAAGATCCTGCTGAGTTAATACACAAATAAAAAAGCATTTTCACTATCATTCTGTTGTTATGGAGGATCACCCTAGATTGGGAACCCAAATCCCAGAGATTAAAACTGAGATCCTGCTGTCTTAATACACCAATAATAACGTGTTTCCACCATCTCTCTGTTGTTAGGGAGGATCGCTCTAGATTGGGAACTCAAATCCAGTGATCTACACTGAGACCCTGCTGTCTTAATGCACAATTAACAATGTATTTTCATCATCACTCTATTGTTATATGGGATCGCCCTAGATTGGGAACTCAAATCCCAGAGATGTACACTGGGATCATGCTGTATTAATACGTAAATAGCTATGATTTCCACCAACACTCTACTGTTATGGAGCATCGCACTAGATTGGAAACCCAAATCCTGGAGATTTAAACGGAGATGCTGCTGTCTTAACACACAAATAACAATGTATTTCCACCATCGCTCTACTGTTATGGGGGATTGCCCTAGATTGGGAACCTAAATCTCAGAGACTAGAACTGAGATCCTGCTGTCTTAATACACAAATAGCATCACTCTACTGTTATGGAAGATCGCCCTAGATTGGGAACTCAAACCTGGAAGTCTACACTGAATTCCTGCTGTCTTAATACACAAATAACAATATATATCCACCATCACTCTGCTCTTCTGGAGGATCGCCCTAGATTGGGAACTCAAATCCTGGAGGTCTACACTGAGATCCTGCTGTCTTAATGCACAAATAACAATATATTTCCACCATCACTCTACTGTTATGGAGGATCGCCCTAGATTGGGAACCCAAAAACCAGAGATTTAAACTGAGATCCTGCTGTCTTAATACACAAATAAAAATGTATTTCCACAATCACTATACTGTTACGGAGGATCGCCCTAGATTGGGAACCCAAATCCCGGAGATGTACTCTGAGATCCTGCTGTCTTAATATACAAATAAAAATGTATTTGCACCATCACTCTGCTGTTATGGAGGGTCGTCCTAGATTGGGATTTCAAATCACAGAGATGTACACTCAGTCTGCTGTCTTAATACACAAATAACAATGGCCCAGAAATTCGTGTCGGGGGCTTCCCGCGGGTGCAAGCCCCCGACCTACACTTACCTATCGCGCAGACATTTGAGGCCTGGGCCTGCGTGGATTTCCGTTTTGCTGAGGCTCACTCCCGGGCAGCGTCTGACGTCACGCCGCCCAGGAGTGCAGCCTGCGCAAAGCGACCAGCGCGGAGTGTGAGACACGCCCTGTGAGGTTGCATTAGCTTAGGACACGCCCCCAATCTTTCTCCCAAGCTGCAAAGCCTTGTTACATGCAGTGCAGGATTTTTAGCAGGTTCTTTGTATTTTTATGAATCTTTTCGGAACTTTTATAAACTTTTAAATACTTTTACATGATTTTGAAGAATCTGAAGTAGAGTTAAACAGAATTTAGCAATTTAAAGAGTTTTAAAAGCCCTGAAAGCATTTTTTTCATTCAATTTATTTAATTAGGAACGTGAAATGGCTGGAATGAGCACAATTCACGTCATTAAAAGAACTCAAAATTTCACGGACGATGACCTCAGCAATCTCCTCAATGAGGTGCAAGTGCAACGCCTGCGCATCATTGGGAATGAGAAGTGCAGGGCACCGCGAAAATGACAGATGATAGCTCGGTCTTACAAGTGGCAGCATAGGGCTCCAGTCACGGGGAGGGAAAAGGCACAGGAAACGGTAGGGTGTCACCTTTTGCGTGGAGTGGGCCTTTGGCATAGCGGTAAGCATCCCCGCCGCTGGGCCAGAAGGAGTAGGGTTTCGATCACCGCTCCACACAGTCCCGGCAAGTGGAGTCGGAGCTCCGACTCTAAATTCTGGGTTGATATCCAGCAGAATACTTGCGTCCCTGGGTGTGGGTGCCCCGCCTTGTATGGGTTGTGGGAGCCCGTAAAACCCTCCCGCCATAGGACTAACCACCCTAATGGCTGGTATGAAGATGGTTACGGTCACGGAAGAAGCGTTAACACGGCCAAAAATCCTTCCACCACTTCATACAGTTCCCCAAATGGAACAGTGCAAAGAAACGTACGACGACGACCTTTTGCACAAAGCACCTACTTGGACCCTCAGTCACAGATGCGAGGGGGAAAATTGTTCAATTGTTACATTTTTCATGTTATTGACATGTTAAATGTTGTCTTTGCTTTTTTCATTGAAATGTACATTTGTGACTGAAAGGATATGTAACCTTTTCGTTTAAACAGTACAGCATGTAGTCACTTTGAAAAAAAAATCAACTTTTATTGGAGCAAAAGTATTTTTACAACAACTGTTTGAAAATTAGAAAATAGCTAGTTTCCACCTTGAATGTGTTTATTGCACTAAGAAAACAGAAAAAGTCACGTTAAACTGTTTACAAATATTTTTCTGAACTATTCATGTTTACAAATGTTTGAAAAGTAGAAAATAGCTGGTTAACATTTAAAAGTTATAAACTATCTACCTCAAAACTGAACCTGAAAACTGTTTGATGATGCAATAAATGTTCACTGCTTCACTTTAAATTCTGTCTGCTCCATTCTTTGCCTTGCAGGTGGAGGAGTAGGTACAAGGAGACACTACCTCGTGAAGGTGTTGGCTACTAACAGTTCCCCAGCAGCCTTACTTTCGGAAGCACTTGGCTCCTCCCCATTAGGCCTGGCCACATGCACATTGCCATCGCCTTCATCCTCCATTTCAGCAGGGAGCTCTTCTGCAGTGTTAAGGGTCAGTCCTTCCTGCAGGGCAAGGTTATGCAAAGCACAACAGGCCATCACAATCCTTGCCACTTTCTGGTGAGAGTACTGCAAGATCCCCCTTGACCTACCAAGGCACCGGAAGCGTGATTTCAGTACTCCTATTGTCCTCTCCACCACTTGACATGTGGACACATGTGACTGGTTGTATCTCTCCTGAGCCTCATTATTGGTCTTGCGGTAGGAGTCATCAGCCATGGTCTTAGCGGGTAGCCCTTGTCGCCCAATATCCATGCGGATCCTGGAGGCAATTTGCTGAGAGCATGATACAAGTTAGAGTTACGGAGGACGAAAGAGTCATGATTACTTCCCCAGTGCCCTTCATTCATGTTTAGGATCCTGAGGTGCGCATCACATAATATCATTACATTCAATGAATGATACCCCTTCCTGTTTATGTATGTCACAGGTGCATCCAGTGGTGCCTTCAATACAATATGGGTTCCATCGACGGCCCCAATCACTTTGGGGAATCCAGCAATGCGATGAAATGCTAAGGCCATCTCCTTCTGATGTGACAAGTCATACTTAAGGAACTCTGAATGCCTACGGCAAATGGCTTCTGTGACCTGGTGAATGCAGACCCTCGCAGCATTCTTGGAGATGTTGCTTATGTCACCAGTGCCTGCTTGAAATGACCCACTTGCAAAGAAGTTCAATGCTGTGGTTACCTTCATGTTCACTGGCAAGGCAGTGCGGGTCTTCAAGCATGGTTCCAGGTCCGCCTTCAACATGTCACATAGTCTGCCGATTGCCTCTTTACTGAAGCGCAGCCTCCTCACACACAACTCCTCCGACAACATCTCAAATGATCGCCTCTCCCTGTACACTCTGTGGGGTGGGTAGTTGTTCCTTCTGATCAGGAGACGGTTATGGTTCCTCACTCTTCTACGTTGTTCCCTGGCGTTACGAATTCTTTGAAGCAAAACCACAAAGAGGATCAGGGCAACATTTCTATAAGAGGGCATGTTTCTTGCTCACAGGACTCCTCTTTACAGAGATGTACTTGTAAGGAAAAAATGGAAATAGCTGTTAAAATTATTTTAATAAATTGAGTGGCTAGAAAATCACCTCGGCCTATGGCAGGAAACATGCTTTAACGGCTTGGGAACACATCATACCCGCCTGATGAATATCACAGGCCGAGATGATTTTCCAATAACTAACATTTTCTGAAAGTCATAATTACATACATACATTCATCCACATACTGAAAGGAATATATACATAAATACACATACTTCAAGGAATATATGCAGACACTAGCTGGGGTGAGCCCGGCGTTGTCGAGGCTTTTTCGAGGGCATGTCCCTCACACACTCTCCCCCCCTCCTCCCTCACACACTCTCCCCCCCTCCTCCCTCACACACTCTCCCCCCTCCCTCACACACTCTCCCCCCCTCCCTCACACACTCTCCCCCCCTCTCCCTCACACACTCTCCCCCCCTCTCCCTCACACACTCTCCCCCCCTCCCTCACACACTCTCACTCCCCTCTCCCTCACACACTCTCCCCCCCTCTCCCTCACACACTCTCCCCCCTCTCCCTCACACACTCTCCCCCCCTCTCCCTCACACACTCTCCCCCCCTCTCCCTCACACACTCTCCCCCCTCACACACTCTCCCCCCCCTCCCTCACACACTCTCCCCCCCTCCCTCACACACTCTCCCCCCTCTCCCTCACACACTCTCCCCCCCTCCCTCACACACTCTCCCCCCCTCTCCCTCACACTCTCTCCACCCCTCTCCCTCACACACTCTCCCCCCTCTCCCTCACACACTCTCCCCCCCTCTCCCTCACACACTCTCCCCCCCTCTCCCTCACACTCTCCCCCCCTCCCTCACACACTCTCCCCCCTCCCTCACACACTCTCCCCCTCTCCCTCACCCACTCTCTCCCCCCTCACACACTCTCACCCCCCTCTCCCTCACACACTCTCCCCCCCTCTCCCTCACACACTCTCCCCCCCCTCTCCCTCACACACTCTCCCCCCTCTCCCTCACACTCTCCCCTCCCCTCCCTCACACACTCTCCCCTCCCCTCCACTCACACACTCTCACTCCCCTCTCCCTCACACACTCTCCCCCCCTCCCTCACACACTCTCCCCCCCTCTCCCTCACACACTCCCCCCCCTCTCCCTCACACACTCTCCCCCCTCTCCCCTCTCCCTCACACATTCTCCCCCCCTCTCCCTCACACTCTCCCCCCCTCTCCCTCACAAACTCTCTCCCCCCTCTCCCTCACACACTCTCCCCTCTCACACACTCACCCCCCCTCTCCCTCACACACTCTCCCCCCCCTCCCTCACACACTCTCCCCCCTCTCCCTCACACACTCTCCCCCCTCCCTCACACACTCTCCCCCCTCTCCCTCACACACTCTCCCCCCCTCTCCCTCACACACTCTCCCCCCCTCCCTCACACACTCTCCCCCCCTCTCCCTCACACACTCTCCCCCCCCTCGCCCTCACACACTCTCCCCCCCTCTCCCTCACACACTGTCCCCCCCTCTCCCTCACACACTCTCCCCCCCTCCTCCCTCACACACTCTCCCCCCCCTCCTCCCTCACACACTCCCCCCCCTCCCTCACACACTCTCCCCCCCTCCCTCACACACTCTCCCCCCCTCTCCCTCACACACTCTCCCCCCTCACACACTCTCACCCCCCTCTCCCTCACACACTCTCCCCCCTCTCCCTCACACACTCTCCCCCCTCTCCCTCACACACTCTCCCCTCCCCTCCACTCACACACTCTCCCCCCCTCCCTTACACACTCTCCCCCCCTCTCCCTCACACACTCTCCCCCCCTCTCCCTCACACACTCTCCCCCCCTCTCCCCTCTCCCTCACACACTCTCCCCCCTCACACACTCTCCCCCCCTCTCCCTCACACACTCTCCCCCCCTCCCTCACACACTCTCCCCCCTCTCCCTCACACACTCTCCCCCCCGCCCTCACACACTCTCCCACCCTCTCCCTCACACACTCTCCCCCCCTCTCCCTCACACACTCTCCCCCCTCTCCCTCACACACTCTCCCCCCCTCTCCCTCACACACTCTCCCCCCCTCTCCCTCACACACTCTCCCCCCCCTCTCCCTCACACACTGTCCCCCCCTCTCCCTCACACACTCTCCCCCCCTCCCCCCCCCAGACTCACCTCGGTAGCACCTGCTGGTGAACAAGGCGGGCCTTTGGACCCGGTTGGCAGACTCCCGTGTTCGATTGAGATCGGGGACAGCCGTTTAAAAAAAAGCCAGAGCGGGCTCTCGCGGGCGGGCGGCGCATGCGCGGTCAGTGCCAGCGGCGCGAGGCGGCCCGCGGGGAGTAGGCAGGGAAACCCCGCGGGCTGGCGGCCGTTAGCAAGCGGATCACTTCGGGCGGCCATCCCGCGCTCTGGCCCCGACACCGTCAAACCTGAGAGGGGGAAGTAGAGAGAGACAGAGAGGGAAGAGGAGAAGGAGAGAGAGGGAAGAGGAGAAGGAGAGAGAGGGAAGAGGAGAAGGAGAGAGAGAGAGGGAAGAGAGAGAGAGAGAGAGAAATTATTTGAGCTTCAGGCCTGCCTGCAGCGGGCCTGGACAGCAGCTCCGAGTCCCCCCTGCGCGAGGGTGAGCGGGGGGGGGGGTTGCTAAACACAATATAAAACACAAATAAATTGTTATTTAATTCCCTAACACATCATTAAAATATTTACCTTAGTTCCCTAACACACAGAAAGTGTGGGGGAAAAAATCGTGAAAAATCAAGATGGCGGCCACTCACCTCGGTTCAGAAGGATAAGGCCCGCCCACACATGCACCGATTGGTCGACCGGTCATGTCACCGAAGCGTAGGATTGGTCAATCGTCGAGTCACTCGATACTCAACTGTAGGATGAGGAACCCGCCGTCCGATTGGTCGACCTCGACGTCACGCGGTCGCTAGTGAGATGCTAATGAGCGGAACGCTGAATGTTTTTCGGATACCGCGGGTGTGGTTTTTGTCCGGCCGAAAGCTAAATACGCCTATGACCGGTCCGGAATGGCAAGCTTTCTTTTGAGGCGACGCGCGCGTCGGTACGCTCTATAATTTTCAAACGTATAGAGAACGGACAGACAGACAGACATCGGGACAGACAGACAGAAGAGCCGCTTTATATATATAGATAGATACATACATTCATACATACATACTTACTTAAAAGAAGATGTATTACTGATGAAAAGTTTATTTTTTAAACATTTTATTCATTTTTAAACAGTCATTTTCACATTTAATAAACAAATCAAATTGAATTAGGCCTTGCACACAGCTAGAGTTGATCCTTATAGCTACACTACTCAAAACCAGTTTATTAAAAAAAATTAAGTTTGAAACTTACCTCAGACTTTCTTACAATAAATTCCGCCCCATTCACAACTAAAAATGTGCCGTTTAGAAGCACCACTGCTGAAAGAATTCTTCCTCGTTAGCGTTACAGAGCTTCTGGGCGGCTTTACTCCTCCTTTTTAAATGTGTAAATGGTGGGGACTCACCCTCACTCCACCAATTCATAAAACCGCCGAATTTCAATGCGCACGCGCTGCCAGAAACGTCGCACGCGTTCCACCTATTAACCCCTGCTTTCAGGGGAAAGGACATGCCGGTTTTCCGCGCATGCACTGTGCATGCTGAAAACCAGAAATTCCATCAGGCCCACGTGGGGATGTACACTTAGATCCTGCTGCATTAATACATAAATACAAATGTATTTCCACCATCATTCTGCTGTTATGGTGGATCGCCCTTGATTGGGAACTCAAATCCCGGAGATGTACACTGAGATCCTGCTGAATTAATACAAAAATAACAATGTATTTCCACCATCAATCTACTACTATGGAGGATCGCCCTAGTTTTGGAACACAAATCCCGGAGTTGTACATTGAGAGCCTGCTGACTTAATGCACAAATAATCATGTATTTCCACCATCACTCTGCTGTTATGGAGAATCGCCCTAGAATGGGAACCCAAATCTCAGAGATTTAAACTGAGATCCTGCTGTCTTATTGCACAAAAAACAATGTATTTCCACCATCACTCTACTGTTATGGATGATCACCCTAGATTGGGAACCCAAATCCCGGAGATGTATACTGAGATCCTGCTGTCTTAATAAACAAATAACAATGTATTTCCACCATCATTCTGCTGTTATGTATCGTCGCCCTAGGTTGGGCTTTCAAATCCCCAAGATGTACACTGCTGTCTTAATACACAAATCACAATGGCCCAGAAATTAGGATCAGGGGCTTGCCGCGCGTGCAAGCCCCCGATGTGCACTTACCCGGCGCGCCGACAGCTGAAGCCTGGGACTGCTTGGAATTCCTGTCACTGGCCCGGTTCAGCTGTTGCCACACTGTGCTTGCCTGATCCAACGGCATAGTTAGTGCGATGTGCTGGCTGGGATCAGGTGAACACTGGGCAGCCAATCAGGGGAGGGGAAACTTCATTCATGAGTTTGATAGTAAGAACTGTCAAACTCATGAAAACTACGGGCGCCCAAAACACTACTTAAACTTTAAATACAATTTTAAAAAACATCCCACTAATTAAATGAACTATAAATAACTTTAAAAACTATTTTAAACAATTAATCAAATTTTTGAAAAAAATAATTTTTTAAGAAATCGGGTCTAAAAATAAACTTACTTTACTGTAAAGTCTTTAAAAAAAAAAGCTGTGGAAAAAATATTATAATTTAAATAATAGACCACTTACCTTAAAGAATCAAGTCCTTACGTCTCCTTTTTACATTTCTAAAAAGTTCATGTCCTTACACATGGGCAAACCTGTCAAAAAGAAAGAAGTTCAACGCGTGCGCGTTGGACTTCTGAACCCCTTGGAGGAAATGCCGCTTTCCCGCAAATGCGCTGTGCATGCTGAAATCCGGCACTTCCAATGGGCCCACGCGTGAGTACCCCGTCCGTACTCACACGTTGGGACCGGAATTACTGGCCCAATGTGTTTTCACCATATTTCTGTTGTTAAGGAGGATCGCCCTAGATTGGGCTTTCAATTCCAGGAGATGTACAGTGAGATCGTGCTGTCTTAATACACAAATAAAAATGTATTCCCACCATCAATCTGTTGTTTAGGAGGATCGGCCTAGAGTGGGATTTCAAATCCCAGAGATGTAGACTGAGCTCCTGCTGTCTTAATACACAAATAACAATGTATTTCCACCATCACTCTGTTGTTACAGAGGATCGCCCTAGATTGGGAACCCATATCGAAGAGATTTAAACTGAGATTCTGCTGTCTTAATACACAAATACCAATGTATTTTCACCAGCACTCTACTGTTATGGAGGATCGCCCTAGATTGTGAACCCATATCCCAGATATTTAAACTGAGATTCTGCTATCATAATACACAAATAAAAATGTATTTCCACCATCACTTTACTGTTATGGAGGATCACTCTAGATTGGGAACCCAAATCCCAGAGATGTATACTGAGATCCTGCTGTCTTATTACACATACAACAATGTATTTGCATTATCATTCTGCTGTTATGGAGGGTCACCCTAGATTGGGCTTTCAAATCCCAGAGATGTACACTGAGATCCTGCTGTCATAAAACACAAAAAAATATGTATTTCCACCATCACTGTACTGTTATTGAGGATCGCCCTAGATTGGGAACTCAAATCCCAGAGATGTACACTGAGATCCTGCTGTCGTAATAGAAAAATAACAATATATTTCCACCATCATCCTATCCTTATGGAGGATCGCCCTAGATTGGGCTTACAAGTCCCGGAGATGAAAACTGAGAACCTGCTGCACAGATAACAATGTATTTCCACCACAACTCTACTGATATGAAGGATCACCATAGATTTGAACTCAAATCCCGGAGATTTAAACTGAGATCCTGCTGCCTTAATACACAAATAACAATTTATATTCAGCATCATTCTGTTGCTAACGGGGATCGCCCTAGATTGGGCTTTCAAATCCCAGAGATGTACAGTGAGATCCTGCTCTCTTAGTACACAAATAACATGTGTTTTCACCATAATTCTGTTTGTAAGGAGGATTGCCCTAGATTGGGAACACAAATCCCGAAGATGCATACTGAGATCCTGCTGTCTTAATACACAAATAACAATGTATTTCCACCATCATTCTGCTGTTATGGAGGGTCGCCCTAGAATGGGCTTTCAAATCCCAGAGATGGACACTGAGATGCTGCTGTTTAATACACAAATAACATTGCATTTCCACCATCACTCTCTTGTTATGGAGAATCGGCCTAGATTTGTACTCAAATCCCGCAGATTTAAACTGAGACCCTGCTGCCTTAATACACAAATAACAATGTGTTTTCGCCATAATTCTGTTTGTAAGGAGGATCGCCCGAGATTGGGAACACAAGTCCCGGATATATGTACACTGAGATCCTGCTGTCTTAATACACAAATAACAATGTATTTCCACCATCACTCTACTGTTATGGAGGATCGCCCAAGATTGGGATTTCAAATCCCAGAGATTTAAACTGAGATCCTGCTGTCTTGATACACAAATAAAAATGTATTTCCACCATCACACTACTGTTATGAAGGATCGCCCTAGATTGGGAACTGAAGTCCCAGAGATTTAAACTGAGATTCTGCTGTCTTAATGCACAAATAAAAATGTATTTCCACCATCACTCTACTGTTGTGGTGGATCGCCCTAGATTGGGAAATCATATCCCGGAGATGTGTACTGAGACCCTGCTGTCTTAATACACAAATAACAATATATTTCCACCATCACCCTGCTGTTATGAAGGATCGGCCTAGATTTGTACTCAATACCCGCAGATTTAAACTGAGACCCTGCTGCCTTAATACACAAATAATAATGCATTTCCACCATCATTCTGTTGTTAAGGAAGATCGTCCTAGACAGGGCTTTCAAATCCCGGAGCTGTACACTGAGAATCTGCTGTCCTAACACACAAATAACATTGCACATCCAACATCGCTCTAATGTTCTGGAGGATCGCCCTAGATCGGGAACTCAAATCTCGGAGATGTACATTGAGATCCTGCTGTCCTAATACACAAATAATAATGCATTTCCACCGTCGATCTACTGTTATGGAGTATCGCCCGAGAGTGGGAACCCGAATCCCAGAGCTTAAAACTGAGATCCTGCTGTCTTAATACATAAATAAAAATGTGTTTCCACCATCACTCCTGTTATGGAGGATCGCTCTAGATTGGGAACTCAAATCCAGAGATCTACACTGAGATCCTTCTGCCTTAATGCACAATTAACAATGTATTTTCACCATCACTCTATTGTTATGGGGGATCGAGATATATTGGGAACTCAAATCCCAGAGATTTAAACTGAGATCTTGCTGTCTTAATACACAAATAACAATGTATTTCCACCATCACTCTACTGTTACGGAGAATCGCCCTAGATTGGGATCTCAAATCCCAGAGATGTACTCTGGGATCCTGCTGTCTTCATACACAAATAACAATGATTTCCACCATCACTCTACTGTTATGGAGCATCGCACTAGATTGCAAACCCAAATCCCGGAGATTTAAACTGAGATGCTGCTGTCTTAACACACAAATAACAATGTATTTCCACCATCGCTCTACTGTTATGGAGGATCGCACTAGATTGGGAACCTAAATCTCAGAGATTTCAACTGAGATCCTGCTGTCTTAATACACAAATAACAATGTATTGCCACGATCATTCTGCTGTTATGGAGGGTCGACCTAGACTGGGCTTTCAAATCCCGGAGATGTACACTGAGATACTGCTGTCTTAAAACACAAATAACAATGTATTTCCACCATCACTCTACGGTTATGGAGGATCGCCCTGGATTGGGAACTGAAATCTCAGAGCTGTACACTGAGATCGTGCTGTCGTAATACAAAAATAACAATATATTTCCACCATCACCCTATTCTTATGGAGGATCGCCCTAGATTGGGAACTGAAATGTAGGAGCTCTACACTGAGATCCTGCTGTCTTAATACACAAATAAAAATGTATTTCCATCATCACTGTACTGTTATGGAGGATCACCCTAGATTGGGAACCCAAATCCCGGAGATGTATACTGAGATCCTGCCGTCTTAATACACAAATAACAATGTATTTCCACCATCACTCTGCTGTTATGTATCGTCGCCCTAGATTGGGCTTTCAAATCCCAGAGATATACACTGAGCTCCTGCTATCTGAATACACAAATCATAATGTGTTTTCACCATATTTCTGTTGTTATGGAGGATCGCCCTAGATTCGGCTATCAAGTCCCGGAGATCAACACTGAGATCCTGCTGTCTTAATACACAGATAACGATGTATTTCCACCACAACGCTACTGATATGGAGGATCGCCCTAGATTTGAACTCAAATCCCGGAGATTTAAACTGAGATCCTGCTGCCTTAATACGCAAATACAATTTATATTTAGCGTCATTCTGCTGCTAAGGAAGATCGCCCTGGATTGGGCTTTCAGATCCCGGAGATATACAGTGAGATCCTGCTGTCTTAATACACAAATAACAATGTGTTTTCACCATAATTATGTTCGTAAGGAGGATCGCCCTAGATTGGGATTTCAAATCTCGGAGATGCCCACTGAGATCCTGCTGTCTTAATGCACAATTTAAAAAAAAAAAAAAATTTTATTCATTGATGGGATGTGGGCGTCGCTGGCTAGGCCTGCATTTAGTGCCCATCCCTAATTGCCCTTGAGAAGATGGTAGCGAGCCGCCTTCTTGAACCGCTGCAGTCGATATGGTGTAAGTACACCCACAATGCTGTTAGGAAGGGAGTTCCAGGATTTTGGCCCAGCGACAGTGAAGGAGCGGCGATACAGGTCCAAGTCAGAATGGTGTGTGGCTTGGAGGGGAACTAATAGGTGGTGATGTTCCCATGCGTCTGCTGCCCTTGTCCTTCTATGTGGTAGAGGTCACGGGTTTGGAAGGTGCTGTTGAAGGATCTTTGGCGAGTTGCTGCAGTGCATCTTGTAGATGGTACACACTGCAGCCACATTGCGCCGGTGGTGGAGGGAATGAATGTTGAAGCTGGGGGATGGAGTGCCAATCAAGCGGGCTGCTTTATCCTGAATGTTGTCGAGCTTCTTGAGTGTTGTTGGAGCTGCACTCATCCAGGCAAGTGGAGAGTATTCCATCACACTCCTGACTTGTGCCTTGTAGATGGTGGAAAGGCTTTGGGGAGTCAGGAGGTGAGACACTCGCCGCAGAATTACCAGCCTCTGGCCTGCTCTTGTAGCCACAGTATTTATATGGCTGGTCCAGTTCAGTTTCTGATCAATGGTAACCCCCAGGATGTTGATAGTGGGGGATTCAGCGATGGTAATGCCACTGAATGTCAAGGGGAGATGGTTAGAGCCTCGCTTGTTGGAGATGGTCATTGCCTGGCACTTGTGTGGTGCGAATGTTACTTGCCACTTGTCAGCCCAAGTCTGAATGTTGTCCAGGTCTTGCTGCATATGGACACGGACTGCGTCAGTATCTGATGAGTCTCGAATGGTGCTGAACAGTGTGCAATCATCAGCGAACATCCCCACTTCTGGCCTTATGATGGAGGGAAGGTCATTGATGAAACAGCTGAAGGTGGTTGGGCCTTGGACACTGCCCTGAGGAACTCCTGCAGTGATGTCATGTGATTGAGATGAATGACCTCCAACAACCACAGCCAACTTCCTTTGTGCTTGGTATGATTCCAACCAATGGAGAGTTTTCCCCTTGATTCCCATTGACTTCAGGTTTGCTAGGGCTCCTTGATGCCACACTTGATCAAATGCTACCTTGATGTCAAGGGCCGTCACTCTCACCTCACCTCTTGAGTTCAGCTCTTTTGTCCATGTTTGACCAAGGCTGTAATGAGGTCAGGAGCTGAGTGGCCCTGGCGGAACCCAAACTGGGCGTCAGTTAGCAGATTATTGCTGAGTAAGTGCCGCTTGATAGCACTGTTGACGACACCTTCCATCACTTTGCTGATGATTGAGAGTGGACTGATGGGATGGTAATTGGCCGGGTCGGATTTGTCCTGCTTCTTGTAGGCAGGACATACATGGGCAATTTTCCACATTGCCGGGCAGATGCCAGTGTTGTAGCTGTCCTGGAACAGCTTGGCTAGGGGTGCAGCTAGTTCTGGAGCACAAGTCTTCAGTACTATTGTCGGAATGTTTTCAGGGCCCATAGCCTTTTCAGTATCCAGTGTCTTCAGCCGTTTCTTGACATCACATGGAGTGAATTGAATGGGCCGAAGACTGGCATCTGTGATGCTGGGGACCTCAGGAGGAGGCCGAGAAGGATCATCCACTCGGCACTTCTGGCTGAAATAGTTGCAAGTGCTTCAGCCTTGTCTTTTGCACTCACGTGCTGGGCACCACCATCATTGAGGATGGGGATATTTTTGGAGCCTCCTCCTCCTGTTAACTGTTTAATTGTCCACCACCACTCACGACTGGATGTAGCAGGACTGCAGAGCTTTGATTTGATCCGATGGTTGTGAGATCGCTTAGCTCTGTCTATCGCATGTTGCTTCCATTGTTTGGCATGCAAGTAGTCCTGTGTTGTAGCCTCACCAGGTTGACACCTCATTTTGCAGTATGCCTGGTGCTGTTCCCGGCATGCTCTCCTGCACTCTTCATTAAACCAGGGTTGATCTCCCGGCTTGATGGTAATGGTAGAGTGAGGGATATGCCGGGCCATGAGGTTACAGATTGTTGTTGAATACAAATCTGCTGCTGCTGATGGTCCACAGCACCTCATGGATGCCCAGTTTTGCGTTGCCAGATCTGTTCGAAATCTGTCCCATTTAGCACGGTGGTAGTGCCACACAACACGGTGGACAGTATCCTCAACATGAAGACAGGACTTCATCTCCACAAGGACTGTGCGGTGGTCACTTCCACCAGTGCTGTCATGGAGGGATGCATCTGCAACAGGTAGATTGGTGAGGACGAGATCAAGTAGGTTTTTCCCTATTGTTGGTTCCCTCACCACCTGTCGCAGACCCAGTCTGGCTGCTATGTCCTTTAGGACTCGGCCAAATCGGTCAGTTGTGGTGCTACCGAGCCACTCTTGGTGATGGACATTGAAGTCCCCAACCCAGAGGATATTTTGTGCCCTTGCTACTCTCAGTGCTTCTTCCAATTGGTGTTCAACATGAAGGAGTACTGATTCATCAGCTGAGGGAGGGCGGTAGGTGGAAATTAGCAGAAGCTTTCCTTGCCCATGTTTGACTTGATGCCATGAGACCTCATGGGGTCCTGAATCAATGTTGAGGAATCCCAGGGCTACTCCCTCCCGACTGTATACCACGGTGCCACCACCTCTTGTCGGTCTGTCCTGCCGGTGGGACAGGACATACCCAGGTATGGTGATGGTGGTGTCTGGGACATTGGTTGTAAGGTATGATTCGGTAATTATGACTATGTCAGGCTGTTGATTGACTAGTCTGTGGGACAGCTCTCCCAAGTTTGGCAAAAGCCCCCAGATGTTGGTAAGGAGGACTTTGCAAGGTCGAAAGGCTGGGTTTGCCATTGTCGTTGTCGTTTCTGGTGCCGGGGTCGATGCCTGGTGGTCCGTTCAGTTTTATTCTTATTTTTTTTCGTAGCATTTGATTACAACTGAGTGGCTTGCTAGGACATTTCAGAGGGCATTAAGACTCAACCACAATGTATTTCCACCATCACACGGTTGTTATGGTGGATCTCCCTAGATTGTGAACCCAAATCCCGGAGATGTATACTGAGATCCTGCTGTCTTAATACACAAAGAACAATGTATTTCCACCATCATTCTGCTGTTATGGAGGGTAGCCCTAGAATGGGCTTTCAAATCCCAGAGATGTACCCTGAGATCCTGCTGTCTTAATACACAAATAACAATGCATTTCCACCATCACTCTGCTGTTATGGAGGATCCGCCATGAATTGTACTCAAATCCCGCAGATCCAAACTAAGACCCAACTGTCGTAATACGCAAATAACAATGTATTTCCACCATCACGCTGTTGTTATGGAGGATCGCCCTAGATCGGAACTCAAATCCCAGATATTTAAACTGAGATCCTGCTGCCTTAATACACAAATAAAAATGAATTTTCACCATCATTCCGTTGTTAATAAGGATCGCCCTAGATTGGGATTTCAAATCCTGGAGATGTACACTGAGATCCTGCTGTCTTAATACACAAATATCAATGTATTTCCACTATCACTCTGTTTTTATGGAGGATCAGCCTAGATTGTGAACCCATATCCCACAGATTTAAACTGTGAACCTGCTGTCTTAATACACAAATAGCAAAGTGTTTCCACCAACACTCTGTTGTTCTGGAGGATCGCTCGACATTGGGGACTCAAATCCAGAGATCTGCACTGAGATCCTGCTGTCTTAATGCACAATTAACAATGTATTTTCACCATCACACTATTATAATGTGGGATCGCCCTAGATTGGGATCTCAAATCCAGAGATCTGCACTGAGATCCTGCTGTCTTAATACACAAATAAAAATGTATTTCCACCATCACTCAACTGTTATGGAGGATCGACCTAGATTGGGAACCTAAATCTCAGAGATTTAAACTGAGATCCTGCTGTCTCAATACACAAATAACAATATGTTTCCACCATCACTCTAATATAATGGAGGAGTGACCATAGATCGGAACTCAAATCCCAGATATTTAAACTGAGATCCTGCTGCCTTAATACACAACTAAAAATGTATTTTCACCATCATTCTGTTGTTAAGGAGGATCGCCCTAGATTGGGATTTCAAATCCTGGAGGAGTACACTGAGATCCTGCTGTCTTAATACACAAATAACAATGTATTTCAACCATCCCTCTACTGTTATGATGGGTCACCCTAGATTGGGAACCCAAATCCTGGAGATGTATACTGAGATCCTGCTGTCTTAATACACAGACAACAATGTATTGCCACGATCATTCTGCTGTTATGGAGGGTCGCTATAGATTGGGCTTTTAAATCCCAGAGAATTACACTGAGATCCTGCTGTCGTAATACAAAAATAACAATATATTTCCACCATCACCCTATTCTGATGGAGGATCGCCCTAGATTGGGAACTCAAATCGTGGAGCTCTACACTGAGATTCTGCTGTCTTAATACACAAATAACAATGTATTTCCACCATCACTCTGCTGTTATGGATAGTCGCCGTAGATTGGGCTTTCAAATCCCAGAGATGTACACCGATATCCTGCTGTCTCAATACACAGATCACAATGTGTTTTCACCATATTTCTTTTGTTAAGGAGGATCGCCCTAGATTGGGCTTTCAAGTCCCGGAGATGAACACTGAGATCCTGCTGTCTTAATGTACAGATAACAATGTATTTCCACCATAATTCTGTTTGTAAGGAGGATCGCCCTAGATTGGAACTCAAATCCCGGAGATTTAAACTGAGATCATGCTGCCTTAATACACAAATAACTTTTTATATTCAGCATCATTCTGTTGCTAAGGAGGATCGTCCTAGATTGTGCTTTCAAATCCCGGAGATGTACAGTGAGATCCTGCTGTCTTAATACACAAATAACAATGTGTTTTCACCATAATTCTGTTTGTAAGGAGGATCGCCCTAGATTGGGAACACAAGTCCCGGATATGTACACTGAGATCCTGCTGTCCTATTACACAAATAACAATATATTTCCACCATCACTCTACTGTTATGGAGGATCTGCCAAGATTGGGCTTTCAAATCCCAGAGATTTAAACTGACATCCTGTGTTCTTAATACACAAATAAAAATGTATTTCCACCATCACTCTACTGTTACGGAGAATCGCCCTAGATTGGGAACCCATATCCCGGAGATGTATACTGAGATCCTGCTGTCTTAATACACAAATATAAATGTATTCCCACCATCATTCTGTTGTTAATGAGGATCGCCCCAGATTGGGATTTCAAATCCCGGAGATGTACACTGAGATCCTGCTGTCTTAATACATAAATAACAATGTATTTCTACCATCACACTGTTGTTATGGAGGATCGCCCTAGATTGTGAACACATATCCCAGAGAGTTAAACTGAGATTCTGCTGCCTTAATACACAAATAGAAATGTATTTCCACCATCACTCTACTGTTATGGAGGATCTGCCAAGATTGGGCTTTCAAATCCCAGAGATTTAAACTGACATCCTGTGTTCTTAATACACAAATAAAAATGTATTTCCACCATCACTCTACTGTTACGGAGAATCGCCCTAGATTGGGAACCCATATCCCGGAGATGTATACTGAGATCCTGCTGTCTTAATACACAAATATAAATGTATTCCCACCATCATTCTGTTGTTAATGAGGATCGCCCCAGATTGGGATTTCAAATCCCGGAGATGTACACTGAGATCCTGCTGTCTTAATACATAAATAACAATGTATTTCTACCATCACACTGTTGTTATGGAGGATCGCCCTAGATTGTGAACACATATCCCAGAGAGTTAAACTGAGATTCTGCTGCCTTAATACACAAATAGAAATGTATTTCCACCATCACTCTACTGTTATGGAGGATCACCCTAGATTGGGAACCCAAATCCCGGAGATGTATACTGAGATCTTGCTGTCTTAATACACAAATAACAATGTATTTCCACCATCATTCTGCTGTTATGGAGGGTCGCCCCAGAAAGGGCTTTCAAATCCCAGAGATGTAAACTGAGATCCTGCTGTCTTAATACACAAATAACAATGTATTTCCACCATCACTCTGTTTTTATGGAGGATCGCCCTAGATTGTGAACCCATATCCCACAGATTTAAACTGTGAACCTGCTGTCTTAATACACAAATAACAACGTGTTTCCACCATCACTCTGTTTTTATGGAGGATCGCTCTAGATTTGGAACTCAAATCCATAGATCTGCACTGAGATCCGGCTATCTTAATGCACAATTCACAATGTATTTTCACCATCAATCTATTGTTATGTGGGATCGCCCTAGATTGGGAACTCAAGTCCCAGAGATTTAAACTGAGATCCTGCTGTCTTAATACACAAATACCAACGTTTTTCCACCATCACTCTGTTGTTATGGAGGATCACCCTAGATTGGGAAGCCAAATCCCGGAGATGTATACTGAGATCCTGCTGTCTTAATACACAAATCTCAATATATTTCCACGATCACTCTGTTGTTATGGAGGATCGTCCTAGAGTGGGAATCCAAATTCCAGAGATTTAAACTGAGATCCTGCTTCTTAATGCACAAATAACAATGTATTGCCACGTTCATTCTGCTGTTATGGAGGATCGCTCTAGATGGGCTTTCAAATCCCGGAGATTTACACTGAGATCCTGCTGTCTTAAAACACAAATAACAATGAATTTCGACCATCACTCTACTGTTATGGAGAATCGCCCTAGATTGGGAACTCAAATCCCAGAGGTGTACACTGAGGTCCTGCTGTCGTAATACAAAAATAACAATATATTTCCACCATCACCCTATTCTTATGAAGGATCGCCCGAGATTGGGAACTCAAATCGTGGCGCTCTACACTGAGATTCTGCTGTCTTAATACACAAATAACAATGTATTTCCACCATCACCGTACTGTTATGGAGGTTGCCCAAGATTCGGAACTCAAATCCCGGAGATGTACGCTGAGTTCCTCCTGCCTTAATACACACATTGTCCCAGAAATTCGGGTCTCCACGGGTGTGTACGCACGGGGTACTCATCCGTAGGACCAATGGAAGAGCCAGATTCGTGCATGCACTGCGCATGCGCGGGAAACCGGCACTTCCGTTCCAACGAAAGAAGGGGTTCAGAGTTGGAATGCGTGCGCCGGAGAGGCAGTGAATGCGCATTGAACATACGTTCTTTTTGCAGGTTTCTCCGGGAGTTTAAGTCTCCAGCAGTTACACTTTTAAAAAGCAGGAGCAAGGCCTGCTTTTAACAAGTAAGTGGTGAATTAATTAAAATTTAAACATTTTTACCAGTTTTATTATTTTTAAATACTTTAAAGAGAGGTAAGTTTATTTTTAGCCCCGTTAGTATATGTAATTAATCTTTTCAAAAATTTAAATTATTCTTTAAAATAGTTATTTCATGAAATTAATAGCTGTTTTAAAAATGTGATTTATAAAAAAAATGTTTTTGAAGTTTTAGTGATGTTTTGGGGCTCACAGTATTTATAGGTTTGATAGCTATTCCTGTCAAAGTTGAATGAAGCATTCCCTGCTACCATTGGCTCTCCATGGCCCACTTGATCCCAGGGGACGCACTGAACTAACTGAGCCCCTGGGATATGCAAACACTGCACGCCGGCAGTTGGAGGAGGCCCAGGATTGGAATCCCACGCGGGCCCACAGCACAATGGCCAGCGCACTAGTTAAGGGCATGTCGGGGGCTAGCACCCGCGGGAAGACCCGACCCGAATTTCTGGGCCATTTCTACCATCACTCTGCTGTTAAGGAGGATCGCCCCAGATTGGGCTTTCAAATCGCGGTGGTGTACACTGAGATCCTGCTGTCTTAATACACAAATATCAATCGCCCAGGAATTCGGGTCGGGGGCTTCCCACAGGTGTAAGCCCCCGACCTGCACTTAAGTTGCGCGCCAGCTGTTGCGCTGTGGGCCCCCGTGAAATTCCGATCTGGGGCCTGGTCCAGCTGCCGACACACAATCTTGCATATCCCAGGGGCGCAGTTAGTTCAATGCGTCCCCTGGGATCCCGTGTGCCATGGAGAGCCAATTGGAGCAGAGAATGCTCCATTCACAAATTTGACAAGAAGAGCTGTCAAAACTTATAAATACTATGGCCCCAAAAGATCACTAAATTTTGAAATTAAAATTAAAAAAAAAAAATCACATTTTTTAAATAAACTGTAAATTACATGAAATAACTATTTTAAACAATAATTTAAACTTTTGAAAAAAAAATATTTTCTAACGGGGCTAAAAATAAACTTACCTAGCTTTAAAGTATTTAAAAATAATAAACCTGTGGAAAAAATGTTTTAATTTTAATTAATTGACCACTTACCTTGTAAAAACAGGTCTTACACCTGCTTTTTAAATGTGTAAATTCTGCAGACTTACACTCCCGAGAAAATCTGCAAGAACAACGAAGTTCGATGCACACGCGCAGCCTCTTCCACGCACGTGTTCGAACACTGAACCCCTTCTTTCAGGGTAACGGAAGTGCCTGTTTCCTGCGCATGCGCAGTAATGCAGGAAACCGGCACTTCCATTGGGCCTACGGGTGAGTACTCCCGTGGAGACCCGAATTTCAGGGCCAATGTCTTTCCACCATCACTCTACTGTTATGGAGTATCGCCCTAGATTGGGAACCCAAATCCCAGAGATTTAACCTGAGATCCTGCTGTCTTAATACACAAATAACAATGTCGTTCCTCCATCACTCTACTGTTATGGAGGATCGCCCTGGATTGGGAACCAAATGCCAGAGATTTAAACTGAGATCCTGCTGAATTAATACACAAATAACAATGTAGCCACACCATCACTCTATTGTTATGGAGGATCGCCCTGGATTTGCACTCAATTCCCGGAGATGTGCACTGAGATCCTGCTGAATTAATACAAAAGTAACATTCTACTTCCACCATCACTCTATTAATATGGAGGATCGCCCTAGACTGTGAACCCGAATCCCAGAGATTTAAACTGAGATCCTGCTGTCTTAATACTAAAATAACTATGTATTTCCACCATCACTCTGCTGTTATGGAGGATCGCCCTAGTTTGGAAACCCAAATCGCAGAGATTTAAACTGATATCTTGTTGACTTAATACACAAAAGCAATATATTTCCATTAACTCATTGTTCTTGCTGCTGATTTCTGACCAAAGGCCTCGGGCTGTCGGCTTCCGGCTAAGCATAGAATCATAGAAATTTACAGCACAGAAGGAGGCCATTCGACCCATAGAGCTAAACCAGCCTAATCCCACTTTCCAGCTCTTGGTCCGTAGCCCTGCAGGTGACGGCTCTTCAAGTGCATATCCAAATAACTTTTTAAATGTAATGAGGGTTTCTGTTTTTAATAAAGCTGCCTCTACCACCCTTTCAAACAGTGAGTTCCAGACCCCTACCACCCTCTGGGTGAAAAGAATTCTCCTCAACTCCCCTCTAAACCTTCCGCCAATTACTTTAAATCTATGCCCCTTGGTTATTTACCTCTCTGCTAAGGGAAGCAGGTCCTTCCTATCCACTCTATCTAGGCCCCTCATAATTGTATACACCTTAATTAGGTCTCCCCTCAGCCTCCTCTGTTCCAAAGAAAACAACCCCAGCCTAACCAATCGTTCCTCACAGCTAAAATTCCCCAGCCCAGGCAACATCCTTGTAAATTTCCTTTGCACCCTCTTTAGGGCAATCACATCCTTCCTGTAATGTGCTGACCAGAACTGCACGCAATATTCTAGCTGCAGTTCAAGCATAATCTCCCTGCTCTTATAATCTATGCTAATAAAGGCAAGTATACTGTATGCATTCTTAACCACCTTATCTACCTGTCCTGCTACGTTCAGGGATCTCTGGCCATGCACTCCAAGGTCCCTCTGATCGTCTGCATTTCTCAGTGTCCTACCATGTATAGCGTATTCCCTTACCTTGTTAGCCCTCTCCAATTGCATTAACTCACACTTTTCCAGATTGAATTGCATTTGCTACTGTTCTGCCCACCTGACCAGTCCATTGATATCTGCTTGCAGACTGCCGCCTTCTTCGACATTATCACCCACAATGGCCAATTTTTGTATCATCGGCAAACTAAATAATTATACTTCATTACCAGTCCCTGCTTTCCAATAAGATGAAAGCAGTGGTTCTGACCTGAAAATGTTGAACTTGATGTTGAATCCAGCAGATTGAAAAGAGATGTCTTTGTTGATGCTTTTTATTAGATAAATTACCAGAAAATCAGGAGAACTGCCCCTCTATTTCTCAAATAGTGCCATAGGATCTTTTACATCCACCTGAGAGAGGAGATGGGGTCTTGATTTAAGTTTCTTCTGGAAGACTACACCTCTGACAGTGCAGCACATCCTCAGTACTGCACTGGAGTGTCCGCCTCAATCATGTGCGCAAATCTCTAGAGTGGGAATTCAACCCGCAACCTTCCGACTTAGAAGTGCCACTGAGGCAAGGCTGAAACTGAATGAACTTTCATTGTCTCCTTTACACTGTATTACCGAGTTGTCTCGGTCTCTTCCGAAAAAGTTACAGCGGACGAGCGGGAGAACCTCCGAGAAAATTCACTTCAGTTGTTCTTAACTCTTTTGAAAAATTACCCATGACTTTTAGCAAAAAAGATAAGAATATGTAATTTTGCATTTAGTGTAGAGTCATGGGCGCTGCCCAGCACACGTCACCATCCCACTCCTCACAAGGTGAGCAATTGCACAGGCCTAGAACTGCGTCACCTGGAGACGCTTGAGATTGCCTTTCTCGATCAGGTGTCACCTGATTTCAGCGAAAACACTCAGACCGGCCGACAACATTATTGTCAAATGATCTGGAGCTGTGACAAGGGAGGGCCGCTGGACTGGTGGGATTGAAAGAGCGTGGTAGATGGAGATCATGGTTGCGTGATGTTTGGTGTTTTCAGGGGAGGATGGGGAGAGCAGGTTTGAAGGAGTCAGGTTGCAGCCTGTGGAAAGAGAATCATTGTCAATATCAACCAGCACCGGGAAAAGGGAGCGGAACTGAGCGGTCGGGAATTCAATGCACTGGAATCTATGGAGCAGAACGTGGATCTGATGGAGGAAATGAATGGGGAGGAGGCATGAGAGAGATATGCGAGAAACTGTGAAAAGACTGGGTCGGTGTGTACAGTTGGTAAGAGTGGGAGGAATAGACGGCAGATAGGTAGCTGGAGGACGAAGGAAGGGTAGAAAGCAAGGAAGCAAACATGCTCCCGATCTTGAAGATAACGAAATCCATAAGGTGATTGAGACATCTCGGGATGTAGTTGGTGAATTGAAAGAAGGCCGCCGACCATAGATCCAATATGAACACATTTTCAATGAGCCAATCCGTTTGACCATCCCGCACCTGTACTGTGTGAATGCGGGTTTTTTCTCCCCTTGTCTCCTGCTGGCGATGCCTCATGCTCGGTCCGGTTCTGTGATCACCGGAGGAATTTCCGCCCCTACCACCACCCGTACCTCACCAACATCGCTATTCTTCATGTATGGTGCTGGTCAGTGAGGCCTAGAAATTCGTCTCGAGGTGTGGCGGATACGCACGGTATCGAACCGGCCGCCTGTTATACGCTGTGCCTGAAATTCAGAGTGGAGAGACTATTCCACCAGTAGAGCGGGGAGTCACAGCTGAGGGTTATCCTGCTCCCATCCGATGCTCACATATGGAACGTTCCACCAGGCGGGTCGCTGGAGAAAGATTGGCAACATTAATTTTCAAGATGTTTCCTGCTAAATTACCAGGGCGATTCTGGCTATTTCTAACGCCCACTCTGTCTGCTCAACTGATATCCCTTAACTGAACATTTTCTAGTTATAGGGACCTTATTTTTGATTTACTCCTCTAATAAATAAGTTTCTTAAACATTGAACATTATGTGTATTATGTTCATTAAGCATACAGTGCATGCAATAATGTTTAAAGATGCACTTTAAAGACAGGACTTACAACCACATCTGATAATTGTTGCTTGTGAAGTCGAACCTGTTGCCGATGTGAGCTCAGTATCTTAGGTCATTGCGAATTCAAATCCTCATTACAAACAGCAAAGGATTGTGAGTCCAGCAACAATAACTTCCATGTGATCCTGGCCCAAGTGGTTTTATGAACATAAGAAATAAGAGCAGGAGTAGGCCATATGGCCCCTCGAGCCTGCTCTGCCATTCAATAAGATCATCGCTGTTCATCGACCTCAACTCCACTTTCCCGCCTGATCTCCAGATCCCTTGATTCCCCTTGTACGAAAAGCTGATATTTAAAGATATTTAGTAGATGAGAATCATATATGTACAACTTTAAATGTAGCCATTGACCAAATAATATTACCCATAATTACTCCTGGGTAACTAGAAAGCTAAGACTTGTTCATAATGTAGCTGCAGACAGTTCAAAAGCAGTTTTGACTAAGTTTTGATAACAAACAGCCACAGACTGCAAGTGAAGGTCAAATCATTAAATTGCTAAGAAAAACATATTATAATGCTGTTAGTACTTAGAATTCTCTTAACAAAACTAATTGCAACAATAATTAGAAAAAATAATTAGTATAAGGAGATAAAATGAGAGAGATCATGGAAGTTAAGGTATTTATCTGGTAGATTAAAGTGAGATAGTTTGGATACGTCAAGACTAGTGAAACAGCGCTGAAATGAGCTGGGACCCTGGTGTAGAGAAAGGCCTTGTACTGCTTGAGGCATGAAATGAAAGGGATATGGTAAATTCCACTGGGGTGAAAAGCTATTAACAAAATAACACGACAGCAGAACAGGGTTAATTGAAATGTACTGGAAAAGGAATGGCCATGTTACTAGCATTAACCTGAGTGACAATGGTATTTTGACCATTAGAACCAAAGGTGATTTTGTTAAAGACCATATATAGACACTGGCCATCCAAACTGTTGATAAGGAATGGGTTAAAACCTCGATATTCAAAGAACAGTTTCACACAGAGTTTTGCTGCGAAGATAGAGAGCAGACCTGCGACGATGTTGCCTGTGTCTGAAGGGCTCCAGAAACTAAGAGCTGCGAGCGATTCATTACTATCGCCTAATGTTAATTATTGATTATGCTGTAAGTTTAATAAATCTGATTTATTGCTCAAACATTCTGGCTGCTGCCTATTTGTGCCTTGTCCAAGAACTCGGAGTGGTCAAACTGATTGACTCAAAAAGTCGAACATATCCTTCCTGAGGCGCGTTACTCGGAGCTGATCAGGCTCAGGTGCACAATGGTCAACTCCTGCTGCTATGTTCTTATGTTCATATGCTTGTAATCCAGTGTTGTAGCTTCAGCAGTTTGGCATCTCATTGTCAGGTACGCAAGGTGATGCTTTTCGACATGCTTTTCTACACTCTTCATTGAACCAGGATTGATGACCAGACTTGATGGTGATAAATCGTCAGGCATATGCCACGCCATGAGGTTACAGATTGTAGTGGAATTAGTAACAATACTGTGGAGGAGGAATTCCTAGAGTGTATACGGGATGGTTTCCTGGACCAATATGTCGACGAACCAACTAGAGATCAGGCCATCTTAGACTGGGTATTATGTAACAAGAAAGGATTAATTAGCAATCTTGTTGTGCAAAGCCCCTTGGGGAGGAGAAATCATAATATTATAAAATTCTTCATTAAAATGGAGAGTGATGTAGTTGACTCAGAGACTAGGGTCCTGAATTTAAATCAAGGAAACTACGATGAAATGAGGCATGAGTTGGCTAGGATGGATTGCGGAACGTTACTTAAAGGGTTGATGGTGGATAGGTAATGGCAAACATTTAAAGGTCGCATGGATGAACTACAGAATTTGTTCATCCCTGTTTGGCATAAAAATAAAATAAAAAGTTGACTCAACCGTGGCTAACAAGGGAAATTAGGGATAGCATAATATCCAAGGACAGGACATATAATGTGGCCAGAAAAAGCAGAAATCTTGAAGATTGGGAGCAGTTTAGTATTCGGCAAATGAGGACAAAGGGATTAATGAAGAGGGGGAAAAAGATTATAAAAGTAAGCTTTCAGGGAACATAAAAACTGACTGGTAAAAGCTTCTATAGATATGTGAAGAGAAAAAGATTGGTGAAGTCAAACGTAGGCCCCTTGCAGTCAGAATCAGGGGAATTTATAATGGGCAAAAAAGAAATGGCAGACCAATTAAATACATACTTTGCATCTGTCTTCACCTAGGAAGACACAAATAACCTCCCAGAGATGTTGGGGAACATAGGGTCCAATGAGAGGGAAACATAGAATCATAGAAGATAGGCGCAGGAGCAGGCCATTCGGCCCCTCGAGCCTGCTCCGCCATTCAATGCAATCAAGGCTGATCATCCAAATTCAGTACCCGGTCCCTGCTTTCTCCCCATTCCCCTTGATCCCTTTAGCCTTAAGAAATATATCCAACTCCTTCTTGAATATATTCAATGAACTGACCTCCACCGTCTTCTGTGGTAGAGTTCCACAGGTTCACTAGTCTCTGGGTGAAGAAATTCCTCCTCATTTCTGTCCCAAATGGCCTACCCTTTATCCTTAGACTGTGTCCACTGGTTCTGGACTCCCTGACCATTGGGAACATCCTATGGGGGAAATGCTAGAGTCCATTATAAAAGATGCAATAGCACTTGCAAAACAGTGACAGGGTCGTACAAAGTAAACGTGGATTTACAAAAGGAAAATCGTGCTTGACTAATCTACTGGAATTTTCTCAGGATGTAACTGGTAGAATAGATAAGGGAGAACCAGTGGATTTGGACTTTCAGAAGGCTTTCGATAAGCTCCCGCATAAGAGATTAGCGTGCAAAATTAAAGCGCATGGGATTGGGGTAAGGTACTGCCTTGGATAGAGAACAGGTTGGTAGACAGGACACAGAGAGTTGGAATAAATGGGTCTTTTTCCAAGTGGCAGGCAGTGGCTAGTGGTGTACCACAGGGATCGATGCTTGGACCCCAGCTATTCACAATATATATAAATGAACTAAACGAGGGAACTATATGTAATATCTCCAGGTTTGCAGACAACACAAAGCTGGTTGGGCGTGTGTGCTGTGAGGAGGATGCAGAGGAACTCCTGTATGATTTGGACTGTTTGGGTGATCGGGCAGATGCATGGCAAATGCAGTATAATATGGATAAATCCGTGGTTATCCACTTCGGTGGCAAAAACAGGAAGACAGATTATTATCTGAACGGCAATAGATTGAGAAAAGGGGAAGTGCAATGAGACCTGGGTGTCTTTGTGCACCAGTCGCTGAAGGTAAGCATGCAGGTGCAGCAGGTGGTTAAGAAGGCACATGATATGTTGGCCTTCATAGCGAGGATTCGATTACAGGAGCAAGTATGTCTTGCTGCAGTTGTACAGGGCCTTGGTGAGACCACACCTTGAGTATTGTGTGCAGTTTTGGTCAACTTATCTGAGGAAGGATGCTCTTGCTATGGAGAGAGTGCAGCAAAGATTCATCAGACTGATACCTGGGATGGCAGGAATGATGTATGAGTAAAGTTCTAACAGGTCTAGATGGACAAGATGGAGGAAGGATGTTCCCGATGGTGGGGGAGTCCAGAACCAGGGGTCACAGTCTAAGGATAAGGGGTAAACCATTTAGGACTGAGATGAGGAGGAATTTCTTCACCCAGGGAGTGGTGAACCTGTGGAATTCTCTACCACAGAAGGCAGTTGAGGTCAATTCATTAAATATATTCAAGAAGGAGTTAGATATATTTCTTAAAGCTAAAGGGATCGAGGGATATGCGTAGAAAGCAGGGACAGGGTGCTGAATTTGGATGATCAGCCATGATCTCATTAAATGGCAGAACAGGCTCGAGGGGCCGAATGGCATACTCCTGCTCCTATCTTCTATGTTTCTCTAAAATTCTGCTGCTGGTGATGGACCAGAGCCCCTCATGGATTCTCAGTTTTGAGCTTGTTGATCTTTGCTTAATCTATCGCGCTTAGTGCGGTCGAAGTGTCACACAGAACAGTGGAGTCACACAGTCATAGAGTTATACAGCACAGAAAGAGGCCCTTCGGCCCATCGCGTCCACTCCGGCCATCAAGCCCTGTCTAATCTAATCCCATTTTCCAGCATTTGGTCCATAGCCTTGTATGCTATGGCATTTCAAGTGCTCATCCAAATGCTTCTTGAATGTTGTGAGGGTTCCTGCCTCTACCACCCTTTCAGGCAGTGAGTTCCAGATTCCAACCACCCTCTGGGTGAAAAAGTTTTTCCTCAAATCCCCTCTAAACCTCCTGCCCCTTACCTTGAATCTATGCCCCCTTGTTATTGACCCCTCTACTAAGGGAAAAGTTCCTTACTATCTACCCTATCCATGCCCCATATAATTTTGTACACCTCAATCAGGTCCCCCCTCAGCCTTCTCTGCTCCAAGGAAAACGACCCCAGCCTGTCCAGTCTTTCTTCATAGCTGAAGCGCTCTAGCCCAGGTAACATCCTGGTAAATCTCCTCTGCACCCTCTCCAAAGCAATCACATCCTTCCTATAGTGTGGCGACCAGAACTGCACACAGTACTCCAGCTGTGGCCTTACCAGCGTTTTGTACAGCTCCATCATAACCTCCCTGCTCTTATATTCTATGCCTCGGCTAATGAAGGCAAGTAACCCATATGCCTTTTTAACCACCTTATCCACTTGTTCTGCTGCCTTCAGGTATCTAAGTACATGCATACGAAGGTCCCTCTGATCCTCTGTCTTTCCTAGGGTCTTACCATTCATTGTGTATTCCCTTGCCTTGTTTGTCCATCCAAAATGCATCACCTCACACTTTTCAGGGTTAAGTTCCATTTGCCACTGTTCCGCCCATCTGACCAACCCATCTATATCGTCCTGTAGCCTAAGGCTTCCCTTCTCGCTATTTACCACCCCACCAATTTCCGTGTCATCTGCGAACTTATTGATCATACCTTTTACATTCACATCCAAATCATTAATGTAGACCACAAACTGCAAGGGACCCAGCACCGATCCCTGCGGTACCCCACTGGACACAGGCTTCCAGTCACAGAAACAACCTTCGACCATCACCCTCTGCCTTCTGCCACTAAGCCAGTTTTGGATCCAATGTGCCAAGGCACCCTGGATCCCATGGGCTCTTACCTTCCTGACCAGTCTCCTATGCGGGACTTTATCAAAAGCCTTACTGAAATCCATGTAAACCATATCCACTGCTCTACCCTCATCCACACACCTAGTCACCCACTCGACAAATTCAATCAAATTGGTCAGACATGATCTTCCCTTGACAAAGCCATGCTGGCTATCCCTAATTAATCCTTGCCTCTCCAAGTGGAGACTAATTCTGGGCCTCAGAATTTTTGCCAATAATTTCCCTACCACTGATGTTAGGCTCACTGGCCTGTAATTCCCTGGATTATCCCTAATACCCTTCTTGAATAATGGTACTACGTTAGCTGTTCTCCAGTCCTCTGGCACATCCCCTGTGGCCAGAGAGATTCTCAAAATTTGTGTCAGAGCCCCTGCAATCTCCTCCTTTGCCACACATAGTAGCCTGGGATACATCTCGTCCGGGCCTGGGGATTTATCCACTTTTTAGCCCGCTAAAACCGCTAGTACCTCCTCCCTCTCGATGCTAATATGTTCAAGTATATCACCGTCCCCCTGCCCGATTTCTATGTCTACGTCTTTCTCCATAGTGAACACAATGCAAAAAATTATTTAAAACCCCGCCTACATCATCTGGCTCTACACACAGATTGCCACTTTGTTCCCTAATGGGCCCTACTCTTTCCCTAGTTATCCTCTTGCTCTTAATGTACTTATAAAACACCTTAGGATTTTCCTTTATTTTGCTTGCCAGTGTTATTTCATGGCCCCTCCTCGCTCTCCTAATTTCTTTTTTAAGTATCCCCCTGCACTTTTTATACTCCTCTAGGGCTTCCTCTGTCTTTAGTTCTTTGTATCTGCCAAAAGCCCCCCTTTTTTTTCCTAATCCATTCTTGTATATCCCTTGACATCCAAGGTTCCCTGGCCTTGTTGGTCCCACCCTTGACCTTTACGGGAACATGTTGAAATTGTACTCTCAAAATTTCTTTTCTGAAAGACTCCCATTGCTCCGATGTGGATTTTCCTTCAAGTAGCTGATCCCAGTCCACATTGGCCAGATCATGCCTTATCATATTAAAATCGGCCTTCCCCCAATTTAGAACCTTTATTTCCGGTCCATCCTTGTCCTTTTCCATGACTACCTTAAATCTCACCGAATTATGGTCACTGTCACCAAAGTATTCACCTACTAACACTTCTACCACTTGCCCGGCCACATTCCCTAGAATTAGGTCCAGTACCACCTCCTCTCTTGTAGGACTTTCTACATGCTGGCTCAAAAAGCTCTCCTGGATGCACTTTAAGAATTCTGCACCCTCTAAGCCTTTCACACTCTGGCTTCATTAGAGGAACCTCTTAATATATCATCCCTCCTCACAGCAGTAATTGACTCCTTAATTAATATTGCGACACCCCCTCCTCTTTTACACCCCCCTCTGTCTCGCCTGAAGATTCTATACCCCGGAATATTGAGCTGCCAGTCTTGCCCCTCCCTCAACCATGTCTCCGTGATAGCAACAATCTCATACTCCCATGTGTTCATCAACAACTTCAGTTCATCCACCTTATTCGTAAGACTCCTTGCATTAAAATAAATGCCATTCAGCCTTGCCCTACTCCCTTGTGCCGTTACATATTTGCTCTGCCTTCCAGTGACTTGTTTTATCCTCTATATTTGGCTGTACATCACCCCCTATTATAGCTCCACTCTGTATCCCATCCCCCTGCCAAGTTAGTTTAAAACCCTCCAAACAGTGCTAGCAAACCTCCCCGCCAGGATATTTGTCCCGTTCTGGTTCAGGTGCAACCCGTCCGACTTGTACAAGTCCCACCTTCCCCAGAAGCAGGCCCAGTGAGCCAGGAAACTAAAGCCCTCCCTCCTGCACCAACGCGTTAGCCACGCATTCATCTGCTCTATCCTCCTATTCCTATACTCACTGGCGCGTGGCACCGGGAGTAATCCAGATATTACAAACTTTGAGGTCCTGCTCTTTAAACTGCTGCCTAGCTCCCTAAATTATTGCTGCAGGACCTCATCCCTCTTCCTACCCATGTCATTGGTCCCAATGTGAACCACGACCTCTGACTGTTCACACTCCCGCTTCAGAATGCCCTGCAGCCGTTCAGTGACATCCTTGACAGTGGCACCAGGGAGACAACAAACCATCCTGGAGTCACATCTACGGCCACAGAAACGCCTATCTGTTCCCCTTATGATAGAATCCCCTACCACTATTGCTCTCCCACTCTTTTTCCTCAGTGTGATGACGGGATTTGGTCTCCACAAGGAATATGCGGTGTTCACTTCTAGCAATGCTGCCATGGATAGATGTAAACGTGACAGGTAGATTGGGGACGACGAGGTTAAGTATGTTTTTCCCTTGTGTTGGTTCTCTCACCACCGGGTGCAAGCCCCGTCTGATAGTTATGTCCTTCAGTACTCGGCCAGCTTGTTCAGGGGTGGTTCTAACGAGCCACACTTGTAGATGGACATTGGAATCCCCCACCTATTTTATATTCTGTGCCTTTGCTATCCTCAGTGCTTCTTCCAGTGGTGTTCAACATGGAGCAGTATTGATTCATCAGCTGAGAGTGGGCAGTAGGTGGTAATCAGCAGGAGGTTTCCTGGATCATATTTGAGCTGAAACCATGAGCTTCCATGGGGTAGAACGTCAAGGTGAGGACTCTCAGGGCCACACCCCCTTACTGTATACCACTGTACCTCCATCTCTGGTGGGTCTGTCCTACTCGTAGGACAGGACATACCCAAGGATGGTGATGGAGGAATTTGGGACCTTAGCTGATGGGTATGATTTTGGGAATATGACTATCAAGCTGTTGATGACCTAGTCTATGAGGCAGTTCCCTGAACTTTTGTCACCTGTCCCCAGATGTTAGTGAGGAGGAATTTGCATGGTGGGCCGGGCTGGGTGTGCCTTTGTTGTATCCGAATTCTATGCCTAGATAACAGCCCAAAGGTCCACCCAGTGTTATTCTTTTGTTCCTTTCTAGCTGTTTGATTCAACTGCCTGGGTTGCTCGACCCCTTGAGCGGACAGTTATGAGTCAACCACATTGCTGTGGGATTGGAGTCACATTTAAGCCAGACCAGGTAAGAACAATAGGTTTCCTTTCCTAAAGGACATAGCGCATCCCTTTAACACCATGTAACCTCCATTTTATCTATTCTATCGCATTAAAAATAAAGGTAAACTTGACACATTACTTGTTTATTCAGTGATTGTAAGTAACATTAAGCTGAAGTACCTAATGTAAATAGTAATGCCACCTAACTTGTTTGTTCAATGACTGTAACTAACATTAATGTTGATGTTGTAGGAACGGAAGTTCCTATCCGAATAATGAAGTTCGACACAGTGAAACAAAATAACCAAGTTTAATAAACGAACAACTTAACTGGTAAAACTACAGGAGCAGATGTAAACAGGTCTGTACAGCCTCACAGCCTCTCTAAGACTGCTACTAAATACTGGAAGCTGACGTCAGACGTCATCACGCTATCCGCGCCAACTGGGTGTCACGTGATCGACGCCATGACGTCATCACGCGAACATGCAAGAAACTACCTACAGTTTAAAGGTGCAGTCCACATTTGCACTACATGGTAGTTAAAGGAATCATTACTGATTGCCCAGTGTCTCTTGGCGGCTCCGCCACAATGTTATCTAATTGTGTCTCAGGGGTTTGACAACAGGTATAATGAAGGATCCTTTGAATGTCGAACAGAGCGTGTGTGGAATCCAGAACAGACGTCGCTGATTCTCACAGAAAATGCACTCCCCACCCAGAGGCCTACTGTATGCCTTTTACTACACTGCCCTTGCAGCTATCGCTGTTCCAGGTAAAGTGTTGCAGTAAGTTATTCATTATCTAATTAAATGTTAGCCTTTATCTCAAGGGGGCTGGAATACTAAAGCTCTGCTTAGACCACATCTGAAGAACTGCGGTCAGTTCTGGGCACCGCACCTCAGGAAGGATTTATTGGCCTTGGAGGGGGTGCAGCCCAGATTCACCAGAATGATACTGGGCTGAGAGGGTTAACTTATGAGAACAGGTTGCATAAACGTGGTTTGTATTCCGGTGTATAAAAATGTATTGGGTGTTTAAGACGATAAAATGGTTTGTTAGGGTAGAAACAGATAATTTTTCCCTCTGGTGCAGACGTCCAGCAGAAGGGGGTATAATCTTAAAATTAAAGCAAGGCCGTTCAGGGTTGATGTCAGGAAGCACTTCACACAAAGAGTCGTGGAAATCTGGAACTGGCACTCCCAAAAACCTTTTCAGGCTAGGTCAATTGAAAATGTCAAAACTCAGATTGATAGATTTTAGTTAGGGACAGAATTTTAAGGTTATCACTGTTCCAATGAAGCTTAACTTAAGCTCGAGGAACAGAATCACAGAATCACAGAAACCCCACAGTGCAGATAGAGGCCATTTCGGCCCATCGAGCCTGCACCGACACATATCCCACCCTATCCCCATAACCCCACGTATTTAATCCCCCGAACACTAAGGGTCAATTTATCATAGCCAATCATCCTAACCCGCACATCTTTGGACTGTGGGAGGAACCGGAGCACCCGGAGGAAACCCACGCAAACACGGGGAGAATGTGCAAACTCCACACAGACAGTCACCCGAGGCTGGATTCGAACCTGGGTCCCTGGCGTTGTGAGGCAACAGTGCTAACCACTATGCCACAGAACAGCAGCTCATCTTTCGATTCGGCACTTTACAGCCTTCCAGGCTCAGCACTGAGTTCAGTAATTTCAGATCATAACCTTTGGCCCAATTTATCGGACAGCAGGTGCTGATTCTGGCACACCCCTTAACTCCTCCTCTAGACCCATCTTTTGTTCCTTTATTTGTTCCATTGCCAACGTCTTTTGCATTGCACAATAATCCCTTTTGTCATGAGATCTCACCAGCCTTCCACCCTATCATTGACCTTCCCTTTTGTTCTTCCCTCCTATCCCCACTTTCCCTGCCTCGGTACTTGCTTAAAACCTGTCACATCTGTAACATTTTCCAGTTCTGATGAAAGGTCATCGACCTAAAATTTGAACTCTATTTCTCTCTCGGCAGATGCTGCCTGACCGGCTGACTATTTCCAGCATTTTATGTTTCATTTCAGATTTCCAGCATCTGCAGTATTTTGCTTTGGTGAGGTTATTAAGGGATTTGGTGCCAAGGCGGTAAATGGAGTTAAGTTACACAACAGCCGTGATCTCATTGGATGGTGGAACAGGCTGACAGGGCTGACTGGCCTCCTCCTGTAGCTATGTTCCTCATCTGTTCATCGGCTGTGAAACAAGCAGTGAACGCCAACAGGTGTAACAATCTGTAGAATGCAGAAATCCCGCACATCTGTTCTAAGACAAACCCACCAATGAACTGAAGAGCCCCTGGATAATGTGAGTGGAAGATGGGGATGGTGAACGTGGTCCTCTGACCGTCTCAGAATTGAACACACGATGAAAACACAAAGGGATATCAATTAATAGACATGGCTGCAGTTCTTACAGGGAATTTCTTTTTTTTTCCATTCATTAACATTTTTAATAACGGATTTAATAATGAATTCAATGAGTTACTTGGATTCCAGAATGATGTCGCTCCTGGCTGAATGTCTCAAAAGTTTTAGTCACTAAATTACAACTGCTGATCTAATGCAATAAATAATGAAATTGTGATTTGGTTTTAAGGAGTGAACTGACTGAAGGTAAGTTGTAGATCTGCGTGTCAATGATAATTCAGAACAATGAAGTAAGTGACAGGATTCATTAATAATCCAATCCCCAGGAACATGCATCCTGGGCTCCTGCTCCCATCCGTTCGGTTTCTCTCTCCCTGCTCTCCCCATCCGTTCGATGTATCTTTCACTGCGCTCCCCATCTGTTAGATTTATCACTCCTTGCTCTCCCTATCCATTCGGTTTATCTCTCCCTGCTCTCTCCATCCATTCGATTTCTCTCTCCCTGCTCTCCCCATCCGTCCGGTTTATCACTCCCTGCTCTCCCCATCCGTTCGATTTATCACTCCCTGCTCTCCCTATCCGTTCAGTTTCTCTCTCCCTGCTCCCTATCCGATGGGTTTATCATTCCATGCTCTTCCTATCCATTTGGTTTATCTCTCCCTGCTCTCCCCATCCGTTCGGTTTATCTCTCCCTGCTCTCCCCATCCATTCGGTTTCTCTCTCCCTGCTCTCCCCATCCATTCGGTTTATCTCTCCCTGCTCTCCCCATCCGCTCGGTTTATCTCTCCCTGCTCTCCCCATCCGCTCGGTTTATCTCTCCCTGCTCTCCCCATCCATTCGGTTTATCTCTCCCTGCTCTCCCCATCCGCTCGGTTTATCTCTCATTGCTCCCGTCCATTCAGTTGATGTCACTTCTCTCCCAAACCAGCTGCTCCGAGTTCCTCTGCTGCAAACTCCACGCCCTCCGAATGCTCTTTCTAACTCTTTCCTCCAACCCAGTGCGCATGCTCAAACCTTAGGTCTGGCCCTTGGATTCCTCTGTTAGATTGGAAACCCATTCCTGTCCACCAGATACCCGGCTCACTTTTACTTCTTCGTCCATTTGGAAATCCGGATGTAATCCGAACGTTTCCCTGCCCCAGTTTCACTATCGTTCCATTTGCCACCTCCCACTAACCCTGGATGTTCTTTGATGCGCCCTTCCATTGAAATCGTGTATTTATTTCCAGGTGATTGTTCATAGTTCAGTTAGTACAACTCTGGCCTCTCAGTCCGAGAGTTATCAGTTTAACGTCCCACTCCAGGCCCTCAGCCTATAGTTCAGGTTGAAAGTAGGGAGTATTGAGGGAGCGCTGCATTGCGGGACCAATGGTTCTCCCGTGAGACATTAAACCAATATCCCAGTCAGATGGTTGGGATGTAAGTTCCGATTGTATTGGAATATTGAAGAAGGACCGGCAGATCTCCTGCTGATCTGGACAATAGTATTTTTCAAACAATGCCCTAATTCCCAGACTAACAGGTCATCGTCTTCCCGTTATTTATGGGGGCTGGCTCATACAGACTGGCTTTGTGAATATGAAGCGGCTCAAATATATTGAGACCTCTCAATGGGTCACATTAATACAAAGCTCTACAATCACTGTTTCATTGGTGCAATATTCATTTCAAATTTGTTTTGATATTTTTTCTATTTGTTACTATGCTTGTGTGGTTTTCAATTCATTATCTTAAATCTATCTGTATTACTTTATCGTTCATTTTATTTATCATTACACAATCGAACCATTTAACTTATTTGAATTACCATTTATTTTAATGGCTTTTGTTTCCCTATCAGATAAAATATTCTTCTTCATTGACTGGAGGTCTCTAGTCTGTCTCAGCGCCAATTTGGATATCTATATCAGTTCCAATCGCTATAATAATCAAAGCTGGGACATAGGATACTAGGAGCAGGAGGTAGCCATGAAACCCCTCGAGCCTGTTCCGCAATTCAGTGAGATCATGTCTGATCTGTAGACACTTTATAGAGTTTCGGTCAATATATTACTTCTACTGAAGTCTATTATGTAACTTTTCGTCTCCCTCTGTCTCTCTTTACAGTTAATTTAGTGGCGATTGTGATCCTGTCCCGAGGAAGGTGCGGTCTCTCCAGATGTATCACTCGGTACCTGGTGTCCATGGCAGTGACGGATCTCTTGGTCATTATCACCGCAGTGATATTAAACCGGATTCCTAGCATTTATTTTCCAGGTAGCTTCCTGTCCATTACGCCCATATGTAGTCTCAGCATTACGTTAATTTATGCAGCCAGAGACAGTTCTGTCTGGTTAACGGTCGCTTTCACCTTCGATCGATTTGTGGCCATTTGTTGCCAGAAGCTGAAAACAAAATATTGCACTGAGGAAACCGCAGCTGTTGTTATCGGAACGGTTTGTGCACTGGCATGTTCTAAAAGCATTCCCTGGTATTTTATGCACGAGCCCATCTACATAATTAACAATGTCCCGTGGTATTGCAGGCAGAAGGATATCCGTTATACATCAATTGCATGGACAGCATTTGACTGGTCTGATCGTCATTTAACCCCTTGTCTCCCATTCCTCCTGATCTTCCTGCTTAATGCTCTGACCATCAGATACATTCTCACGGCCAGTAGAGCCCGCAGGAGACTCCGGGCCCACAGCAATGGAGAGAATCAGAGTGACCCAGAGATGGAGAGCCGGAGAAAGTCTATCGTCTTACTCTTCACCATCTCGGGCACTTTCATCCTGTTGTGGATGACGTATGTTGTAGATTTCTTTTATCAGCGTTTTACAATTGATTATAAAGTCAAAGGCTTCAGTGACCCTAAGTTTATTCTACAAGAAAGTGGAAATATGCTTCAGCTGTTGAGTTCTTGCACCAACACCTTTATTTATGCAGTGACTCAGAGTAAATTCAGATTGGAGTTAAAGCACGCGGTCATATATCCACTGAATGTACTCGGTGAATTAATAAAATAATGAAAGTATAAACCCCAGGATTAAATCTGCCTTTTGAGAATTGTCCATGGACTGCTTTAGAGTTTGTGAAACAATGCTATTGATATAAGTTGAATTCAATAAATCTGTTCATTTGTGTGTTGGCACCTGATCAAATAGACATGAAATCTGCTGGATTGCTGTATTGTGAAACAGTAACGGGAACCTCCCACCCCTACCTTGTCTGGCCTACATGTTCTCCAGTCCCACACTAAACAAACGACTCTTCGTACCGGCATGACAAATTATTCACACTAATTATTCATGATAATTTTTCACAATTTATGTTCATGATTTAGACTTTGGAATCAAAAACACAATTTCTAAATTTGCAGGTGACACCACATTGGTGGGATATTCAATACTGAGGAGGACTGCAACATATTACAGGAATACATTAACAAACTTGAAGAATGGGCATGTAGTTGGCAAATGCATTTCAAAACAGCTAAATGTGAGGTATTACATTTTGGTAGGAAGAATAGGGAGGTCCCTTATCACTTGGAGGGTGCAACTCTGGGTGGGGTAGAGGAGCAACTTGATCCCGGAGTGCAAATACATAAATCACTAAAAGTAGCAAACAAGGCCATATAAAAAAGCAAACAAATCACTAGGGTTAATTTCTAGAGGGATATAATTGCAAAGTAGTGATGTTATGCTCAACTTGTATCAAACATTGGTCAGATCACACTTGGATTTTGGTCAGTTCCGGTCGCCATATTACAAAAATGATTAGAGGCACTGGAGAGGGTGATAGAAACCTATCTATGTTTAAGAATTGATAGCTGGATTTCTAGGCACAAAGGCATCAAGGGGTATGGGGAGAGAGCGTGAATATGGTATTGTGATATAGGACCAGCCATGATCATATTGAATGGCGGAGCAGGCTCCCAGGGCAGAATGGCCTACCCTTGCAACTATTTTTCTATATTTCTAAAGTAGTGAAGTTATGCTCGGCTTGACTCGAACCTTGGTCAGATCACACTTGGATTCTGGTCAATTCTGGTCGCCATATTACAAAAATGATATAGCGGCACTGGAGAGGGTGCAAAGAAGATTTACATGGTGATAGCATAAATGCGAGTGTATACCAGGGAAGGAGGAACAGGCTGGGTCACTTTTCTCCTGAAAAAAGGCGGCTCACTGGTGACCTAGTAGAGGTCTTTAAAATGATGAAAGGTTTTGAATGAATAGGTACAGAGAAAGTTTTCCAATTTGTGAGTAAGAACACCAGCAGAGGGCATCAATATAAGAAAGTAAGCAAGAAATGAAATAGGGAATTCAGAAGAAACTTCGAACCCAGAGAGTGGTCGAATGTGGAAATCCCTACCACAGGGAGTGGTTCAAGTGAATAGTTTAGATGCATTTAAGGAGAGGCGAGATAAGCACATCAGGGAGAAGGGAATAGAGGGTTATGCTGAGAGTTAGATAAGGAAAGATGGGAGGAGGCTCGAGGGGAGCATTAATGCTGGCATGGGAAGGTTGAGTGGAAAGGCCCATTTTTTGTGCTGTATATCAGATGTAATCCAACGTAATATAGCGATTAGCAGTAATTGCTGCTTTGGCAGTGTTCCCCATATCCCAAGATCATGTATATCTAAACCTTATACCTATCAAATATTCACCATCAATAATTTAGTATAAAGATGAGACTCAAAAGCTGATAGAGGTGTAATCATGGGGAACAAAGACAACGATGAACGGGACTGGCAACCTGAACGTAATAGAGAAACAAACTATCCCAATTTACTGACAGGTGACCTTCCTGTACCAGAGACACAGACATCCCAATTAACAGGCAGGTGACATTCCTCATCCTAAAACACAACTATCCCAATTTACTGACAGGTGACCTTCCTGTACCAGACACACAGACATCTAAATTTATTGAGAGGTGAACTTCCTGTACCAGAGACAAAAACATCTCAATTTATTGATAGGTGACCTTCCCGTACCCGAGGCACAAACGATCCAATTTACTGACAGGTGATCTTCCTGTACCAGAGATTCATACATTCTAATTTACGGACAGGTGAACTTCCTGTGCCAGAGACACAAACATCCCAATTTACTGACATGTGACCTTACTCTACCAGAGTCAGGAACACCACAATTTACTGACAGGTGACCTTCCTTTACCAGTGACACAAAACACCCCAAATTACTGACAGGTGACGTTCCTGTACAAGAGACACAAACATCCCAATTTACTGACAGGTGACATTCAAGTACCAAAGGCAAAAACATCCCAAATTCCTGACAGGTGACCTCCCTGTACCAGGGAGAACAACATCCTATATACTGACAGGTCACCTTACTGTACCAGAGATATAAACATTCCAATTTACTGACAGGTCACCTTCCTGTAACAGAGTCACAAACTGCCCAATTTACTGACATGTTACCTTCATGTACCAGAGACATTAACATCCCAGTTACTGACAGGTGACCTTCGTGTACCAGAGACACAACGATCCGAATTAGTAGATAGTCCATCTTCCTATACCAGAGACACAAACATTGCAATTTACTGAAAGGTGACCTTCCTGTACCAGAGACACAAACATCCCAATTTACTGAGAGGTGACCTTCCTGTACCAAAGCGACAAACATCCCAATTTACTGAGAGGTGACATTCCTGTACCAGGGACACAAACATCCCAATTTACTGAGAGGTGACCTTCCTGTACCAGAGTTACCATCAACCCAATTTACTGACAGTTGACCTTCCTGTAACAGAGACACAAACATCCTAATTTACTGATTGGTGAACTTCCTGTACTAGACACAATAATCCCAATTTACTGACAGGTGACATTCCTGTACCAGAGACATTATCATGCCAATTTACTGAAAGGTGACCTACCTGTACCAGAGACACAAACTACCCAATTTACTGTCAAGAGATCTTCCTGTACCAGAGACAGAAACATCCCAATTTATTGACAGGTGATCCTCCTGTACCAGAGACACAATCATCCCAATTTACTGGCAGGTGTCCTTTTCTTGGAACAGCGAAACAAACATCCCAATCATTGACTGGTCACCTTCCATTACCAGTGACATAAACATCCCAATTTACTGCGAGGTGACCTTCCTGTACCACAATCATCCCAATTTACGACAGGTGATATTCCTGTAACAGAGAAACAAACATCCCAATTTTCTGACTGGTGATCTTCCTGTACCAGAGACACAAATATCCCAATTTACTGACAGGTGACCTTCCCGTACCCGAGGCACAAATGATCCAATTTACTGACAGGTGATCTTCCTGTACCAGAGATTCATACATTCTAATTTACGGACAGGTGAACTTCCTGTGCCAGAGACCCAAACATCCCAATTTACTGACAGGTGGGCTTCCTGTACCAGAGACACAAACATTCCAAGGTACTGACAGGTGACCTTGCTGTACCAGAGACACAAACATCCCAATTTACTGAGAGGTGACCTTCCTGTACCAAAGCGACAAACATCCCAATTTACTGAGAGGTGACGTTCCTGTTCCAGGGACACAAACATCCCAATTTTCTGACAGGTGACTTTCCTGTACCAGAGACATGATCATGCCAATTTACTGAAAAGGTGACCTTCCTGTACTAGAGGCACATACTACACAATTTACTGAAATGAGATCTTCCTGTACCAGAGACACAAACATTCCAATTTATTGACAGGTGATCCTCCTGTACCAGAGACACAATCATCCCAAATTACTGGCAGGTGTCCTTCTTGGAACAGCGAAACAAACATCCCAATTATTGACTGGTAACCTTCCTGTACCAGAGACATAAACATCAGTATTTACTGCGAGGTGACCTTCCTGTACCAGAGTCACAATCATTCCAATTTATGACAGGTGATATTCCTATAACAGAGAAACAAACATCCCAATTTACTGACAGGTGATCATCCTGTACCAGAATCACAAGCATCCGAATTTACTGACAGTTGACCTTCCAGTAACAGAGACACAAATATCCCAAATTATTGACAGGTGACCTTCCTGTACGAGTGACACAAATATCCCAATTTACTGAGAGGTGACCTTCCTGTAACAGAGACACAAACATCCAATTTACTGCCAGGTCACCTTCCTGTAACATGGACAAAAACATCCAATTTACTGACAGTTGACATTCCCGTACCCAAGGCACAAACGATCCAATTTTCTGACTGGTGATCTTCCTGTACCAGAGACACAAACATCCCAATTTACTGACAGGTGACCTTCCTGTACCAGACACAATAACATCCCAATTTACAGACAGTTGACCAATCTGTACCAGGGAATCAAACATCCCAATTTACTGACAGGTAACGTTCCTGTACCAGAGACACAAATATCCCAATTTTCTGACTGGTGATCTTCCTGTACCAGAGACACAAACATCCCAATTTACTGACAGGTGATCTTCCTGTACCAGAGACACAATCATCCCAATTTACTGACAGGTGGCTTACTATAGCAGAGAGACAAACATCCGAATTTACTGAGGGGTGACCTTCCTGTACCAGAATCACAAACATCCCAATTTACTGACAGGTGATCTTCCTGTTCCAGAGACACAAATATCCCAATTTACTGACATGTGACCTTAGTCTACCAGAGTCAGGAACACCTCAATTTACTGACAGGTGACCTTCCTTTACCAGTGACACAAACATCCCAAATTACTGACAGGTGACCTTCCTGTACAAGAGACACAAACATCCCAATTTACTGACAGGTGACTTCCTGCCAGAGACAAACATCCAAATTTTCTGACAGGTGACTTTCCTGTACCAGAGACATAAACATCCCAAATTTACTGACAGGTGACCTTCCAGTACCAGAGACACAAACATTCAAGGTACTGACAGGTGACCTTCCTGTAACAGAGTCACAAACTTCCTAATTTACTGACATGTTACCTTCATGTACCAGAGACATTAACATCCCAATTTACTGAAAGGTGACCTTCCTGAACCAGAGACACAAACATCACAATTTACTGACAGGCGATCCTCCTGTACCAGAGACACAAACCTCCCAATTAACTCACAGGTGACTTCCTGTACCAGGAACACAAACATCCAAATTTACTGACAGGTGGCCTTCTTGTACCAGAGACAAGAACGTCCCAATTTACGGACAGGTGACCATTCTGTACCAGAGAATCTAACACCCTAATTTACTGACAGGTGACCATCCCGTACCAGAGACACAAACATCCGAATTTACTGAGAGGTGACCATCCTGTACGAGAGAAACAATCATCCCAATTTACTGACAGGTGGCTTACTATAGCAGAGAGTCAAACATCCGAATTTACTGACAGTTGACCTTCCTGTACCAGAGGCAGAAACAACCCAAATTACTGACAGGTGACCTCCCTGTACCAGGGACAACAACATACCTATATACTGACAGGTCACCTTCCTGTACCAGAGATATAAACATCCCAATTTACTGACAGGTGACATTCCTTTACCAGAGACACAACCTTCCCAAATTACTGACAGGTGACCTTCGTGTACCAGAGACACGACGATCCGAATTAGCAGATAGTTCATCTTCCGATAGCAGAGACACAAACATCGCAATTTACTGAAAGGTGACCTTCCTGTAACAAAGACGCAAACATCCCAATTTATTGACAGGTGATCCTCCTGTTCCAGAGACACAATCATCCCAATTTACTGGCAGGTGTCCTTCTTGGAACAGCGAAACAAACATCCCAATAATTGAGTGGTCACCTTCCTGTACCAGAGACATAAACATCCCAATTTACTGCGAGGTGATCATCCTGTACCAGATTCACAAGCATCCGAATTTACTGACAGTTGACACTCCAGTAACAGACACAAAAACCCCAATTTTCTGACTGGTGATCTTCCTTTACCAGAGACATTAATATCCAATTTACTGTAAGGTGACATTCCTTCAACAGAGACACAAACAATCCAATTTACTGACAGGTGACCTTCCTGTACCAGAGACACAAGCATCCCAATTTACTGACAGGTGACCTTCCTGTACCAGAGACACAAGCATCCCAATTTACTGACAGGTGACCTTCCTATACCAGAGCTATAAATATCCCCATTTACTGACAGGTGACCATCGTGTACCAGAGACACAATGATCCCAATTTACTGATAGGTCACCTTCCTATACCAGAGGCACAAACATCGCAATTTACAGAAAGGTGACCTACCTGTACCAGGGACACAAGCATGACAATTTACTGATGGGTGAATTTCCTGTACCAGAGATACAAACACCCCAATTTACTGGCAGCTGCCCTTCTTGCAACAGAGAAACAAACATCCCAATTTACTGACTGGTCACCTTCCTGTACCAGAGATACATAAATCACAATTTGCTTACAGTTGTCCTTCCTGTACCAGAGACACACACATCCCAATTTACTGACAGGTAACCTTCCTGTACCAGAGAAGCAAACATCCCAATTTATTGACAGATGAACTTCCTTCAGCAGGGACACAAACATCCAAATTTACTGGCAGGTGCCCTTCCTGTACTAGAGACATTATCATCCCAATTTACTGTCAGGTGACCTTCCTGTACCAGAGATATTATCATCCCAATTTACTGACAGGTGACCCTCCTGTACCAGAGACACAAACATCCCTAATTTACTGACAGTTGACCTTCCTGAAACACAGACACAATCATCCCAATTTACTGTCAGATTACCTTCCTTCAGCAGAGACACAAATATCACAATTTGCTGACAGGTGACATTCCTGTACCAGAGATTTTAACATCCCAGTTTACTGAGAGTTGACCTTCCTGTACCAGAGAAACAATCATTGCAATTTACTTAGAGGTAAACTTCCTGTACCAGAGACACATACTTTCCAACTTTCTGAAGGGTGACCTCCTGTACCAGAGACACAAACATCCCAATTTACTGACAGGTGACCCTCATGTAATAGAGACACAAACATCCCAATTTACTGAGGCAATCATCCTGTACCTGAAACACAAACATCACAATTTACTTACAGTTGTCCTTCCTGTACCAGAGAAGCAAATATCCCAATTTTCTGAAGGGTGACCTTCCATTACCAGAGACACAAACATTTCAATATACTGACAGGTGAACTTCCTATACCAGAGACATATACATACCAATTTACGGACAGGTGCCCTTCCCGTACCAGAGACGAGAAACAACACAATTAACTTACTGGTGTCCTTCCTGTACCAGAGACATAAGCAGGCCAATTTCCGGACAGGTCACCCTCCTGTACCAGAGACAAAAACATCACAATTTTCTGAAGTGTGACCTTCCTGTACCAGAGACGCAAACATTTCAATATACTGACAGGTGAGCTTCCTATACCAAAGATATAAGAGCAAGGAGGTTATGATGGAGCTGTATAAAACACTGGTTAGGCCACAGCTGGAATACTGTGTGCAGTTCTGGTCGCCACACTACAGGAAAGATGTGATCGCGTTAGAGAGGGTGCAGAGGAGGTTCACCAGGATGTTACCAGGGCTGGAGCGCTTCAGCTATGAAGAGAGACTGGGCAGATTGGGTTTGTTTTCCTTGGAGCAGAGGAGGCTGAGGGGGGACATGATTGAGGTGTACAAAATTGTGAGGGGCATAGATAGGATGGATGCTGAGGAGCTTTTCCCCTTAGTAGATGGGTCAATAACTAGGGGGCATAGATTCAAGGTAAAGGGCGGGAGGTTTAGAGGGGATTTGAGAAAGAACTTTTTCACCCAGAGGGTGGTTGGAGTCTGGAACTCACTGCCTGAAAGGGTTGTGGAGGCAGAAACCCTCACAACATTTAAGAAGCATTTGGATGAGCATTTGAAATGCCATAGCATACAAGGCTACGGGCCAAATGCTGGAATATGGGATGGGATTAGATTAGACAGGGCTTGATGGCCGGCATGGACACGATGGGCCGAAGGGCCTCTATCCGTGCTGTATTACTCTATGACTCTATGACTCTATATACATAACAATTTACGATCAGGTGACCTTTCTGTACCAGAGACGAAAACAACACAATTAACTTACCGGTGTCCTTCCTGTACCAGAGAAATGAACAGCCCAATTTACGGACAGGTCACACTCCTGTACCAGAGACACAAATATCCCAATGTACAGACATGTGATCTCGCTGTACTAGAGACACTAACATCCCAATTTACTGACAGGTGACCTTCCTGTACCAGAGCTATAAACATCCCAATTTACTGACAGGTGACGTTCCTGTACCAGAGACACATACATCACAATTTACTGATAGGTGAAAATCCTGTACCAGAGACACAAACAGCCCAATGTATTGCCAGTTGACCTTCCTGTACCTGAGGCAATAACATCCCAATTTACTTACAGTTGAGCTTCCTGCACCAGAGTCATTAACATCGCAAATTACCGACAGGTGACCTTCCTATACCAGAGACACAAACATCGCAATATATTGACTGGTCACCTTCCTGTACCAGAGATGTGAACATCCCAATTTACTGACAGATGACCTACCTTCAGCAGAGACGCTTTCATCACAATTTACTGACAGGTGACCTTCCTGTACAAGAGTCACAAACATAGCTAATTATGAAAGGTGATCTTCCTGTACCAGAGACACAAACATCCCAATTTACTGACAGGTGAATTTACTGTACCAGAGTCACAACCATCCCAATTTACTGACAGGTGACCTTCCTGCACCAGCGAAAGAAACATCCCAATTTACTGGTACGTGAACCTCCTGTACCAGAGTTACAATCATCCCAATTTACTGACAGGTGACCTTCCTGCACCAGCGAAAGAAACATCCCAATTTACTGGTACGTGAACCTCCTGTACCAGAGTTACAATCATCCCAACTTACTGACAGTTGACCTTCCTGAAACAGAGCCACAATCATCCCACTTTACTGTCAGATGACCTTCCTTCAGCAGAGACACAAACATCACAACTTACTGACAGGTGAACTTCCTGTACCAGAGACACAAACATAGCAATTTACTGACAGGAGCCATTTCTTTACCAGAGACAAAGACATCCCAATTTACTGACAGGTGACCTTCCTGTACCAGAGACACAAACATCCCAATTTACTGAAAGATGATAGCAAAATACTTCAGGAACTGGAAATCCAAAATAACAGAAAATGCTGGAAAAACTCAGCAGGCCAGGCAACATCCGTGGAGAGAAGTTAGAGTCGACGTTTCGGGGCTAACCATTTTTGAAATAGGGTTAGACCCGAAACGTCGACGCTAATTTCTCTCCAAGGATGTCGCCTGGCCTGCTGAGTTTTTCCAGCATTTTCGGTTGTTATTACTGAAAGGTGAACTTCTTTCAGCAGAGACACTAACATCCCAGTATACTGACAGCTAACCTTCCTGTACCAGAGACACAAACATACCAATATACTGACAGCTAACCTTCCTGTACCAGAGATACAAACATCCCAGTATACCGACAGGTGAACTTTCTGTACCAGACACAAGCATCCGAATTTACTGACAGGCGACATTCCTGTACCAGAGACATAAACATCCCAAATATTATGACAATTTATTTTCATGTACCAGAGACAGAAACATCCCAATTTACTGACAGGTGACTTTGCTGTACCAGAGACACAAACATCACAATTTACTTACAGTTGTCCTTCCTTTACCAGAGACATAAACATCCCAATTTTCTGACAGGTGACTTTGCTGTACCAGAGACACAAACATCACAATTTACTTACAGTTGTCCTTCCTTTACCAGAGACATAAACATCCCAATTTTCTGACAGGTTTACTTACTGCAACAGAGAAACAAACATCCCAATTTTCTGACAGGTTTACTTACTGCAACAGAGAAACAAACATCCCAATTTACTGACAGGTGACCTTCCTGTACCAGACACAAACACCCGAATTTACTGACGGATCACCTTCCTTCAGCAGAGAAACAAACATCCAAATTTACTGACAGATAACCTTCCTGTACCAGAGACACAAACATCCCAATATACTGAGAGGTGAACTTCCTGTAGCAGAGGCACAAACATCCGAAATTACTGATAGGTGACCTTGCTGTACCAGAGACACAAACATCACAATTTACTGACAGGTGATCTTCCTGTACCAGAGATTCAAACATCCCAATTTTCTGAAGTGTGACCTTCGAGCACGAGATAAACAAACGTCCCAATTTACTGACAGTTCACCTTCCTCTCCAGAGGCATATGTAAGAAGTCGCACAACACCAGGTTATAGTCCAACAGTTTTATTTGAAGTCACAAGCTTTCGGAGCGCTGCTCCTTCGTCAGGTGAAGTGGAGAGGTGCATAAAGACACAGCTTATATAGTCAGAGAATAATGTCAGATGTTTACAGGTAATCATTCTAACTGTCATTTATCACACCTCGGCAGAGAGATAATCACAGTAATCAAAGGTGTGAATGGTGTCCAAACAGGTCAGTCAGGAAAACATTACATCAAAAAATAATGAGGTGGGGTCACAAGGGGTCAAGTGTTGCAGATGCTGGGGTCTGTGTGAAAAACAAGACAAAAAACATTTTTTTTGCTGGAAATCACAGCAGGTCCGGCCGCATCTGTGCAGAGAGAACAATCCAATGATGACTCGAGTCTGGATGACCCTACGTCAGGTGGGGTTACATGTAGCGTGACATGAACCCAAGATCCCAGTTCAGGCTGTCCTCATGGGTGCGGAACTTGGCTATCAGTTTCTGCTCGATGATTTTGTGTTGTCGTGTGTCTCGAAGGCCGCCTTGGAGAATGCTTACCCGAAGATTGGAGGCTGAATGTCCTTGACTGCTGAAGTGTTCCCCGACTGGGAGGGAGCATTCCTGCCTGGCAATTGTTGCGTGGTGTCCGTTCAACCGTTGTTGCAGTGTCTGCATGGTCTCGCCGATGTACCATGCTCCGGGGCATCCTTTCCTGCAACGTATGAGGTAGACAAAGTTGGCCGAGTCGCATGAGTGCGTACCATGTACCTGGTGGGTGGTGTCCTCACGTGTGATGACGGTATCTGTGTTGATGATCTGGCATGTCTTGCAGAGGTTGCTGTGGCAGTGTTGTGTGGTGTCGTAGTCGCTGTTCTCCTGCAAGCTGGGTAATTTGCTGCAAACGATAGTCTGTTTGAAGTCAGGCGGCTGTTTGAAGGCGAGTAGTGGAAGCGTGGGGATGGCCTTAGCGAGGTGTTCGTCGTCATCGATGACATGTTGAAGGCTGCGAAGAACATGGCGTAGTCTCTCTGCTCCGGGGAAGTACTGGACGACAAAGGGTACTCTGTTGGTTATGTCCCGTGTTTGTCTTCTGAGGAGGTCTATACGATTTTTCACTGTGGCCCGTCGGAACTGACGATCGGCGAGTCGAGCGCCATATCCCGTTCTTACGAGGGTGTCTTTCAGCGTCTGTAGGTGTCCATTGTGTTCCATCTCATCTGAGCAGATCCTGTGTATTCGCAGGGCTTGTCCATAGGGGATGGCTTCTTTAATATGGTTAGGGTGGAAGCTGGAGAAGTGGAGCATCGTGAGGTTGTCCGTGGGCTTGCGGTAGAGTGAAGTGCTGAGGTGTCCGTCCTTGATGGAGATTCGAGTGTCCAAGAATGATACCGATTCTGAGGAGTAGTCCATGGTGAGTTTGATGGTGGGATGGAACTTGTTGATGTTATCGTGTAGTCTTTTAAGTGATTCTTCGCCAGGGGTCCATAGGAAGAAAATGTCGTCGATGTATCTGGTGTATAGCATTGGTTGGAGTTCCTGTGCAGTGAAGAAGTCTTGCTCGAACTTGTGCATGAAGATGTTGGTGTTTTGGGGTGCGAATTTGGTCCCCATGGCTGTTCCATGTGTTTGGGTAAAGAACTGGTTGTCGAAGGTGAAGACATTGTGGTCAAGGATGAAGCGGATGAGTTGTAGGATGGCGTCTGGAGATTGGCTGTTGTTGGTGTTGAGTACTGAGGCTGTCACAGTGATGCCGTCATCGTGGGGGATACTGGTGTAGAGTGCCAAGACGTCCATCGTGGCGAGGAGTGTTCCTGGTTCAACTGCTCCGTGGGTGCCGAGTTTCTGTAAGAAGTCTGCAGTGTCACGACAGAAGCTGGGGGTTCCCTGTACAATGGGTTTCAGGATGCCCTCAACGTATCCAGAGAGGTTCTCAGAGGGTTCCATTGCCTGATACGATAGGACGTCCGGGTGTGTTGGATTTGTTTATCTTTGGGAGGCAGTAGAAGTCTCCCACGTGGGGAGTACGTGGGATGAGAGCGCGTAGGATGCTTTGAAGGTCTGGATCGAAGTTCTTGATCAGTCTGTTGAGTTGGCGGGTGTGTTCTTTGGTCGGATCTGCAGGTAACTGTCTGTAGTGTTCCTGGTTGTCCAGTTGTCGGTATGCTTCTTTGCAATAGTCCATTCTGTTCTGTATGACGATGGCTCCTCCTTTGTCTACTGGTTTGATGACGATGTTGCGGTTGGTCGAGAGCGTGGATGGCGTTGCGTTGTGCTCGGGAGACATTCTGCACTGTATTGCGAGTGCGGCTGATGAATCTGGCGTTGATGCATCTCCTGACAACTTGAGCATACATGTCAAGCTTAGGGCAGCGACCCTCCGGAGGGGTCCAATTTGACTCTTTCTTCTTCGGTTGCTGCACTGCGGATCCCTCTGTCTGCTGTTCCGGATCATTGATTGTCTCATTGGATTTGCTGCTGACATCTTGGGATTTGTGGAAGAATTCCCAGAGCCTCATTCTCCTACACGATAACATCAACAAGTTCCATCCCACCATCAAACTCACCATGGACTACTCCTCAGAATCGGTATCATTCTTGGACACACGAATCACCATCAAAGACGGACACCTCAGCACTTCACTCTACCGCAAGCCCACGGACAACCTCACGATGCTCCACTTCTCCAGCTTCCACCCTAACCATGTTAAAGAAGCCATCCCCGATGGACAAGCACTGCGAATACACAGGATCTGCTCAGATGAGGAGGATGCGATGGACACCTACAGACGCTGAAGGACGCCCTCGTAAGAGCGGGATATGATGCTCGACTAGTCGATCGACAGTTCCGACGGGCCACAGCGAAAAATCGTATAGACCTCCTCAGAAGACAAACACGGGACACAACCAACAGAGTACCCTTCGTCGTCCAGTACTTCCCCGGAGCAGAGAAACTATGCAATGTTCTTCGCAGCCTTCAACATGTTATCGATGACGATGAACACTTCGCTAAGGCCATCCCCACGCCTCCACTACTCGCCTTCAAACAGCCGGCTAACCTCAAACAGACTATCATTCGCAGCAAATTACCCAGCTTTCAGGAGAACAGCGACCACGACACCACAAAACCCTGCCACAGTAACCTCTGCAAGACATGCCAGATCATTAACACAGATACCATCATCACACGTGAGGACACCACCCACCAGGTACATGGTACATACTCATGTGACTCGGCCAACGTTTTCTACCTCATACATTGCGGGAAAGAGTGCCCCGGAGCATGGTACATTGGTGAGACCATGCAGACACTGCGACAATGGATGAACGGACACCGTGCAACAATCGCCAGGCAGGAGTGTTCCCTCCAAGTCGGGGAACACTTCAGCAGTCAAGGACTTTGAGCCTCCGATCTTCGGGTAAACATTTTCCAAGGCGGCCTTCGAGACACACGACAACGCAAAATCATCAAGCAGAAACTGATAGCCAAGTTCCGCACCCATGATGACGGCCTGAACCGGGATCTTGGGTTCATGTCACGCTACATGTAACCCCACCTGACGTAGGGTCATCCAGACTCGAGTCATCGTTGGCTTGTTCTCTCTACACAGATGCAGCCGTGATTTCCAGCAAAAAAAATGTTTTTTTTCCTGTTTTTTTGTTTTTCCACACAGACCCCAGCATCTGCAACATTTGACCCCTTGTGACCCCACCTCATTGTTCTTTGATGTGATGTTTTCCTGACTGACCTGTTTGGACACCATTCACACCTTTGATTGCTGTTATTATCTCTCTGCCGAGGTGTGATAAATGGCAGTTAGAATGATTACCTGTAAACATCTGACATTATTCTCTGACTATATAAGCTGTGTCTTTATGCATCTCTCCACTTCACCTGACGAAGGAGCAGCGCTCCAAAAGCTTGTGACTGCAAAGAAAGCTGTTGGACTATAACCTGGTGTTGTGCGACTTCTTACATTTGTCCACCCCAGTCCACCTCCGGCATCTCCACTCCAGAGACATAAAAATGGCAATTTACTAACAGATGACATTCCTTCAGCAGAGATACAAACATCCCAACTTTCTGACAGGTGTCCTTCCTGCACTAGAGACAGAAACATCCCAATATACTGACAGGTCATCTTCCTGTAACAGAGAAACAAACATCCAAATTTACTGACAGGTAACCTTCCTGTACCAGAGACAAACATCCCAATTTGCTGACAGGTGGCCTTCCTGTACCAGAGGCACAAACATCCCAATTTACTGAAAGGTGACATTCCTGTAACAGAGAAACAAACATCCCAAATTACTGACAGGTGAACTTTCTGTACCCAAGATATAAACATCCGAATTTACCGAGGGATGACCTTCCTTCAGCAGAGACACAAACATCCGAATTTATTGACAGTTGATATTCCTGTACCAGAGACACAAACATCCGAATTTACTGACAGGTGATCTTCCTGTACCAGAGACTCAAACATCCCAATTTTCATAAGTGCCACCTTCCAGCACGAGATAAACAAACGTCCCAATTTACTGACTGGTCACCTTCCTCTCCAGAGACACAAACATCGCAATATACTGACAGGTGAACTTCCTGTACCAGAGAAACAAAAATCCTAATTTACTGACTGGTGACCTTCCTGTACCAGAGACATAAATATCCCTATTGTAATGACAATTGACTTTCATGTACCAGAGACACAAACTTCCCAATTTACTAACAGGTGACCTTCCTGTACCAGAGACAAAAACATCAAACTTTACTGACAGTTGACCTTCCTGTACGAGAGTCATAAACATCGCAATTTCCTGAAAGGTGACCTTCCTGTACCAGAGACACAAACATCAAAATTTTCTGAAGTGCGACCGTCCAGCACGAGATAAACAAATGTCCCAATTTATTGACAGGTCACCTTCCTCTCCGGAGACATAAACATGTCAATGTACTAACAGATGACCTTCCTTCAGCAGAGACACAAACATCCCAATTTTCTAACATGTGTCCTTCCTGCAACAGTGAAACAAACATCCCAATTTACAGACAGGTGACCTTCCTGTACCCAAGATATAAACATCCGAATTTACTGAGAGATGACCTTCCTTCAGCAGAGACACAAACATCCGAATTTACTGACAGTTGATCTTCCTGTACCAGAGACATAAACATCCAAATTAACTGACAGTTGTCTTCCTGTACCAGAGACACAAACATCCCAATTTACTGACAGGTGACCTTCCTCTACAAGAGACACAAACATCCCAATTTACTGACAGTTGATCTTCCTGTACCAGAGACACAATCATCCCAATTTACTGACAGTTGACATTCCTGCAACAGAGATGCAAACAGCCCAAATTACTGACTGGTGAACTTCCTGTACCAAAGACACAATCATCCCAATTTACTGACAGGTGACCTTCTAGTACCAGAGACATAAACATCCCAATTTACTGACAGGTTGCCTTCCTGTACCAGACACACAAACAGGCAAATTTACTGACAGGTGAACTTCCTGTACCAGAGACACAAACATTCCAATTGAGGAGAGTAGACCTTCCTGTACTATTAACGATTTGGAGGAGGGGACCGAGTTTAACATATCAAAGTTTGCAGATGATACTAAGATGGGAGGGAAAGTGCTGAGTGAGGAGGACATAAAAAACCTGCAAGGGGACATAGACAGGCTAAGTAAGTGGGCAGAGATCTGGCAGATGGAATAAAATACTGGAAAGTGTGAGGTTATGCACTTTGGCAGGCAAATCGTAGAGCAAGTTATTATCTTAATGGCAAGAAACTGGAAAGTACTGAAGTACAAAGGGATCTGGGGGTCCTGGTGTGCGAAACGCAAAAGGTTAGTATGCAGGTGCAGCAAGGTGATTAAGAAGTCCAATGGAATGTTGGCTTTCATTGCTAGGGGGATATAATATAAAAATAGGGAGGTATTGCTTCAGTTGTACAAGGCATTGTTGAGACCGCACCTGGAATACTGCATACAGTTTTGGTGTCCATACTTAAGAAAATACATACTTGCTCTCGAGTCAGTACAAAGAAGGTTCACTCGGTTAATCCCGGGGATGAGGGGATGGACATATGAGGAGAGGTTGAGTAGATTGGGACTCTACTCATTGGCGTTCAGAAGAATGAGAGGCGATGTTATTGAAACATATAAGATTGTGAAGGTCTTGGATCGGATGTATGCGGGGAGGATGTTCCCGATGATGGGTGAAACTGGAACTAGGGGGTATAGTCTTAGAATAAAGGGGCTGCTCTTTCAAAACTGAGATGAGGGGGAACTACTTCACTCAGAGGGTGGTAGGTCCATGGAATATGCTGCCTCAAAAAGCTGTAGAAGCTACATCATTACATAAATTTTAAACAGAAATAGACAGTTTCCTTGAAGTAAAGGGAATTAAGGGTTACGGGGAGCGGGCAGGAATTTGGACATGAGTCTAGGTTCGGAACAGACATGGCCCTGTGGGTAGCGGAGCGGGCCCACGGGTCATATAGCCTGATCCTTCTCCTATTTCGTGAGTCTAATTCTGATAGATTCAGGAGATTGTTCTGTGATAGCAGATTGGCGGTTAGGATCAGATCAGCCATGACCTTATTGAATGGCGGAGCAGGCTCGAGGGGCCGATTGGCCTACTCCTGCTCCTATGTTTCTTGTATAACAGAGACATAAACTTTTCAATTTACTGACAGGTGACATACCTTTACCAGAGACACAATCATCCCAATTTACTGACAGTTGACCTTCCTGTACCAGAGACACAGACATCCCAATATACTGAAAGGTGACTTTACTGTAGCAGAGACACAAACATCCCAGTTTACTGAAAAGTGACCTTCCTGTACCAGAGACACAATCATCACAATTTACTGACAGTTCACCTTTCTGTTCCAGAGACATAAACATCCCAATTTACTCTCATTTCAGCTTCCTGACAGGTGATTTTCCTGTACCAGAGACAAAAACATCACTATTTACCGACAGCTAACTTTCCTGTACCAGAGACACAAACATCCCAATATACTGACAGGTGAAGTTCCTGTACCAGAGACATAAATATCCCTAATGTAATGACAATTGATTTTGATGTACCGGAGACACAAACATCACAATTAACTTGCAGGTGACCTTCCTGTACCAGAGACACAAACATCCCAATTTACTACCAAGTGACCTTGCTGTACCAGAGACATAAATATCACACTTTACCAGAGACACAATCATCCCAATTTACTGAAAGGTGACCTTCCTGTACCAGAGACAGAAACATCCCAATTTTCTGAAGTGTGAACATCCTGCACCAGAGACACAAACGTCCCAATTTACAGACAGGTGATCTTCCTGTGCCAGAGACATAAACATCCACAGTTACTAACAGATGAACCTCCTTCAGCAGAGGCACAAACATCCCAATTTTCTAACAGGTGTCCTTCCTGCAACAGAGAAACAAACATCCCAATTTACTGACAGGTGACATTCCTGTACCAGAGACACAAACATCCCAATACACTGAAAGGTTTAAACTAAAGTGGCAGGGGGTTGGGAACCTGAGCAGGGAGACAGAGGAAAGGGAAACAGGGATAAAATCAAAAGATAGGAAGGAGAAAAACAAAAGTGGCAGTCAGAGAAATCAACGGTTTAAATCAAACGTGGCCACAGTAAAGAATAATTCTAATAGGTCTAAGAGAGTTAAAAAAACAAGCCTGAAGGCTTTGTGCCTTAATGCGAGGAGCATTTGTAATAAGGTGGACGAATTGGCTGCGCAAATAGAGGTAAACGAATATGATTTGGTTGGGATTACGGAAACGTGGCTCAAGGATGGCCAAGATTGGGAACTCAACATCCAGGTGTAATCGATATTCAGGAAAGATAGGCAAAAAGGAAAGGGAGGTGGGGTAGCATTACTGGTTAAAGAAGGGATTAATACAATTGTAATGAAGGATATTAGCTCTGATGATGTGGAATCTGTATGGGTAGAATTGAGAAATACTAAGGGGAAAAAAACATTAGTGGGAGTGGTATATAGACCTCGCAACAGTAAGGCAGAGGTTGGGGATGGCATTAAAAGGGAAATTAAAGAAGTGTGCAATAAGGGCACAGCAGTCATCATGGGTGACTTTAATCTACATATAGATTGGGCCAACCAAATTAGTAACAATAATGTGGAGGAGGTAATCCTGGAGTGTTTACGGGATGGTTTCCTGGACCAATATGTCGACAAACCAACCAGAGATCAGGCCATCTTAGACTGGGTATTATGTAACGAGAAAGGATTAATTAGCAATCTTGTTGTACGAGGCCCCTTGGGTCTGAGCGATCATAATATGATCGAATTCTTCATTAAGATGGAGAATGAAGTAGTTGACTCAGAGGCTAGGGTCCTCAATTTAAAAAAAGGAAACTACGATGGTCTGAGGAGCGAGTTCGGTAGGATTGATTGGGGAATGGCACTCAAAGGGTTGACGGTGGATAGGCAATGTCAAACATTCAAAGACCGAATGGATGAGCTACAGAATTTGTTCATCCCAGTTTGGCATAAAAATAAAACAAAAAAGGTGACTCAACGTTGGCTAACAAGGGAAATTAGGGATAGCATAAGATCCAAGGAGACGACGTATAAATTGGCCAGAAAAAGCAATAATCCTGAGGATTGGGAGTAGTTTAGGAGTCAACAAAGGAGGACAAAGGGATTAATTAAGAAAGGGAAAATAGAATATGAGAGTAAGCTTTCAGGGAACATAAAAACTGACTGTAAAAGCTTTTATAGATATGTGGAGAGAGAGATTGGTGAAGTCAAGCGTAGGTCCCTTACAGTCAGATTCAGGGGAATTTATAATGGGAAACAAAGAAATGGCAGACCAACTAAATTCAAACTGTGGTTCTGTCTTCACAAAGGAGGACACAAATAACCTCCCAGAGATGCTGGGGAACATAGGGCTTGATGAAAGGGTGGAACTGAAGGAAATCAGTATTTGTAGGGAAATGGTGTTAGGAAAATTGATGGGATTGAAGGCCGATAAATCCCCAGGGCCTGATAATCTACATCCCAGGGTACTTAAGGAAGTGGCCCTAGAAATAGCAGATGCATTGCTGGTCATCTTCCAGAACTCGATAAACTCTGGAACAGTACCCATGGATTGGAGGGTAGCTAATGTTACCCCACTATTCAAAAAAGATGGTAGAGAAAAAGCGGGGAATTATAGACTGGTAAGCCTGACATCAGTAGTGGGGAAAATGCTAGAATCTATTATAAAAGATGTAATAGCAGAGCACTTGGTAAGCAGTGACAGGATCGGACAATGTCAACATGGATTTACAAAAGGTAAATCATGCTTGACTAATCTACTGGAAATTTTTGAGGATGTAACTGGTAAAATAGATAAGGGAGAACCAGTGGATGTGGTGTATTTGGACTTTCAGAAGGCTTTCGATAAGGTCCCACATAAGAGATTAGCGTGCAAAATTAAGGCACATGTGATTGGGGGCAAGGCATTGACTTGGATAGAGAACTGGTTGGCGGACAGAAAGCAAAGTGTTGGAATAAACGGGTCGTTTTCCGAGTGGCAGGCAGTGACTAGTGGGGTACCACAAGGATTGGTCCTAGGACCCCAGCTGTTCACAATATATATTAATGATCTGGACGAGGGAATTGGATGTAATATCTCCAAATTTGCAGACGACACAAAGCTGGGTGGGTAGGTAAGCTGTGAGGAGGATGCTGTGACACTCCAGTACGATTTGGACTGATTGGGTAGAAACATTGCAAATGCACTATAATGTGGATAAATGTGAGGTTATTCACTTTGGTGGCAAAAACAGGAAGGCAGATTATTATTTGAATGGCAATAGATTGGGCGAAGGGGAAATGCAAAGAGACCTGGGTGTTCTTGTGCACCAGTCGCTGAAGGTAAGCATGCAGGTGCAGCAGGCGGTTAAGGCGGCAAATGGTATGTTGGCCTTCGTAGCAAGTGGGTTCGAGTACAGGAACAAGGATGTCTTGCTACAGTTGTACAGGGCCTTGGTGAGACAGCACCTTGAGTATTGTGTGCAGTTTTGGTCGCCTTACCTGAGGAAGGACGTTCTTGCCATGGAAGGAGTGCAGCGAAGATTCACCAGGCTGAATTCTGGGATGGCAGCAATGACGTATGAGGAGAGATTGTGTCGATTGGGCTTATACTCACTGGAGTTTAGAAGATTGAGAGGGGATCTCATCGAAACCTATAAAATTCTGTCAGGCCTGGACAGACAAGATGCAGGAAGGATGTTTATGATGGCCGGGGAGTCCAGAGCCAGGGATCATAATCTAAGGATAAGGGGTAAGCCAATTAGGACTGAAATGAGGAGGAATTTCTTCACCCAGAGAGTAGTGAACCTGTCAAATTCTCTGCCACAGAGGGCAGTGGAGGCCAGTTCATTAAATATATTCAATAAAGTGTTGGATATATTTCTTAAGGCTAAAGGGATCAAGGGATATGGGTGAAGGCAGGGACAGGGTACTAAATTTGGATGATCAGCCATGATCTCATTGAATGGCGGAGCAGGCTCGAATGGTCTACTCCTGCTCCTATCTTCTATGTTTCTATGTTTCTGTCCCAATATACAGACAGGTGATATTCCTATACCAGAGAAACTAATATCCCAATTTACTGACAGCTAACATTCCTGTTCCAGAGACACAAACATTCCAATTTACTGACAGGTGACCTGCCAGTAGAACAGAAAAAATCATTCCAATTTACAGCCAGGTGCCATTCCTTTACCAGAGACACAAACATCAAAATATACTGACAGGTGACCTTCCTGTACCAGAGGCATAAATATCCCAAATGTAATGACAATTTATTTTCGTGTACCAGAGACACAAACATCCCAATTTACTAACAGGTGACCTTCCTGTACCAGAGACACAAACATCCCAACATACTGACAGGGGAACGTCCTGTATCAGAGAAACATCCAAATTTACTGACAGCAAACCTTCCTGTACCAGAGACACAAACATCCCAATATACCAAGAGGTGCACTTCCTGTACCAGAGACACAAACATCCGAATTTACTGACAGGTGAACTTGCTGTACCAGAGACGCAAACATTAAATTTACTTATAATTGTCCTTCCTGTACCAGAGACACAAACATCCCAATTTTCTGACAGGTGATCTTCCTGACCCGAGATATAAGCATCCGAATTTACTGACAGATGACCTTCCTTCAGCAGAGGCAAAAGCATCCCAATTAACTGAAAGTTGATCTTCCTGTACCAGACTCACAAACATCCCAATTTTCAGATGTGTGACCTTCCTGTACCAGAGACACAATTTACTGACAGGTGACCTGCCTGTACAACAGAAAATATCATCATAATTTTCAGCCAGGTTATATTCCTGTACCAGAGACAAACATCCCAATTTACTGAAAGGTGACCAACCTTCAGCAGAGAGACACAAACATCCAAATTTTCTGACAGGTGTCCTTCCTGCAACAGAGGAACAAATATCCCAATGTACTGAGAGGTCACCTTCCTGTGCTCGAGATATAAACATCCGAATCAACTGATAGATGACCTTCCTTTAGCAGAGACACAAACATCCCAATTTACTGACAGTTGATCTTAATGTACCGGAGACACAAACATCCCAATTTACTGACAGTTGACCTTCCTGTACCAGAGACACAAACATCCTAATATACTGAGAGGTGACCTTTCTGTACCAGAGACATAAACATCCCAATTTACTGACAGTTGACGTTCCGGTGCCAGTGACACAGACATATCAATTTACTGACAGGTGACCTTGTAGTACCAGAGACACAAACATCACAATTTAATTAGTTGTCCTTCCTGCAACAGAGAAACAAGCATCCCAATTTACAGACAGGTGACCTTCCTGTACCGGAGAAATAAACATCCCAATTTACTGACAGGTGATCTTCGTTCACCAGAGAGACAAATATCCCAATATACTGAGAGGTGATATTCCTGTACCAGAGAAACAATAATCCCAATTAACTGACAGCTAACATTCCTGTACCAGAGACACAAACATCCCAATTTACTGACAGCTAACCTTCCTGTACCAGAGACACAAACTTCCCAATTTACTGACAGGTGACCTGCCAGTACAACAGAAAACATCATCCCAATTTACAGCCAGGTGCCATTCCTGTAGCAGAGACACAATCATCTCAATATAATGACAGATGAACTTCCTGTACCAGAGACACAAACATCAGAATTTACTGACCGGTGACACTCCTGTACCAGAGACATAAATATCCCAAAAGTAATGACAATTTATTTTCATGTACCAGAGACACAAACATCCGAATTTACTAACAGGTGACATTCCCGTACCAGAGACACAAACATCACAATTTACTGACAGGTGACCTGCCTGTAAAACAAAAAACAATCATCCCAATTTACAGCCAGGTGACATTCCTGTACCAGAGACACAAACATCCAAATTTACTTACAGCAAACCTTCCTGTACCAGAGACACAAACATCCGAATTTGCTGACAGGTGACATTGCTGTACCAGAGACGCATACATTACATTTCCTTATAATTGCCCTTCTTGTACCAGAGAAACAAACATCCCAATTTTCTGACAAGTGTCCTCCCTGCAACAGAGAAACAAGCATCCCAATTTACCGACAGGTGACCTTCCTGACCCGAGATATAAACATCCGAATTTACTGACAGATGACCTTCATTCAGCAGAGGCAAAAGCATCCCAATTAACTGACAGGTGCTCTTCCTGTATCAGAGACTCAAACATCCCAATTTTCAGAAGTGTGACCTTCCTGTACCAGAGACACAAACATCCCAATTTACTGACAGGTGACCTGCCTGTACAACAGAAAAAATCATCCCAATTTACAGCCAGGTGACATTCCTGTAACAGAGACACAAACATCCCAATACACTGACAGGTGATCTTCCTACACCAGAGAGGCAAACATCCCAATTTACTGACAGTTGACGCTCCTGTACCAGAGACACAAACATCCCTATTTACTGACAGTTGACATTCCGGTACCAGTGACAGACATATCAATTTACTGACAGGTGAATTTGCAGTATCAGAGACACAAACATCACAATTTACTTACAGTTGTCCTTCCTGCAACAGAGAAACAAACGTCCCAATTTACTGACAGGTGACTTTACTGTACCAGGGACATAATAATCCCAATTTACTGACAGGTGACATTCCTTCACCAGAGTGACATATATCCCAATTTACTGACAGGTGGTCTTCCTGTACCAGAGACACAATCATCCCAATTTACTGTCAGGTGGCACTCCTGTACCAGAGACAAAAACATCCCAATTTACTGACAGGTGACCTGCCAGTAAAACAGAAAAATCATTCTAATTTACAGCCAGGTGCCATTCCTGTACCAGAGACACAAACATTCCAATATACTGACAGGTGAACTTCCTGGACCAGAGACATAAACGTCTCAAATATAATGACAATTGATTTTCATGTACCAGAGACACAAACATCCCAATTTACTGACAGGTGACCTTGCTCTACCAAAGTCAGAAACATCCCAATTTTCTGAAGTGTGACCTTCCTTCAGCAGAGACACAAACATCCCAACTATCTGACAGGTGATCTTCCTGTACCAGAGACATAAATATCCGATTTTACTGACAGATAACCTTACTTCAGCAGAGACACAAACATCCCAATATACTGGCAGTGGAACTTCCTGTACCAGAGACACAAACATCCCAATTTACTGACAGGTGACATTCCTGTACCAGAGACACAAACATATCAATATACTGACAGGTGACCTGCCAGTACAACAGAAAATATCATCCCAATTTACAGCCAGGTGCCATTCCTGTAGCAGAGACACAATCATCCCAATATACTGACAGGTGAACTTCCTGTACCACAGACATAAATATCCCAAATGTAATGACAATTTATTTTCATGTGCCAGAGACACTAACATCCGAATTTACTAACAGGTGACATTCCTGTACCAGAGACACAAACATCCCAACATACTGACAGATGAACTTCCTGTACCAGAGACACAAACATCCCAACATACTGACAGGTAAACGTCCTGTACCAGAGAAACAAACATCCAAATTTACAGACAGCAAACCTTCCTGTACCAGAGACACAAACATCCCAATATACTGACAGGTGCACTTCCTGTACCAGAGACACAAACATCCCAATTTTCTGACAAGCGCCCTTCTTGCAACAGAGAAACGAACATCCCAATTTACTGACAGGTGACCTTCCTGACCCGAGATTTTAGCATCCGAATTTACTGAAAGATGACCTTCCTTCAGCAGAGGCAAAATCATCCCAATTTACTGACAGGTGCTCTTCCTGTACCAGAGGCTCAAACATCACAATTTACTGACATGTGACCTGCCTGTACAACAGAAAAAATCATCCCAATTTACAGCCAGGTGACATTCCTGTACCAGAGACACAAACATCCCAATACACTGACAGGTGAATCTCCTGTACCAGAGACACAAACATCCCAATTTAGTGACAGTTGTCCTTCCTGCAACAGAGGATCAAATATCCCAATTTACTGAGAGGTCACCTTCCTGTACCCGAGATATAAACAATCGAATTTTCTGACAGATGACCTTCCTTCAGCAGAGACACAAACATCGCAATTTACTGACAGGTGATTTTCCTACACCAGAGAGACAATCATCCCAATTTACTTACAGGTGACATTCCTGTACCAGCGACACAAACATCCCTATTTACTGACAGTTGACGTTCCGGTACCAGTGACACAGACATATCAATTTACTGACAGGTGACCTTGCAGTACCAGAGACACAAACATCACAATTTACTCAGTTGTCCTTCATGCAACAGAGAAATAAAGATCCCAATTTACTGACAGTTGACATTCCTGTACCAGAGACATAAACATCCCAATATACTGACAGGTGATCTTCCTTCACCAGAGAGACATCTATCCCAATTTACTGACAGGTGCTCTTCCTGTACCAGAGACACAATCATCCCAATTTACTGTCAGGTGGCATTCCTGCACCAGAGACACTAACATCCCAATATACTGACAGGTGATCTTCCTGTACCAGAGAAACAAAAATCCCAATTTACTGACAGGTGACCTGCCAGTAAAACAGAAAAATAATTCCCATTTACAGCCAGGTGCCATTCCTGTACCAGAGACACAATCATCCGAATTTGCTGACAGGTGACCTTCCTGTACCAGAGACATAAACATCCCAAATATACTGACAATTGATTTTCATATACCAGAGACACAAACATCCCAATTTACTGACAATTGACCTTGCTGCACCAGAGTCAGAAACATCCGAATTTTCTGAGGTGTGACATTCCTTCAGCAGAGACACAAGCATCCCAATTTACTGACAGTTGATCCTCCTGTATCAGAGACACAAACATCCCAATATACTGACAGGTGATCTTCCTGTACCAGAGAAACAAACATCGCAATTTACTGAGGTGACCTGCGTGTACAACAGCAAATATCATCCCAATTTACAACCAGGTGACATTCCTGTACCAGAGACACAAACATCCCAATATACTGACAGGTGAACTTCCTGTACCAGAGAAACAATCATTCAAATTTACTGACAGCTAACCTTCCTGTACCAGAGAGACAAACATCCCAATTTACTGACAGGTGACCTGCCTGTACAACAGAAAAAATCATCCCGATTTCCAGCCAGGTGACATTCCTGTACCAGAAACACAAACATCACAATTTACTTAGTTGTCCTTCGTGTACCAGAGACACAAACGTCACAATTTACTGACAGGTGACCTTCCTGTACCCGAGACGTACACATCCCAATGTACTGACAGATGACCTTCCTGCACTAGACACATTAACATCCCAAAGTTGCTGACAGGTGACCTTCCTGTACCAGCGACACAAACATCACCATTTTCCGAAGTGTATCCTTCCTGTACCAGAGACACATACATTCCAATTTTCTGACAGCTGACCTTCCTGTACCAGAGACATAAACTTCCCAATTTACTGACAGGTGACTTTCCTGCAGCAGAGGCACAAACATCCCAATTTACTGAGAGGTGACCTTCCTGTACCAGAGACATAAGCAGCCCAATATATTGACAGATCACCTTCCTGTACCAGAGACACAAACATCCCAATACATTGACAATAGACCATCTTGTAGCAGAGACACACACAACGACATTTTCTAACAGTTGTCCCGGCTGTACCGGAGTTGAATCATCCCAATTTCCTGACAGTTGCCCTTCCTGTAAGGGAGACACAAACAATCCAATTTACGGAAAGCTGATCTTCCTGTACCAGAGACAAAAACATCCCAATTAACTGACAGGTGACCTTCCTGTACCAGATTTAAAATCATCCCAATTTACTGACAGTTGACCTTCCTGTATCAGAGACAGATACATCACAATTTACTGACAGGTGATCTTCCTTCAGCAGAGACACAGACATCCCTATTTACTGACAGTTGTCCATCATGTACCAGAGACATTAACATCCCAATTTACTGACAGGTGTTCCTTCCTGCACCAGAGTCACAAACATCCCAATTCTCTGACAGGTGAACTTCCTGTACCAGAGACACAAACATCCGAAATTAGTGACAGGTGACCTTTTTGTACCAGAGACACAAACATCCCAATTTACTGAAAGGTGAACTCCCTGTACCATAGACACAAACATCTCAATTTACTGACAGGTGACCTTCCTGTACCAGAGACTCAACAACCCAATTTACTTGCAGTTGTGCTTCCTGTAGCAGAGACATTAACATCCCAAATTTGCTGACAGGTCACCTTCCTGTACCAGAGGCACAAACATCCCAATTTAATGAACGGTGACCTTCCTGTACCAGAGACACAAACATCCCAATTTACTGACAGGTGATCTTCCTGCACCAGAGACACAAATATCCCAATATACTGACAGGTGTTCTTCCTGTACCAGAGAAACAAACATCCAAATTTACTGACAGCTAACCTTCCTGTAGCAGAGACACAAACATCCCAATTTACTGAGAGGTGGCCAGATGCACAACAGCAAATATCATCCCAATTTACAACCAGGTGACATTCCTGTACCAGAGACACAAACATCCCAATATACTGACAGGTGAACTTCCTGTACCAGAGATACAAACATCCTAATTTACTGACTGACGACCTGCCTGCACAACAGAAAAAATCATCCCAATTTACAGCCAGTTGACATTCCTGTGCCAGAGACACAAACATCCCAATATATTGACAGGTGAACTTCCTGTACCAGAGAAACAATCATCCAAATTGACTGACAGCTAACCTTCCTGTACCAGAGAGACAAACATCCCAATTTACTGACAGCTGACCTTCCTGTACAACAGAAAAAAATCATCCCAATTTACAGCCAGGTGCCATTCCTGTAGCAGAGACACAATCATCCCAATATACTGACAGGTGAACTTCCTGTACCAGAGACATAAATATCCCAAATATAAATGACAATTTATTTTCATGTACCAGAGACACAAACATCCCAATTTACTGACAGATGACCTTCCTTCAGCAGAGGCAAAATCATCCCAATTAACTGACAGTTGATCTTCCTGTACCAGAGACTCAAACATCCCAATTTACTGACAGGTGACCTGCCTGTACAACAGAAAAAATCACCCCAATTTACAGCCAGGTGACATTCCTGTACCAGAGACACAAACATCCCAATACACTGACAGTTTAATCTCCTGTACCAGAGACACAAACATCCCAAATATACTGACAATTGATTTTTATATACCAGAGACACAAACACCCCAATTTACTGACAGGTGATCTTCCTGCACCAGAGACACAAACATCCCAATATACTGACAGGTGATCTTCCTGTACCAGAGAAACAAACATCGCAATTTACTGAGAGGTGACCTGCGTGTACAACAGCAAATATCATCCCAATTTACTGACAGGTGACATTCCTGTACCAGAGACACAAACATCCCATTATACTGACAGGTGACCTTGCTGTACCAGAGAAACAAACATCACAATTTACACAGTTGTCCTTCGTGTACCAGAGACACAAACGTCACAATTTACTGACAGGTGACCTTCCTGTACCCGAGACGTACACATCCCAATGTACCGACAGATGACCTTCCTGCACTAGACACATTAACATCCCAAAGTTGCTGACAGGGGACCTTCCCGTAACAGTGACATAAACATCACCATTTTCCGAAGTGTATCCTTCCTGTACCAGAGACACATACATTCCAATTTTCTGACAGCTGACCTTCCTGTACTGGAGACATAAACTTCCCAATTTACTGACATGTGACTTTCCTGCAGCAGAGGCACAAACATCCCAATTTACTGAGAGGTGACCTTCCTGTACCAGAGACATAAGCAGCCCAATATATTGACAGATCACCTTCCTGTACCAGAGACACAAACATCCCAATAGATTGACAATAGACCATCCTGTAGCAGAGACACACACAACGACATTTTCTAACAGTTGTCCCGCCTGTACCGGAGTTGATTCATCCAAATTTCCTGACAGTTGCCCTTCCTGTAAGGGAGACACAAACAATCCAATTTACGGAAAGCTGATCTTCCTGTACCAGAGGCACAAACATCACAATTTACTTACAGTTGTACTTCCTGTACCAGAGATAAACATATGGATATATACTGACAGGTGACCTTCCTGTACCAGAGACGTTATCATCCCAATTTACTGACAGGTTTCCTTCCTGTACCAGAGACAGTAACATTCCAATTTACTGACAAGAGATCTTCCTGTACTAGAGACACAAACATCCCAATTAACTGACAGTTGACCTTTCTGTACCAGATTTAAAATCATCCCAATTTACTGACAGTTGACCTTCCTGTATCAGAGACAGATGCATCACAATTTACTGACAGGTGATCTCCCTTCAGCAGAGACACAAACATCTCAATATGCAGACAAGAGATCTTCCTGTACCAAATACACAAACATCACAATTTACTGACAGGTGACCTTCCTTTACCAGAGACACAGACATCCCTATTTGCTGACAGTTGTCCTTCATGTACCAGAGACATTAACATCCCAGTTTACTGACAGGTGATCTTCCTGTACCAGACACACAAACATCCCAATTTACTGAAGTGCGACCTTCCTGTACCAGAAAAAAAATCACCCCAATTTACTGAAAGTTCACTCCAGAGACATAAATATACCAATTTACTAACAGATGACATACCTTCAACAGAGACACAATCATCCCAATTTACTGACAGGTGTTCCTTCCTGCACCAGAGTCACAAACATCCCAATTCTCTGACAGGAGATGTTACTGTACAAGAGACACAAACATCCCAATTTACTGACAGGTGAACTTCCTGTACCAGAGACACACCCATTCCAATTTACTGACAGATGACCTTCCTGTAGCAGAGCCACAAACATCACAATTTACTGAGAGTTGAGGTTTTTGTACCATAGACACAAACATCCCAATTTACTGAAAGGTGAACTCCCTGTACCATAGACACAAACATCTCAATTTACTGACAGGTGAACTTCCTGTACCAGAGACTCAACAACCCGATTTACTTGCAGTTGTGCTTCCTGTAGCAGAGACATTAACATCCCAAATTTGCTGACAGGTCACCTTCCTGTACCAGAGACACAAACATCAAAATTTAATGAACGGTGACCTTCCTGTACCAGAGACACAAATATTCCAATTTACTGACAGGTGACCTTCCTGCACCAGAGATATAAACTTCCCAATTTACTGACAGGTGACCTTACTGTACCAAAGACATAAACAGCCCAATTCATTAACAGATCACGTTCCTGTACCAGAGACACAAACATCCCAATGTGCAGACAAGAGATCTTCCTGTAGCAGAGACAGAAACATCAACATTTCCTGACAGTTAACCCTCCTGTACCAGAGTTACAATCATCCCAATTTAATGACAGTTGCCCTTACTGTAAGCGAGACAAAAAAAAATCCAATTTTCTGACAGGTGACCTTCCTTCATCAGAGACATAAACATTCCAATTTACTGAGAGGTGTCCTTCTTGTACCAGAGACACAAATATCACAATTTACGTACCGTTGTTCTTCCTGTACCAGAGAAACAAATATCGATATTTACTGACAGGTGAACTTCCTGCACCAGAAAGATAATCATTCTAATTTACTGAAAGGTGAACTTCCTGTACCAGAAACACAAGAATCCCAATTTTCTGAAGGGTGACTTTCCTGTACCAGAGACATAAACATTCCAATTTACTGACAGGTGACCTTCCCCTGTACCAGAGACACAAACATCCCAATTTACTGACAGGTGACCTTCCCCTGTACCAGAGACACAAACATCCCAATTTACTGACAGGTGACCTTCCTGTACCAGAGACAAATTATCCCAATATACTGACAGGTCACCTTGCTGTTCCAGAGACAAATTATCCCAATATACTGACAGGTGACCTTCCTGTTCCAGAGACAAATTATCCCAATATACTGACAGGTGACCTTCCTGTTCCAGAGACAAATTATCCCAATATACTGACAGGTCACCTTGCTGTTCCAGAGACAAATTATCCCAATATACTGACAGGTGACCTTCCTGTACCAGAGACAAATTATCCCAATATACTGACAGGTGACCTTCCTGTTCCAGAGACAAATTATCCCAATATACTGACAGGTCACCTTGCTGTTCCAGAGACAAATTATCCCAATATACTGACAGGTCACCTTGTTGTTCCAGAGACATAAACATCCCAATTTACTGACTGATGACCTTCCTATATGAGAGTCAAAATCATCACAATTAACTGAACGGTGACCTTCCTGTACCAGAGATATAAACTTCCCAATTTACTGACAGTTGACCTTACTGTAGCAGAGACACAAACATCCCAATATACATACAGGTGACCTTCCAGTACCAAAGACATAAACAGCCCAATTCATTAACAGATCACGTTCCTGTACCAGAGACACAAACATCCCAATATGCAGACAAGAGATCTTCCTGTAGCAGAGACAGAAATATCCAAATTTCCTGACAGTTGACCCTCCTGTACCAGAGTTACAATCATCCCAATTTAATAACAGTTGACCTTACTGTAACAGAGACAAAAACATTTCCAATTTACTGACAGGTGACCTTCCTTCATCAGAGACATAAACATCCCAATTTACTGAAAGGTGACCTTCCTGTACCAGAGACACAAACATCACAATTAATGTACCGTTGTTATTCTGTCCTCCTCATGACCATGATTTGACAGATAGCTAAACCCTTATCACCAAACAGGAGGCGTTGATTGTTATAATCCAATTTAATAATACAGGGTGAAACTACAGAGGAAATAAGAAATAAGAAATTATAACATCAAACAAGGCCGATTTGTATCACAAATATCAATAAATGGTGGCATAGATCGAACATAAAGAACATGTGATAAAAGCTACTCACAGATTATGCCAACTAAGGGGGAAACCGAGAAGGTAAGCATTAGATACTGTAAACATCCCCAGACATGTAGTTTCCATGAGGCTGCTCCCTTTTTACTGGCTTTCCGATTCAAATTCAAACTCAACTGTCAGTGCACAAGCACACTGCAACGAAACGTCACATGACACAAATGAACAATAGGGAGGTATATAGTCGAACACTAGGGGGAGACAAAAACACAATCCCAAAGTCTATTAGAAGACGTAACAGTTGTCCTTCCTGTACCAGAGAAAAAATATCGATATTTACTGACAGGTGATCTTCCTGTACCAGAGATATAATCATTCCAATTTACTGAGAGGTGACCTTCCTGTACCAGAGACACAAATATCACAATTTACTGACAGATGACCTTCCTGTAATAGACACAAATATCACAATTAACGTACCGTTGTCCTTCCTGTACCAGAGAAACAAATATCGATATTTACTGACAGGTGAACTTCCTGTACCAGAAATATAATCATTCTAATTTACTGAAAGGTGAACTTCCTGTACCAGAGACATAAAAATCCCAAATTTCTGAAGTGTGACCGGCCTGTACCAGAGACATAAACATTCCAATTTACTGACAGGTGACCTTCCTGTAGCAGAGACACAAACATCCCAAAATACTGACAGGTAACCATCCTGTACAAGAGACACAAACATCCCAATTTATTTACAGGTGACCTTCCTGTACCAGAGACACAAACATCCGGATATACTGACAGGTCACCTTCCTGTACCAGGGACCCAAACATCGCAATTTACTGAAAGGTGAACTTCCTGCACCAGAGACACAGAAATCTCAATTTACTGAAGGGAGACCTTCCTGTAGCAGAGACACAAACATCCCAATTTACTGACAGGTGTCCTTCCTGTACCAGAGACAGAAACATCCCAATTTATTTACAGGTGATCTTCCTGTACCAAAGACATAAACAGCCCAATTTGCTGACAGGTGATCTTCCTGCAGCAGAGTCACCAGCATTGATACTGTGACCTAACTTTACCAGAGACACAAACATCCCAACTTACTGACAATTGAACTTCCTGTACCAGAGCCACAAACATCCCAAATGTAATGAAAATTGACCTTCCTGTACCAGAGGCACAGACATACCAATATACTGACAAGTGAACTTCCTGTACCAGAGACATAAACATTACAATTTACTGACAGTTGGCGTTGCTTTACCAGAGACACAAACATCACAATTTACTTACAGTTGTCCTTCATGTACCAGAGACATAAACATCCAAATTTACTGACAGTTGTCCTTCCTGTACCAGAGAAATAAACATTACAATTTACTGACAGTTGGCGTTGCTTTACCAGAGACACAAACATCACAATTTACTTAGTTGTCCTTCATGTACCAGAGATATTAACATCCCAATTTACTGAAGTGTGACGTTCCTGCACCAGCTAAACCAACATCCCAATTTAGTAACAGTTCACCTTCCTCTCCAGAGATATAAATACACCATTTTATTAACAGATGTCCTTCCTTCAGCAGAGAAACAAACATCCCAATTTACTGACAGGTCACCTTCCTGTACCAGAGTCACAAACATCCCAATTTACTGACAGGAAATCTTCCTATACCAGAGACACAAACATCCCAATTTACTCGCAGGTGATCTTCCTCCACTAGAGACCGAATCATCCCAACTTACTTACAGGTGAACTTCCTGTAGCAGGGACACAAACATCCCAATTTACTGACAGTTGACCTTTCTGTACCAGGGACACAAACACCCGAAATTACTGACAGGTGTCCTTCCTGTACCAGAGACCAATACATCACAATTTACTGACAGGTGCCCTTCCTGTACCAGAGACACAAACATCGGAATTTACTGACAGATCACCTTCCTGTACCAGAGACACAATTTACTGAAAGGTGAATCTCCTGTACCAGAGACACAAACATCCCAATACACTGACAGTTGTCCTTCCTGTACCAGAGACAAAAACATCACAATTTACTGAAAAGTTGACCTTCCTTCAGCAGAGACACAAACATCCCAATTTTCTGACAGGTGTCCTTCCTGCAACAGAGGAACAATTATCCCAATTTACTGAGAGGTCACCTTCCTGTACCCAAGATATAAACCATCGAATTTCCTGACAGATGACGTTCCTTCAGCAGAGACATCAACATCCCAATTTACTGACTGATGACCTTCCTAGACGAGAGTCAAAATCATCCCAATTTACTGACAGGTGACCTTCCTGTACCAGAGAAATAAACATCACAATTTAATGACAGGTGACCGCCCTGTACCCGAGACACAAACATCACAATTTTCTGAATGGTGACCTTCCTGCACCAGAGCCACAAGCATTCCAATTTACTGACAGGTGATCTTCCTGTACCAGAGATATAAACTTCCCAATTTACTGACAGATGACCATCCTGTAGCAGAGATCAAACATCCCAATTTACTGAGAGGTGACCTTCCTGTACCAGAGACATAAGCCGCCCAATTTATTGACCGATAACCTTCATGTACCAGAGACAGAAACATCCCAATATACTGATAAGGGATCTTCCTGTAGCAGAGACACAAATATACATATTTCCTGACAGTTCACCCTCCTGTACCAGAGACACAAACATCACAATTTACTTGCGGGTGACCTTACTGTAGCAGAGACACCAACATCCCAATATACTGACAGGTAACCATCCTGTACCAGAGGCACAAACATCCCAATTTATTTACAGGTCACCTTCCTGTACCAGGGACCCAAACATCGCAATTTACTGAAAGGTGAACTTCCTGTACCAGAGCCACAGAAATCCCAATTTTCTGAAGGGAGACCTTCCTGTACCAGAGACATATACATTTCAATTTACTGACAGCTGACCTTCCTGTAACAGAAACATAAACTTCGCAATTTACTGACAGGTGTCCTTCCTGTACCAAAGACATAAACATCCCAATTTGCTGACTGGTGATCTTCCTGCAGCAGAGTCACCAGCATTCCAATTTACTGATACTGTGACCTTACTTTACCAGAGACACAAACATCCCAATTTACTGATATTGTGAACTTCCTCTACCAGAGACACAAACATCCGAATTTACTGACAATTGACCTTCCTGTACCAGAGGCACAGACATCCCATTATACTGACAAGTGAACTTCCTGTACCAGAGACATAAACATCCAAATTTACTGACAGTTGTCCTTCCTGTACCAGAGAATTAAAAAATTACAATTTACTGACAGTTGACCTTCCTGTACCAGAGACACAAACATCCCAGTTTACTGACAGTTGACGTTGCTTTACCAGAGACACAAACATCCCAATTTACAGACAAGAGATATTCCAGTACCAAAGATACAAACATCCCAATTTCATCACAGAGGACCTTCCTGTACCAGAGACAGAAAAGTTCCAGTTTACTGACAGGTGACAGTCCTGTAACAGACACACAAACACCCGAAATTACTGACAGGTGTCCTTCCTGTACCAGTGACAAATACAGCACAATTTACTGACAGGTGACCTTCCTGTACCAGAGACACAAACATCGCAATTTACTGACAGGTGACCTTCCTGTACCAGAGACACAAACATCCCAATTTACTGACAGGTGACTTCCTGTACCAGAGAATTAATCATTACAATTTACTGACAGTTGACCTTCCTGTACCAGAGACAAAACAATCCAGTTTACTGACAGGTGACCTTGCTTTATCAGAGACACAAACATCACAATTTACTTACGGTTGTCCTTCCTGCACCAGATAAACCAACATCCCAATTTACTGACAGGTGGCCTTCCTGTAGCAGAGAGTCAGAAACATCCCAATTTACTGACAGGTCACCTTCCTGTAGCAGAGGCACAAACATCCCAATTCCTGGGAGGGTGACCATCCCGTAACAGAGACACAAACATTTCAAATTACTGACAGATCACCTTCCTGTACCAGAGACACAAACATCCCAATATACTGTGAAATTAACCACCACCTAGACCGATGGCTGTATTGATATGGGGTGTGGAGGACACAAGCACAGTCACAAGATTGGTAAATGAAAAACAGCAGTTAGCTGTGTATTAATTCTAGAAAACGGGGAAAAACGGTTCACGTCTGGCAAAAATCCAAAAACATACAGGCTCAGAAATTCGGCTCTCCCCGGATGAGTGCGCATGGGATAATCACCCGTAGGCTGAATGGAATTGCCCGTTTCCTGCATGCACTGCGCATGCACGGGAATCCGGCACATCCGATCCTCTGAACGAAGAGGTTCAGAGGGCGAACGCGCGCGCAGGGGAGGCTGCGCGTGCGCTTTGAGCTTAGGTTTTTTTCCCCACAGGTTTTCCCGGGAGGGTAAGCCTGCAGGATTTACACATTTAAAAAGCAGGCATAAGGCCTGCTTTTTCCAAGGTAAGTGGTCAATTAATTAAAACATTTTTTCCACAGCTGTATTATTTTTAAATACTTTAAAGCAAGGAAAATTTATTTTTAGCCCCGTTATAATAGAAAATTATTGTTTAAATATAGTTATTTAATGTAATTTATAGTTTATTTAAAAAGTGTGATATTTTATTTAATTTATTTGTAGTTTTACTGCTATTTAGGGCCCGCTAGTAATTATATGTTTTGACAGGTCTACCTGTCAATCCTTTGAATGGGCTTGTCCCTCCTCCGATTGGCTGCCCATTGCTCAGGTGATCCCAGGGGACGCATCGCACTAACTGCGCTCCTGGGACACGCAAGCACAGCGTGTCAGCAGCTGGGCCAAGCCATGGAGTGGAATTCCATGGGGCCCTACAGCTCAAATGCCAGCGCGCAAGGTAAGTGCCAGTCGGGGGCTGACACCCGCGGGAAGCCCCTGACCCGAATTTCTGGGCCATGACATTCACAAAGAAAAATGAACAACACCATCACCCGCCCCGGGTGGTTAGGAAGGCAGTCCTTAAATCAATTTTCTCCGAAACAATACGCCAGGATTACTTTACCACTGGATCTTTCTCAGCTGGACCATGGATCCCATCAGGCTCTCAGAACTAAACAATATTCCACCCGGGCTCAACAGCAGACCTCTCTGTGGCAGCTGCAAGCTGGCTCCCAACAGCAGCGTTGGCCTTGTCTTGGCTTTCTCCTCAGGTACTGGCTCTGAAGGGATGCACTAGTTTGCCTTTTGAACTCCTGAGCTAATGGGTGGATTTGCCTCAGGTGTGTTGGAGGTGGGTGTGGCCTTCACCTGAATTGCAGCAAGAGGTGGACTTTGTCTCCATCTGGTGGCCACATACCGTTCATCCACCACAAGCCGCCCCCATAACTCACATATCGCCCCCCTCAGCTTCGACCTCCGGTAAGGGGCACAGGCAGACCAAAGGTCCTCACATCTGGAGAGGGCATCAGCATTCCCATGTTGGGTACCAGACCTGTGAACGACAGTAAGCCTAAATGCTGTAAACTCAGGAACCACCTAGTAACCCTTAAATTGGTCTCCTTGTTGCGTGCCATCCAGGTTAGTGGGGCATGATCAGTCACCAGAGAGAATCGTCTCCCGAGCAGCTAATACTTTAAGCTGTCCAGAGCCCATTTTATGGCCAAGCACTCCTTTTCCACGATGGAATATCGCTGTACCCTCCGGAGCATTTTTCTGCTGAGGTGTAGAATAGGGTGCTCCTCACCTGACACGACTTGGGATAAGACCGTGCCCAAACCGGTGTCTGAGGCATCCGTTTGGACAAGCAGCTCCTTTGAAAAGTCAGGGGTCACGAGAATCGGTCCAGAACATAACTGATTAATCACAGTACCTCATAGTTCTTATTCTGTGACAGAATACATCCATCGCCTGTTCCTTCAGTCTTGGCAGCATTTTGACTGGAAGGTCTAGATTTCCTTCTGATTCTCTTATCTTCCTCACTGGAGCTGCTGCCGTCTTCCTCATCATCAGGATTGCCATCTTCACTGTCACTGATATCATCATCCTCACCACCACCTTCATCGTTATTTACACCTTTTCCTTTCTTCTTTCCACTACAAGGTCGCCAGTCATTATCATCTTCACTATGATAATCATCAAAGCCATTCAACTCTTTTCATTTCGTAGGGCAGGGCACGTAAATACCTGTCAACGACCAGCCGTTCCATTACTTGGGTCACAGTCAATTGGTCGGGTTGGAGACATCCTGCTGCAACCCAAATCAGTTCATACACCTGACCTCTTGGGGATTCACTAGGTTGGAACACTCACTCATGGAATTTCTGTGCTTGAATCGGTGGACTCAGTTCATTGCGCCAAAGTATTTCAGAAGTCAGTTTTCCATAGTTAGCCGCAGCGTCACTGTCCAGGTCTAGATGCACTTTTTGGGCGGGACCAATGAGAAAAGGTGCCAAGAGCCCGGCCCATTGCTCCGGAGGCCATTTTTCCCTCTTTGCAGTCCTCTCAAAGGCCTTTAGGTAGGCCTCTACGTTACCCTCTCTAATGTTTATACCTTTAACGGGGGAACTGTCTTTTACAGCTCATGTATACTGCAGTACCGGCAGTGACCACACCTGTATATAGCACTGAGTAGTAATCTGTACAGATCAGTTCCAGCATGAGCCACGTTGAGTAAACACCTGTTGTATCGTTCTCCTGCAGTCTGTGTCTTATTATACACGGACACAACATTGGCGACAAGGCAAGTTCGAACCTACCTGCAATTCTGCATCAACTCCTGGGGATTCGTTCCTGGAGATCAGTGGATTGCAGATCAAGGCCAGAGACTCGGGAGTCGACCACGGGCAAGCGCCCAGTCATCCAGCAGAGCCTCGAGAATTGCGGGGGAGGCTGTCGAGAGCCAGGCTTGGCTTTCCAGTCGAGGTGGTCCAGCGAAACGGGCCGGCAGCAGGTAGTGTGCAGACCCTTCCTGGACAGCGGCGGGCTAGAGCGCGACCGAGCGGCACAGCAAAGGGCCGAGCAGCATCGACGGGGGAGAGAGAGAGCTGGCAGAGCGCACAAGGCGCAGCCGGTGTTCAGGGGCCGAGCAGCGTCGAAGAGAGGGAGAGAGAGACATGCTGAAACCCGCAAGGCGCCGCCATTGCCACGAGGACCGCCGAGAGCGGCGTTGGCAGCAGCGCAGGAGAAGCGCGTGAAAACTACAGGGCGCCGCCATTGCCATGAGAACCGCCGGGAGTGGCGTTGGCAGCAGCGGGGGAGGAAGGAAAGCGCGGGAGACGCCATTTTAAACCACACCCAAAATGCCGAAGAGTGGCTTTATCACCGCATTTGACAATGAAGTCGAAGATTGGACTACATATGTCGAACGAATAGAGGTGTATTGCAAGTCAAATGAGGTGTTAGATGACAAGAAAGCATCGGTATTGTTAAATTTCATGGGTGCAAAGACGTATGGGTTATTGCGAAATCTAGTAATCCCAACGAAGCCAATGGAAAAGAGTTTTGAAGACATAGTAACGATACTACAGGAACATTTAAACCCCACACCGCTGCTGATAGCAGAAAGATTCAAGTTTCACAAACGGAACCAGCATAAGGATGAAAGCATTGCTGATTATTTAACAGAACTGCGCAAACTATCGAAACACTGCCAGTTTGGAGCAGGACTGGCAGATACCTTAAGGGACAAGTTTGTGTGTGGGCTTCAAAGTGATGGAACCCAGAAAAGGCTTTTATCTGAAAAGGACCTTACGCTGGAAAAGGCTTTCAGCATTGCGGTATCATATGAAGCAGCAGCACGGGGCAATGCAGAGATACAACAGAAACCGCAAGAATATGGCACAAACGAAATGTCATATGGAACAGAGAAGTGCTATCACTGCAGCAGAACAACACACGACCAGAATGATTGCTGTTTCAAAGACAAAGTGTGCAGACAGTGTGGAAAAGTAGGACACATAGCACGAGTCTGCATGTCGGGTAAGAAAACCAGCAATAAGACACCTACCAAAGAAAAGTACAGGAAGGTACGTAAGATGACGGAGAATAGTTCAAATGAACAAAAGAGTGATAACGACTCCGAAAGCAGGGAACTGAGTTGTCTGAAACTACATAATGTGATCACAACGGAGGATCACCGAACCATTTTGGTCATTCTCAAGATAGCAGGAGTCCAGGTAAAGATGGAATTGGACACAGGATCAGCCCGAACAGTCATAAACCAATGGGACTACGCGTGGCTATTCTCACACATACCCTTGAGAGACACAAAAATTATTTTGAAGACGTTCACGGGGCAAAAAGTCTACCCCAAAGGAAAAATAAGGGTGACCATTATATATAATGGTAAGGAAACACCAAAACTAGACCTGTATGTATTGCAAGATGGAGGACCACCATTACTGGGACGTGAATGGATCCGGAAAATACAACTGGATTGGCATTCCATACAGGCACTGACTGTGGCTGACAAAAAGGATGACGACGTCACACCTGGGCGACTGTCAAAGATCCTAACTGACACGAAAGAAGTGTTCCAGCAAGGACTCGGAAAACTAAAAGGCATGACAGCGACGATTACAATTGTAGAAAACGCAAGCCCAAAATTTTTTAAGGCCAGACCGGTACCTTATGCGATCCGCCCAGCCGTCAAAGCAGAGCTGGAGAGTCTGGAACATTCAGGTGTACTGTCCAAGGTAGACTGGAGCGAGTGGGCTACACTCATCATCCCGGTGATGAAAAAGTCTTTGAGCAGCACGCCTGGGGAACCAAGGAAGGTTCGCATCTGTGGGGACTTTAAGGTTACAGTGAACCCAGTCCTTCGCACCGTACAATATCCACTTCCGCGGATTGAATATATTTTCGCCTCGCTATCTGGAGGGAAATGCTTCACTAAGATTGATCTGGCCCAGGCGTATCTGCAAATGGAGGTACAAGAAGCATCAAACAAATACCTCACAATCAACACCCATAAAGGTCTTTACCAATACAACCGGCTGGTATTCGGGGTAGCATCAGCTCTGGCTATTTGGCAGAGGGCAATGGAACAAGACCTGCAAGGGATCCCAGGGACCCAGTGTTATTTGGACGACATCCTGGTCACGGGCGAAAATGACAGTGATAACCTTGCCAACCTGGAGCTGGTGCTCACTAGATTGCAGGAATATGGGCTCCGAGCTAACCGCCCCAAATGCGAGTATTTTAGAAAACAGATCTCATATTGTGGCCACGTTATCGAGAAAGAGGGGTTACATAAGTCCCCAGAGAAGATTGAGGCAGTAGTCAAGGCTCCAGCACCGGAAAATGTATCACAACTGAGGTCATTCCTCGGGCTGGTAAACTACTACCATAAGTTCTTGCCAAATTTGTCTACAATACTACACCCACTGAACACCCTACTGCAAATTGGGGTGCCATGGAAGTGGAGTGACGAATGTAGACGAGCTTTCCAGAAGAGCAAAACACTAATCACATCGAAAGAGGTATTGGCCCATTACAACCCAGCATTACCAATTCGGTTGGCATGTGATGCCTCACCCTACGTCATTGGAGCGGTGCTGTCGCACAAATTCTCGGACGGCTCAGAGAGGCCAATAGCCTTTGCGTCACGATCACTAACCTCAGCCGAGTGTAACTACGCCCAAATTGACAGGGAGGCCCTCAGCCTAGTGTGGGGAGTGAAAAAGTTCAATCACTATCTGCACGGGCAGAAATTCACCTTGCTGACTGATCACCAGTCTCTTGTCTCCATTTTTAATCCGAAGAAGGGCGTTCCGGTGATGACTGCGCAACGACTACAAAGATGGTCACTTCTTCTCGCAGCGCACCACTATGAGATTGAATATAAGGGCACGAAACAGCATGGAAATGCTGATGGGCTATCACGTCTGCAACTGCCTACTGCGGAGGAAGCACCAGCAGTGGATCCTGTCGAAATATTCCATTTGACTATAGTTGAATACCTACCGGTAACTAACACTTGTATCGAAAAGGAAACCCGAAATGACCCGACACTGTCTCGGGTATATGATTTGATGGTGAAGGGATTGCCAGCACATGGCGACTCACTGTTGCCAGCATTCTCGACAAGGAGCGAACAGCTGTCAGTGTGCCGGGGGACCTTGATGTGTGGATCCCGAGTGGTAATTCCACCCAAGTTAAGGGATAGAGCGCTCGATGAGCTTCATGAGTGTCATCTGGGAGGGGTAAAAATGAAAAGCCTAGCCAGGGCTTATGTGTGGTGGCCGGGAACCGATAAACAAATCGAGGACCTGACCAAGAGCTGCTCAGGATGCCAGAAAGTCCAAAATGCACCACCATAGACCCCTCTATAACCATGGGAGTGGCACCCATCTCCATGGCAACGGGTGCATATTGATTTTGCTGGTCCATTCATGGACTCAATGTTTTTAATAGCCGTGGATGCGCACTCGAAATGGCCTGAGGTCATCAAAATGTCCTCCATCACCACGGAGAAAACTATTGCAGTCCTACGGACCATTTTTGCCAGGAATGGCTTGCCAGAACAGATTTGCTCCGACAACAGACAACAGTTTGTGTCCGAAGAGTTCCGGAGGTTCTTGAAAAAGAATGGAGTAAGGCATTACACATCCGCCCCGTATCATCCAGCCACAAATGGATTGGCTGAGAGGTTCGTACAAACCTTTAAGAAGGCAATAAAGGCTATGTACAATGACAACATTCCGCTGCAGCACAAGGTGGACAATTTCCTGTTCGCCTACCGGAATGCGACACATGCAGTCACCAACCAGGCCCCAGCCATGATGTTCTTTAACCGAAGGTTAAGATCTCGCCTGGATTTGCTCAGACCAAACGTATGAAGAGGTGTTGAGAGTAAGCAATTCCAGCACATCCATGAGAAGCCAACAAGGAGCTTCAATGTAGGGCAACCAGTCTTGGCCTGTGACTACCGAACAGAAAAATGGCAGCCAGGAACGATATGCACACGGCAGGGCCCACTAATGTACACAGTGGACGTTGGGGAGAGCATCGTGAGACACCATGCTGACCAGATACTAGAGTCACAGGAACAAGTCAACCCCATGCCTCGCCCATACGTACCTGGTGAAGCACCCGATGAACAGGTCGCATCTACCCCACAAACAGTAGCATCGGAAGCTGATGAATTTTTTGAGGGAGTAACTGGTAGAATAGATGGGGGAGAGCCAGTAGATGTGGTGTACCTGGACTTCCAAAAGGCCTTCGATAAGGTCCCACATAAAAGATTAGCATGGAAAATTGAGGCTCATGGGATAAAGGGGAAAGTTTTGGCGTGGATAGGGAACTGGCTGTCAGATAGAAAACAGAGAGTTGGAATAAACGGCTCATTTTCTGAATGGCAGGCAGTAACAAGTGGGGTACCACAGGGATCTGTCCTGGGCCCCCAGCTGTTCACAATTTACATTAATGACCTGGATCAGGGAGTCGGATGCAGCATTTCCAAATTTGCAGACGACACTAAACTAGGAGGGGGGGTGGGCTCAGAGGAAGAGACCAGGAAGCTCCAGAGCGATTTGGACAGACTGGGCGATTGGGCGGATAAATGGCAGATGCACTATAATGTGGACAAGTGCGAAGTTATCCACCTTGGGTGCAGGAACGGGAGGGCAAATTATTATTTAAATGGCAATAGATTGGGAGAGGGGGAAGTACAGAGAGACCTGGGTGTTCTTGTACACCAGTCACTGAAGGCGAGCATGCAGGTGCAACAGGCGGTCAAGAAGGCAAACGGTATGCTGGCCTTCATAGCAAAAGGGTTAGAATACAGGAACAGGGATACCTTGCTGCAGCTGTACAGGGCACTGGTGAGACCACACCTCGAGTACTGTGTACAGTTTTGGTCGCCTCATCTGAGGAAGGATGTTCTTGCCATGGAGGGGGTGCAGCGGCGATTCACCAGGCTGATACCAGGAATGGCGGGAATGACCTATGAGGAGAGACTATGTAGTTTAGGGATGTACACACTGGAGTTTAGAAGATTGAGAGGGGACCTCATAGAAGTGTATAAAATTCTGACAGGTCTAGACAGACTGGATGCAGAAGGAATGTTTCCCTTGGCGGGTGAGAACAGAACTAGAGGACATAATTTAAGGATAAGGGCTAAACCATTTAGGACAGAGATGAGGGGGAATTTCTTCACTCAGAGAGTGGTGAACCTGTGGAACTCATTGCCACAGAGGGCAGTGTACGCCAGCTCATTAAATATATTTAAGAGGGAATTAGATATATTTCTACGGGCAAAAGGGGTTAAGGGTTACGGAGAGAAGGCGGGGACGGGATACTGAATTAAAGGATCAGCCATGATCTCATCGAATGGCGGAGCAGGCACGAAGGGCCGAATGGCCTACTCCTGCTCCTATCTTCTATGTATCTATGTATCTATGTAACCAACTGACGACAGTGGGCCAGAATCGCCTCTGCACCAAGAGCAAGACACTCGGGAAAGGCGCTATCCAGAAAGGTTCAGGAAGCCTCCCCAAAGACTGAATTTATAAATAGGTTATTTTCAACTAATGTTGCATGTTAAAAGTGTTAATTGTGATTAGTTTGATATTTAATTGTTTAATGAGTGTTATGGTACTGTTAATCTAAAAAGGGGAGGAATTGTAATGTATATACCTTTAAGGGGGGAACTATCTTTTACAGCTCATGTATACTGCAGTACCGGCAGTGACCACACATGTATATAGCACTGAGTAGTAATCTGCACAGATCAGTTCCAGCGTGAGCCACGTTGAGTAAACACCTGTTGTACCGTTCTCCTGCAGTCTGTGTCTTATTATACACGGACAAAACATCCTCCTCTGTCATTTTGGGAATGTAATGCCCAGCTGCATTGGTTAGCACATCGGGTTGGCGGGTGCTGGATCAGCTGAGGCAGTTAGCCACTCCATTAGATTTTAACTCAGCAGCTCATTGCCATGGCACTGTTCCTCAATAATTTTTTGTATTTGTTCATGTTGGGCCGTTATGGCCCTGAAATCTGCTGCAAAAGGGCCACCATCGCTCTACCAAAGGGTTTTCAACAATGTGTGCTTTGTCCGCCCAGCCACCAGAGGGCTAAAGCCAGCATTCTCCACCATATGTGATCAACCACCACCTAGACCAAAGTATGTGTTGATGCGGGGGGTGGAGGACACAAGCACAGTCACAAGATTGGTAAATGAAAATCAGCAGTTAGCTGTGTTTTATTTCTAGAACATGGGGAAAAACAGTTCACGTCTGGCAAAAATCCAAAAACATATGACGTTCACAAAGAAAAATGAAGAATAAAACCAGCACCCACCCCGGGTGGTTAGGAAGGCAGTCCTTAAATCAATTTTCCCCCAGAACAATACGCCAGGGTTACTTTACCACTGGATCTTACTCAGCCGGTCCAGGGATCAAATCAGGCTCTCAGAACTAAACAATATTCCACCCGGGTTCAACAGCAGACCTCTCTGTGGCAGCTGCAAGTTGGCCCCCACAGTAGTCTTGGCCTTGTCCTGGCTTTCTCATCAGGTACTGGCCCTGAATGGATGAACTAGTTTGCCTTCAGTACTCCTGTGCTAATGGGTAGATTTGCCTCAGGTGTGTTGGAGGTGGGTGTGGCGTTCACCTGAGTTGGGCTGAGAGGGGGACTTTGTCTCCATCTGGTGGCCACATACCGTCCATCCACCACAAACCGCCCCCATAGCTCACAACTGAAAAGAGATCTTCCTGTAGCAGACATACACACATCCAAAATTCCTGACAGTTGTTCCTCCTGTACCGGAGTTACAATCATCCCAATATATTGACAGCTGACCTTGCTGTACCAGAGACAAAAACATCCGAATTTACTGACAGGTGATCTTGCTTCCGCAGAGGCACAAACATCCCAATTAACTGAAAGGTGACCTTCCTGTACCATAGACATAAAATTCCCAATTTACTGACAGGTGACCTTCGTGTAGCAGAGACAAAAACATCTCGATTTACTGACAGGTCACCTTCCTGTACCAGAGACACAAACATCACAATTTACTGAAAGGTGACCTTCCTCTACCACAGACACAAATATCCCAATTTGCTGACAGGTGACCTTCCTGTACCAGAGATACAAACATCGCAAATTAGTGAGAGGTGACCTTCCTGCACCTGAGAATCAAACGTCCCAATGTACTGACAGGTGACCTTCCTGTACCAGAGACATTACCAGCCCAATTTATTGACAGATCACCTTCCTCTACCAGAGACACAAACATCCCAATATACTGACAAGATAGCTTCCTGTAGCAGAGACACAAGTATCCAAATTTCCTGACAGTTGAACCTCCTGTTCCGGAGTTACAATTATCCCAATATACAGACAGTTGTCCTTCCTGTAACAGAGACAGAAACAATCAAATTTACTGACAGGTGATCTTCCTTCAGCAGAGACACATACATCCCAATTCACTGACAGGTGACATTCCTGTACCAGAGATACAAACATCACAATTTACTTACAGTTGTCCTTCCTGTACCAGAGACACAATTATCAATATTTACTGACAGGTGACCTTACTGTACCAGAGACATAATCTTCCCACATTACTGACAGGTGACCTTCCTGTACCAGGGACACAAACATTCCGATTTACTGAGAGTTGATCTTCCTGTAACAGAGACTGATGCATCCCACTTTACTGACAGATGACCTTCCTTCAGCAGAGACACAAACATCACAATTTACTGACAGGTGCCTTATCTGAACCAGGGACAAAATCATCACAATTTACACAGTTGTCCTTCCTGTGCCAGAGACAGATACCTCCCAATTTACTGACAGATGCCCTTCCTGTACCAGAATCACAAACATCCCAATTTACTGTCAGTTGAACTTCCTGTACCAGGGACAGAAACATCCCAATTTACAGACAAGAGGTCTTCCAGTACCAAAGACACAAACATCCCAATTTCCTGACAGGTGGCCTTCCTGTACCAGACACAGAAACACCTGAAACTACTGACAGGTGTCCTTCCAGTACCAGAGACAAATACATCCCACTTTGCTGAAAGGGGAACTTCCTGTACCAGAGACACAAACATCCCAAAGCACTGACAGATGACCTTCCTGTACCAGAGACACAAACATCACAATTTACTTGCAGTAGCCCTTCCTGTACCAGAGACATTAAAGTTCCAGTTTACTGACAGGTGACATTCCTGTAACAGAGATACAAACATCCCAGTTTACTGACAGGTGACCTTGCTTTACCAGAGACACAAACATCACAATTTTCACAGTTGTCCTTCATGTAGCAGAGATATTAACATCCCAATTTACTGAAGTGCGACTTTCCTGCACCAGATAAACCAACATCCCAATTTACTGACAGGTGACCTTCCTGTACCAGAGTCACAAACATCCCAATTTACTAACAGATCACCTTCCTGTACCAGAGACACAATCATCCCAATATACTGTTTAATCAACCACCACCTAGACCGAAGGCTGTATTGATATGGGGGGTGGAGGACACAAGCACAGTCACAAGATTGGTAATTGAAAAACAGCAGTTAGCTGTGTATTATTTCTAGATAACGGGGAAAAACGGTTCACGTCTGGCAAAAATCCAAAAACATACGGACCCAGAAATTTGGCACTCCCGGGATGAGTATGCACGGGATACTCACCCGTAGGCTGAAGGAATTGCCGGTTTCCTGCATGCACTGCGCATGCGCGGGAATCCGGAAGTTCCGATCCTCTGAACGAAGAGGTTCAGAGGTCGAACGCACGTGCAGGGGAGGCTGCGCATGCGCTTTGAGCTTAGGTTTTTTTCACAGGTTACCCGGGATGGTAAGCCTGCAGGATTTACAAATTTAAAAAGCAGATGTAAGGCCTGCTTTTTGCAAGGTAAGTGGTCAATTAATTAAAATTAAATCATTTTTTCCACAGGTTTATTATTTTTAAATACTTTAAAGCAAGGTAAGTTTATTTTTAGCCCCGTTATAACATAAAAATTATTTTTTTCAAAAATTTAAATTATTGTTTAAAATAGTTATTTAATGTAATTTATAGTTTCTATAAAAAGTGTGATATTTTATTTAATTTATTTGAAGGTTTACTGCTATTTTGGGCCCGCTAGTAGTTATAAGTTTTGACAGGTCTACCTGTCAATCTTATGAATGGGGTTTTCCCTCCTCCGATTGGCTACCCATTGCTCAGGTGATCCCAGGGGACGCATCACACTAACTATGCACCTGGGACACGCAAGCACAGCGCACCGGCAGCTGGGCCAAGCCCTGGAGTGGAATTCCACGGGGCCCTACAGCTCAAATGCCGGTGCGTAAGGTAAGTGCAGGTCGGGGGCTTACACCCGCGGGAAGCCCCTGACCCGAATTTCTGGGCCATGACATTTAGAAAGAAAAATGAAGAACAAAACCATCACCTGCCCCGGGTGGTTAGGAAGGCAGTCCTTAAATCAATTTTCTCCAAAACAATACGCCAGGTTTACTTTACCACTGGATCTTTCTCAGCTGGACCAGGAATCACATCAGGCTCTCAGAACTAAACAATATTCCACCCGGGTTCAACAGCAGACCTCTCTATGGCAGCTGGCCCCCAACAGCAGCCTTGTCTTGGCTTTCTCCTCAGGTACTGGCCCTGAAGGGATGCACTAGTTTGCCTTTTGAACTCCTGAGCTAATGGGTGGATTTGCCTCAGGTGTGTTGGAGGTGGGTGTGGCCTTCACCTGAATTGGGTTGAGGGGGACTTTGTCTCCATCTGGTGGCCACATACCGTCCATCCACCACAAACCGCCCCCATAGCTCACATACCGCCACCCTCAGCTCCGACCTCCGGTAAGGGACACAGGCATACTAAAGGTCCTCACATCTGGAGAGGGCATCAGCATTCCCATGGTGGGTACCAGACCTGTGAACGACAGTAAACTTAAATGGCTATAAACTCAGTAACCACCTAGTATCCCTTGAATTGGTCTCCTTGTTGCGTGCCATCCAGGTTAATGGGGCATGATCAGTCACCAGAGAGAGTCGTCTCCCGAGCAGCTAATACTTTAAGTTGTCCAGAGCCCATTTTGTGGCCAAGCACTCCTTTTCCATGACGGAATACCGCTGTACCCTCGGGAGCATTTTTCTGCTGAGGTATATAACAGGGTGCTCCTCACCTGACACGACTTGGGATAAGACCGCGCCCAAACCTGTGTCTGAGGCATTCGTTTGGACAAGCAGCTCCTTTGAAAAGTCAGGGGTCACGAGAATTGGTCCAGAACATAACTGATTAATCACAGTACCTCATAGTTCTTATTCTGTGACAGAATAAAGCCATCGCCTGCTCCTTCAGTCTTGGCAGCATTTTGACTGGAGGGTCTAGTTTTCCTCCTGATTCTCTTATATTCCTCACTGGCACTGCTGCCGTCTTCCTCATCATCAGGATTGCCATCTTCACTATCACTGATATCATCATCCTCACCACCACCTTCATCGTTATTCACAACATTTCCTTTCCTCTTTCCACTACAAGGTCGCCAGTCATTATCATCTTCCCTATGATAATCATCAAAGCCATTCAACTCTTTTCATTTCGTAGGGCAGGGCACGTAAATACCTGTCAACGACCAGCCGTTCCATTACTTGGGTCACAGTCAATTGATCGGGTTGGAGACATCTTGCTGCAACCCGAATCAGTTCATACACCTGACCTCTTGGGGATTCACTAGGTTCGAACACCCACTCATGGAATTTCTGTGCTTGAATCGGTGGTCTCAGTTCATACCGCCGAAATATTTCAGAAGTCAGTTTTCCATAGTTAGCCGCAGCGTCGCTGTCCAGGTCTAGATGCACTTTTTGGGCGGGACCAATGAGAAAAGGTGCCAAGAGCCCGGCCCATTGCTCTGGAGGTCATTTTTCCCTCTTTGCAGTCATCTCAAAGGCCTGTAGGTAGGCCGCTACGTTATCCTCCTCTGTCATTTTGGGAATGTAATGCCCAGCTGCATTGGTTGGCACATCGGGTTGGCGAGTGCTGGTGGGAAGTTGATCAGCTGAGGCATTTAGCCACTCCAGTAGGTTTTCACTCAGCAGCTCATTGCCATGGCACTGTTCCTCAAGAATTTGTTGTATTTGTTCATGTTGGGCCGTACTGGCCCTGAAAAACTGCTGCAAAACGGCACCCGGGTTCAACAGCAGACCTCTCTGTGGCAGCAGCTGCTGCCCCCCCCCCCACACAGCGGCCTTGGCCTGGCTTTCTCCTCAGGTACTGGCTCGGAAGGGATGCACTAGTTTGCCTTTTGTACTCCTGAGCTAATGGGTAGATTTGCCTCAGGTGTGTTGGAGGTGGGTGTGGCCATCAGCTGAATTGGGCTGAGAGGGGGACTTTGTATCCATCTGGTGGCCACATACCGTCCATCCACCACAAACCACCCCCATAGCTCATAACTGAAAAGAGATCTTCCTGTAGCAGACATACACACATCCACATTTCCTGACAGTTGTTCCTCCTGTACCGGATTTACAATCATCCCAACATACTGACAGTTGACCTTGCTGTAACAGAGACAAAAACAATCCAATTTACTGACTGGTGATCTTCCTTCAGCAGAGGCACAAACATCCCAATTTACTGACAGTTGACCTTCCTGTACCAGAGAGATAAACATACTAATTTACTGACAGGTGAACTTTTTGTACCAGAGACAGAAACATGCCAATTTACTGACAGGTGAACTCCCTGTACCAGAGAAACAAACATCCCAATATACTGACAGGTGACCAGGCTGTACCAGAGACACAAACATCCAAATTTACAGACAGCTGACCTTCCTGTACCAGAGATATAAACAACCCAATTAACTGACAGTTGATCTTCCCGTACCAGAGAAAAAACATCCAAATTTGCAGACAAGAGATCTTCCTGTACCAAAGACACAAACATTCCATTTTACTGACAAGAGACCTTCCTGTACCAGACACACTAACATCCGAATATACTGACCGGTGAAATTCCTGTACCGGAGATATAAACATCCCATATGTAATGATATCAGCAAATAGTGATGATATTTGTCTGTGTTTGATTACTTATGCCTTACAGCATATTTGTCTGTGTTTTTGATTACTTGTGCCTGACCAGCAGAGGTCATGTGAGAGACAAGCAGTCCAGAGGAGTTTTACTTTCAGTTTCATTCTAGATGCATCAAAGCATAGTGTGTTCTGTAAAAAGCTGTAGAAAGTCTTGAACAAGACTTTAGATTAAACAACATTCTCTTTCAGAAATGAGTCTTTATTGAACCCAAAAAGAAATCAAAACACCATATTTGCTGAAAAGTTACCTTCCTGTACCAGAGACACAAAGATCCTACCTTACTGACAGGTGACCTTCCTGTACCAGAGACACAAACATCCCAATTTACTGACAGTTGACATTCCTGTGCCAGAGATATTCACATCCCAATTTACTGACATTTGACCTTCCTGTACAAGAGACATAAGCAACCCAATTTACTGACAGATCACCTTCCTGTACGAGAGACACAAACATCCCAATATACTGACAAGAGATCTTCCTGTAGCAGAGACACAAACATCCAAATTTCCTGAGAGTTGCACCTCCTGTACCGGAGTTACAATCATCCCAATTTACTGACAGTTGTCCTTCCTGTTACAGACACACAAACAATCCAATTTACTGGCAGGTGATCTTCCTTCAGCAGAGAAACATACATCCCAATTGACTGGCAGGTGACCTTCCTGTACCAGACACACAAACATCCCAATTCACTGACAGGGGACCTTCATTTACCAGAGGCACAATCATCCCAATTTACTGACAGGTGAACTCCCTTTACCAGAGACACTAACATCCCAATTTACTTACAGTTGACATTCCTGTTCCAGAGATATTAACTTCCCAATTTACTGAAATTTGTCCTTCTTGTACCAGAGACACAATCATCCCAATTTACTGAGAGGTGACCTTCCTGTACCAGAGACATAAGCAGCCCAATTTATTGACAGATCACCTTCCTGTACCAGAGACACTAACATCCCAATATACTGACAAGAGATCTTCCTGTAGCAGAGACACAAACATTACAATTTACTGAAAGGGGATCTTCCTGTACCAGAGACAAAAAAATCACAATATACTGACAGATGAAGTTCCTGTACCAGAGAAACAAACATCCCAATTTATTGACAGGTGACCTTCCTGTAACAGAGACACAAACATCACAATTTACTTGCAGTAGCCCTTCCTGTACCAGAGACATTAACATCCCAAAGTTACTGACAGGTGACCTTCCTGCACAAGACACACAAACATTCCAATTTACTGACAGGTGACCTTCCTGTACCAGTGAAACAAACATCCCAATTTACTGACAGGTGACTTTCCTGTACCAGAGACACAAATATCGCAATTTACAGAAAAGAGATCTTCCAGTACCAAAGACACAAACATCCCAATTTCCTGACAGGTGACCTTCCTGTACCAGACATTAATGACATGTGACTTTCCTGTACCAGAGACAAATACATCCCAATATACTGACAAGAATCTTCCTGTACCAGACACACAAACAATCCAATTTACTGACAGTTAATCTTCCTTCAGCAGAGACACAAACATTGCAACTTACTGACAGGTGACATTCCTGTACCAGAGATACAAACATCATAATTTACTTACAGTTGTCCTTCCTGTACCAGAGACACAATTATCGATATTTACTGACAGGTGACCTTCCAGTACCAAAGACACAAACATCCCAGTTTCCTGACAGGTGACCTTCCTGTACCAGACACAGAAACACCCGAAACTACTGACAGGTGTCCTTCCTGTACCAGAGACAAATGCATCCCACTTTACTGACAGATGACCTTCCTTCAGCAGAGACACACAAATCAAAATTTTCTGACAGGTGCCTTTCCTGAACCAGGTATACTATCATCACAATTTACTTACAGTTGCCCTTCCTGTAACAGAGACATTAACATCCCAAATTACTCACAGGGGATATTCCTGTACCAGAGACAAAAACATCACAATTTACTGACAGGTGACCTTCCTGTACCAGGGAAACAAACAACCCAATTTACAGACAAGAGATCTTCCAGTACCAATGACACAAACATCCCAATTTCCTGACAAGTGACCTTCCTGTACCAGACACACAAATGCCCGAAATCACTGACAGGTGACCTTCCTGTAACGGAGACTTAAACACCCCACATTTTCTGAAAAATGATCTTCCTGTACCAGAGACAGAAACGTCCCAGTTTACTGACAAGTGACGTTCCTGTACCAGACAGACAAACACCCGAAATTACTGACAGGTATCCTTCCTGTACCAGCGACAAATACATCCCACTTTACTGACAGGTGACGTTCCTGTACCAGAGACACAAACATCGCAATTTACTGACAGGTCACCATTCTATACCAGAGACACAGACATCACAATTGACTGAAAAGGGAACTTCCTGTACCAGAGACGCAAACATCCCAATTTACTGACAGGTGACCTTCCTGTACCAGAGACACAAACATCACAAATTACTTGCAGTTCCCCTTCCTGTACCATAGATATTAACGTCCCAAAGTTACTGACAGGTGACCTTTTTGTACAAGACAAAAACATCCCAATTTTCTGAAGTGTGACCATCCCGTACCAGAGACACAAACATCCCAATTTACAGACAAGAGATCTTCCAGTACCAAAGACTCAAACATCGCAATTTCCTGACAGGTGACTTTCCTGTACCAGACACACAAACGCCCGAAATTACTGACTGGAGACCTTCCTGTACCGGAGACAGAAACATCCCACTTTTCTGACAGCTGACCTTCCTGTACCAGAGACAGAAATGTCCCAGTTTACTGACAGGTGACGTTCCTGTACCAGACACGCAAACACGCGAAATTACTGACAGGTGACATTCCTGTACCAGGGACACAAACATCACAATTTACTGAAAGGGGAACTTCCTGTACCAGAGACACAAGCATCCCAATGTGTTGACAGATGACCTTCCTGTACCAGAGACACAAACATCACAATTTACTGACAGGTGACCTTCCTGTAGCACAGACACATAACATCACAATTTACTTGCATTTGCCCTTCCTGTACCAGAGATATTTACATACCAAAGTTACTGACAGGTGACCTTACTGTACAAGACACAAAACCATCGCAATTTACTGACAGTTCACATTCCTGTACCAGAGAAAGAAACATAACAGTTTAATGACAGATGACCTCCCTGTACCAGAGACAGAAACATCACAATTTTCTGAAGGGTGACCAACTCGCACCACAGGCACAAACATTCCAATTTACTGACAGGAGTTCTTCCTGCACCAGAAACATCACAATTTTCTGAAGGGTGACCTTCCTGTACCACAGACACAAACATTCCAATTTCCTGACAGTTGTCCCTCCTCTCTTTTCATTGGACCAAAGTTACAATCATCCCAATTTACTGACAGGTGGCCTTCCCGTACCAGAGATACAAACATCCCAAATTACTGACAGGTGACCTACCTGCACCTGAGAATCCAACATCTCAATTTATTGAGAGATGACCTTCCTTCAGCAGAAACACAAACATCGCAATTTACTGACAGGTCACCTTCCTGTACCAGAGACACAAATATCCCAATTTACTGAGAGGTGACCTTCCTGTACCGGAGAAACAAACATCCCAATTTACTGACAGTAGACCTTCCTGTACCAGAGACACAAATATCCCAATTTACTGAGAGGTGACCTTCCTGTACCAGAGACACAAACATCCCAATTTACTGAGAGGTGACCTTCTTGTACCAGTCACAAACATCCCAATTTACTGACAGGTGTTCTTCCTTTACCAGAAACACAAAATCCCAATTTACTCACAGGTGTTCTATCTGTACCAGAGATACAAACATCCCAATTTACTGACATGTGATCTTCCTTCAGCAGAGACACAACCATTGCAGATTACTGACAGCTGACCTTCCTGTACCAGAGATACAACATCACAATTTACTTGCAGTTGTCCTTCCTGTACCAGAAACACAATTATCGATAATTACTGACAGGTGACCTTCCTGTAACAGAGTTACAATCATCCCAATTTACTGACAGCTGACCTACCTGTAACTGAGACAGATAAATCCCAATTTACTGACAGATGACCTTCCTGTACCAGAATCACAAACATCCCAGTTTACTGACAGGTCACCTTCCTGAACCAGAGACACAAACATCCCAATTTTCGGAAGTGTGACCATCCCGTGGCAGAGACACAAACATTCCTATTTACTGACAACTGATCTTCCTGTACCAGAGACATAAGCAGCTCAATTTATTAACAGATCACCTTCCTGTACCAGAGACACAAACATCCCAATATATTGTGTAATCAACCGCCACCTTGATGGAAGGGTGTGTTGATACGGGTGGGTGGAGGACACAAGCACAGTCACAAGATTGGTAAAAGAAAAACAGCAGTTAGCTGTGTTTAAATCAAGAAAACGGGGAAAAACGGTTCACATTGAGCAAAAATCCCTAAACATATGGGCCCAGAAATTCGGCTCTCCCCGGGGGAGTACGCACGGGGTACTCACCCGTAGGCCAAATGGAATTGCCGGTTTCCTGCATGCACTGCGCATGCGTGGGAATCCGGCACTTCCGATCCTCTGAACGAAGAGGTTCAGAGGGTGAACGCGCGCGCAGGGGAGGCTGCATGTGCACTTTGAACTTGGGTTTCTTTTACAGGTTTTCCTGGAAGGGTAAGCCTGCAGGATTTACACATTTAAAAAGCAGGCGTAAGGCCTGCTTTTTGCAAGGTTAGTGGTCAATTAATTAAAATTAAAACATTTTTTCCACAGGTTTGTTATTTTTAAATACTTTAAAGCAAGGTAAGTTTATTTTTAGCCCAGTTATAACATAAAATTATTGTTTTCAAAAATTTAAATTATTGTTTAAAATAGTTATTTAATGTAATTTATAGTTTATTTAAAAAGTGTGATTTAAAAAAAAATTGACGGTTTACTGCTATTTTAGGCCCGTAGTATTTATAAGTTTTGACAGGTCTACCTGTCAATCTTATGAATGGGCTTTTCCCTCCTCCGATTGGCTGCCCATGGCTCACGTGAACCAAGGGGCCGCATCACGCTAACTACGACCCTGGGACACACAAGCACAGCGCGCCGGCAACTGGGCCAGCGCCCGGAGTGGAATTCCATGGGGCCCTACAGCTGAACTGCCAGCGCGCAAGGTAAGTGCAGGTCGGGGTCTTACACCCGCGGGAAGCCACCGACCTGAATTTCTGGGCCACGACGTTCACAAAGAAAAATGAAGAACAAAACCATCACCCGCCCCGGGTGGTTAGGAAGGCAGTCCTTAAATCAAATTTCTCCAAAACAATATGCCAGGGTTCCTTTAGCACTGGATCTTTCTCAGCTGGTCCAGGGATCACATCAGGCTCTCAGAACTAAACAATATTCCACCCGGGTTCAACAGCAGACCTCTCTGTGGCAGCTGCAATCTGGCCCCCAACAGCAGCCTTGTCTTGGCTTTCTCCTCAGGTACTGGCCCTGAAGGGATGCACTAGTTTGCCTTTTTAACTCCTGAGCTAATGGGTAGATTTGCCTTAGGTGTGTTGGAGTTGGGTGTGGCCTTCACCTGAATTGGGGTCAGAGGGGGACTTTGTCTCCATCTGGTGGCCACATACCGTCCGTCCACCACAAACCGCCCCCATAGCTCACATATACCCCACCTCAGCTCCGACCTCTGGGAAGGGGTGCAGGCAGACCAAAGGGCCTCACATCTGGAGAAGGCATCAGCATTCCCATGGCGGGTACCAGACCTGTGAACGACAGTAAACTTATATGGCTGTAAACTCAGGAACCACCTAGTAACCCTGGAATTGCCTCCTTGTTGCGTACCATCCAGTTTAGTGGGGCATGATCAGTCACCAGAGTGAATCGTCACACGAGCAGGTAATACTTTAAGCTGTCCAGAGCCCACTTTATGGCCAAGCACACCTTTTCCACGATGGAACCCCGCTGTTCCCTCGGGTGCATTTTCTGCTGAGGTGTAGAATAGGGTGCTCCTCACCTGACACGAATTGGGATAAGACCATGCACAAACCTGTGTCTGAGACATCCGTTTGGAGAAGCAGCTCCTTTGAAACGTCAGGGGTCACGAGTATCGGTCCAGAACATAACTGATTAATCACAGTACCTCATAGTTCTTATTCTGTGACAGAATACATCCATCGCTTGTTCCTTCAGTCTTGGCAGTATTTGACTGGAGGGTCTAGTTTTCCTCCTGATTCTCTTATCTTCCTCACTGGCACTGCTGCTCTCATTCTCATCATCAGGATTGCCATCTTCACTGTCACTGATATCATCATCCTCACCACCACCTTCATCGTTATTTACACCTTTTCCTTTCTTCTTTCCACTATAAGTTCGCCAGTCATTATCATCTTCACTATGATAATCATCAAAGCCATTCAACTCTTTTCATTTCGTAGGGCAGGGCACGTAAATACCTGTCAACGACCAGCCATTCCATTACTTGGCTCACACTCAATTGGTCGGGTTGGAGCCATCCTGCTGCAACCCGAATCAGTTCATACATCTGACTTCTTGGAGATTCAGTAGGTTGGAACATCCACTCATGGAATTTCTGTGCTTGAATCGGTGGACTCAGTTCATACCGCCGAAATATTTCAGAAGTCAGTTTTCCATAGTTAGCCGCAGCGTCGTTGTCCAGGTCTAGATGCACTTTTTGGGCGGGACCAATGAGAAAAGGCGCCAAGAGCCCGGCCCATTGCTCTGGAGGTCATTTTTCCCTCTTTGCAGTCCTCTCAAAGGCCTGTAGGTAGGCCGCTACGTTATCCTCCTCTGTCATTTTGGGAATGTAATGCCCAGCTGCATTGGTTGGCACAACAGGTTTGCTGGTGCTGGTGGGAGGTTGATCAGCTGAGGCATTTAGCTGCTCCAGTAAGTTTTCCCACAGCAGCTCATTGCCACGGCACTGTACCTCATGAATTTTTTTATTTGTTCATGTTGGGCCATACTGGCCCTGATCAACTGCTGCAAAAGGGCCTCCATCGCTCCACCAAAGGGTTTTCAACAATGTGTGCTTTGTCCTCCCAGCCACCAGAGAGAAAAAGCCAGCATTCTCCACCATGGGGTTTTCAACAATGTGTGCTTTGTCCTCCCAGCCACCAGAGGGCTAAAGCCAGCTTTCTCCACCATATGTAATCAACCACCACCTAGACCGAAGGGTGTGTTGATACGGGGGGTGGAGGACACAAGCACAGTCACAAGATTGGTAAATGAAAAACAGCAGTTGGCTGTGTTTTATTTCTAGAAAACGGGGATAAACAGTTCACGTCTGGCAGAAATCCAAAAACATATGACGTTCACAAAGAAAAACGAAGAACAAAACCATCACCCACCCCGGGTGGTTAGGAAGGCAGTCCTTAAATCAATTTTCTCCAAAACAATACGCCAGGGTAACTTTACCACTGGATCTTTCTCAGCCGGTCCAGGGATCACATCAGACTCTCAGAACTAAACAATATTCCACCCGGGTTCAACAGCAGACCTCTCTGTGGCAGCTGCAATCTGGCCCCCAACAGCAGCCTTGTCTTGGCTTTCTCCTCAGGTACTGGCCCTGAAGGGATGCACTAGTTTGCCTTTTGAACTCCTGAGCTAATGGGTAGATTTGCCTTAGGTGTGTTGGAGGTGGGTGTGGCCTTCATCTGAATTGGGGTGAGAGGGGGACTTTGTCTCCATCTGGTGGCCACATACCGTCCATCCACCACAAACCACCCCCAAAGCACACAACTGAAAATTGACCTTGCTGTAACAGAGACAAAAACAATCCAATTTACTGACAGGTGATCTTCCTTCAGCAGAGACACAAACATCACAATTTACTGACAGGTGACCTTCCTGTACCATAGATATATATTTCCCAATTTACTGACAGGTGACCTTCGTGTAGCAGAGACACAAACATCACAATTTACTGAAAGGTGACCTTCCTCTATCACAGACACAAACATCCCAATTTACTGACAGGTGATCTATCTGTACCAGAGATACAAACATCCCAATTTACTGACAGGTGATCTATCTGTACCAGAGATACAAACATCCCAATTTACTGACAGGTGATCTATCTGTACCAGAGATACAAACAACCCAATTTACAGACAGGTGATCTATCTGTACCAGAGATACAAACATCCCAATTTACTGACAGGTGATCTATCTGTACCAGAATCACAAACATCCCAATTTACTGACAGATGACTTTCATGTACCAGACACACAATCATCCGCAATTACTGACAGGTGAACGTCCTGTACCGGGACATAATCATCCCACATTTTCTGAAAAGTGACCTTGCTGTACCAGAGACAGAAACATCCCAATATACTGACAGTTGAAACTTTTGTACCAGAGACAGAAACATCCCAATTTGCAGCCAAGAGATCTTCCTGTACCAGAGACAAAAACATCCCACTTTACTGACAAGTGACCTTCCTGTAACGGAGTTACAATCATCCCAACTTACTGACAATTGACCTTGCTGTAACAGAGACAAAAGCAATCCAATTTACTGACAGGTGATCTTCCTTCCGCAGAGACACAAACATCCCAATTTATTTACAGGTGACCTTTCTCTACCAGAGATATAAACAGCCCAATTTACTGACAGGTCACCTTCCTGTACCAGAGACACAAACATCCCAATTTACTGAAAGGTGACCTTCCTCTATCACAGACACAAATATCTCAATTTGCTGAAAGGTGACCTTCCTCTATCACAGACACAAATATCTCAATTTGCTGAAAGGTGACCTTCCTGTACCAGAGATGCAATCATCGCAAATTACTGATAGGTGACCTTCCTGCACCTGAGAATCAAACATCCCAATGACCTGACAGGTGACCTTACTGTACCAGAGACAAAAACACCCCAATTTACTGAAAGGTGACCTTCCTCTATCACAGACACAAATATCTCAATTTGCTGAAAGGTGACCTTCCTGCACCAGAGATACAAACATCGCAAATTACTGATAGGTGACCTTCCTGCACCTGAGAATCAAACATCCCAATGACCTGACAGGTGACCTTACTGTACCAGAGACAAACACATCCCAATTCATTGCCAGGTGACCTTCCGTTACCAGAGGCACAATCATCCCAATTTACTGACAGCTGAATTCCCTGTGCCAGAGACACAAACATCCCAATTTACTTACAGTTGACATTGCTGTACCAGAGATATTAACATCCCAATTTACTGACATTTGACCTTCCTGTACCAGAGACACAATCATCTCAATTTACTGACAGGTGACCTTCCTGTACCAGAGACATAAGCAGCCCAATTTATTGACAGATCACCTTCCTGTACCAGAGACACAAACATCCCAGTATACTGACAGGAGATCTTCCTGTAGCAGTGACACAAACATCCAAATTTCCTGACAGTTGAACCGCCTGTACCGGAGTTACATTAATTCCAATTTACTGACAGTTGTCCTTCCTGTAACAGACACACAAACAATGCTATTTACTGACAGGTGATCTTCCTTCAGCAGAGACACATACATCCCAATTCATTGATAGGTGACCTTCCTGTACCAGAGATGCAAACATCACAATTTACTTCCAGTTGTCCTTCCTGTACCAGAGACAAAATTGTCGATATTAATGACAAGTGACCTTACTGTACCAGAGACATAATCACCCCACATTACTAACAGGCGACCTTCCTGTACCAGGGACACAAACATCCCGATTTACTGACAAGAGATCTTCCTGCACTAGAGACACAACCATTACAATTTACTGACAGGTGCCTTTCCTGAACCAGGGACAAAATCATCACAATTTACTTACAGTGGTCCTTCCTGTACCAGAGACAGAATAATTCCTATTTACTGACAGTTGTCCTTCCTGTACCAGGGACAAATACATTTCACTTTACTGACAGGTGACCTTCCAGTACCAGAGACACAGACATCACAATTTACTGAAAGGGGAACTTCCTGTACCAGAGACACAAGCATCCCGAAGCACTGACAGATGACCTTTCTGTACCAGATACACAAACATCACAATTTACTGAAAGGGGATCTTCATGTACCTGAGACATAAACATCACAATATACTGACAGATGACCTTCCTGTACCAGAGAAATTAACATCACAATTTACTGACAGGTGTCCTTCCTGTACCAGAGACACAAACATCGCAAGTTACTTGCAGTAGCACTTCCTGTAACAGAGACATTAACATCCCAAAGTTATTGACAGGTGACCTTCCTGTACAAGACACACAAACATTCCAATTTACTGACAGGTTACTTTCCTGTACCAGAATCACAAACATCCCAATTTACAGACAGTTGACCTTCCTGTACCAGGGACACAAACATCCCAATTTACAGACAAGAGTTCTTCCCGTACCAAAGAAAAAACCATCCGAATTTCGTGACAGGCGACCTTCCTGTACCAGACACACAAACACCTGAAATTAATGACAGGTGACCTTACTGTACCAGAGACAATGGGCTAGATTTTCAGTTGCTAGCGCCAGCAGTTAGCGCCTTAAGAGAAGTGATTTTCGGGCGCTATGCGTGTAGCGCCCGTGCGCAGCGCAGTTTGCGCCCCGCCCCAAATTAAGTTGCCCGTTAGCGCCGGCGCAAAGTTTAGCGCCCGCCCGGATGCGCGCGCAGAAAATGACGTCACATCCTCGTGCAACGCCCTTTGGCCGCCCCGATTCCAAACTTCAGTCGCACCGCCCCATTGTGCAGCTGGCGGCCGGAGCGTTTGGAAAAAGGAACGCAACACAACCAGCGCGGGCCCCGGGGGCGCAAATTAAAGGGGACATGCTCTCCAGTATAAAGGCCAGCCTTTTTTCAGAAAACACTCTTGTGCAACGCATTTCTGGAGACACAACAAGGAGGATAGCTAACTGGCTTGAAGCAGCAAGAGCTCAGGTATTTTTGGACTCAGGCCAGAGCGCTGCAAGTGGCCTTTTGGAAATTTGAGTGTTTGCCAGGATTTGATGGGGGTTGCATGGGGTGCCAACGCGAAGCTGCAGCTCCATGTCCGTAGGGCTCGCAGACGCATTGTGAGAGGGGCAGCCCTGGCTAGAGGCAGAGGGGGCTACAGGCGTCGGCCACGTAGGCCTTACCCAGTCAGGCTATACCGCCAGCAGCGCTCCTACCTAAACATGAGTGCCGCGCGATGTGTTAAAAGGCTCCGATTCCGAAAGGAGGTGATTGCAGAGATCTGCCACCTGCTTCGCTGAGATCTGTGGCCAAAGCTCAGGTGCAGGACGTCTCTGTCGGTGGAAGTGAAGGTGACGGTGGCATTGAACTTCTATGCCACCGGCTCCTTCCAATACGCTGCTGGGGACATAGCAAACATCTCCCAGTATGGCGCGCATCGCTGCATCCGCCAGGTGACCGAAGCACTGTTCAGAAGGAGAAGCCAATTCATCTCCTTCCCCATGGCCCTGGAGAGCCAGCATCAGCGCGCATTGGGATTTTCCAGACTCGGGGAATTCCCCTTGGTGCAGGGCGCCATTGACTGTACGCATGTGGCTTTGCGGGCCCCTCTGGAGCATGGCGAGCAGTATCGTAACAGGAAGGGCTACCATTCTCTGAATGTGCAGCTGGTGTGTGACCACAAGCAGCGCATCATGGCAGTCAATGCCAGCTTCCCAGGCAGCAGCCACGATGCCTTTATCCTGCGGCAGAGTACTGTGCATGACATGTTCCAGGCACAGCCTCCCCCAAGAGGATGGCTACTCAGGGACAAAGGCTATCCTTTGTGCACCTGGCTCATGACCCCGCTCCGCGCGCCCAGGACTGCTGCTGAAGAGGCCTACAACGAGAGCCATCAAACCACCCGCAACATCATCGAGCAAACTATTGGGGTCCTCAGGCAGCGGTTCCGCTGCCTTGATCGCTCCGGAGGAGCTCTCCAGTACTCGCCGGATCGGGTCTCCCAATTTGTGGTGGTTTGCTGCATGCTACACAACCTGGCTATCCGCAGGACTCAGGCACTGCCACCTGACGTTGGACCAGCACCTCAGGAGGAGGAGCAGGAGGAGCATGAGGAGGGGGAGGAGGAGGAGCAGGAGTACGTTCCCAGGAGGGAGCGACCAGGGCCAAGGGCCGCACGATGCCACCTTATTACACGGTACTTCTAAGCCCCCTGTCAGGGAATGGCCAGGGGCCATGAGGGAAGATGAATGCAGCCGCTCCGCAAGCCCTCAGCCAGCGAAGCCAACAAACACTAAGAAGAACAACCATGGAGACTGCATGAATAAAGATAATTATTTATTACACAAAACTGAAAAGCCCTTCCCACATGAATCCCCAAAAACAATAAACGGGCCCCACAAAAAGCCCAACAAACGACTCAGTCCCACAAACTGGGGAGGAGTCACTCCACATTTCTTCAAACCGGGCCTCAACGTTGGCCTAACGCAAAAAATAAGTCCTCCAACAACACAACCATGGGCAAAATAAAGATGGCCACCGCCATATAAAAGGAAAGCTGGCCACACCCTCTACTGAGTGGCCCGCGAGGGCGAGACCTTGCCCTGCCTTTTGCCTTCCCTGCCCGGCCTGCTGCTCCTTCGCAAGCTCTGCCCAGTGGCTGCTGCGAGGCTGGGGGAAGGCTCCTGAGGCTCAGATGCCCTTCCGCCAGATGCCGCTGGGGGGCGGCCTACACGGCGTTTGGGCCTCGAGGGGCCGTCTGCTGAGCCTGGCCACCATCAGCTGCAGCCGCTTGCCCTTGACGCCCCAGTGTGGGAATGGCAGCGACGGATGGCGCAATGTGGGCCAGCTGGCATCTGGGATGCGCTGGCTGGTGCTGTGGCGCGGTGGCACTCGGCCGGGCCCGCACTGCAGGATCCGCAACAATCAGCCGAGGGGCGGCTTGCTGGGATGGTCCAGCGCGGCGGCTGCCCTGGCGATGCCTGCCTGAGACAGCGCGTGTGGCAGCAGTGAGTGCCCCTGTTGTCCTGGTGTGCGCCCGCATCACATCTGCCAGGGTCTTGATGGCATCAGTCAGCATGCGGCCACTCGCGGCAGTTGCTGCCCCGAACTCGCGCACACTGGTCGCCAGCGACTCGATGGCCTCAAGCATGCGCCCCACCACGCTCATGAGCTCCGTGTGGCGCCGGTCCGAATCCTCGGCCATCTTATCCAGCTTTCGCACCTCCTCCGAGGTGAAGGTGTCCGGACTGGAGTCGCGACTCTCCCACTGGGGAGGAGGGGGCCGAACTAGGGGACCCTTGCCACGTTGGTGGCGGCGAGTGTGCCGATCAGCAGCACTCCCCTCTGATCCTTGCCCCCTTTGGGGGGAAGGCCACGGGCCACGCGCATGGCTCCTGGGTGGCTGGACGCCACTGGTCCCAGAAGCTGCATTGCCCTGCGACAGTTCCTCCAGGCACTCGTCCAGTGAGGAGGTGTCAAGCATCTCCTCCTCTCCTGCGGGACGTGACTGTTCCCCCGATGGTCCGGCTTGCTCCTCCTCCTCCTCCTGCTCGGAGGTGCTGTCACTGGCAGCTTCAGGGTCCTGGTCGTCACCAGCTGAAAGCAGGAATGCACAAGAGTAGCTTCAGAGTGAGGAGACGGCGTCAGCGAGGGAGTTAGGACTGGTGGCATTCAGCGCATTGGTGGGACAGTGGCAAAGGAGGTAGCTCGGATGGGCCAGTGCGACGCGAGAGGGCCAAAAGGTGAGGTCCTTACCATTGCCGGGCAGTGGAGGGTCGGCTACTCCGCACGCTGTGGGGACGAGCACACGGGCTCCCATGAGCACACACACGCGCTCCTCCAGCCGAGTGAGCTTCTGCAGCTTGGTGCGGCCACCCCTGGCACGGGCCTGGCGATTAAAGGCTACTTTAGCCTGCAAGAGAAAGGACGGGCTGTAAGTGCGCAGTGTAGCCCTGATGTAGTGTGCACTGCCTCCCATGGTGGAATAGCTTGGCCAGAGTGTAGCCCTGATGTAGTGTGCACAGCCTCCCATGGTGGAATAGCTTGGCCAGAGTGAAGCCCTGATGTAGTGTGCACTGCCTCCCATGGTGGAATAGCTTGGCCAGAGTGAAGCCCTAATGTAGTGTGCACTGCCTTCCATGGTGGAATAGCTTGGACAGAGTGAAGCCCTGATGTAGTGTGCACAGCCTCCCATGGTGGAATAGCTTGGCCAGAGTGAAGCCCTGATGTAGTGTGCACTGCCTCCCATGGTGGAATAGCTTGGCCAGAGTGAAGCCCTGATGTAGTGTGCACTGCCTCCCATGGTGGAATAGCTTGGACAGAGTGAAGCCCTGATGTCGTGTGCACTGCCTCCCATGGTGGAATAGCTTGGACAGAGTGAAGCCCTGATGTAGTGTGCACAGCCTCCCATGGTGGAATAGCTTGGCCAGAGTGTAGAGTGCCGAATGGCCAATTGATGCTCATGACTGTCCCAATGCTGCTGGCTGAGGGCTGGCCAATAGGACTTTCAGCTCCCTTTGCCCATCATGTCAGGTGTACATGCAAGAATGAGGAGGAGACTGGAAAGGGTACTCACCCTGACAATCCTGGTCAGGTCGTTGTATTTTTTACAACATTGTTTGTGGGTCCTGGGGGCATCGCCGGTGAACGTCACCCTCTGGGCGATCTGCTTCCAGGCTTTGGTGTAGTCGTGGTGGGTTGGATTCCTCCCACTCTCTGGGAACAAGATCTTGCGCCTCACCTCCAGAGCTGTGACCTTTATGTCCAGATCACCCTCTGAGAAGCGCAGGGCACACTGACGGGCCTTCTCTGGCGTTGCCATGACTCCCTGGGGCTGAGCAGCAGTGTTGAGGCCTCTTTGCAAGGCTGCAGTGTGCAGGGCGTGGCAGCAGACCAATTCGTCCCTTCCCCCTTTAAGAGCTGGTCGGCGCCACGGGGTCTGCTGTCAGTCCAAAAATGACCACACCCGCGCTGCGCCCCGCCTGGGCGCTATCCCTCTGGACCGCCGGCTTAGCACCTAAAGATAGTAGTGGAACGCCTCTTTTAGCGCTCCACCAACCTCTTAGGGCGAAGCCACTGAATTTCCGGCAACGGGGCGCTACTTTGGGGCGGGCGCTAACTTCGGGCGGGCGCTAAGGTTAGCACCCCAAAACTGCCTATACTGAAAATCTAGCCCAATAACTTCCCAATAAACTGACAAGAGATCTTCCTGTAGCAGAGACACAAACATCCAAATTTCCTGACAGTTGACCCTCCTCTACCGGAGTTACAATCATCCCAATTTACTGACAGTTGACTTTCCTGTACCAGACACACAAACAACCCAATTTACTGACAGGTGATCTTCCTTCAGCAGAGACACAAACATCCTAATTTACTGACAGTTGACCTTCCCGTACCAGAGATACAAACGTCAAAATGTACTTACAGTTGTCCTTCCTGTACCGGAGACAAAATTATCGATATTTACTGACAGGTGACATTGCTGTAGCAGAGACATAATCATCCCACTTTACTGACAGGTGACCTTCCTGTACCAGGGAAACAAACATCCTGATTTACTGACAAGAAATCTTCCTGCACTAGAGACACAAACATCCGAATTTACAGACGGTGACCTTCCTGAACAAGTGTTACAACCATCCCAATTTACAGAGAGTTGACCTTCCTGTACCAGAGATACTTTCTTCCCAATTTATTGACAGATGACCTTCCATCAGCAGGGACTCAAACATCACAATTTACTGACAAGTGCCAACCTGAACCAGGGACAAAATCATCACAATTTACCTACAGTTGTCCTTCCTGTAACAGAGACATTAACATCCCAAATTACTCACAGGTGATCTTCCTGTACCAGAGAAAGAAACATCCCAATTTACGGACAGGTGACCTTCCTGTACCAGGGATACAAACATCCCAAGTTACTGAAAGGTGACCGTCCTGTACCAAAGACACAAAAATCGCAATTTGCTGACAGGTGACCTTCCTGAACCAGACACACAAACGCCCAAATTTACTGACCGGTGACCTTCCTGTAAAAGACACACAAACATCCCACTTTTCTGACAGGTGACCTTCCTGTAGCAGAGACAGAAACGTCCCAGTTTACTGACAGGTGACGTTCCTGTACCAGACACACAAACACCCGAAATTACTGACAGGTGTCCTTCCTGTACCAGAGACAAATACATCCCACTTTACTGACAGGTGACATACCCGTACCAGAGACAAAAACATCGCAATTTACTGACAGGTCACCTGCCTGTTCCAGAGACACAACCATCACAATTTATTGAAAGGGGAACTTCCTGTACCAGAGACACAAACATCCCAATGTACTGAAAGATGACCTTCCTGTACCAGAGACACAAACATCACAATTTACTTACAGGTGACTTTCCTGTACCAGAGACATAAACAACCCAATTTACTGACAGTTCACCTTCCTGTACCCAAGACACAAACATCCGTATTTACTGAAAGGTGACCTTCCTCTACCACAGACACAAACATCCCAATTTACTTACACATGACCTACCTGCACCTGAGAATCCAACATCCCAATTTATTGATAGATGAGCTTCCTTCAGCAGAAACACAAACATCGTAATTTACTGACAGGTCACCTTCCTGTACCAGAGACACAAATATCCCAATTTACTGAGAGTGATCTTCCTGTATCAGACACACAACCATCCCAATTTACTGACAGGTGATCTTCTGTACCAGAGAAACAAACATCCCAATTTACTGAGAGGTGACCTTCCTGTACCAGAGACACAAACATCCCAATTTACTGACAGTAGACCTTCCTGTACCAGAGACACAAACATCCCATATATGCAGACACGAGACCTTGCTGTAACAAGAACACAAACATCCCAATATACTGAGAGGACACCTTCCCTTACCAGAGACACAAACAACCCAATTTACTGACAGTTGACCTTCCTGTACCAGAGACACAAACATCCCAATTTACTGACAGGTGATCTTCCAGTACCAGAGACACAAACATCCCAATTTACTGAAGTGCGACCATCCTGCACCAGATAAACAATCATCCCAATTTACTGAAAGTTCCCCTTCCTCTCCGGTGACATAAATATACCAATTTAATAACAGATGACAAACCTTCATCAGAGACACAATCATCCCAATTTACTGACAGGTGACCTTCCTCTACCAGAGTCACAAACATCCCAATTTACTGACAGGAGAGCTTCATGTACCAGAGACACAAACATCCCAATTTACTCACACGTGACCTTCCTCAACAGAAACACAAACATCCCAATTTACTGTCAGGTGACATCCCTGTACCAGAGACATTAACACCCCAATATAATGACATTTGACCTTCCTGTACCAGATACACAAACAACCCAGTTTAATGACAGGTGAACTTCCAGTACCAGGGACATAATCATCCCAATTTACTGAGAGGTGACGTTCCTGTACCAGAATCACAGACATCCCAATGTACTGACAGTTGACATTCCTGTACCAGAGAAACAAACTACCCAATTTAGGGACAAGGGATCTTCCTGTACCGATGACACAAACATTCCGATTTACTGACAGGTGACCTTGCAGTACCAGACACCCAGACAGCCAAAATTTCTGAGAGTTGACCTTCCTGTACCAGAGTTACTTTCATCCCAATTTACTGACAGGTGCCCTTCCTGCACCAGAGAAACAAACATCCCAATTTACTGACAGGTGTACTTCTTGAAACGGAGACAGAATCATCCCAATTTACAGACAAGAGATCTTCCTGCACTAAAGACACAACCATCTCAATTTACTGACACGTGACCTTACTGTACCGGAGAAAAAACATCCCAAATCTACTGACAAGTGACCTTCCTGTACCAGAGCCATAAACGTCCCAATTTACAGATAGTTGACCTTCCTGTACCAGAGACACAAACATCCCAATTTACTGACAGGCGACCTTACAGTACTGGAGATATTAACATACCAATTAACAGACAGGTGACGTTCCTGTACCAGAGACATATTATCCCAATATACTGACAGGTGATCTTTCTGTAACAGAGAAACAATGATCTCAATTTGTTGACAGGTGATCTTCCTGTACCTGTGAGACAAACCTACCAATTTAATGACAGGTGACCTTCCTGTACCAGAGATGTAAACATCCCAATTTACTGACGGGTGACCTTCCTGTACCAGAGGCTCAAGCATCCCTATAAACTGACAGGTGACATTCCTGTACCAGGGGCATAGGCTTCCTAATCTACTGACAGATCACCTTCCTGTACCAGAGACACAAACATCCCAATTTACTGAAGGGAGACCTTCCTGTACCAGAGATACCAACAAGCCATTTACTGACAGATGAATTTCCTATACCAGAGACACAAACATCCCAATTTACTGATAGTTGACCTTTCTGTACCAGAGACACAAACAGCAAAATTTACTGACAGCTGACCTTCCTGTACCAGAGACATAAACATCGCAAATTACAGGCAAAGATCTTCCTGTACCAAAGGCACAAACATCTCAATTTACTGACAGGTAACCTTCCTGTACCAGAGACACAAAAATCCGAAATTACTGACAGGTGACCTTACTGTACCGGAGAAAAAACATCCCAAATTTACTGACAAGTGACTTTCCTGTACCAGAGCCATAAACATCCCAATTTACAGATAGTTGACCTTCCTGTATCAGAGACACAAACAACCCAATTTACTGAGAGGTGACCTTACAGTACCGGAGATATTAACATACCCAATTTACAGACAGGTGACATTCCCGCACCTAAGAAAAATATATCCCAATATACTGACAGGTGATTTTTCTGCAAAAGAGAAACAAAGATCACAATTTACTGACAGGTGATCTTCCTGTACCAGTGACACAAACCTACCAATTAACTGACAGGTGTCCTTCCTGTACAAGAGACGTAAATATCCCAATGTACTGACAGGTGACTTTCCTGTACCAGAGACACAAACATCCCAATTTACTGAAGGGAGACCTTCCTGTACCAGATATACCAACATCCCAGTTTACGGACAGTTTAACTTTCTGTACCATAGACAAAATCATCCCAATGTATTGACAGTTAACCTTACTGTACTAGAGACACTATCATCTCAAATTACTGACAGGTCATTTTCTGTACCAGAGACACAAACATTCCAATTTACTGACAGGTCACATTCCTGTGCAAGAGACATAAACATCCGAATTTACTGAAAGGTGAACTTCCTGTACCAGAGACACAAACATCCCAATTCACTGAAAGGTTAACTTCCTGTACCAGAGACACAAATATCCCAATTTAATGACTGCTGACCTTCCTGTACCAGAGACACAAACATCCCAACTTACTGACAAGTGACCTTACAGTACCAGAGAAACAAATATCCCAATTTACTGACAGGTGACCTTCCTGTACCAGAGACATAAACATCCCAATTTACTGACAGGTGACCTTCCTGTACCAGAGACATAAACATCCCAATTTACTGACAGTTGACATTTCTGTACCAGAGACACAATCATCCCAAAGTATTGACAGGTGACTTTACGGTACCAGAGACACAACCATCACAATTCACTGACAAGTGACCTTAATGTACCAGGGAAACAAACATCCCAATTTACTGAGAGGTGAACTTCCTGTACCAGAGATACAAATATGGCAATTTACTGACAGGTTACTTTCCTGTACCAGAGGCACAAACATCCCAATTTACTGACAGTTGAACTTCCTGTACCAGAGACACAAACATCCCAATTTACTGATAGGTTACTTTCCTGTACCAGAGGCACAAACATCCCAATTTACTGACAGTTGACCTTTCTTTACCAGAGACACAAACAGCCCAATTTACTGACAGTTGACATTCCTTTACCACAGGCATAAACAACGCAATTTACTGACAGTTGACCTTCTCGTACCAGAGACTTAAACATCCCAATGTAATGACAGTTGACCTTCCTGTACCAGAGACACAAACATCCCAATGTACTGAAAGATGACCTTCCTGTACCAGAGACACAAACATCACAATTTACTTACAGGTGACTTTCCTGTACCAGAGACATAAACAACCCAATTTACTGACAGTTCACCTTCCTGTACCCAAGACACAAACATCCGTATTTACTGAAAGGTGACCTTCCTCTACCACAGACACAAACATCCCAATTTACTTACACGTGACCTACCTGCACCTGAGAATCCAACATCCCAATTTATTGATAGATGAGCTTCCTTCAGCAGAAACACAAACATCGTAATTTACTGACAGGTCACCTTCCTGTACCAGAGACACAAATATCCCAATTTACTGAGAGTGATCTTCCTGTATCAGACACACAACCATCCCAATTTACTGACAGGTGATCTTCTGTACCAGAGAAACAAACATCCCAATTTACTGAGAGGTGACCTTCCTGTACCAGAGACACAAACATCCCAATTTACTGACAGTAGACCTTCCTGTACCAGAGACACAAACATCCCATATATGCAGACAGGAGACCTTGCTGTAACAAGAACACAAACATCCCAATATACTGAGAGGACACCTTCCCTTACCAGAGACACAAACAACCCAATTTACTGACAGTTGACCTTCCTGTACCAGAGACACAAACATCCCAATTTACTGACAGGTGATCTTCCAGTACCAGAGACACAAACATCCCAATTTACTGAAGTGCGACCATCCTGCACCAGATAAACAATCATCCCAATTTACTGAAAGTTCCCCTTCCTCTCCGGTGACATAAATATACCAATTTAATAACAGATGACAAACCTTCATCAGAGACACAATCATCCCAATTTACTGACAGGTGACCTTCCTCTACCAGAGTCACAAACATCCCAATTTACTGACAGGAGAGCTTCATGTACCAGAGACACAAACATCCCAATTTACTCACACGTGACCTTCCTCAACAGAAACACAAACATCCCAATTTACTGTCAGGTGACATCCCTGTACCAGAGACATTAACACCCCAATATAATGACATTTGACCTTCCTGTACCAGATACACAAACAACCCAGTTTAATGACAGGTGAACTTCCAGTACCAGGGACATAATCATCCCAATTTACTGAGAGGTGACGTTCCTGTACCAGAATCACAGACATCCCAATGTACTGACAGTTGACATTCCTGTACCAGAGAAACAAACTACCCAATTTAGGGACAAGGGATCTTCCTGTACCGATGACACAAACATTCCGATTTACTGACAGGTGACCTTGCAGTACCAGACACCCAGACAGCCAAAATTTCTGAGAGTTGACCTTCCTGTACCAGAGTTACTTTCATCCCAATTTACTGACAGGTGCCCTTCCTGCACCAGAGAAACAAACATCCCAATTTACTGACAGGTGTACTTCTTGAAACGGAGACAGAATCATCCCAATTTACAGACAAGAGATCTTCCTGCACTAAAGACACAACCATCTCAATTTACTGACACGTGACCTTACTGTACCGGAGAAAAAACATCCCAAATCTACTGACAAGTGACCTTCCTGTACCAGAGCCATAAACGTCCCAATTTACAGATAGTTGACCTTCCTGTACCAGAGACACAAACATCCCAATTTACTGACAGGCGACCTTACAGTACTGGAGATATTAACATACCAATTAACAGACAGGTGACGTTCCTGTACCAGAGACATATTATCCCAATATACTGACAGGTGATCTTTCTGTAACAGAGAAACAATGATCTCAATTTGTTGACAGGTGATCTTCCTGTACCTGTGAGACAAACCTACCAATTTAATGACAGGTGACCTTCCTGTACCAGAGACGTAAACATCCCAATTTACTGACGGGTGACCTTCCTGTACCAGAGGCTCAAGCATCCCTATAAACTGACAGGTGACATTCCTGTACCAGGGGCATAGGCTTCCTAATCTACTGACAGATCACCTTCCTGTACCAGAGACACAAACATCCCAATTTACTGAAGGGAGACCTTCCTGTACCAGAGATACCAACAAGCCATTTACTGACAGATGAATTTCCTATACCAGAGACACAAACATCCCAATTTACTGATAGTTGACCTTTCTGTACCAGAGACACAAACAGCAAAATTTACTGACAGCTGACCTTCCTGTACCAGAGACATAAACATCGCAAATTACAGGCAAAGATCTTCCTGTACCAAAGGCACAAACATCTCAATTTACTGACAGGTAACCTTCCTGTACCAGAGACACAAAAATCCGAAATTACTGACAGGTGACCTTACTGTACCGGAGAAAAAACATCCCAAATTTACTGACAAGTGACTTTCCTGTACCAGAGCCATAAACATCCCAATTTACAGATAGTTGACCTTCCTGTATCAGAGACACAAACAACCCAATTTACTGAGAGGTGACCTTACAGTACCGGAGATATTAACATACCCAATTTACAGACAGGTGACATTCCCGCACCTAAGAAAAATATATCCCAATATACTGACAGGTGATTTTTCTGCAAAAGAGAAACAAAGATCACAATTTACTGACAGGTGATCTTCCTGTACCAGTGACACAAACCTACCAATTAACTGACAGGTGTCCTTCCTGTACAAGAGACGTAAATATCCCAATGTACTGACAGGTGACTTTCCTGTACCAGAGACACAAACATCCCAATTTACTGAAGGGAGACCTTCCTGTACCAGATATACCAACATCCCAGTTTATGGACAGTTTAACTTTCTGTACCATAGACAAAATCATCCCAATGTATTGACAGTTAACCTTACTGTACTAGAGACACTATCATCTCAAATTACTGACAGGTCATTTTCTGTACCAGAGACACAAACATTCCAATTTACTGACAGGTCACATTCCTGTGCAAGAGACATAAACATCCGAATTTACTGAAAGGTGAACTTCCTGTACCAGAGACACAAACATCCCAATTCACTGAAAGGTTAACTTCCTGTACCAGAGACACAAATATCCCAATTTAATGACTGCTGACCTTCCTGTACCAGAGACACAAACATCCCAACTTACTGACAAGTGACCTTACAGTACCAGAGAAACAAATATCCCAATTTACTGACAGGTGACCTTCCTGTACCAGAGACATAAACATCCCAATTTACTGACAGGTGACCTTCCTGTACCAGAGACATAAACATCCCAATTTACTGACAGTTGACATTTCTGTACCAGAGACACAATCATCCCAAAGTATTGACAGGTGACTTTACGGTACCAGAGACACAACCATCACAATTCACTGACAAGTGACCTTAATGTACCAGGGAAACAAACATCCCAATTTACTGAGAGGTGAACTTCCTGTACCAGAGATACAAATATGGCAATTTACTGACAGGTTACTTTCCTGTACCAGAGGCACAAACATCCCAATTTACTGACAGTTGAACTTCCTGTACCAGAGACACAAACATCCCAATTTACTGATAGGTTACTTTCCTGTACCAGAGGCACAAACATCCCAATTTACTGACAGTTGACCTTTCTTTACCAGAGACACAAACAGCCCAATTTACTGACAGTTGACCTTCCTTTACCACAGGCATAAACAACGCAATTTACTGACAGTTGACCTTCTCGTACCAGAGACTTAAACATCCCAATGTAATGACAGTTGACCTTCCTGTACCAGAGACACAAACATCCCAATGTACTGAAAGATGACCTTCCTGTACCAGAGACACAAACATCACAATTTACTTACAGGTGACTTTCCTGTACCAGAGACATAAACAACCCAATTTACTGACAGTTCACCTTCCTGTACCCAAGACACAAACATCCGTATTTACTGAAAGGTGACCTTCCTCTACCACAGACACAAACATCCCAATTTACTTACACGTGACCTACCTGCACCTGAGAATCCAACATCCCAATTTATTGATAGATGAGCTTCCTTCAGCAGAAACACAAACATCGTAATTTACTGACAGGTCACCTTCCTGTACCAGAGACACAAATATCCCAATTTACTGAGAGTGATCTTCCTGTATCAGACACACAACCATCCCAATTTACTGACAGGTGATCTTCTGTACCAGAGAAACAAACATCCCAATTTACTGAGAGGTGACCTTCCTGTACCAGAGACACAAACATCCCAATTTACTGACAGTAGACCTTCCTGTACCAGAGACACAAACATCCCATATATGCAGACACGAGACCTTGCTGTAACAAGAACACAAACATCCCAATATACTGAGAGGACACCTTCCCTTACCAGAGACACAAACAACCCAATTTACTGACAGTTGACCTTCCTGTACCAGAGACACAAACATCCCAATTTACTGACAGGTGATCTTCCAGTACCAGAGACACAAACATCCCAATTTACTGAAGTGCGACCATCCTGCACCAGATAAACAATCATCCCAATTTACTGAAAGTTCCCCTTCCTCTCCGGTGACATAAATATACCAATTTAATAACAGATGACAAACCTTCATCAGAGACACAATCATCCCAATTTACTGACAGGTGACCTTCCTCTACCAGAGTCACAAACATCCCAATTTACTGACAGGAGAGCTTCATGTACCAGAGACACAAACATCCCAATTTACTCACACGTGACCTTCCTCAACAGAAACACAAACATCCCAATTTACTGTCAGGTGACATCCCTGTACCAGAGACATTAACACCCCAATATAATGACATTTGACCTTCCTGTACCAGATACACAAACAACCCAGTTTAATGACAGGTGAACTTCCAGTACCAGGGACATAATCATCCCAATTTACTGAGAGGTGACGTTCCTGTACCAGAATCACAGACATCCCAATGTACTGACAGTTGACATTCCTGTACCAGAGAAACAAACTACCCAATTTAGGGACAAGGGATCTTCCTGTACCGATGACACAAACATTCCGATTTACTGACAGGTGACCTTGCAGTACCAGACACCCAGACAGCCAAAATTTCTGAGAGTTGACCTTCCTGTACCAGAGTTACTTTCATCCCAATTTACTGACAGGTGCCCTTCCTGCACCAGAGAAACAAACATCCCAATTTACTGACAGGTGTACTTCTTGAAACGGAGACAGAATCATCCCAATTTACAGACAAGAGATCTTCCTGCACTAAAGACACAACCATCTCAATTTACTGACACGTGACCTTACTGTACCGGAGAAAAAACATCCCAAATCTACTGACAAGTGACCTTCCTGTACCAGAGCCATAAACGTCCCAATTTACAGATAGTTGACCTTCCTGTACCAGAGACACAAACATCCCAATTTACTGACAGGCGACCTTACAGTACTGGAGATATTAACATACCAATTAACAGACAGGTGACGTTCCTGTACCAGAGACATATTATCCCAATATACTGACAGGTGATCTTTCTGTAACAGAGAAACAATGATCTCAATTTGTTGACAGGTGATCTTCCTGTACCTGTGAGACAAACCTACCAATTTAATGACAGGTGACCTTCCTGTACCAGAGACGTAAACATCCCAATTTACTGACGGGTGACCTTCCTGTACCAGAGGCTCAAGCATCCCTATAAACTGACAGGTGACATTCCTGTACCAGGGGCATAGGCTTCCTAATCTACTGACAGATCACCTTCCTGTACCAGAGACACAAACATCCCAATTTACTGAAGGGAGACCTTCCTGTACCAGAGATACCAACAAGCCATTTACTGACAGATGAATTTCCTATACCAGAGACACAAACATCCCAATTTACTGATAGTTGACCTTTCTGTACCAGAGACACAAACAGCAAAATTTACTGACAGCTGACCTTCCTGTACCAGAGACATAAACATCGCAAATTACAGGCAAAGATCTTCCTGTACCAAAGGCACAAACATCTCAATTTACTGACAGGTAACCTTCCTGTACCAGAGACACAAAAATCCGAAATTACTGACAGGTGACCTTACTGTACCGGAGAAAAAACATCCCAAATTTACTGACAAGTGACTTTCCTGTACCAGAGCCATAAACATCCCAATTTACAGATAGTTGACCTTCCTGTATCAGAGACACAAACAACCCAATTTACTGAGAGGTGACCTTACAGTACCGGAGATATTAACATACCCAATTTACAGACAGGTGACATTCCCGCACCTAAGAAAAATATATCCCAATATACTGACAGGTGATTTTTCTGCAAAAGAGAAACAAAGATCACAATTTACTGACAGGTGATCTTCCTGTACCAGTGACACAAACCTACCAATTAACTGACAGGTGTCCTTCCTGTACAAGAGACGTAAATATCCCAATGTACTGACAGGTGACTTTCCTGTACCAGAGACACAAACATCCCAATTTACTGAAGGGAGACCTTCCTGTACCAGATATACCAACATCCCAGTTTATGGACAGTTTAACTTTCTGTACCATAGACAAAATCATCCCAATGTATTGACAGTTAACCTTACTGTACTAGAGACACTATCATCTCAAATTACTGACAGGTCATTTTCTGTACCAGAGACACAAACATTCCAATTTACTGACAGGTCACATTCCTGTGCAAGAGACATAAACATCCGAATTTACTGAAAGGTGAACTTCCTGTACCAGAGACACAAACATCCCAATTCACTGAAAGGTTAACTTCCTGTACCAGAGACACAAATATCCCAATTTAATGACTGCTGACCTTCCTGTACCAGAGACACAAACATCCCAACTTACTGACAAGTGACCTTACAGTACCAGAGAAACAAATATCCCAATTTACTGACAGGTGACCTTCCTGTACCAGAGACATAAACATCCCAATTTACTGACAGGTGACCTTCCTGTACCAGAGACATAAACATCCCAATTTACTGACAGTTGACATTTCTGTACCAGAGACACAATCATCCCAAAGTATTGACAGGTGACTTTACGGTACCAGAGACACAACCATCACAATTCACTGACAAGTGACCTTAATGTACCAGGGAAACAAACATCCCAATTTACTGAGAGGTGAACTTCCTGTACCAGAGATACAAATATGGCAATTTACTGACAGGTTACTTTCCTGTACCAGAGGCACAAACATCCCAATTTACTGACAGTTGAACTTCCTGTACCAGAGACACAAACATCCCAATTTACTGATAGGTTACTTTCCTGTACCAGAGGCACAAACATCCCAATTTACTGACAGTTGACCTTTCTTTACCAGAGACACAAACAGCCCAATTTACTGACAGTTGACCTTCCTTTACCACAGGCATAAACAACGCAATTTACTGACAGTTGACCTTCTCGTACCAGAGACTTAAACATCCCAATGTAATGACAGTTGACCTTCCTGTACCAGAGACACAAACATCCCAATGTACTGAAAGATGACCTTCCTGTACCAGAGACACAAACATCACAATTTACTTACAGGTGACTTTCCTGTACCAGAGACATAAACAACCCAATTTACTGACAGTTCACCTTCCTGTACCCAAGACACAAACATCCGTATTTACTGAAAGGTGACCTTCCTCTACCACAGACACAAACATCCCAATTTACTTACACGTGACCTACCTGCACCTGAGAATCCAACATCCCAATTTATTGATAGATGAGCTTCCTTCAGCAGAAACACAAACATCGTAATTTACTGACAGGTCACCTTCCTGTACCAGAGACACAAATATCCCAATTTACTGAGAGTGATCTTCCTGTATCAGACACACAACCATCCCAATTTACTGACAGGTGATCTTCTGTACCAGAGAAACAAACATCCCAATTTACTGAGAGGTGACCTTCCTGTACCAGAGACACAAACATCCCAATTTACTGACAGTAGACCTTCCTGTACCAGAGACACAAACATCCCATATATGCAGACACGAGACCTTGCTGTAACAAGAACACAAACATCCCAATATACTGAGAGGACACCTTCCCTTACCAGAGACACAAACAACCCAATTTACTGACAGTTGACCTTCCTGTACCAGAGACACAAACATCCCAATTTACTGACAGGTGATCTTCCAGTACCAGAGACACAAACATCCCAATTTACTGAAGTGCGACCATCCTGCACCAGATAAACAATCATCCCAATTTACTGAAAGTTCCCCTTCCTCTCCGGTGACATAAATATACCAATTTAATAACAGATGACAAACCTTCATCAGAGACACAATCATCCCAATTTACTGACAGGTGACCTTCCTCTACCAGAGTCACAAACATCCCAATTTACTGACAGGAGAGCTTCATGTACCAGAGACACAAACATCCCAATTTACTCACACGTGACCTTCCTCAACAGAAACACAAACATCCCAATTTACTGTCAGGTGACATCCCTGTACCAGAGACATTAACACCCCAATATAATGACATTTGACCTTCCTGTACCAGATACACAAACAACCCAGTTTAATGACAGGTGAACTTCCAGTACCAGGGACATAATCATCCCAATTTACTGAGAGGTGACGTTCCTGTACCAGAATCACAGACATCCCAATGTACTGACAGTTGACATTCCTGTACCAGAGAAACAAACTACCCAATTTAGGGACAAGGGATCTTCCTGTACCGATGACACAAACATTCCGATTTACTGACAGGTGACCTTGCAGTACCAGACACCCAGACAGCCAAAATTTCTGAGAGTTGACCTTCCTGTACCAGAGTTACTTTCATCCCAATTTACTGACAGGTGCCCTTCCTGCACCAGAGAAACAAACATCCCAATTTACTGACAGGTGTACTTCTTGAAACGGAGACAGAATCATCCCAATTTACAGACAAGAGATCTTCCTGCACTAAAGACACAACCATCTCAATTTACTGACACGTGACCTTACTGTACCGGAGAAAAAACATCCCAAATCTACTGACAAGTGACCTTCCTGTACCAGAGCCATAAACGTCCCAATTTACAGATGGTTGACCTTCCTGTACCAGAGACACAAACATCCCAATTTACTGACAGGCGACCTTACAGTACTGGAGATATTAACATACCAATTAACAGACAGGTGACGTTCCTGTACCAGAGACATATTATCCCAATATACTGACAGGTGATCTTTCTGTAACAGAGAAACAATGATCTCAATTTGTTGACAGGTGATCTTCCTGTACCTGTGAGACAAACCTACCAATTTAATGACAGGTGACCTTCCTGTACCAGAGACGTAAACATCCCAATTTACTGACGGGTGACCTTCCTGTACCAGAGGCTCAAGCATCCCTATAAACTGACAGGTGACATTCCTGTACCAGGGGCATAGGCTTCCTAATCTACTGACAGATCACCTTCCTGTACCAGAGACACAAACATCCCAATTTACTGAAGGGAGACCTTCCTGTACCAGAGATACCAACAAGCCATTTACTGACAGATGAATTTCCTATACCAGAGACACAAACATCCCAATTTACTGATAGTTGACCTTTCTGTACCAGAGACACAAACAGCAAAATTTACTGACAGCTGACCTTCCTGTACCAGAGACATAAACATCGCAAATTACAGGCAAAGATCTTCCTGTACCAAAGGCACAAACATCTCAATTTACTGACAGGTAACCTTCCTGTACCAGAGACACAAAAATCCGAAATTACTGACAGGTGACCTTACTGTACCGGAGAAAAAACATCCCAAATTTACTGACAAGTGACTTTCCTGTACCAGAGCCATAAACATCCCAATTTACAGATAGTTGACCTTCCTGTATCAGAGACACAAACAACCCAATTTACTGAGAGGTGACCTTACAGTACCGGAGATATTAACATACCCAATTTACAGACAGGTGACATTCCCGCACCTAAGAAAAATATATCCCAATATACTGACAGGTGATTTTTCTGCAAAAGAGAAACAAAGATCACAATTTACTGACAGGTGATCTTCCTGTACCAGTGACACAAACCTACCAATTAACTGACAGGTGTCCTTCCTGTACAAGAGACGTAAATATCCCAATGTACTGACAGGTGACTTTCCTGTACCAGAGACACAAACATCCCAATTTACTGAAGGGAGACCTTCCTGTACCAGATATACCAACATCCCAGTTTATGGACAGTTTAACTTTCTGTACCATAGACAAAATCATCCCAATGTATTGACAGTTAACCTTACTGTACTAGAGACACTATCATCTCAAATTACTGACAGGTCATTTTCTGTACCAGAGACACAAACATTCCAATTTACTGACAGGTCACATTCCTGTGCAAGAGACATAAACATCCGAATTTACTGAAAGGTGAACTTCCTGTACCAGAGACACAAACATCCCAATTCACTGAAAGGTTAACTTCCTGTACCAGAGACACAAATATCCCAATTTAATGACTGCTGACCTTCCTGTACCAGAGACACAAACATCCCAACTTACTGACAAGTGACCTTACAGTACCAGAGAAACAAATATCCCAATTTACTGACAGGTGACCTTCCTGTACCAGAGACATAAACATCCCAATTTACTGACAGGTGACCTTCCTGTACCAGAGACATAAACATCCCAATTTACTGACAGTTGACATTTCTGTACCAGAGACACAATCATCCCAAAGTATTGACAGGTGACTTTACGGTACCAGAGACACAACCATCACAATTCACTGACAAGTGACCTTAATGTACCAGGGAAACAAACATCCCAATTTACTGAGAGGTGAACTTCCTGTACCAGAGATACAAATATGGCCATTTACTGACAGGTTACTTTCCTGTACCAGAGGCACAAACATCCCAATTTACTGACAGTTGAACTTCCTGTACCAGAGACACAAACATCCCAATTTACTGATAGGTTACTTTCCTGTACCAGAGGCACAAACATCCCAATTTACTGACAGTTGACCTTTCTTTACCAGAGACACAAACAGCCCAATTTACTGACAGTTGACCTTCCTTTACCACAGGCATAAACAACGCAATTTACTGACAGTTGACCTTCTCGTACCAGAGACTTAAACATCCCAATGTAATGACAGTTGACCTTCCTGTACCAGAGACACAAACATCCCAATGTACTGAAAGATGACCTTCCTGTACCAGAGACACAAACATCACAATTTACTTACAGGTGACTTTCCTGTACCAGAGACATAAACAACCCAATTTACTGACAGTTCACCTTCCTGTACCCAAGACACAAACATCCGTATTTACTGAAAGGTGACCTTCCTCTACCACAGACACAAACATCCCAATTTACTTACACGTGACCTACCTGCACCTGAGAATCCAACATCCCAATTTATTGATAGATGAGCTTCCTTCAGCAGAAACACAAACATCGTAATTTACTGACAGGTCACCTTCCTGTACCAGAGACACAAATATCCCAATTTACTGAGAGTGATCTTCCTGTATCAGACACACAACCATCCCAATTTACTGACAGGTGATCTTCTGTACCAGAGAAACAAACATCCCAATTTACTGAGAGGTGACCTTCCTGTACCAGAGACACAAACATCCCAATTTACTGACAGTAGACCTTCCTGTACCAGAGACACAAACATCCCATATATGCAGACACGAGACCTTGCTGTAACAAGAACACAAACATCCCAATATACTGAGAGGACACCTTCCCTTACCAGAGACACAAACAACCCAATTTACTGACAGTTGACCTTCCTGTACCAGAGACACAAACATCCCAATTTACTGACAGGTGATCTTCCAGTACCAGAGACACAAACATCCCAATTTACTGAAGTGCGACCATCCTGCACCAGATAAACAATCATCCCAATTTACTGAAAGTTCCCCTTCCTCTCCGGTGACATAAATATACCAATTTAATAACAGATGACAAACCTTCATCAGAGACACAATCATCCCAATTTACTGACAGGTGACCTTCCTCTACCAGAGTCACAAACATCCCAATTTACTGACAGGAGAGCTTCATGTACCAGAGACACAAACATCCCAATTTACTCACACGTGACCTTCCTCAACAGAAACACAAACATCCCAATTTACTGTCAGGTGACATCCCTGTACCAGAGACATTAACACCCCAATATAATGACATTTGACCTTCCTGTACCAGATACACAAACAACCCAGTTTAATGACAGGTGAACTTCCAGTACCAGGGACATAATCATCCCAATTTACTGAGAGGTGACGTTCCTGTACCAGAATCACAGACATCCCAATGTACTGACAGTTGACATTCCTGTACCAGAGAAACAAACTACCCAATTTAGGGACAAGGGATCTTCCTGTACCGATGACACAAACATTCCGATTTACTGACAGGTGACCTTGCAGTACCAGACACCCAGACAGCCAAAATTTCTGAGAGTTGACCTTCCTGTACCAGAGTTACTTTCATCCCAATTTACTGACAGGTGCCCTTCCTGCACCAGAGAAACAAACATCCCAATTTACTGACAGGTGTACTTCTTGAAACGGAGACAGAATCATCCCAATTTACAGACAAGAGATCTTCCTGCACTAAAGACACAACCATCTCAATTTACTGACACGTGACCTTACTGTACCGGAGAAAAAACATCCCAAATCTACTGACAAGTGACCTTCCTGTACCAGAGCCATAAACGTCCCAATTTACAGATGGTTGACCTTCCTGTACCAGAGACACAAACATCCCAATTTACTGACAGGCGACCTTACAGTACTGGAGATATTAACATACCAATTAACAGACAGGTGACGTTCCTGTACCAGAGACATATTATCCCAATATACTGACAGGTGATCTTTCTGTAACAGAGAAACAATGATCTCAATTTGTTGACAGGTGATCTTCCTGTACCTGTGAGACAAACCTACCAATTTAATGACAGGTGACCTTCCTGTACCAGAGACGTAAACATCCCAATTTACTGACGGGTGACCTTCCTGTACCAGAGGCTCAAGCATCCCTATAAACTGACAGGTGACATTCCTGTACCAGGGGCATAGGCTTCCTAATCTACTGACAGATCACCTTCCTGTACCAGAGACACAAACATCCCAATTTACTGAAGGGAGACCTTCCTGTACCAGAGATACCAACAAGCCATTTACTGACAGATGAATTTCCTATACCAGAGACACAAACATCCCAATTTACTGATAGTTGACCTTTCTGTACCAGAGACACAAACAGCAAAATTTACTGACAGCTGACCTTCCTGTACCAGAGACATAAACATCGCAAATTACAGGCAAAGATCTTCCTGTACCAAAGGCACAAACATCTCAATTTACTGACAGGTAACCTTCCTGTACCAGAGACACAAAAATCCGAAATTACTGACAGGTGACCTTACTGTACCGGAGAAAAAACATCCCAAATTTACTGACAAGTGACTTTCCTGTACCAGAGCCATAAACATCCCAATTTACAGATAGTTGACCTTCCTGTATCAGAGACACAAACAACCCAATTTACTGAGAGGTGACCTTACAGTACCGGAGATATTAACATACCCAATTTACAGACAGGTGACATTCCCGCACCTAAGAAAAATATATCCCAATATACTGACAGGTGATTTTTCTGCAAAAGAGAAACAAAGATCACAATTTACTGACAGGTGATCTTCCTGTACCAGTGACACAAACCTACCAATTAACTGACAGGTGTCCTTCCTGTACAAGAGACGTAAATATCCCAATGTACTGACAGGTGACTTTCCTGTACCAGAGACACAAACATCCCAATTTACTGAAGGGAGACCTTCCTGTACCAGATATACCAACATCCCAGTTTATGGACAGTTTAACTTTCTGTACCATAGACAAAATCATCCCAATGTATTGACAGTTAACCTTACTGTACTAGAGACACTATCATCTCAAATTACTGACAGGTCATTTTCTGTACCAGAGACACAAACATTCCAATTTACTGACAGGTCACATTCCTGTGCAAGAGACATAAACATCCGAATTTACTGAAAGGTGAACTTCCTGTACCAGAGACACAAACATCCCAATTCACTGAAAGGTTAACTTCCTGTACCAGAGACACAAATATCCCAATTTAATGACTGCTGACCTTCCTGTACCAGAGACACAAACATCCCAACTTACTGACAAGTGACCTTACAGTACCAGAGAAACAAATATCCCAATTTACTGACAGGTGACCTTCCTGTACCAGAGACATAAACATCCCAATTTACTGACAGGTGACCTTCCTGTACCAGAGACATAAACATCCCAATTTACTGACAGTTGACATTTCTGTACCAGAGACACAATCATCCCAAAGTATTGACAGGTGACTTTACGGTACCAGAGACACAACCATCACAATTCACTGACAAGTGACCTTAATGTACCAGGGAAACAAACATCCCAATTTACTGAGAGGTGAACTTCCTGTACCAGAGATACAAATATGGCAATTTACTGACAGGTTACTTTCCTGTACCAGAGGCACAAACATCCCAATTTACTGACAGTTGAACTTCCTGTACCAGAGACACAAACATCCCAATTTACTGATAGGTTACTTTCCTGTACCAGAGGCACAAACATCCCAATTTACTGACAGTTGACCTTTCTTTACCAGAGACACAAACAGCCCAATTTACTGACAGTTGACCTTCCTTTACCACAGGCATAAACAACGCAATTTACTGACAGTTGACCTTCTCGTACCAGAGACTTAAACATCCCAATGTAATGACAGTTGACCTTCCTGTACCAGAGACACAAACATCCCAATGTACTGAAAGATGACCTTCCTGTACCAGAGACACAAACATCACAATTTACTTACAGGTGACTTTCCTGTACCAGAGACATAAACAACCCAATTTACTGACAGTTCACCTTCCTGTACCCAAGACACAAACATCCGTATTTACTGAAAGGTGACCTTCCTCTACCACAGACACAAACATCCCAATTTACTTACACGTGACCTACCTGCACCTGAGAATCCAACATCCCAATTTATTGATAGATGAGCTTCCTTCAGCAGAAACACAAACATCGTAATTTACTGACAGGTCACCTTCCTGTACCAGAGACACAAATATCCCAATTTACTGAGAGTGATCTTCCTGTATCAGACACACAACCATCCCAATTTACTGACAGGTGATCTTCTGTACCAGAGAAACAAACATCCCAATTTACTGAGAGGTGACCTTCCTGTACCAGAGACACAAACATCCCAATTTACTGACAGTAGACCTTCCTGTACCAGAGACACAAACATCCCATATATGCAGACACGAGACCTTGCTGTAACAAGAACACAAACATCCCAATATACTGAGAGGACACCTTCCCTTACCAGAGACACAAACAACCCAATTTACTGACAGTTGACCTTCCTGTACCAGAGACACAAACATCCCAATTTACTGACAGGTGATCTTCCAGTACCAGAGACACAAACATCCCAATTTACTGAAGTGCGACCATCCTGCACCAGATAAACAATCATCCCAATTTACTGAAAGTTCCCCTTCCTCTCCGGTGACATAAATATACCAATTTAATAACAGATGACAAACCTTCATCAGAGACACAATCATCCCAATTTACTGACAGGTGACCTTCCTCTACCAGAGTCACAAACATCCCAATTTACTGACAGGAGAGCTTCATGTACCAGAGACACAAACATCCCAATTTACTCACACGTGACCTTCCTCAACAGAAACACAAACATCCCAATTTACTGTCAGGTGACATCCCTGTACCAGAGACATTAACACCCCAATATAATGACATTTGACCTTCCTGTACCAGATACACAAACAACCCAGTTTAATGACAGGTGAACTTCCAGTACCAGGGACATAATCATCCCAATTTACTGAGAGGTGACGTTCCTGTACCAGAATCACAGACATCCCAATGTACTGACAGTTGACATTCCTGTACCAGAGAAACAAACTACCCAATTTAGGGACAAGGGATCTTCCTGTACCGATGACACAAACATTCCGATTTACTGACAGGTGACCTTGCAGTACCAGACACCCAGACAGCCAAAATTTCTGAGAGTTGACCTTCCTGTACCAGAGTTACTTTCATCCCAATTTACTGACAGGTGCCCTTCCTGCACCAGAGAAACAAACATCCCAATTTACTGACAGGTGTACTTCTTGAAACGGAGACAGAATCATCCCAATTTACAAACAAGAGATCTTCCTGCACTAAAGACACAACCATCTCAATTTACTGACACGTGACCTTACTGTACCGGAGAAAAAACATCCCAAATCTACTGACAAGTGACCTTCCTGTACCAGAGCCATAAACGTCCCAATTTACAGATAGTTGACCTTCCTGTACCAGAGACACAAACATCCCAATTTACTGACAGGCGACCTTACAGTACTGGAGATATTAACATACCAATTAACAGACAGGTGACGTTCCTGTACCAGAGACATATTATCCCAATATACTGACAGGTGATCTTTCTGTAACAGAGAAACAATGATCTCAATTTGTTGACAGGTGATCTTCCTGTACCTGTGAGACAAACCTACCAATTTAATGACAGGTGACCTTCCTGTACCAGAGACGTAAACATCCCAATTTACTGACGGGTGACCTTCCTGTACCAGAGGCTCAAGCATCCCTATAAACTGACAGGTGACATTCCTGTACCAGGGGCATAGGCTTCCTAATCTACTGACAGATCACCTTCCTGTACCAGAGACACAAACATCCCAATTTACTGAAGGGAGACCTTCCTGTACCAGAGATACCAACAAGCCATTTACTGACAGATGAATTTCCTATACCAGAGACACAAACATCCCAATTTACTGATAGTTGACCTTTCTGTACCAGAGACACAAACAGCAAAATTTACTGACAGCTGACCTTCCTGTACCAGAGACATAAACATCGCAAATTACAGGCAAAGATCTTCCTGTACCAAAGGCACAAACATCTCAATTTACTGACAGGTAACCTTCCTGTACCAGAGACACAAAAATCCGAAATTACTGACAGGTGACCTTACTGTACCGGAGAAAAAACATCCCAAATTTACTGACAAGTGACTTTCCTGTACCAGAGCCATAAACATCCCAATTTACAGATAGTTGACCTTCCTGTATCAGAGACACAAACAACCCAATTTACTGAGAGGTGACCTTACAGTACCGGAGATATTAACATACCCAATTTACAGACAGGTGACATTCCCGCACCTAAGAAAAATATATCCCAATATACTGACAGGTGATTTTTCTGCAAAAGAGAAACAAAGATCACAATTTACTGACAGGTGATCTTCCTGTACCAGTGACACAAACCTACCAATTAACTGACAGGTGTCCTTCCTGTACAAGAGACGTAAATATCCCAATGTACTGACAGGTGACTTTCCTGTACCAGAGACACAAACATCCCAATTTACTGAAGGGAGACCTTCCTGTACCAGATATACCAACATCCCAGTTTACGGACAGTTTAACTTTCTGTACCATAGACAAAATCATCCCAATGTATTGACAGTTAACCTTACTGTACTAGAGACACTATCATCTCAAATTACTGACAGGTCATTTTCTGTACCAGAGACACAAACATTCCAATTTACTGACAGGTCACATTCCTGTGCAAGAGACATAAACATCCGAATTTACTGAAAGGTGAACTTCCTGTACCAGAGACACAAACATCCCAATTCACTGAAAGGTTAACTTCCTGTACCAGAGACACAAATATCCCAATTTAATGACTGCTGACCTTCCTGTACCAGAGACACAAACATCCCAACTTACTGACAAGTGACCTTACAGTACCAGAGAAACAAATATCCCAATTTACTGACAGGTGACCTTCCTGTACCAGAGACATAAACATCCCAATTTACTGACAGGTGACCTTCCTGTACCAGAGACATAAACATCCCAATTTACTGACAGTTGACATTTCTGTACCAGAGACACAATCATCCCAAAGTATTGACAGGTGACTTTACGGTACCAGAGACACAACCATCACAATTCACTGACAAGTGACCTTAATGTACCAGGGAAACAAACATCCCAATTTACTGAGAGGTGAACTTCCTGTACCAGAGACACAACCATCACAATTCACTGACAAGTGACCTTAATGTACCAGGGAAACAAACATCCCAATTTACTGAGAGGTGAACTTCCTGTACCAGAGATACAAATATGGCAATTTACTGACAGGTTACTTTCCTGTACCAGAGGCACAAACATCCCAATTTACTGACAGTTGAACTTCCTGTACCAGAGACACAAACATCCCAATTTACTGATAGGTTACTTTCCTGTACCAGAGGCACAAACATCCCAATTTACTGACAGTTGACCTTTCTTTACCAGAGACACAAACAGCCCAATTTACTGACAGTTGACCTTCCTTTACCACAGGCATAAACAACGCAATTTACTGACAGTTGACCTTCTCGTACCAGAGACTTAAACATCCCAATGTAATGACAGTTGACCTTCCTGTACCAGAGACACAAACATCCCAATGTACTGAAAGATGACCTTCCTGTACCAGAGACACAAACATCACAATTTACTTACAGGTGACTTTCCTGTACCAGAGACATAAACAACCCAATTTACTGACAGTTCACCTTCCTGTACCCAAGACACAAACATCCGTATTTACTGAAAGGTGACCTTCCTCTACCACAGACACAAACATCCCAATTTACTTACACGTGACCTACCTGCACCTGAGAATCCAACATCCCAATTTATTGATAGATGAGCTTCCTTCAGCAGAAACACAAACATCGTAATTTACTGACAGGTCACCTTCCTGTACCAGAGACACAAATATCCCAATTTACTGAGAGTGATCTTCCTGTATCAGACACACAACCATCCCAATTTACTGACAGGTGATCTTCTGTACCAGAGAAACAAACATCCCAATTTACTGAGAGGTGACCTTCCTGTACCAGAGACACAAACATCCCAATTTACTGACAGTAGACCTTCCTGTACCAGAGACACAAACATCCCATATATGCAGACACGAGACCTTGCTGTAACAAGAACACAAACATCCCAATATACTGAGAGGACACCTTCCCTTACCAGAGACACAAACAACCCAATTTACTGACAGTTGACCTTCCTGTACCAGAGACACAAACATCCCAATTTACTGACAGGTGATCTTCCAGTACCAGAGACACAAACATCCCAATTTACTGAAGTGCGACCATCCTGCACCAGATAAACAATCATCCCAATTTACTGAAAGTTCCCCTTCCTCTCCGGTGACATAAATATACCAATTTAATAACAGATGACAAACCTTCATCAGAGACACAATCATCCCAATTTACTGACAGGTGACCTTCCTCTACCAGAGTCACAAACATCCCAATTTACTGACAGGAGAGCTTCATGTACCAGAGACACAAACATCCCAATTTACTCACACGTGACCTTCCTCAACAGAAACACAAACATCCCAATTTACTGTCAGGTGACATCCCTGTACCAGAGACATTAACACCCCAATATAATGACATTTGACCTTCCTGTACCAGATACACAAACAACCCAGTTTAATGACAGGTGAACTTCCAGTACCAGGGACATAATCATCCCAATTTACTGAGAGGTGACGTTCCTGTACCAGAATCACAGACATCCCAATGTACTGACAGTTGACATTCCTGTACCAGAGAAACAAACTACCCAATTTAGGGACAAGGGATCTTCCTGTACCGATGACACAAACATTCCGATTTACTGACAGGTGACCTTGCAGTACCAGACACCCAGACAGCCAAAATTTCTGAGAGTTGACCTTCCTGTACCAGAGTTACTTTCATCCCAATTTACTGACAGGTGCCCTTCCTGCACCAGAGAAACAAACATCCCAATTTACTGACAGGTGTACTTCTTGAAACGGAGACAGAATCATCCCAATTTACAGACAAGAGATCTTCCTGCACTAAAGACACAACCATCTCAATTTACTGACACGTGACCTTACTGTACCGGAGAAAAAACATCCCAAATCTACTGACAAGTGACCTTCCTGTACCAGAGCCATAAACGTCCCAATTTACAGATAGTTGACCTTCCTGTACCAGAGACACAAACATCCCAATTTACTGACAGGCGACCTTACAGTACTGGAGATATTAACATACCAATTAACAGACAGGTGACGTTCCTGTACCAGAGACATATTATCCCAATATACTGACAGGTGATCTTTCTGTAACAGAGAAACAATGATCTCAATTTGTTGACAGGTGATCTTCCTGTACCTGTGAGACAAACCTACCAATTTAATGACAGGTGACCTTCCTGTACCAGAGACGTAAACATCCCAATTTACTGACGGGTGACCTTCCTGTACCAGAGGCTCAAGCATCCCTATAAACTGACAGGTGACATTCCTGTACCAGGGGCATAGGCTTCCTAATCTACTGACAGATCACCTTCCTGTACCAGAGACACAAACATCCCAATTTACTGAAGGGAGACCTTCCTGTACCAGAGATACCAACAAGCCATTTACTGACAGATGAATTTCCTATACCAGAGACACAAACATCCCAATTTACTGATAGTTGACCTTTCTGTACCAGAGACACAAACAGCAAAATTTACTGACAGCTGACCTTCCTGTACCAGAGACATAAACATCGCAAATTACAGGCAAAGATCTTCCTGTACCAAAGGCACAAACATCTCAATTTACTGACAGGTAACCTTCCTGTACCAGAGACACAAAAATCCGAAATTACTGACAGGTGACCTTACTGTACCGGAGAAAAAACATCCCAAATTTACTGACAAGTGACTTTCCTGTACCAGAGCCATAAACATCCCAATTTACAGATAGTTGACCTTCCTGTATCAGAGACACAAACAACCCAATTTACTGAGAGGTGACCTTACAGTACCGGAGATATTAACATACCCAATTTACAGACAGGTGACATTCCCGCACCTAAGAAAAATATATCCCAATATACTGACAGGTGATTTTTCTGCAAAAGAGAAACAAAGATCACAATTTACTGACAGGTGATCTTCCTGTACCAGTGACACAAACCTACCAATTAACTGACAGGTGTCCTTCCTGTACAAGAGACGTAAATATCCCAATGTACTGACAGGTGACTTTCCTGTACCAGAGACACAAACATCCCAATTTACTGAAGGGAGACCTTCCTGTACCAGATATACCAACATCCCAGTTTATGGACAGTTTAACTTTCTGTACCATAGACAAAATCATCCCAATGTATTGACAGTTAACCTTACTGTACTAGAGACACTATCATCTCAAATTACTGACAGGTCATTTTCTGTACCAGAGACACAAACATTCCAATTTACTGACAGGTCACATTCCTGTGCAAGAGACATAAACATCCGAATTTACTGAAAGGTGAACTTCCTGTACCAGAGACACAAACATCCCAATTCACTGAAAGGTTAACTTCCTGTACCAGAGACACAAATATCCCAATTTAATGACTGCTGACCTTCCTGTACCAGAGACACAAACATCCCAACTTACTGACAAGTGACCTTACAGTACCAGAGAAACAAATATCCCAATTTACTGACAGGTGACCTTCCTGTACCAGAGACATAAACATCCCAATTTACTGACAGGTGACCTTCCTGTACCAGAGACATAAACATCCCAATTTACTGACAGTTGACATTTCTGTACCAGAGACACAATCATCCCAAAGTATTGACAGGTGACTTTACGGTACCAGAGACACAACCATCACAATTCACTGACAAGTGACCTTAATGTACCAGGGAAACAAACATCCCAATTTACTGAGAGGTGAACTTCCTGTACCAGAGATACAAATATGGCAATTTACTGACAGGTTACTTTCCTGTACCAGAGGCACAAACATCCCAATTTACTGACAGTTGAACTTCCTGTACCAGAGACACAAACATCCCAATTTACTGATAGGTTACTTTCCTGTACCAGAGGCACAAACATCCCAATTTACTGACAGTTGACCTTTCTTTACCAGAGACACAAACAGCCCAATTTACTGACAGTTGACCTTCCTTTACCACAGGCATAAACAACGCAATTTACTGACAGTTGACCTTCTCGTACCAGAGACTTAAACATCCCAATGTAATGACAGTTGACCTTCCTGTACCAGAGACACAAACATCCCAATGTACTGAAAGATGACCTTCCTGTACCAGAGACACAAACATCACAATTTACTTACAGGTGACTTTCCTGTACCAGAGACATAAACAACCCAATTTACTGACAGTTCACCTTCCTGTACCCAAGACACAAACATCCGTATTTACTGAAAGGTGACCTTCCTCTACCACAGACACAAACATCCCAATTTACTTACACGTGACCTACCTGCACCTGAGAATCCAACATCCCAATTTATTGATAGATGAGCTTCCTTCAGCAGAAACACAAACATCGTAATTTACTGACAGGTCACCTTCCTGTACCAGAGACACAAATATCCCAATTTACTGAGAGTGATCTTCCTGTATCAGACACACAACCATCCCAATTTACTGACAGGTGATCTTCTGTACCAGAGAAACAAACATCCCAATTTACTGAGAGGTGACCTTCCTGTACCAGAGACACAAACATCCCAATTTACTGACAGTAGACCTTCCTGTACCAGAGACACAAACATCCCATATATGCAGACACGAGACCTTGCTGTAACAAGAACACAAACATCCCAATATACTGAGAGGACACCTTCCCTTACCAGAGACACAAACAACCCAATTTACTGACAGTTGACCTTCCTGTACCAGAGACACAAACATCCCAATTTACTGACAGGTGATCTTCCAGTACCAGAGACACAAACATCCCAATTTACTGAAGTGCGACCATCCTGCACCAGATAAACAATCATCCCAATTTACTGAAAGTTCCCCTTCCTCTCCGGTGACATAAATATACCAATTTAATAACAGATGACAAACCTTCATCAGAGACACAATCATCCCAATTTACTGACAGGTGACCTTCCTCTACCAGAGTCACAAACATCCCAATTTACTGACAGGAGAGCTTCATGTACCAGAGACACAAACATCCCAATTTACTCACACGTGACCTTCCTCAACAGAAACACAAACATCCCAATTTACTGTCAGGTGACATCCCTGTACCAGAGACATTAACACCCCAATATAATGACATTTGACCTTCCTGTACCAGATACACAAACAACCCAGTTTAATGACAGGTGAACTTCCAGTACCAGGGACATAATCATCCCAATTTACTGAGAGGTGACGTTCCTGTACCAGAATCACAGACATCCCAATGTACTGACAGTTGACATTCCTGTACCAGAGAAACAAACTACCCAATTTAGGGACAAGGGATCTTCCTGTACCGATGACACAAACATTCCGATTTACTGACAGGTGACCTTGCAGTACCAGACACCCAGACAGCCAAAATTTCTGAGAGTTGACCTTCCTGTACCAGAGTTACTTTCATCCCAATTTACTGACAGGTGCCCTTCCTGCACCAGAGAAACAAACATCCCAATTTACTGACAGGTGTACTTCTTGAAACGGAGACAGAATCATCCCAATTTACAGACAAGAGATCTTCCTGCACTAAAGACACAACCATCTCAATTTACTGACACGTGACCTTACTGTACCGGAGAAAAAACATCCCAAATCTACTGACAAGTGACCTTCCTGTACCAGAGCCATAAACGTCCCAATTTACAGATGGTTGACCTTCCTGTACCAGAGACACAAACATCCCAATTTACTGACAGGCGACCTTACAGTACTGGAGATATTAACATACCAATTAACAGACAGGTGACGTTCCTGTACCAGAGACATATTATCCCAATATACTGACAGGTGATCTTTCTGTAACAGAGAAACAATGATCTCAATTTGTTGACAGGTGATCTTCCTGTACCTGTGAGACAAACCTACCAATTTAATGACAGGTGACCTTCCTGTACCAGAGACGTAAACATCCCAATTTACTGACGGGTGACCTTCCTGTACCAGAGGCTCAAGCATCCCTATAAACTGACAGGTGACATTCCTGTACCAGGGGCATAGGCTTCCTAATCTACTGACAGATCACCTTCCTGTACCAGAGACACAAACATCCCAATTTACTGAAGGGAGACCTTCCTGTACCAGAGATACCAACAAGCCATTTACTGACAGATGAATTTCCTATACCAGAGACACAAACATCCCAATTTACTGATAGTTGACCTTTCTGTACCAGAGACACAAACAGCAAAATTTACTGACAGCTGACCTTCCTGTACCAGAGACATAAACATCGCAAATTACAGGCAAAGATCTTCCTGTACCAAAGGCACAAACATCTCAATTTACTGACAGGTAACCTTCCTGTACCAGAGACACAAAAATCCGAAATTACTGACAGGTGACCTTACTGTACCGGAGAAAAAACATCCCAAATTTACTGACAAGTGACTTTCCTGTACCAGAGCCATAAACATCCCAATTTACAGATAGTTGACCTTCCTGTATCAGAGACACAAACAACCCAATTTACTGAGAGGTGACCTTACAGTACCGGAGATATTAACATACCCAATTTACAGACAGGTGACATTCCCGCACCTAAGAAAAATATATCCCAATATACTGACAGGTGATTTTTCTGCAAAAGAGAAACAAAGATCACAATTTACTGACAGGTGATCTTCCTGTACCAGTGACACAAACCTACCAATTAACTGACAGGTGTCCTTCCTGTACAAGAGACGTAAATATCCCAATGTACTGACAGGTGACTTTCCTGTACCAGAGACACAAACATCCCAATTTACTGAAGGGAGACCTTCCTGTACCAGATATACCAACATCCCAGTTTACGGACAGTTTAACTTTCTGTACCATAGACAAAATCATCCCAATGTATTGACAGTTAACCTTACTGTACTAGAGACACTATCATCTCAAATTACTGACAGGTCATTTTCTGTACCAGAGACACAAACATTCCAATTTACTGACAGGTCACATTCCTGTGCAAGAGACATAAACATCCGAATTTACTGAAAGGTGAACTTCCTGTACCAGAGACACAAACATCCCAATTCACTGAAAGGTTAACTTCCTGTACCAGAGACACAAATATCCCAATTTAATGACTGCTGACCTTCCTGTACCAGAGACACAAACATCCCAACTTACTGACAAGTGACCTTACAGTACCAGAGAAACAAATATCCCAATTTACTGACAGGTGACCTTCCTGTACCAGAGACATAAACATCCCAATTTACTGACAGGTGACCTTCCTGTACCAGAGACATAAACATCCCAATTTACTGACAGTTGACATTTCTGTACCAGAGACACAATCATCCCAAAGTATTGACAGGTGACTTTACTGTACCAGAGACACAACCATCACAATTCACTGACAAGTGACCTTAATGTACCAGGGAAACAAACATCCCAATTTACTGAGAGGTGAACTTCCTGTACCAGAGATACAAATATGGCCATTTACTGACAGGTTACTTTCCTGTACCAGAGGCACAAACATCCCAATTTACTGACAGTTGAACTTCCTGTACCAGAGACACAAACATCCCAATTTACTGATAGGTTACTTTCCTGTACCAGAGGCACAAACATCCCAATTTACTGACAGTTGACCTTTCTTTACCAGAGACACAAACAGCCCAATTTACTGACAGTTGACCTTTCTTTACCAGAGACACAAACAGCCCAATTTACTGACAGTTGACCTTCCTTTACCACAGGCATAAACAACGCAATTTACTGACAGTTGACCTTCTCGTACCAGAGACTTAAACATCCCAATGTAATGACAGTTGACCTTCCTGTACCAGAGACACAAACATCCCAATGTACTGAAAGATGACCTTCCTGTACCAGAGACACAAACATCACAATTTACTTACAGGTGACTTTCCTGTACCAGAGACATAAACAACCCAATTTACTGACAGTTCACCTTCCTGTACCCAAGACACAAACATCCGTATTTACTGAAAGGTGACCTTCCTCTACCACAGACACAAACATCCCAATTTACTTACACGTGACCTACCTGCACCTGAGAATCCAACATCCCAATTTATTGATAGATGAGCTTCCTTCAGCAGAAACACAAACATCGTAATTTACTGACAGGTCACCTTCCTGTACCAGAGACACAAATATCCCAATTTACTGAGAGTGATCTTCCTGTATCAGACACACAACCATCCCAATTTACTGACAGGTGATCTTCTGTACCAGAGAAACAAACATCCCAATTTACTGAGAGGTGACCTTCCTGTACCAGAGACACAAACATCCCAATTTACTGACAGTAGACCTTCCTGTACCAGAGACACAAACATCCCATATATGCAGACACGAGACCTTGCTGTAACAAGAACACAAACATCCCAATATACTGAGAGGACACCTTCCCTTACCAGAGACACAAACAACCCAATTTACTGACAGTTGACCTTCCTGTACCAGAGACACAAACATCCCAATTTACTGACAGGTGATCTTCCAGTACCAGAGACACAAACATCCCAATTTACTGAAGTGCGACCATCCTGCACCAGATAAACAATCATCCCAATTTACTGAAAGTTCCCCTTCCTCTCCGGTGACATAAATATACCAATTTAATAACAGATGACAAACCTTCATCAGAGACACAATCATCCCAATTTACTGACAGGTGACCTTCCTCTACCAGAGTCACAAACATCCCAATTTACTGACAGGAGAGCTTCATGTACCAGAGACACAAACATCCCAATTTACTCACACGTGACCTTCCTCAACAGAAACACAAACATCCCAATTTACTGTCAGGTGACATCCCTGTACCAGAGACATTAACACCCCAATATAATGACATTTGACCTTCCTGTACCAGATACACAAACAACCCAGTTTAATGACAGGTGAACTTCCAGTACCAGGGACATAATCATCCCAATTTACTGAGAGGTGACGTTCCTGTACCAGAATCACAGACATCCCAATGTACTGACAGTTGACATTCCTGTACCAGAGAAACAAACTACCCAATTTAGGGACAAGGGATCTTCCTGTACCGATGACACAAACATTCCGATTTACTGACAGGTGACCTTGCAGTACCAGACACCCAGACAGCCAAAATTTCTGAGAGTTGACCTTCCTGTACCAGAGTTACTTTCATCCCAATTTACTGACAGGTGCCCTTCCTGCACCAGAGAAACAAACATCCCAATTTACTGACAGGTGTACTTCTTGAAACGGAGACAGAATCATCCCAATTTACAGACAAGAGATCTTCCTGCACTAAAGACACAACCATCTCAATTTACTGACACGTGACCTTACTGTACCGGAGAAAAAACATCCCAAATCTACTGACAAGTGACCTTCCTGTACCAGAGCCATAAACGTCCCAATTTACAGATGGTTGACCTTCCTGTACCAGAGACACAAACATCCCAATTTACTGACAGGCGACCTTACAGTACTGGAGATATTAACATACCAATTAACAGACAGGTGACGTTCCTGTACCAGAGACATATTATCCCAATATACTGACAGGTGATCTTTCTGTAACAGAGAAACAATGATCTCAATTTGTTGACAGGTGATCTTCCTGTACCTGTGAGACAAACCTACCAATTTAATGACAGGTGACCTTCCTGTACCAGAGACGTAAACATCCCAATTTACTGACGGGTGACCTTCCTGTACCAGAGGCTCAAGCATCCCTATAAACTGACAGGTGACATTCCTGTACCAGGGGCATAGGCTTCCTAATCTACTGACAGATCACCTTCCTGTACCAGAGACACAAACATCCCAATTTACTGAAGGGAGACCTTCCTGTACCAGAGATACCAACAAGCCATTTACTGACAGATGAATTTCCTATACCAGAGACACAAACATCCCAATTTACTGATAGTTGACCTTTCTGTACCAGAGACACAAACAGCAAAATTTACTGACAGCTGACCTTCCTGTACCAGAGACATAAACATCGCAAATTACAGGCAAAGATCTTCCTGTACCAAAGGCACAAACATCTCAATTTACTGACAGGTAACCTTCCTGTACCAGAGACACAAAAATCCGAAATTACTGACAGGTGACCTTACTGTACCGGAGAAAAAACATCCCAAATTTACTGACAAGTGACTTTCCTGTACCAGAGCCATAAACATCCCAATTTACAGATAGTTGACCTTCCTGTATCAGAGACACAAACAACCCAATTTACTGAGAGGTGACCTTACAGTACCGGAGATATTAACATACCCAATTTACAGACAGGTGACATTCCCGCACCTAAGAAAAATATATCCCAATATACTGACAGGTGATTTTTCTGCAAAAGAGAAACAAAGATCACAATTTACTGACAGGTGATCTTCCTGTACCAGTGACACAAACCTACCAATTAACTGACAGGTGTCCTTCCTGTACAAGAGACGTAAATATCCCAATGTACTGACAGGTGACTTTCCTGTACCAGAGACACAAACATCCCAATTTACTGAAGGGAGACCTTCCTGTACCAGATATACCAACATCCCAGTTTACGGACAGTTTAACTTTCTGTACCATAGACAAAATCATCCCAATGTATTGACAGTTAACCTTACTGTACTAGAGACACTATCATCTCAAATTACTGACAGGTCATTTTCTGTACCAGAGACACAAACATTCCAATTTACTGACAGGTCACATTCCTGTGCAAGAGACATAAACATCCGAATTTACTGAAAGGTGAACTTCCTGTACCAGAGACACAAACATCCCAATTCACTGAAAGGTTAACTTCCTGTACCAGAGACACAAATATCCCAATTTAATGACTGCTGACCTTCCTGTACCAGAGACACAAACATCCCAACTTACTGACAAGTGACCTTACAGTACCAGAGAAACAAATATCCCAATTTACTGACAGGTGACCTTCCTGTACCAGAGACATAAACATCCCAATTTACTGACAGGTGACCTTCCTGTACCAGAGACATAAACATCCCAATTTACTGACAGTTGACATTTCTGTACCAGAGACACAATCATCCCAAAGTATTGACAGGTGACTTTACGGTACCAGAGACACAACCATCACAATTCACTGACAAGTGACCTTAATGTACCAGGGAAACAAACATCCGTATTTACTGAAAGGTGACCTTCCTCTACCACAGACACAAACATCCCAATTTACTTACACGTGACCTACCTGCACCTGAGAATCCAACATCCCAATTTATTGATAGATGAGCTTCCTTCAGCAGAAACACAAACATCGTAATTTACTGACAGGTCACCTTCCTGTACCAGAGACACAAATATCCCAATTTACTGAGAGTGATCTTCCTGTATCAGACACACAACCATCCCAATTTACTGACAGGTGATCTTCTGTACCAGAGAAACAAACATCCCAATTTACTGAGAGGTGACCTTCCTGTACCAGAGACACAAACATCCCAATTTACTGACAGTAGACCTTCCTGTACCAGAGACACAAACATCCCATATATGCAGACACGAGACCTTGCTGTAACAAGAACACAAACATCCCAATATACTGAGAGGACACCTTCCCTTACCAGAGACACAAACAACCCAATTTACTGACAGTTGACCTTCCTGTACCAGAGACACAAACATCCCAATTTACTGACAGGTGATCTTCCAGTACCAGAGACACAAACATCCCAATTTACTGAAGTGCGACCATCCTGCACCAGATAAACAATCATCCCAATTTACTGAAAGTTCCCCTTCCTCTCCGGTGACATAAATATACCAATTTAATAACAGATGACAAACCTTCATCAGAGACACAATCATCCCAATTTACTGACAGGTGACCTTCCTCTACCAGAGTCACAAACATCCCAATTTACTGACAGGAGAGCTTCATGTACCAGAGACACAAACATCCCAATTTACTCACACGTGACCTTCCTCAACAGAAACACAAACATCCCAATTTACTGTCAGGTGACATCCCTGTACCAGAGACATTAACACCCCAATATAATGACATTTGACCTTCCTGTACCAGATACACAAACAACCCAGTTTAATGACAGGTGAACTTCCAGTACCAGGGACATAATCATCCCAATTTACTGAGAGGTGACGTTCCTGTACCAGAATCACAGACATCCCAATGTACTGACAGTTGACATTCCTGTACCAGAGAAACAAACTACCCAATTTAGGGACAAGGGATCTTCCTGTACCGATGACACAAACATTCCGATTTACTGACAGGTGACCTTGCAGTACCAGACACCCAGACAGCCAAAATTTCTGAGAGTTGACCTTCCTGTACCAGAGTTACTTTCATCCCAATTTACTGACAGGTGCCCTTCCTGCACCAGAGAAACAAACATCCCAATTTACTGACAGGTGTACTTCTTGAAACGGAGACAGAATCATCCCAATTTACAGACAAGAGATCTTCCTGCACTAAAGACACAACCATCTCAATTTACTGACACGTGACCTTACTGTACCGGAGAAAAAACATCCCAAATCTACTGACAAGTGACCTTCCTGTACCAGAGCCATAAACGTCCCAATTTACAGATGGTTGACCTTCCTGTACCAGAGACACAAACATCCCAATTTACTGACAGGCGACCTTACAGTACTGGAGATATTAACATACCAATTAACAGACAGGTGACGTTCCTGTACCAGAGACATATTATCCCAATATACTGACAGGTGATCTTTCTGTAACAGAGAAACAATGATCTCAATTTGTTGACAGGTGATCTTCCTGTACCTGTGAGACAAACCTACCAATTTAATGACAGGTGACCTTCCTGTACCAGAGACGTAAACATCCCAATTTACTGACGGGTGACCTTCCTGTACCAGAGGCTCAAGCATCCCTATAAACTGACAGGTGACATTCCTGTACCAGGGGCATAGGCTTCCTAATCTACTGACAGATCACCTTCCTGTACCAGAGACACAAACATCCCAATTTACTGAAGGGAGACCTTCCTGTACCAGAGATACCAACAAGCCATTTACTGACAGATGAATTTCCTATACCAGAGACACAAACATCCCAATTTACTGATAGTTGACCTTTCTGTACCAGAGACACAAACAGCAAAATTTACTGACAGCTGACCTTCCTGTACCAGAGACATAAACATCGCAAATTACAGGCAAAGATCTTCCTGTACCAAAGGCACAAACATCTCAATTTACTGACAGGTAACCTTCCTGTACCAGAGACACAAAAATCCGAAATTACTGACAGGTGACCTTACTGTACCGGAGAAAAAACATCCCAAATTTACTGACAAGTGACTTTCCTGTACCAGAGCCATAAACATCCCAATTTACAGATAGTTGACCTTCCTGTATCAGAGACACAAACAACCCAATTTACTGAGAGGTGACCTTACAGTACCGGAGATATTAACATACCCAATTTACAGACAGGTGACATTCCCGCACCTAAGAAAAATATATCCCAATATACTGACAGGTGATTTTTCTGCAAAAGAGAAACAAAGATCACAATTTACTGACAGGTGATCTTCCTGTACCAGTGACACAAACCTACCAATTAACTGACAGGTGTCCTTCCTGTACAAGAGACGTAAATATCCCAATGTACTGACAGGTGACTTTCCTGTACCAGAGACACAAACATCCCAATTTACTGAAGGGAGACCTTCCTGTACCAGATATACCAACATCCCAGTTTACGGACAGTTTAACTTTCTGTACCATAGACAAAATCATCCCAATGTATTGACAGTTAACCTTACTGTACTAGAGACACTATCATCTCAAATTACTGACAGGTCATTTTCTGTACCAGAGACACAAACATTCCAATTTACTGACAGGTCACATTCCTGTGCAAGAGACATAAACATCCGAATTTACTGAAAGGTGAACTTCCTGTACCAGAGACACAAACATCCCAATTCACTGAAAGGTTAACTTCCTGTACCAGAGACACAAATATCCCAATTTAATGACTGCTGACCTTCCTGTACCAGAGACACAAACATCCCAACTTACTGACAAGTGACCTTACAGTACCAGAGAAACAAATATCCCAATTTACTGACAGGTGACCTTCCTGTACCAGAGACATAAACATCCCAATTTACTGACAGGTGACCTTCCTGTACCAGAGACATAAACATCCCAATTTACTGACAGTTGACATTTCTGTACCAGAGACACAATCATCCCAAAGTATTGACAGGTGACTTTACGGTACCAGAGACACAACCATCACAATTCACTGACAAGTGACCTTAATGTACCAGGGAAACAAACATCCCAATTTACTGAGAGGTGAACTTCCTGTACCAGAGATACAAATATGGCCATTTACTGATAGGTTACTTTCCTGTACCAGAGGCACAAACATCCCAATTTACTGACAGTTGAACTTCCTGTACCAGAGACACAAACATCCCAATTTACTGATAGGTTACTTTCCTGTACCAGAGGCACAAACATCCCAATTTACTGACAGTTGACCTTTCTTTACCAGAGACACAAACAGCCCAATTTACTGACAGTTGACCTTCCTTTACCACAGGCATAAACAACGCAATTTACTGACAGTTGACCTTCTCGTACCAGAGACTTAAACATCCCAATGTAATGACAGTTGACCTTCCTGTACCAGAGACACAAACATCCCAATGTACTGAAAGATGACCTTCCTGTACCAGAGACACAAACATCACAATTTACTTACAGGTGACTTTCCTGTACCAGAGACATAAACAACCCAATTTACTGACAGTTCACCTTCCTGTACCCAAGACACAAACATCCGTATTTACTGAAAGGTGACCTTCCTCTACCACAGACACAAACATCCCAATTTACTTACACGTGACCTACCTGCACCTGAGAATCCAACATCCCAATTTATTGATAGATGAGCTTCCTTCAGCAGAAACACAAACATCGTAATTTACTGACAGGTCACCTTCCTGTACCAGAGACACAAATATCCCAATTTACTGAGAGTGATCTTCCTGTATCAGACACACAACCATCCCAATTTACTGACAGGTGATCTTCTGTACCAGAGAAACAAACATCCCAATTTACTGAGAGGTGACCTTCCTGTACCAGAGACACAAACATCCCAATTTACTGACAGTAGACCTTCCTGTACCAGAGACACAAACATCCCATATATGCAGACACGAGACCTTGCTGTAACAAGAACACAAACATCCCAATATACTGAGAGGACACCTTCCCTTACCAGAGACACAAACAACCCAATTTACTGACAGTTGACCTTCCTGTACCAGAGACACAAACATCCCAATTTACTGACAGGTGATCTTCCAGTACCAGAGACACAAACATCCCAATTTACTGAAGTGCGACCATCCTGCACCAGATAAACAATCATCCCAATTTACTGAAAGTTCCCCTTCCTCTCCGGTGACATAAATATACCAATTTAATAACAGATGACAAACCTTCATCAGAGACACAATCATCCCAATTTACTGACAGGTGACCTTCCTCTACCAGAGTCACAAACATCCCAATTTACTGACAGGAGAGCTTCATGTACCAGAGACACAAACATCCCAATTTACTCACACGTGACCTTCCTCAACAGAAACACAAACATCCCAATTTACTGTCAGGTGACATCCCTGTACCAGAGACATTAACACCCCAATATAATGACATTTGACCTTCCTGTACCAGATACACAAACAACCCAGTTTAATGACAGGTGAACTTCCAGTACCAGGGACATAATCATCCCAATTTACTGAGAGGTGACGTTCCTGTACCAGAATCACAGACATCCCAATGTACTGACAGTTGACATTCCTGTACCAGAGAAACAAACTACCCAATTTAGGGACAAGGGATCTTCCTGTACCGATGACACAAACATTCCGATTTACTGACAGGTGACCTTGCAGTACCAGACACCCAGACAGCCAAAATTTCTGAGAGTTGACCTTCCTGTACCAGAGTTACTTTCATCCCAATTTACTGACAGGTGCCCTTCCTGCACCAGAGAAACAAACATCCCAATTTACTGACAGGTGTACTTCTTGAAACGGAGACAGAATCATCCCAATTTACAGACAAGAGATCTTCCTGCACTAAAGACACAACCATCTCAATTTACTGACACGTGACCTTACTGTACCGGAGAAAAAACATCCCAAATCTACTGACAAGTGACCTTCCTGTACCAGAGCCATAAACGTCCCAATTTACAGATGGTTGACCTTCCTGTACCAGAGACACAAACATCCCAATTTACTGACAGGCGACCTTACAGTACTGGAGATATTAACATACCAATTAACAGACAGGTGACGTTCCTGTACCAGAGACATATTATCCCAATATACTGACAGGTGATCTTTCTGTAACAGAGAAACAATGATCTCAATTTGTTGACAGGTGATCTTCCTGTACCTGTGAGACAAACCTACCAATTTAATGACAGGTGACCTTCCTGTACCAGAGACGTAAACATCCCAATTTACTGACGGGTGACCTTCCTGTACCAGAGGCTCAAGCATCCCTATAAACTGACAGGTGACATTCCTGTACCAGGGGCATAGGCTTCCTAATCTACTGACAGATCACCTTCCTGTACCAGAGACACAAACATCCCAATTTACTGAAGGGAGACCTTCCTGTACCAGAGATACCAACAAGCCATTTACTGACAGATGAATTTCCTATACCAGAGACACAAACATCCCAATTTACTGATAGTTGACCTTTCTGTACCAGAGACACAAACAGCAAAATTTACTGACAGCTGACCTTCCTGTACCAGAGACATAAACATCGCAAATTACAGGCAAAGATCTTCCTGTACCAAAGGCACAAACATCTCAATTTACTGACAGGTAACCTTCCTGTACCAGAGACACAAAAATCCGAAATTACTGACAGGTGACCTTACTGTACCGGAGAAAAAACATCCCAAATTTACTGACAAGTGACTTTCCTGTACCAGAGCCATAAACATCCCAATTTACAGATAGTTGACCTTCCTGTATCAGAGACACAAACAACCCAATTTACTGAGAGGTGACCTTACAGTACCGGAGATATTAACATACCCAATTTACAGACAGGTGACATTCCCGCACCTAAGAAAAATATATCCCAATATACTGACAGGTGATTTTTCTGCAAAAGAGAAACAAAGATCACAATTTACTGACAGGTGATCTTCCTGTACCAGTGACACAAACCTACCAATTAACTGACAGGTGTCCTTCCTGTACAAGAGACGTAAATATCCCAATGTACTGACAGGTGACTTTCCTGTACCAGAGACACAAACATCCCAATTTACTGAAGGGAGACCTTCCTGTACCAGATATACCAACATCCCAGTTTATGGACAGTTTAACTTTCTGTACCATAGACAAAATCATCCCAATGTATTGACAGTTAACCTTACTGTACTAGAGACACTATCATCTCAAATTACTGACAGGTCATTTTCTGTACCAGAGACACAAACATTCCAATTTACTGACAGGTCACATTCCTGTGCAAGAGACATAAACATCCGAATTTACTGAAAGGTGAACTTCCTGTACCAGAGACACAAACATCCCAATTCACTGAAAGGTTAACTTCCTGTACCAGAGACACAAATATCCCAATTTAATGACTGCTGACCTTCCTGTACCAGAGACACAAACATCCCAACTTACTGACAAGTGACCTTACAGTACCAGAGAAACAAATATCCCAATTTACTGACAGGTGACCTTCCTGTACCAGAGACATAAACATCCCAATTTACTGACAGGTGACCTTCCTGTACCAGAGACATAAACATCCCAATTTACTGACAGTTGACATTTCTGTACCAGAGACACAATCATCCCAAAGTATTGACAGGTGACTTTACGGTACCAGAGACACAACCATCACAATTCACTGACAAGTGACCTTAATGTACCAGGGAAACAAACATCCCAATTTACTGAGAGGTGAACTTCCTGTACCAGAGATACAAATATGGCAATTTACTGACAGGTTACTTTCCTGTACCAGAGGCACAAACATCCCAATTTACTGACAGTTGAACTTCCTGTACCAGAGACACAAACATCCCAATTTACTGATAGGTTACTTTCCTGTACCAGAGGCACAAACATCCCAATTTACTGACAGTTGACCTTTCTTTACCAGAGACACAAACAGCCCAATTTACTGACAGTTGACCTTCCTTTACCACAGGCATAAACAACGCAATTTACTGACAGTTGACCTTCTCGTACCAGAGACTTAAACATCCCAATGTAATGACAGTTGACCTTCCTGTACCAGAGACACAAACATCCCAATGTACTGAAAGATGACCTTCCTGTACCAGAGACACAAACATCACAATTTACTTACAGGTGACTTTCCTGTACCAGAGACATAAACAACCCAATTTACTGACAGTTCACCTTCCTGTACCCAAGACACAAACATCCGTATTTACTGAAAGGTGACCTTCCTCTACCACAGACACAAACATCCCAATTTACTTACACGTGACCTACCTGCACCTGAGAATCCAACATCCCAATTTATTGATAGATGAGCTTCCTTCAGCAGAAACACAAACATCGTAATTTACTGACAGGTCACCTTCCTGTACCAGAGACACAAATATCCCAATTTACTGAGAGTGATCTTCCTGTATCAGACACACAACCATCCCAATTTACTGACAGGTGATCTTCTGTACCAGAGAAACAAACATCCCAATTTACTGAGAGGTGACCTTCCTGTACCAGAGACACAAACATCCCAATTTACTGACAGTAGACCTTCCTGTACCAGAGACACAAACATCCCATATATGCAGACACGAGACCTTGCTGTAACAAGAACACAAACATCCCAATATACTGAGAGGACACCTTCCCTTACCAGAGACACAAACAACCCAATTTACTGACAGTTGACCTTCCTGTACCAGAGACACAAACATCCCAATTTACTGACAGGTGATCTTCCAGTACCAGAGACACAAACATCCCAATTTACTGAAGTGCGACCATCCTGCACCAGATAAACAATCATCCCAATTTACTGAAAGTTCCCCTTCCTCTCCGGTGACATAAATATACCAATTTAATAACAGATGACAAACCTTCATCAGAGACACAATCATCCCAATTTACTGACAGGTGACCTTCCTCTACCAGAGTCACAAACATCCCAATTTACTGACAGGAGAGCTTCATGTACCAGAGACACAAACATCCCAATTTACTCACACGTGACCTTCCTCAACAGAAACACAAACATCCCAATTTACTGTCAGGTGACATCCCTGTACCAGAGACATTAACACCCCAATATAATGACATTTGACCTTCCTGTATCAGATACACAAACAACCCAGTTTAATGACAGGTGAACTTCCAGTACCAGGGACATAATCATCCCAATTTACTGAGAGGTGACGTTCCTGTACCAGAATCACAGACATCCCAATGTACTGACAGTTGACATTCCTGTACCAGAGAAACAAACTACCCAATTTAGGGACAAGGGATCTTCCTGTACCGATGACACAAACATTCCGATTTACTGACAGGTGACCTTGCAGTACCAGACACCCAGACAGCCAAAATTTCTGAGAGTTGACCTTCCTGTACCAGAGTTACTTTCATCCCAATTTACTGACAGGTGCCCTTCCTGCACCAGAGAAACAAACATCCCAATTTACTGACAGGTGTACTTCTTGAAACGGAGACAGAATCATCCCAATTTACAGACAAGAGATCTTCCTGCACTAAAGACACAACCATCTCAATTTACTGACACGTGACCTTACTGTACCGGAGAAAAAACATCCCAAATCTACTGACAAGTGACCTTCCTGTACCAGAGCCATAAACGTCCCAATTTACAGATGGTTGACCTTCCTGTACCAGAGACACAAACATCCCAATTTACTGACAGGCGACCTTACAGTACTGGAGATATTAACATACCAATTAACAGACAGGTGACGTTCCTGTACCAGAGACATATTATCCCAATATACTGACAGGTGATCTTTCTGTAACAGAGAAACAATGATCTCAATTTGTTGACAGGTGATCTTCCTGTACCTGTGAGACAAACCTACCAATTTAATGACAGGTGACCTTCCTGTACCAGAGACGTAAACATCCCAATTTACTGACGGGTGACCTTCCTGTACCAGAGGCTCAAGCATCCCTATAAACTGACAGGTGACATTCCTGTACCAGGGGCATAGGCTTCCTAATCTACTGACAGATCACCTTCCTGTACCAGAGACACAAACATCCCAATTTACTGAAGGGAGACCTTCCTGTACCAGAGATACCAACAAGCCATTTACTGACAGATGAATTTCCTATACCAGAGACACAAACATCCCAATTTACTGATAGTTGACCTTTCTGTACCAGAGACACAAACAGCAAAATTTACTGACAGCTGACCTTCCTGTACCAGAGACATAAACATCGCAAATTACAGGCAAAGATCTTCCTGTACCAAAGGCACAAACATCTCAATTTACTGACAGGTAACCTTCCTGTACCAGAGACACAAAAATCCGAAATTACTGACAGGTGACCTTACTGTACCGGAGAAAAAACATCCCAAATTTACTGACAAGTGACTTTCCTGTACCAGAGCCATAAACATCCCAATTTACAGATAGTTGACCTTCCTGTATCAGAGACACAAACAACCCAATTTACTGAGAGGTGACCTTACAGTACCGGAGATATTAACATACCCAATTTACAGACAGGTGACATTCCCGCACCTAAGAAAAATATATCCCAATATACTGACAGGTGATTTTTCTGCAAAAGAGAAACAAAGATCACAATTTACTGACAGGTGATCTTCCTGTACCAGTGACACAAACCTACCAATTAACTGACAGGTGTCCTTCCTGTACAAGAGACGTAAATATCCCAATGTACTGACAGGTGACTTTCCTGTACCAGAGACACAAACATCCCAATTTACTGAAGGGAGACCTTCCTGTACCAGATATACCAACATCCCAGTTTACGGACAGTTTAACTTTCTGTACCATAGACAAAATCATCCCAATGTATTGACAGTTAACCTTACTGTACTAGAGACACTATCATCTCAAATTACTGACAGGTCATTTTCTGTACCAGAGACACAAACATTCCAATTTACTGACAGGTCACATTCCTGTGCAAGAGACATAAACATCCGAATTTACTGAAAGGTGAACTTCCTGTACCAGAGACACAAACATCCCAATTCACTGAAAGGTTAACTTCCTGTACCAGAGACACAAATATCCCAATTTAATGACTGCTGACCTTCCTGTACCAGAGACACAAACATCCCAACTTACTGACAAGTGACCTTACAGTACCAGAGAAACAAATATCCCAATTTACTGACAGGTGACCTTCCTGTACCAGAGACATAAACATCCCAATTTACTGACAGGTGACCTTCCTGTACCAGAGACATAAACATCCCAATTTACTGACAGTTGACATTTCTGTACCAGAGACACAATCATCCCAAAGTATTGACAGGTGACTTTACGGTACCAGAGACACAACCATCACAATTCACTGACAAGTGACCTTAATGTACCAGGGAAACAAACATCCCAATTTACTGAGAGGTGAACTTCCTGTACCAGAGATACAAATATGGCAATTTACTGACAGGTTACTTTCCTGTACCAGAGGCACAAACATCCCAATTTACTGACAGTTGAACTTCCTGTACCAGAGACACAAACATCCCAATTTACTGATAGGTTACTTTCCTGTACCAGAGGCACAAACATCCCAATTTACTGACAGTTGACCTTTCTTTACCAGAGACACAAACAGCCCAATTTACTGACAGTTGACCTTCCTTTACCACAGGCATAAACAACGCAATTTACTGACAGTTGACCTTCTCGTACCAGAGACTTAAACATCCCAATGTAATGACAGTTGACCTTCCTGTACCAGAGACACAAACATCCCAATGTACTGAAAGATGACCTTCCTGTACCAGAGACACAAACATCACAATTTACTTACAGGTGACTTTCCTGTACCAGAGACATAAACAACCCAATTTACTGACAGTTCACCTTCCTGTACCCAAGACACAAACATCCGTATTTACTGAAAGGTGACCTTCCTCTACCACAGACACAAACATCCCAATTTACTTACACGTGACCTACCTGCACCTGAGAATCCAACATCCCAATTTATTGATAGATGAGCTTCCTTCAGCAGAAACACAAACATCGTAATTTACTGACAGGTCACCTTCCTGTACCAGAGACACAAATATCCCAATTTACTGAGAGTGATCTTCCTGTATCAGACACACAACCATCCCAATTTACTGACAGGTGATCTTCTGTACCAGAGAAACAAACATCCCAATTTACTGAGAGGTGACCTTCCTGTACCAGAGACACAAACATCCCAATTTACTGACAGTAGACCTTCCTGTACCAGAGACACAAACATCCCATATATGCAGACACGAGACCTTGCTGTAACAAGAACACAAACATCCCAATATACTGAGAGGACACCTTCCCTTACCAGAGACACAAACAACCCAATTTACTGACAGTTGACCTTCCTGTACCAGAGACACAAACATCCCAATTTACTGACAGGTGATCTTCCAGTACCAGAGACACAAACATCCCAATTTACTGAAGTGCGACCATCCTGCACCAGATAAACAATCATCCCAATTTACTGAAAGTTCCCCTTCCTCTCCGGTGACATAAATATACCAATTTAATAACAGATGACAAACCTTCATCAGAGACACAATCATCCCAATTTACTGACAGGTGACCTTCCTCTACCAGAGTCACAAACATCCCAATTTACTGACAGGAGAGCTTCATGTACCAGAGACACAAACATCCCAATTTACTCACACGTGACCTTCCTCAACAGAAACACAAACATCCCAATTTACTGTCAGGTGACATCCCTGTACCAGAGACATTAACACCCCAATATAATGACATTTGACCTTCCTGTACCAGATACACAAACAACCCAGTTTAATGACAGGTGAACTTCCAGTACCAGGGACATAATCATCCCAATTTACTGAGAGGTGACGTTCCTGTACCAGAATCACAGACATCCCAATGTACTGACAGTTGACATTCCTGTACCAGAGAAACAAACTACCCAATTTAGGGACAAGGGATCTTCCTGTACCGATGACACAAACATTCCGATTTACTGACAGGTGACCTTGCAGTACCAGACACCCAGACAGCCAAAATTTCTGAGAGTTGACCTTCCTGTACCAGAGTTACTTTCATCCCAATTTACTGACAGGTGCCCTTCCTGCACCAGAGAAACAAACATCCCAATTTACTGACAGGTGTACTTCTTGAAACGGAGACAGAATCATCCCAATTTACAGACAAGAGATCTTCCTGCACTAAAGACACAACCATCTCAATTTACTGACACGTGACCTTACTGTACCGGAGAAAAAACATCCCAAATCTACTGACAAGTGACCTTCCTGTACCAGAGCCATAAACGTCCCAATTTACAGATGGTTGACCTTCCTGTACCAGAGACACAAACATCCCAATTTACTGACAGGCGACCTTACAGTACTGGAGATATTAACATACCAATTAACAGACAGGTGACGTTCCTGTACCAGAGACATATTATCCCAATATACTGACAGGTGATCTTTCTGTAACAGAGAAACAATGATCTCAATTTGTTGACAGGTGATCTTCCTGTACCTGTGAGACAAACCTACCAATTTAATGACAGGTGACCTTCCTGTACCAGAGACGTAAACATCCCAATTTACTGACGGGTGACCTTCCTGTACCAGAGGCTCAAGCATCCCTATAAACTGACAGGTGACATTCCTGTACCAGGGGCATAGGCTTCCTAATCTACTGACAGATCACCTTCCTGTACCAGAGACACAAACATCCCAATTTACTGAAGGGAGACCTTCCTGTACCAGAGATACCAACAAGCCATTTACTGACAGATGAATTTCCTATACCAGAGACACAAACATCCCAATTTACTGATAGTTGACCTTTCTGTACCAGAGACACAAACAGCAAAATTTACTGACAGCTGACCTTCCTGTACCAGAGACATAAACATCGCAAATTACAGGCAAAGATCTTCCTGTACCAAAGGCACAAACATCTCAATTTACTGACAGGTAACCTTCCTGTACCAGAGACACAAAAATCCGAAATTACTGACAGGTGACCTTACTGTACCGGAGAAAAAACATCCCAAATTTACTGACAAGTGACTTTCCTGTACCAGAGCCATAAACATCCCAATTTACAGATAGTTGACCTTCCTGTATCAGAGACACAAACAACCCAATTTACTGAGAGGTGACCTTACAGTACCGGAGATATTAACATACCCAATTTACAGACAGGTGACATTCCCGCACCTAAGAAAAATATATCCCAATATACTGACAGGTGATTTTTCTGCAAAAGAGAAACAAAGATCACAATTTACTGACAGGTGATCTTCCTGTACCAGTGACACAAACCTACCAATTAACTGACAGGTGTCCTTCCTGTACAAGAGACGTAAATATCCCAATGTACTGACAGGTGACTTTCCTGTACCAGAGACACAAACATCCCAATTTACTGAAGGGAGACCTTCCTGTACCAGATATACCAACATCCCAGTTTATGGACAGTTTAACTTTCTGTACCATAGACAAAATCATCCCAATGTATTGACAGTTAACCTTACTGTACTAGAGACACTATCATCTCAAATTACTGACAGGTCATTTTCTGTACCAGAGACACAAACATTCCAATTTACTGACAGGTCACATTCCTGTGCAAGAGACATAAACATCCGAATTTACTGAAAGGTGAACTTCCTGTACCAGAGACACAAACATCCCAATTCACTGAAAGGTTAACTTCCTGTACCAGAGACACAAATATCCCAATTTAATGACTGCTGACCTTCCTGTACCAGAGACACAAACATCCCAACTTACTGACAAGTGACCTTACAGTACCAGAGAAACAAATATCCCAATTTACTGACAGGTGACCTTCCTGTACCAGAGACATAAACATCCCAATTTACTGACAGGTGACCTTCCTGTACCAGAGACATAAACATCCCAATTTACTGACAGTTGACATTTCTGTACCAGAGACACAATCATCCCAAAGTATTGACAGGTGACTTTACGGTACCAGAGACACAACCATCACAATTCACTGACAAGTGACCTTAATGTACCAGGGAAACAAACATCCCAATTTACTGAGAGGTGAACTTCCTGTACCAGAGATACAAATATGGCAATTTACTGACAGGTTACTTTCCTGTACCAGAGGCACAAACATCCCAATTTACTGACAGTTGAACTTCCTGTACCAGAGACACAAACATCCCAATTTACTGATAGGTTACTTTCCTGTACCAGAGGCACAAACATCCCAATTTACTGACAGTTGACCTTTCTTTACCAGAGACACAAACAGCCCAATTTACTGACAGTTGACCTTCCTTTACCACAGGCATAAACAACGCAATTTACTGACAGTTGACCTTCTCGTACCAGAGACTTAAACATCCCAATGTAATGACAGTTGACCTTCCTGTACCAGAGACACAAACATCCCAATGTACTGAAAGATGACCTTCCTGTACCAGAGACACAAACATCACAATTTACTTACAGGTGACTTTCCTGTACCAGAGACATAAACAACCCAATTTACTGACAGTTCACCTTCCTGTACCCAAGACACAAACATCCGTATTTACTGAAAGGTGACCTTCCTCTACCACAGACACAAACATCCCAATTTACTTACACGTGACCTACCTGCACCTGAGAATCCAACATCCCAATTTATTGATAGATGAGCTTCCTTCAGCAGAAACACAAACATCGTAATTTACTGACAGGTCACCTTCCTGTACCAGAGACACAAATATCCCAATTTACTGAGAGTGATCTTCCTGTATCAGACACACAACCATCCCAATTTACTGACAGGTGATCTTCTGTACCAGAGAAACAAACATCCCAATTTACTGAGAGGTGACCTTCCTGTACCAGAGACACAAACATCCCAATTTACTGACAGTAGACCTTCCTGTACCAGAGACACAAACATCCCATATATGCAGACACGAGACCTTGCTGTAACAAGAACACAAACATCCCAATATACTGAGAGGACACCTTCCCTTACCAGAGACACAAACAACCCAATTTACTGACAGTTGACCTTCCTGTACCAGAGACACAAACATCCCAATTTACTGACAGGTGATCTTCCAGTACCAGAGACACAAACATCCCAATTTACTGAAGTGCGACCATCCTGCACCAGATAAACAATCATCCCAATTTACTGAAAGTTCCCCTTCCTCTCCGGTGACATAAATATACCAATTTAATAACAGATGACAAACCTTCATCAGAGACACAATCATCCCAATTTACTGACAGGTGACCTTCCTCTACCAGAGTCACAAACATCCCAATTTACTGACAGGAGAGCTTCATGTACCAGAGACACAAACATCCCAATTTACTCACACGTGACCTTCCTCAACAGAAACACAAACATCCCAATTTACTGTCAGGTGACATCCCTGTACCAGAGACATTAACACCCCAATATAATGACATTTGACCTTCCTGTACCAGATACACAAACAACCCAGTTTAATGACAGGTGAACTTCCAGTACCAGGGACATAATCATCCCAATTTACTGAGAGGTGACGTTCCTGTACCAGAATCACAGACATCCCAATGTACTGACAGTTGACATTCCTGTACCAGAGAAACAAACTACCCAATTTAGGGACAAGGGATCTTCCTGTACCGATGACACAAACATTCCGATTTACTGACAGGTGACCTTGCAGTACCAGACACCCAGACAGCCAAAATTTCTGAGAGTTGACCTTCCTGTACCAGAGTTACTTTCATCCCAATTTACTGACAGGTGCCCTTCCTGCACCAGAGAAACAAACATCCCAATTTACTGACAGGTGTACTTCTTGAAACGGAGACAGAATCATCCCAATTTACAGACAAGAGATCTTCCTGCACTAAAGACACAACCATCTCAATTTACTGACACGTGACCTTACTGTACCGGAGAAAAAACATCCCAAATCTACTGACAAGTGACCTTCCTGTACCAGAGCCATAAACGTCCCAATTTACAGATAGTTGACCTTCCTGTACCAGAGACACAAACATCCCAATTTACTGACAGGCGACCTTACAGTACTGGAGATATTAACATACCAATTAACAGACAGGTGACGTTCCTGTACCAGAGACATATTATCCCAATATACTGACAGGTGATCTTTCTGTAACAGAGAAACAATGATCTCAATTTGTTGACAGGTGATCTTCCTGTACCTGTGAGACAAACCTACCAATTTAATGACAGGTGACCTTCCTGTACCAGAGACGTAAACATCCCAATTTACTGACGGGTGACCTTCCTGTACCAGAGGCTCAAGCATCCCTATAAACTGACAGGTGACATTCCTGTACCAGGGGCATAGGCTTCCTAATCTACTGACAGATCACCTTCCTGTACCAGAGACACAAACATCCCAATTTACTGAAGGGAGACCTTCCTGTACCAGAGATACCAACAAGCCATTTACTGACAGATGAATTTCCTATACCAGAGACACAAACATCCCAATTTACTGATAGTTGACCTTTCTGTACCAGAGACACAAACAGCAAAATTTACTGACAGCTGACCTTCCTGTACCAGAGACATAAACATCGCAAATTACAGGCAAAGATCTTCCTGTACCAAAGGCACAAACATCTCAATTTACTGACAGGTAACCTTCCTGTACCAGAGACACAAAAATCCGAAATTACTGACAGGTGACCTTACTGTACCGGAGAAAAAACATCCCAAATTTACTGACAAGTGACTTTCCTGTACCAGAGCCATAAACATCCCAATTTACAGATAGTTGACCTTCCTGTATCAGAGACACAAACAACCCAATTTACTGAGAGGTGACCTTACAGTACCGGAGATATTAACATACCCAATTTACAGACAGGTGACATTCCCGCACCTAAGAAAAATATATCCCAATATACTGACAGGTGATTTTTCTGCAAAAGAGAAACAAAGATCACAATTTACTGACAGGTGATCTTCCTGTACCAGTGACACAAACCTACCAATTAACTGACAGGTGTCCTTCCTGTACAAGAGACGTAAATATCCCAATGTACTGACAGGTGACTTTCCTGTACCAGAGACACAAACATCCCAATTTACTGAAGGGAGACCTTCCTGTACCAGATATACCAACATCCCAGTTTACGGACAGTTTAACTTTCTGTACCATAGACAAAATCATCCCAATGTATTGACAGTTAACCTTACTGTACTAGAGACACTATCATCTCAAATTACTGACAGGTCATTTTCTGTACCAGAGACACAAACATTCCAATTTACTGACAGGTCACATTCCTGTGCAAGAGACATAAACATCCGAATTTACTGAAAGGTGAACTTCCTGTACCAGAGACACAAACATCCCAATTCACTGAAAGGTTAACTTCCTGTACCAGAGACACAAATATCCCAATTTAATGACTGCTGACCTTCCTGTACCAGAGACACAAACATCCCAACTTACTGACAAGTGACCTTACAGTACCAGAGAAACAAATATCCCAATTTACTGACAGGTGACCTTCCTGTACCAGAGACATAAACATCCCAATTTACTGACAGTTGACATTTCTGTACCAGAGACACAATCATCCCAAAGTATTGACAGGTGACTTTACGGTACCAGAGACACAACCATCACAATTCACTGACAAGTGACCTTAATGTACCAGGGAAACAAACATCCCAATTTACTGAGAGGTGAACTTCCTGTACCAGAGATACAAATATGGCAATTTACTGACAGGTTACTTTCCTGTACCAGAGGCACAAACATCCCAATTTACTGACAGTTGAACTTCCTGTACCAGAGACACAAACATCCCAATTTACTGATAGGTTACTTTCCTGTACCAGAGGCACAAACATCCCAATTTACTGACAGTTGACCTTTCTTTACCAGAGACACAAACAGCCCAATTTACTGACAGTTGACCTTCCTTTACCACAGGCATAAACAACGCAATTTACTGACAGTTGACCTTCTCGTACCAGAGACTTAAACATCCCAATGTAATGACAGTTGACCATCCTGCACCAGAGACACAAACATCCCAATTTACTGACAGGTGACTTTCCTATACGAGATACATTAACTTCACAATTTACTGAGAGATCACTTTACTGTACCAGAGACACAAAGATTCCAATTTACTGCCAGGTGACCTTCCAGTACCAGAGACACAAACATACCAATTTATTGACAAGTGACCTTACAGTAGCAGAGAATCAAACATCCCAATTTACTGACAGTTGACCTTTCTGTAATAGAGACACAAACAGACCAATTAACTGACAGTTGACCTTCCTGTACCAGAGACATAAACAGCGCAATTTACCAACAGTTGACCTTCCTGTAGCAGAGACTTAAACATCCCAATTTAATGCATGTTGACCTTCCTGTACCAGAGACACAAACATCCCAATTTACTGATAGGTGACTTTCCTGTACCAGAGACACATTCATCCCAAATGATTTGACAGGGGACCTTATTGTACGAGAGACATTATATCCCAAATTACTGACAGATCATCTTCTGTACCAGAGACACAAACATCCCAATTTACTGACAGGTCAAATTCCTGTACCAGAGACACAAACATCCCAATTTACTGAAAGGTGAACTTCCAGTACCAGAGACACAAATATCCCAATTATTGACTGCTGACCTTCCTGTACCAGAGACACAAACATCACAACTTACTGGCAAGTGACTTTCCTGTACCAGAGACACAAACATCCCAATTTACTGACAGGTGAATTTCCTGTACCAGAGTCACAACCATCCCAATTTACTGACAGGTGAACTTCCTGTACCAGAAACACAAACATCCCTGTTTACTGACATGTGATCTTCCTGTACCAGAGACACAAACATTCCAATATACTGACAGGTGACCTTACTGTACCAGAGACTCAAATTTGCCAATTTAATTAAAGGTGTCCTTCATGTACCATTGACACAACCATCCCAATTTACTAACAGTTGACCTTTCGGTACCAAAGACACAGCCATCCCAATTTATTGACAGTTGACCTTTCTGTACCAGAGGCACAAAAATCCCAATGTATTGACAGGTGAAATTTCTCTACCAGAGACATTAACATCCCAAATTACTGACAGGTCAACTTCTGTACCAGAATCATATACATCCCAATTTACTGACAGGTCACATTCCTGTACCAGAGACATAAACATCCCAATTTACTTAAATGTGGCCTTCCTGTACCAGAGACACAACCATCCCAATTTACTGAAGGGTGACCTTCCTGCAGCAGAGAAATCAACATCCATATTTACTGACTGATGACCCTCCTGTACCAGAAACACAAACATCCCTATTTACTGAAAGTTGACCTTCCTATACCAGAGACATAACCGTCGCAATTTACCGACAGTTGACTTTCCTGTACCAGAGGCTTAAATATCCCAATTTAATAACAGGTGATCTTCCTGTACCAGAGACACAAACATCCCAATTTAATGACAGGTGACTTTCCTAAACCAGAGGCACAAATATCCCAATTTACTGACAGTTGAACTTTCTGTACCAGAGACACAAACAGCGCAATTTACTGACAGCTGACCTTCCTGTACCAGAGACGTAAACATTGCAATTTACCAACAGTTGATCTTCCTGTACCAGAGACTTAAACATCCCAATTTAATGACAGGTGACTTTCAAGTACCAGAGGCACAAGCATCACAATTTACTGACAGTTGGCCTTCCTGTATCAGAGACACAAACAACCCAATTTACTGAGAGGTGACCTTACAGTACCGGAGATATTAACATACCCAATTTACAGACAGGTGACATTCCCGCACCTAAGAAAAATATACCCCAATATACTGACAGGTGATTTTTCTGTAAAAGAGAAACAAAGATCACAATTTACTGACAGGTGATCTTCCTGTACCAGTGACACAAACCTACCAATTAACTGACAGGTGTCCTTCCTGTACAAGAGTTGTAAATATCCCAATGTACTGACAGGTGACTTTCCTGTACCAGAGACACAAACATCCCAATTTACTGAAGGGAGACCTTCCTGTACCAGATATACCAACATCCCAGTTTACTGACAGTTTAACTTTCTGTACCATAGACAAAATCATCCCAATGTATTGACAGTTAACCTTACTGTACTAGAGACACTATCATCTCAAATTACTGACAGGTCATCTTCTGTACCAGAGACACAAACATTCCAATTTACTGACAGGTCACATTCCTGTGCAAGAGACATAAACATCCGAATTTACTGAAAGGTGAACTTCCTGTACCAGAGACACAAACATCCCAATTCACTGAAAGGTTAACTTCCTGTACCAGAGACACAAATATCCCAATTTAATGACTGCTGACCTTTCTGTACCAGAGACACAAACATCCCAACGTACTGACAAGTGACCTTACAGTACCAGAGACACAAATATCCCAATTTAATGACTGCTGACCTTTCTGTACCAGAGACATAAACATCCCAATTTACTGACAGGTGACCTTCCTGTACCAGAGAAACAAATATCCCAATCTACTGACAGTTGACCTTTCTGTACCAGAGACACAATCATCCCAAAGTATTGACAGGTGACTTTACTGTACCAGAGACACAACCATCACAATTCACTGACAAGTGACCTTAATGTACCAGGGAAACAAACATCCCAATTTACTGAGAGGTGACCTTCCTGTACCAGAGACACAAACATGGCAATTTACTGACAGGTTACTTTCCTGTACCAGAGACACAAACAGCCCAATTTACTGAACTTCCTTTACCACAGACATAAACAACGCAATTTACTGACAGTTGACCTTCTCGTAGCAGAGACTTAAACATCCCAATGTAATGACAGTTGACCATCCTGCACCAGAGACACAAACATCCCAATTTACTGACAGGTGACTTTCCTATACGAGATACATTAACTTCACAATTTACTGAGAGATCACTTTACTGTACCAGAGACACAAAGATTCCAATTTACTGCCAGGTGACCTTCCAGTACCAGAGACACAAACATACCAATTTATTGACAAGTGACCTTACAGTAGCAGAGAATCAAACATCCCAATTTACTGACAGGTGACCTTTCTGTAATAGAGACACAAACAGACCAATTAACTGACAGTTGACCTTCCTGTACCAGAGACATAAACAGCGCAAATTACCAACAGTTGACCTTCCTGTAGCAGAGACTTAAACATCCCAATTTAATGCATGTTGACTTTCCTGTACCAGAGACACAAACATCCCAATTTACTCAGAGTTGACCTTCCTGTACCAGAGACACATTCATCCCAAATGATTTGACAGGGGACCTTGTTGTACGAGAGACATTATCATCCCAAATTACTGACACATCATCTTCTGTACCAGAGACACAAACATCCCAATTTACTGACAGGTCAAATTCCTGTACCAGAGACACAAAGGGCTAGATTTTCAGTCGCTTGCGCCAGCAGTTAGCGCCTTAAGAGAAGTGATTTCCGGGCGCTATGCGTGTAGCGCCCCGCCCCAAATTAAGTTGCCCGTTAGCGCCGGCGCAAAGTTTAGCGCCCGCCCGGATGCGCGCGCAGAAAATGACATCACATCCTCGTGCAACGTCCTTTGGCCGCTCCGATTCCAAACTTCAGTCGGACCGCCCAATTGTGCAGCGGGCGGCCGGAGCGTTTGGAAAAAGGAACGCAACACAACCAGCGCGGGCCCCGGGGGGCGCTAATTAAAGGGAACGTCCTCTCCAGTATAAAGGCCAGCCTTTTTTCAGAAAACAGTCTTGTGCAACGCATTTCTGGAGACACAACAAGGAGGATAGCTAACTGGTTTCAAGCAGCAAGAGCCAGGTATTTTTGGACTCAGGCCATAGCGCTGCAAGTGGCCATTTGGAAATTAGACTGTTTGCCAGGATTTGATGGGGGCTGCATGGGGTGCCAACGCGGAGCTGCAGCGCCATGTCCGTAGGGCTCGCAGACGCATTGTGAGAGGGGCAGCCCTGGCTAGAGGCAGAGGGGGCTACAGGCGTCGGCCACGTAGGCCTTACCCAATCAGGCTATACCACCAGCAGCGCTCCTACCTAAACATGAGTGCCGCGCGATGTGTTAAAAGGCTCCGATTCCGAAAGGAGGTGATTGCAGAGATCTGCCACGGGCTTCGCCGAGGTCTGCGGCCAAAGCTCAGGTGCAGGACGTCTCTGTCGGTGGAAATGAAGGTGACGGTGGCATTGAACTTCTATGCCACCGGCTCCTTCCAATGCGCTGCTGGGGACATAGCAAACATCTCCCAGTACGGCGCACATCGCTGCATCCGCCAGGTGACCGAAGCACTGTTCAGAAGGAGAAGCCAATTCATCTCCTTCCCCATGGCCCTGGAGAGCCAGCATCAGCGCGCATTGGGATTTTCCAGACTCGGGGAATTCCCCTTGGTGCAGGGCGCCATTGACTGTACGCATGTGGCTTTGCGGGCCCCTCTGGAGCATGGCGAGCAGTATCGCAACAGGAAGGGCTACCATTCTCTGAATGTTCAGCTGGTCTGTGACCACAAGCAGCGCATCATGGCAGTCAATGCCAGCTTCCCAGGCAGCAGCCACGATGCCTTTATTCTGCGGCAGAGTACTGTGCATGACATGTTCCAGGCACAGCCTCCCCCAAGAGGATGGCTACTCGGGGACAAAGGCTATCCTTTGTGCACCTGGCTCATGACCCCGCTCCGCGCGCCCAGAGCCGCTGCTGAAGAGGCCTACAACGAGAGCCATCAAACCACCCGCAACATCATCGAGCTAACTATTGGGGTCCTCAAGCAGCAGTTCCGCTGCCTTGATCGCTCCGGAGGAGCTCTCCAGTATTCGCCGGATCGGGTCTCCCAATTTGTGGTGGTTTGCTGCATGCTACACAACCTGGCTATCCGCAGGACTCAGGCACTGCCACCTGATGTTGGACCAGCACCTCAGGAGGAGGAGCAGGCGGAGCATGAGGAGGAGGAGGAGGAGGAGCAGGAGTACGTTCCCAGGAGGGAGCGACCAGGGCCAAGGGCCGCACGACGCCACCTTATTACACGGTACTTCTAAGCCCCCTGTCAGGGAATGGCCAGGGACCATGAGGGAAGATGAATGCAGCCACTCCGCAAGCCCTCAGCCGGCGAAGCCAACAAACACTAAGAAGAACAACCATGGAGACTGCATGAATAAAGATAATTTTTTATTACACAAAAATGAAAAGCCCTTCCCACATGAATCCCCAAAAACAATAAACGGGCCCCACAAAAAGCCCAACAAACGACTCACTCCCACAAACTGGGGAGGAGTCACTCCACCTTTCTTCAAACCGGGCCTCAACGTCGGCCTAACGCAAAAAATAAGCCCTCCAACAACACAACCATGGGCAAAATAAAGATGGCCACCGCCATATAAAAGGAAAGCTGCCCACACCCTCTACTGAGTGGCCCGCGAGGGCGAGACCTTGCCCAGCCTTTTGCCTCCCCTGCCCGGCCTGCTGCTCCTTCGCAAGCTCTGCCCAGTGGCTGCTGTGAGGCTGGGGGAAGGCGCCGGAGGCTCAGATGCCCTTCCGCCAGATGCCGCTGGGGTGCGGCCTACACGGCGTTTGGGCCTCGAGGGGCCATCTGCTGAGTGGCGCACCTGAGCCTGGCCACCATCAGCTGCAGCCGCTTGCCCTTGACGCCCCAATGGGGGAATGGCGGCGACGGATGGCGCAATGTGGGCCAGCTGGCGTCTGGGATGCGCTGGCTGGTGCTGTGGCGTGGTGGCACTCGGCCGGGCCCGCACTGCAGGATCCGCAACAATCAGCCGAGGGGCGGCTTGCTGGGATGGTCCAGCGCGGCGGCTGCCCTGGCGATGCCTGCCTGAGACAGCGCGTGTGGCAGCAGTGAGTGCCCCTGTGGTCCTGGTGTGCGCGCTTCACAGCCGCCAGGGCCTTGACGGCATCAGTCAGCATGCGGCCACTTGCGGCAGTTGCTGCCCCGAACTCGCGCACACTGGTCGCCAGTGACTCGATGGCCTCAGGCATGCGCCCCACCACGCTCATGAGCTCCGTGTGGCGCCGGTCCGAATCCTCGGCCATCTTATCCAGCTTCCGCACCTCCTCCGAGGTGAAGGTGTCCGGACTGGAGTCGCGACTCTCCCGCTGGGGAGGAGGGGGCCGAACTAGGGGACCCTTGCCGCGTTGGTGGCGGCGAGTGTGCCGATCAGCAGCACTCCCCTCTGATCCTTCCCCCCTTTGGGGGGAAGGCCGCGGGCCACGTGCATGGCTCCTGGGAGGCTGGACGCCACTGGTCCCAGAAGCTGCATTGCCCTGCGACAGTTCCTCCAGGCACTCGTCCAGTGAGGAGGTGTCAAGCATTTCCTCCTCTCCTGCGGGACGTGACTGTTCCCCCGAAGGTCCGGCTTGCTCCTCCTCCTCCTCCTGGTCGGAGGTGCTGTCACTGGCAGCTTCAGGGTCCTGGTCGTCACCAGCTGAAAGCAGGAATGCACAAGAGTAGCTTCAGAGTGAGGAGACGGCGTCAGCGAGGGAGTTAGGACTGGTGGCATTCAGCTCATTGGTGGGACAGTGGCAAAGGAGGTAGCTCGGATGGGCCAGTGCAACGCGAGAGGGCCAAAAGGCGAGGTCCTTACCATTGCCGGGCAGTGGAGGGTCGGATACTCCGCACGCTGTGGGGACAATCACACGGGCTCCCATGAGCACACACACGCGCTCCTCCAGCCGAGTGAGCTTCTGCAGCTTGGCGCGGCCACCCCTGGCACGCGCCTGGTGATTAAACGCTACTTTAGCCTGCAAGAGAAAGGGCGGGCTGTAAGTGCGCAGTGAAGCCCTGATGTAGTGTGCACTGCCTCCCATGGTAGAATAGCTTGGACAGAGTGAAGCCCTGATGTAGTGTGCACTGCCTCCCATGGTGGAATAGCGTGGACAGAGTGAAGCCCTGTTGTAGTGTGCACTGCCTCCCATGGTGGAATAGCTTGGCCAGAGTGATCCCCTGATGTAGTGTGCACTGCCTCCCATGGTGGAATAGCTTGGACAGAGTGAAGCCCTGATGTAGTGTGCACAGCCTCCCATGGTGGAATAGCTTGGCCAGAGTGTAGAGTGCCGAATGGCCAATTGATGCTCATGACTGTCCCAATGCTGCTGGCTGAGGGCTGGCCAATAGAACTTTCAGCTCCCTTTGCCCATCATGTCAGGTGTACATGCAAGAATGAGGAGGAGACTGGAAAGGGTACTCACCCTGACAATCCTGGTCAGGTCGTTGTATTTTTTACGACCTTGTTTGTGGGTCCTGGGGGCATCGCCGGTGAACGTCACCCTCTGGGCGATCTGCTTCCAGGCTTTGGTGTAGTCGTGGTGGGTTGGATTCCTCCCACTCTCTGGGAACAAGAGCTTGCGCCTCACCTCCAGAGCTGTGACCATTATGTCCAGATCACCCTCTGAGAAGCGCAGGGCACGCTGACGGGCCTTCTCTGGCGTTGCCATGACTCCCTGGGGCTGAGCAGCAGTGTTGAGGCCTCTTTGCAAGGCTGCAGTGTGCAGGGCGTGGCAGCAGACCAATTCGTCCCTTCCCCCTTTAAGAGCTGGTCGGCGCCACGGGGTCTGCTGTCAGTCCAAAAATGACCGCACCCGCGCTGCGCCCCGCCTGGGCGCTATCCCTCTGGACCGCCGGCTTAGCGCCTAAAGATAGTAGTGGAATGCCTCTTTTAGCGCTCCACCAACCTCTTAGGGCGAAGCCACTGCATTTCCGGCAACGGGGCGCTACTTTGGGGCGGGCGCTAACTTCGGGCGGGCGCTAAGGTTAGCGCCCCAAAACTGCCTATACTGAAAATCTAGCCCAATGTTCTTAATCGCGGTGGATGCACACTCCCAGTGGCCGGAGGTAATAAAGATGTCCTCCACCACCATGGAAAAAAACCATCACAGTATTAAGGACCATATTTGCCAGGAATGGGCTGCCGGAACAGATCTGTTCTGATAATGGACCGCAATTTGTGTCCGAAGAATTCAGGAAGTTCTTAAAAAACAATGGGGTTAAGCACTACACGTCCGCCCCATACCATCCCGCCACCAATGGATTAGCTGAAAGGTTTGTCCAGACCTTCAAGAAGGCCATAAAGGCCATGGGTAATGAAGACATAAATCTACAACATAAGGTAGATAACTTCTTGTTGGCGTACAGGAATGCAACACATGCGGTTACAAACCAAACTCCCGCCATGATGTTTTTCAATAGAAGACTAAGATGCCGGCTGGATCTGATCAAGCCAAACATCAGAAGGGACGTAGAGAACCGGCAATTTCAAGGCATGAATGAAAGGCCAACTAGAACCTTCCAGATAGGTCAACAAGTTTTGGCCCGGGACTACCGTACCGAGAAATGGCAGCCTGGAACTATTTGCACACGACTAGGACCGCTGATGTATACCGTGGACATTGGTGAAAGCATAATAAGGCGCCATGTTGACCAGATCATAGAGTCATCCGAAAAGGGACAACCTACTCCACAACTCTATACGCCTAATGATGAAGCAGAGATACCCATAGTATCTACCTCCGATCCGGTGGTACTGGAATCAGATGAACCCGACACTGGCATTCAAGCCGAATCGACCTTGCCAAAAGAACCTACTACACCACCGAAAACTACTACACCACTGAGGCATTATCCGGACCGAGTCAGAAAGCCTCCAGAGAGACTGAATCTGTGAACTGTGGTACATGAAGTTGTGTATATATGTTATTATTTTATGTTAATGGGGAATATATACTGTTAAGCTAAAAAGGGAGGATTGTGGTGTATGTAACCGTTCCACCTTTAAGAGAACTATTTTAAGAGTTGCACTACTTTATCTTGGCTGCTGTATACTGTAATACCGGTGGTGACCACACCGGTATATAAGTGCTGTGTAATGATTTATTGGGCAGTTCCGTCCTGACCTTCAACTAGTAAAGACCTGTTAAAGTTTACTCTTGTGGTCTGTGTAGTAATTCTCAATATAACAAACAGACTTAACACCAATATTCTGATATGTTAACTTACTGTGCCAGAGACACAATCTTGCCAATATTCTGATATGTTAACTTACTGTGCCAGAGACACAATCTTGCCAATTTACTGACAGTTGACCTTCCTGTACCAGAGACACAACCATCCCAATTTACTGACAGTTGACCGTTCTGTACCAGAGACAAAAACATCCCAATTTACTGGCGGGTGACCTTTCTGTACCAGAGACACAAACATCCCAATTTACTGGTGGGTGACCATCCTGTACCAGAGACACAAACATCCCAATTTACTGGTGGGTGACCATCCTGTACCAGAGACACAAACATCCCAATTTACTGGCGGGTGACCATCCTGTACCAGAGACGCAAGCATTCCAATTTAGTGACATGTGACCTTCCTGTACCAGAGACATAAACATCCTAATTTACTGACAGTTGACCTTTCTGTACCAGAGACACAATCATCCAAATGTTTTGACCGGTGACCTTACTGTACCAGAGACACAAACATACCAATATACTGACAAGTGACCTTACTGTACCAGAGATAGAAACATCCCAATTGACTGACAGGTGACCTTCCTGTACCAGAGACACAAACATCCCAATTTATTTAAAGGTGCCCTTTCTGTACCAGAGACACAAACATCCCAATTTGCTGACAGTTTACCTTCCTGCCCCAGAGACACAACCATCCCAAAGTAATGACAGGTGACCTTCCTGTACCAGAGACACAACCATCCCAAAGTAATGACAGGTGACCTTCCTGTACCAGAGACACAAACATCCCAATTTAATGACAGGTGATCTTGCTGTACCAGAGACACAAATATACCAATATTCCGACAGGTGTTCTTCCTGTACCTGAATCACAAACATCCCAAGTTACTGACAGGTGATCTTCCTGTACCAGAGACACAAACATGCCAATATACTGACAGGTTAACTTAATGTGCCAGAGACACAAACTTCCCAATTTACTGACAGTTGACCTTTCTGTAGCAGAGAAACAAACATCCCGATGTATTGACATTTGACATTCCTGTACCAGAGACATTAACATCCCAATTTACTGGTAGATGACCATCCTCTACCAGAGACAAAATCATTTCAATCTACTGACAGGTGACCTTGCTGTACCAGAGATAAAAACATCCCAATTTACTGAAGGAGGAGTTTCCTGCAGCAGAGAAATCAACATCCGCATTTACTGTCAGGTCACCTTCCTGTACTAGAATAACAAACATCCCAATATACTGAAAGTTTACCTTCCAGTACCAGAGACACAACCATTCCAATTTACTGAAGGGTGACCTTCCTGCAGCAGAGAAATCAACATCCATATTTACTGACTGATGACGTTCCTGTACCAGAGACACAAACATCACAATTTACTGACAGTTGACCTTCCTATACCAGAAACACAAACATCCCTATTTCCTGACAGCTGACCTTCATGTACCAGAGACATAAACATCGCAATTTACCGACAGTTGACTTTCCTGTACCAGAGCCTGAAACATCCCAGTTTACTTACAGGTGACCTTTCTATACCAGAGACACAACCATTCCAATTTACCGACAGGTGACCTTGCTATACCAGAAACATGATCATCCTAATTTACTGACAGGCGACCTTTCTATACCAGAGACAAAAACATCCAAATTTACTGAGAGTTTACCTTCCTGTACCAGAGACACAAACATCCCAATATAATGACAGTTGACCAACCTGCATCAGAGACACAAACATCCCAATTCACTGAAAGGTGACCTTCCTGTACCTGAGACATTAACTTCACAATTTACTGAAGATCACCTTCCTGTACCAGAGAAACAAACATTCCAATTTACTGACAGATCACCTTCCTGTACCAGCGACACAAACATTCCAATTTACTGACAGTTGACCTCTCTGTACCAGAGACACAGACATTCCAATTTAGTGACAGTTGAACTTCCTGTACCATAGACATAACCATCACAATCTACCGAGGGTTGACCTTCCTGTACCAGTGACATAAGCATCCCAATTTAATGACAGGTGACCTTCCTGTACCAGAGACACAGACATTCCAATTTACTGACAGGTGAACTTTCTGTAGCAGAGACACAATCATCCCAATTTACTGACAGTTGACCTGCCTGTACCAGAGACATAATTATCGCAATTTACCGACAGTTGACCGTTCTGTACCAAAGAATTAAACATTCCAATTTAATGACAGGTGAGCTTCCTGTACCAGAGACAAAACATACCAATTTACTGAGAGTTGACCTTCCTGTACCAGTGATACAAACATCCCAATTTACATAGATACATAGATACATAGAAGATAGGAGCAGGAGTAGGCCATTCGGCCCTTCGTGCCTGCTCCGCCATTCGATGAGATCATGGCTGATCCTTTAATTCAGTATCCCGTCCCCGCCTTCTCTCCGTAACCCTTAACCCCTTTTGCCCGTAGAAATATATCTAATTCCCTCTTAAATATATTTAATGAGCTGGCGTACACTGCCCTCTGTGGCAATGAGTTCCACAGGTTCACCACTCTCTGAGTGAAGAAATTCCCCCTCATCTCTGTCCTAAATGGTTTAGCCCTTATCCTTAAATTATGTCCTCTAGTTCTGTTCTCACCCGCCAAGGGAAACATTCCTTCTGCATCCAGTCTGTCTAGACCTGTCAGAATTTTATACACTTCTATGAGGTCCCCTCTCAATCTTCTAAACTCCAGTGTGTACATCCCTAAACTACATAGTCTCTCCTCATAGGTCATTCCCGCCATTCCTGGTATCAGCCTGGTGAATCGCCGCTGCACCCCCTCCATGGCAAGAACATCCTTCCTCAGATGAGGCGACCAAAACTGTACACAGTACTCGAGGTGTGGTCTCACCAGTGCCCTGTACAGCTGCAGCAAGGTATCCCTGTTCCTGTATTCTAACCCTTTTGCTATGAAGGCCAGCATACCGTTTCCCTTCTTGACCGCCTGTTGCACCTGCATGCTCGCCTTCAGTGACTGGTGTACAAGAACACCCAGGTCTCTCTGTACTTCCCCCTCTCCCAATCTATTGCCATTTAAATAATAATTTGCCCTCCCGTTCCTGCACCCAAGGTGGATAACTTCGCACTTGTCCACATTATAGTGCATCTGCCATTTATCCGCCCAATCGCCCAGTCTGTCCAAATCGCTCTGGAGCTTCCTGGTCTCTTCCTCTGAGCCCACCCCCCCTCCTAGTTTAGTGTCGTCTGCAAATTTGGAAATGCTGCATCCGACTCCCTGATCCAGGTCATTAATGTAAATTGTGAACAGCTGGGGGCCCAGGACAGATCCCTGTGGTACCCCACTTGTTACTGCCTGCCATTCAGAAAATGAGCCGTTTATTCCAACTCTCTGTTTTCTATCTGACAGCCAGTTCCCTATCCACGCCAAAACTTTCCCCTTTATCCCATGAGCCTCAATTTTCCATGCTAATCTTTTATGTGGGACCTTATCGAAGGCCTTTTGGAAGTCCAGGTACACCACATCTACTGGCTCTCCCCCATCTATTCTACCAGTTACTCCCTCAAAAAATTCCAATAGATTAGTCAAGCACGATTTACCCTTTGTAAATCCATGTTGACTCTGTCCTATCCTGTCCCCATTTGCTAAGTGCTCCGCTATTTCATCCTTAATGATGGACTCCAGCATTTTGCCCACAACTGATGTAAGGCTTACAGGTCTGTAATTACCTGCTTTTTCCCTACCCCCCTTTTTGAATAGTGGGGTAACGTTAGCTACCCTCCAATCCATCGGCACTGTTCCCGAGTCTAATGAATTCTGAAAAATCATCCTTAGTGCATCCGCTATCTCTAGGGCCACCTCCTTCAGTACCCTAGGATGCATGTTATCAGGCCCTGGGGATTTGTCCACCTTCAATCCCTTTAGCTTCCTTAACACCATATCCTTAGAGATATTGATTTGCGTCAGTTCCTCCTTTGCCAATGTCCCTATTTTTCCCGATATCCCAGGGAGGTTTTTTGTGTCTTCCTTCGTAAAGACTGACCCAAAGTATGCATTTAGTTGATCTGCCATTTCCTTATTTCCCATTATATATTCCCCCGTATCTGACTGCAATAGACCAACTTTGGTTTTCACCAGTCTTTTCCTTTTGATATACTTATAAAAGCTTTTGGAGTTAGTTTTTATATTTTCCGCCAGCTTGTTTTCGTAAGCTATTTTGCCCCTCTTGATTATGCCCTTTGCCCTCCTTTGCTCTATCTTAAACTGTTCCCAATCTTCCGCTCTGGCGCTTTTTTTGGCTATTTTATACGCCCTATCTTTGGATTTTATGCTGTCTCTAATTTCCCCTGTTATCCACGGTTGAGTCACCTTTTTAGATTTCCTTTTATGCCAGATTGGTATAAACAATTTTTGCAATTTTGTCATTCTATCTTTAAATGTTTGCCATTGTTTATCTACCTCCAGTCCTCCCAGGAACGTTGTCCAATCAGACCTACTCAGTTCCCGTCTCATGGCATCATAATTCCCCTTGTTTAAATTCAGGACCTTAGTCTCTGAGTCAATTTCTTCGCTCTCCATTTCGAGTGAGAAATCGATCATGTTATGATCGCTCTGACCCAAGGGTCCCCGTACAACAAGATTACTGATTAGTCCCTTCTCATTGCACAGTACCCAGTCCAATATAGCCTGTTCCCGAGTTGGTTCCTCGACATATTGATCCAGATAACCATCCCTCAAACACTCAAGGAATTCCTCCTCCTCATTATTTTTACTGATTAGGCTAGTCCAATCTATATGTAAGTTAAAGTCACCTATGATGACAGCTGTGCTCTTATTGCACGCTTCTCTAATTTCCCTCGTGATGCCCTCCCTAACCTCTATTTTACTATTTGGAGGCCTATATACCACTCCTATTAATGTTTTTCGCCCCTCGCTATTTCTTAGCTCCACCCATATAGATTCTGTATTAACTGAGTTAATATCCTTCCTTTCAATTGCATTTATCCCCTCTTTTACTAGCAATGCTACCCCTCCTCCCTTTCTTTTTTGTCGATCCTTCCTAAATACTGAATACCCCTGTATGTTAAGCTCCCAGCCCTGCTCACCCTGCAACCATGTTTCCGTAATCCCAATTAGGTCATAATTATTAACCTCTATTTCCACAGCTAATTCATCTACCTTGTTCCTGATGCTTCTCGCATTAAGGTATAAAACCCTCAGGCTTTTTTTATGCTCACATTTTTTATGAATTAGTTTGGCCCTTTGTTTTTTGTTCCTCACCCTTTTATCATTTATTTCTGTCTGCCTTTCACTTTCCTCTATTTCACTACATAGGTTTCTAGCCCCCTGCCATACTAGTTTAAATGCTCCCGAACTGCTTTATCAAAAATTACCCCGAGAACATCAGTTCCATCTCTGCACAGGTGTAGACCGTCCCTTTTGTATAGGTCACACCTACCACAAAACTGGTTCCAATGCCTCAAAATTTAAAACCCTCCCTCTTACACCACTGCTCAAGCCACGTATTTAGCCTAACTATCCTGTTCTCTGTACTCCTACTAGCACGTGGCACTGGTAGTAATCCAGAGATTACTACCTTCGAGGTCCTACTTTTTAGCTTGGCTCCTAACTCCCGAAATTCTACTTGTAGGACCTCTTCCCTTTTTTTAGCTACGTCGTTGGTACCAACATGTATCACGACAACTGGCTGTTCCCCCTCCCCCTCCAGAATGTTCTGCACCCGCGCCGAGACATCCTTGACCCTTGCACCAGGGAGGCAACATACCATCCTGGAGTCTCGGTCGCGACCACAGAAACCCCTATCTATTCCCCTTACAATCGAATCCCCTATTACTATAGCCCTGCCACTCTTTTTCCCTCCCTTCTTTGCAACAGAGCCAGTCATGGTGCCATGAGCCTGGCTGCTGGTGCCTTCCCCCGATGTGTCACCCCCCCCGACAACAGTACCTAAGGCGGTGAACCTGTTGCTAAGGGAGACAACCCCAGGGGATTTCTGCACTACCTTCCTGCCCTTGCTCTGCCTTTTGGTCACCCATGTACTGTCTACGCTGGCCTTAACCTGCGGTGTGACCAACTCACTAAATGTGCTATCCACACCCCTCTCAGAATCGTGGATGCTCCAAAGTGAGTCCATCTGCAGCTCAAGGGCCGTCATGCGGTCCCACATGAGCTGCAGCTGGACACACTTCCTGCACACATAGTCGTCAGGGACACAGGAAGCGTCCCTGATTTCCCACATGTTACAGGAGGAGCATGACACAGGTCCGAGCTCTACTGCCATGACTTAACCCTTATATTACTTTTAATTTTCTAGTTTTAGTTTATTTATCGACTTTTGTTTTCCCGAAGCTTACTTAGACCAATGTATACTGTACTCCTCTTATTCCTTTTTAAACTAACCAAATCCCACTAGTTTTGGTTTTACTTCCTAGGAAGGTTTGAGGAAAGTACTTACCAGTTAGTCTTACCTCCCTGGTCTTTCGCTGACTTCCCGGTCTTGTGTCCCCTTGGTCCTACGCCGACTTCCCGCTCCTCCCGGTTCCTGCCCTGCTGAAAAGAAACTGAGACCAAAAAAATTGTGACCTCTGTTTTTAGACAGCTGCTAAAAGACTACTAGGTTAGAGGAGGGGGGCGGTGGGGGTTCCTACTCTGTAGGAACTCGGGTTTAAGCCACCACCCTCCTTAAATACCTTTCACCTGGGTGCTTCCCACCAGGTCCGCTTCTGAAAAAAAGCTCAAGAGCTGGACTTCCGCCTCAGCTGTTTTTTAAATGGCCCCGAGTCTCGCCGACTGCTGCCTCTCCGCTGCTGCTCTCTCCCGACTGGTCTCGGGCCTCGCTGGTCGCCGGGTTTCCTGCCGAGCTCCTCCTCGCTGCTCCCGACTGGTCTCGGGCCTCGCCTCTCTCCGGTTTTTATACCGGTCTCACACTGCTCCCGACTGGTCTCGGGCCTCGCTGGTCGCCGGGTTTCCTGCCGAGCTCCTCCTCGCTGCTCCCGCTGGTCCCGACTGGTCTCGGGCCTCGCCTCTCTCCGGTTTTTATACCGGTCTCACACTGCTCCCGACTGGTCTCGGGCCTCGCTGGTCGCCGGGTTTCCTGCCGAGCTCCTCCTCGCTGCTCCCGCTGGTCCCGACTGGTCTCGGGCCTCGCCTCTCTCCGGTTTTTATACCGGTCTCACACTGCTCCCGACTGGTCTCGGGCCTCGCTGGTCGCCGGGTTTCCTGCCGAGCTCCTCCTCGCTGCTCCCGCTGGTCCCGACTGGTCTCGGGCCTCGCCTCTCTCCGGTTTTTATACCGGTCTCACACTGCTCCCGACTGGTCTCGGGCCTCGCTGGTCGCCGGGTTTCCTGCCGAGCTCCTCCTCGCTGCTCCCGCTGGTCCCGACTGGTCTCGGGCCTCGCCTCTCTCCGGTTTTTATACCGGTCTCACACTGCTCCCGACTGGTCTCGGGCCTCGCTGGTCGCCGGGTTTCCTGCCGAGCTCCTCCTCGCTGCTCCCGCTGGTCCCGACTGGTCTCGGGCCTCGCCTCTCTCCGGTTTTTATACCGGTCTCACACTGCTCCCGACTGGTCTCGGGCCTCGCTGGTCGCCGGGTTTCCTGCCGAGCTCCTCCTCGCTGCTCCCGCTGGTCCCGACTGGTCTCGGGCCTCGCTGGTCGCCGGGTTTCCTGCCGAGCTCCTCCTCGCTGCTCCCGCTGGTCTCGGGCCTCGCCTCTCTCCGGTTTTTATACCGGTCTCACACTGCTCCCGACTGGTCTCGGGCCTCGCTGGTCGCCGGGTTTCCTGCCGAGCTCCTCCTCGCTGCTCCCGCTGGTCCCGACTGGTCTCGGGCCTCGCTGGTCGCCGGGTTTCCTGCCGAGCTCCTCCTCGCTGCTCCCGACTGGTCTCGGGCCTCGCCTCTCTCCGGTTTTTATACCGGTCTCACACTGCTCCCGACTGGTCTCGGGCCTCGCTGGTCGCCGGGTTTCCTGCCGAGCTCCTCCTCGCTGCTCCCGCTGGTCCCGACTGGTCTCGGGCCTCGCCTCTCTCCGGTTTTTATACCGGTCTCACACTGCTCCCGACTGGTCTCGGGCCTCGCTGGTCGCCGGGTTTCCTGCCGAGCTCCTCCTCGCTGCTCCCGCTGGTCCCGACTGGTCTCGGGCCTCGCCTCTCTCCGGTTTTTATACCGGTCTCACACTGCTCCCGACTGGTCTCGGGCCTCGCTGGTCGCCGGGTTTCCTGCCGAGCTCCTCCTCGCTGCTCCCGCTGGTCCCGACTGGTCTCGGGCCTCGCTGGTCGCCGGGTTTCCTGCCGAGCTCCTCCTCGCTGCTCCCGCTGGTCTCGGGCCTCGCCTCTCTCCGGTTTTTATACCGGTCTCACACTGCTCCCGACTGGTCTCGGGCCTCGCTGGTCGCCGGGTTTCCTGCCGAGCTCCTCCTCGCTGCTCCCGCTGGTCCCGACTGGTCTCGGGCCTCGCTGGTCGCCGGGTTTCCTGCCGAGCTCCTCCTCGCTGCTCCCGACTGGTCTCGGGCCTCGCCTCTCTCCGGTTTTTATACCGGTCTCACACTGCTCCCGACTGGTCTCGGGCCTCGCTGGTCGCCGGGTTTCCTGCCGAGCTCCTCCTCGCTGCTCCCGCTGGTCCCGACTGGTCTCGGGCCTCGCCTCTCTCCGGTTTTTATACCGGTCTCACACTGCTCCCGACTGGTCTCGGGCCTCGCTGGTCGCCGGGTTTCCTGCCGAGCTCCTCCTCGCTGCTCCCGCTGGTCCCGACTGGTCTCGGGCCTCGCCTCTCTCCGGTTTTTATACCGGTCTCACACTGCTCCCGACTGGTCTCGGGCCTCGCTGGTCGCCGGGTTTCCTGCCGAGCTCCTCCTCGCTGCTCCCGCTGGTCCCGACTGGTCTCGGGCCTCGCCTCTCTCCGGTTTTTATACCGGTCTCACACTGCTCCCGACTGGTCTCGGGCCTCGCTGGTCGCCGGGTTTCCTGCCGAGCTCCTCCTCGCTGCTCCCGCTGGTCCCGACTGGTCTCGGGCCTCGCCTCTCTCCGGTTTTTATACCGGTCTCACACTGCTCCCGACTGGTCTCGGGCCTCGCTGGTCGCCGGGTTTCCTGCCGAGCTCCTCCTCGCTGCTCCCGCTGGTCCCGACTGGTCTCGGGCCTCGCCTCTCTCCGGTTTTTATACCGGTCTCACACTGCTCCCGACTGGTCTCGGGCCTCGCTGGTCGCCGGGTTTCCTGCCGAGCTCCTCCTCGCTGCTCCCGCTGGTCCCGACTGGTCTCGGGCCTCGCCTCTCTCCGGTTTTTATACCGGTCTCACACTGCTCCCGACTGGTCTCGGGCCTCGCTGGTCGCCGGGTTTCCTGCCGAGCTCCTCCTCGCTGCTCCCGCTGGTCCCGACTGGTCTCGGGCCTCGCCTCTCTCCGGTTTTTATACCGGTCTCACACTGCTCCCGACTGGTCTCGGGCCTCGCTGGTCGCCGGGTTTCCTGCCGAGCTCCTCCTCGCTGCTCCCGCTGGTCCCGACTGGTCTCGGGCCTCGCCTCTCTCCGGTTTTTATACCGGTCTCACACTGCTCCCGACTGGTCTCGGGCCTCGCTGGTCGCCGGGTTTCCTGCCGAGCTCCTCCTCGCTGCTCCCGCTGGTCCCGACTGGTCTCGGGCCTCGCCTCTCTCCGGTTTTTATACCGGTCTCACACTGCTCCCGACTGGTCTCGGGCCTCGCTGGTCGCCGGGTTTCCTGCCGAGCTCCTCCTCGCTGCTCCCGCTGGTCCCGACTGGTCTCGGGCCTCGCCTCTCTCCGGTTTTTATACCGGTCTCACACTGCTCCCGACTGGTCTCGGGCCTCGCTGGTCGCCGGGTTTCCTGCCGAGCTCCTCCTCGCTGCTCCCGCTGGTCCCGACAGTTGTCCTTCCTGTACCAGAAACACACACATCCCTATTTTCTGACAGCTGACATTCATGTACCAGAGACATAAACATCGCAATTTACCGACAGTTGACTTTCCTGTACCAGAGACTTAAACATCCCAGTTTACTGACAGGTGACCTTCCTGTACCAGAGATCCAAACATCCGAATTTACTGACAGGTGAATTTCCTGTACCAGAGGCATAAATATGCCAATTTACCGACAGTTGACCGTCCTGTACCAGAGAATTAAACATTAGAATTTAATGACAGGTGAGCTTCCTGTACCAGAGAAACAAACATCCCAATTTTCTGAGAGATGAACTTCCTGTACCAGAGACACAAACATCCCAATTTACTGACTGGTGACTTTCATGTACCAGAGACACAAACATCGAATTTGCTGACAAGTGACCTTACTGTACCAGAGAAACAGACATCCCAATATACTAACAGGTGACCTTCCTGTACCAGAGAAAAAAACAACTCAATTTACTGACGGGTGATCGTCCTGTACCAGATACACAAACATACCAATTTACTGACAAGTGATCAGACATCCGAATTTACTGAAAGTTGACCTTCCTGTACCATAGACACAATCATCCCAATTTACTGACAGGTGACCTTCCTTTGCCAGAGAAATAATCATCCCAATTTACTGACAGTTGACCTTCCTGTACCAGAGACACAAACATCCCAATTTACTGAAAGTTTACCTTCCAGTACCAGAGACACAAACATCCCAATTTACTGAAAGGTGACCTTGCTGTACCAGAGACACAACCATTCCAATTTACTGAAGGGTGACCTTCCTGCAGCAGAGAAATCAACAAAACGGCTGTGATGTGCATGAACGACTATCGACCTGTCGCACTCACATCCATCATAATGAAGTGTTTCGAGATACTGGCCCTGGCTCACATCAAAGCCAGTGTTCCCGCCTCTCTTGACCAACACCAGTTTGCCTATCGTGCAAACAGATCAACGGAGGATGCAATCACAACTGCTCTACACTCTGCACTGAATCACTTAGATGGTAAAGAGACCTACATCAGAATGCTTTTCATAGATTACAGCTAAGCATTCAACACTATCGTCCCCAACAAGCTGGCCACCAAACTCCACACTCTTGGCCTGAACACTTCCCTCTGCAACTGGACCCTGGACTTCCTAACAAACAGACCCCAGTCTGTCAAATTAGGTAACCACACCTCCCCCCTCTGACCCTGAACACGGGGGCCGCACAAGGATGTGTGCTGAGCCCCCTCCTCTACTCCCTCTTCACCCATGACTGTGTGGCTATTCATGGTTCCAACACCATCATCAAGTTTGTGGATGATACCACGGTAGTAGGCCAGATCACCAACAAGGATGAGTCAGCCTACAGGGAGGAGGTCCAGCATCTCATGAAGTGGTGCGCCGATAACAACCTGGCCCTTAACATCAAGAAAACCAAAGAAATCATTGTGGACTTCAGGAAGTCTAAAGGCGGAAGTCACACCCGCATCCACATCAATGGGGCTGTGGTGGAAAGGATGGACAGCTTTAAGTTTCTTGGAGTCCACATCATGGAAGGCCTCTCCTGGTCCCTCAACACCTCCTCTCTGGTGAAGAAGGCCCAGCAGTGCCTATATTTCCTAAGGAGGCTGAAAGGATGTAGCCTGTCACCCCTGATCCTCTCTAACTTTTACCGCTGCACTATAGAGAGCATCCTGACAAACTGTATCACAGTATGGTATGGCAGCTGTAGCTACTATGACCGGAAAGCCCTGCAGCGGGTAGTCAAAACTGCCCAACGCATTACCGGCACCCGGCTACCGACCATAGAGCACATATACCAGAAACGCTGTTTACGGAGGTCACGGTCCATTATCAAAGACCCTACCCACCACAGCCACAGTCTGTTCGCCCTCCTGCCATCTGGGAGACACTACAGATGCATTCGCACCCGTACAACCAGATTTAGGAACAGCTTCTTTCCCAGGGCTGTCATCCTACTGAACTCCACAAATAAACTCTAAAGGCTGCACACATGCCAATGCACTTTATTATGGTTATGTTTATGTTAATGTATTACAAGCCAAATGCATGTTGAATGTTTAAATGTCTTAATCTAAATGTACACTCTCGGGAGCTGCAAGCCTACATTTCGTTGTACTGCACTTGTGCACTAACAATGACAATAAAGTTGATTATGATTATGATTATGATTATGTAACTATGCTGAAGTAGACCTGCCCACACAGAATGTAACTCTGCTGAACTGGACCTGTCCACACTGACTGTAGCTGTGCTGAACTCGACCTGTCCACACTGAATGTCACTCAGCTGAATGGGAGCTGTCCACACTTAATGCAACTGTGCTGAACGGAACCTGTCAACATTGAATGTAACAGTGCTGAACGGGACCTGTCCACTCTGAATGTAACTGCTGAAATGGAGCTGTCCACATTGAATGTAACCGTGGTGAACTGGACCTGCCCAATTTGAATGTAATTCTATGAACTGGACAAGTCCGCACAACGAATGTAACTGTGCTGAATTGGACCTGGTCACACTGAATGTAGCTGTGCTGAATTGGACCTGTCCACACTGAATGTAACAGTGCTGAACTGGAACTGTCCACATTGTATGTAACTGTGCTGAACTAGACCTGTCCACACAGAATGTAACCGTGCTGAATTGGATCTGTCTACACTGAATGTATCTGTGCTGAATTGGATCAATCCACACTGAATGTAGCTCTGCTAAACAGGACCTAACCACATAAAATGCAACTCTGCTGAACTGGACCCATCTACACTGAATGTAACTCTGCTGAACAGCACCTGTGCACCATGAATGTAACTGTGCTGAATTGGACCTGGTCACACTGAATGTAGCTGTGCTGAATTGGACATGTCCACGCTGAATGTAACTGTGCTGAACTGGAACTGTCTACATTGTATGTTACTGTGCGGAACTAGACCTATCCAGACAGAATGTAACTTGCTGAACTGGACCTGTCCACACTGAATGTAGCTGTGCTGATCTGGACCTCAACACACTGAATGTAATTGTGCTGAACTGGAACTGTCCACATTGTATGTAACTGTGCTGAACTAGACCTGTCCACACAGAATGCAACTGTGCTGAATTGGATCTGTCCACGCAGAAAGTATCTGTGCTAAACTGGATCTATCCACATTGATTGCAACTCTGCTGAACTGGACCAGTCTACACAGAATGTCACTCTGCTGAACGGGACCTGTCCACACTGAATGTAGCTGCTGATCTGGACCTGCCTACACTGAATGTAACTGTGTTGAACTGGACCTGTCCACACTGAATGTAGCTGTGCTGATATGGATCTGTCCACACTGAATGTATCTGTGCTGAACTGGACTTATCCACATTGATTGCAACTCTGCTGAACGGGAACTGTCCACATTTAATGTAACTGTGCTGAACTGAACCTGTCCACACTGAATGTATCTGTGCTGAACGGAACCTGTCCAAACTAAATGTAACTGTGCTGAATGGGACTTTTCCACATTGAATGTAACTGTGCTGAACTTGACCTGTCCGCACTGAATGTGAATCTGCTGAACAGGACCTCTCCACAGTGAATGTAACTGTGCTGAACTGGGCTAGTTCACAATGAATGTAATTGTGCTGTATTGGACCTGTTTCCCACTGAATATAATTGTGCTGAATTGGACCTGTCCACACTGAATGTAACTGTGCTGAACGGGACCTGTCCACACTGAATGTAACTGTGCTGAATTGGACCTGTCCACGCTGAATGTAACTGTGCTGAATTGGACTTGTCCACACTGAATGCAACTGCTAAAATGGACCTGTCCACACTGAATGTAACCGTGCTGAACTGGACCTGCACACAGTGAATAAAATTGTGCTGAACTGGACCAGTCGGCAATGAATGTGCCTGTGCTGAACTGGACCTATGCGCTCAGAATGTAAATGTGCTGATCTGGACATATCCACACTGAATGTAACTGTGCTGAATTGGACCTGTCCACACTGAATGTAACTGGGCTGAATTGGACCAGACCACACTGAATCTAACTGTGCTGAACAGGACCTGTCCACACTGAATGTAACTGTGCTGAACTGAACCTGTCCACACTGAATGTATCTGTGCTGAACGGAACCTATCCACACTGAATGTAACTGTGCTGAACGGTTGGCCCTTAGTGTTAGGGGAGATTAAATACGTGGGGTTATGGGGATAGGGCTTGGGTGGGATGGCTGTCGGTGTAGGGACCGGGTGCTAGGGTTTGGATGATCTGCCATGATCGCATTGAATGGCGGAGCAGGCTCGAAGGGCCAAATGGCCTACTCCTGCTCCTATCTTCTATGTTAAAAAATAATGTAACTGCTGATCTGGACCTGCCTATACGGAATGTAACTGTGTTGAACTGGACCTGTCCACACTGAATGTATCTGTGCTGAACGGAACCTGTCCACACTGAATGTAACTGCTGGTCTGGACCTGCCTACACTGAATGTAACTGTGGGGAACTGGACCTGTCCACACTGAATGTAGCTGTGCTGAATTGGATCTGTCCACACTGAATCTATCTATGCTGAACTGGACTTATCCACATTGATTGCAACTCTGTTGAACGGGAACTGTCCACATTTAATGCAACTGTGCTGAACTGAACCTGTCCACACTGAATGTATCTGTGCTGAATGGAACCTGTCCACACTGAATGTAACGGTGCTGAATTGGACCTGTCCACGCTGAATGTAACTCTACTGATCAAGACCTCTCCACACTGAATGTAACTGTGCTGAACTGGGCCTGTCTACACTGAATGTATCTGTGCTCAACTGTGCCTGTCCACACTGAATGTATCTCTACTGAGCTGGACCTGTCCACATTGAATGAAACTGGGCTAAACTGGTCCTGTCCACTCTGAATGTAACTGCTGCACTTGGCCTGTCCACACTGAATGTAACCATGCTGAACTGGACCTGTCCACATTGAATGTAACTGTGCTAAACGGGACTTGTGAAAACTGAATGTAACAGTGCTGAATTGGATCTGTCCACGCTGAATGTAACTTTGCTGAATTGGACCTCTCCAAACTAAATGTATCTGTGCTGAGCGGGACCTGTCCACACTGAATGTAACTGTGCTGAACGGGACCTGTTAACACTGAATGTAACGGTGCTGAATTGGACCTGTCCACGCTGAATATAACTCTGCTGAACTGGACCTCTCCACACTGATTGTAACTGTGCTGAACTGGGCCTGACTGCACTGATTGTAACTGTGCCGAACTGGGCCTGTCTACATTGAATGTAACTCGGCTAAACTGATCCTGTCCACTCTGAATGTAACTGCTGTACTTGACCTGTCAACACTGAATGTAACCTTGCTGAACTGGACATGTCCACATTGAATGTAACTGTGCTGAACGGGACCTGTGAAAATTGAATGTAACGGTGCTGAATTGGACCTGTCCACGCTGAATGTCACTCTGCTGAATTGGACCTGTCCTCGCTGAATGTAACTACGCTGAACTGGTCCTGTCCACTCTGAATGTAACTGCTGAAAAGGACCTGTCCACACTGAATGTTTCCGTGCTGAAATGGACCTGCCCAGTTTGAAAATAATTCTGCTGAACTGGACCAGTCCGCACTGAACGTAACACTGCTGAACTGCACCTGTGCACAATGAATGTAATTGTGCTGGATTGGCCCTGTCTACACTGAATGTTACTGTGCTGAATTGGACCTGGCCGCTCTGAATGTAACTCTGCTGAGCTGCACATGTCCACACTGAATGTAACTGCGCTGAACGGGAATTGTCCACGCTGAATGTAACTGTGCTAAACTGGACCTGTCCGCACTCAATGTAACTCTGCTGAACCTGACCTTTTCTCACTGAATGTAACCCTGCTGAATTGGTTCTGTCCACACTGAATGTAACTCTGCTGAACTGGGCTAGTCCCCACTGGATGTATCTGTGCTGAATTGGACCTTCCCACACTGAATGTAACTCTGCTCAATGGGACCTGTCCACTCTGAATGTAACTGCGCTGAATTGATCCTGTCCACACTAAACGTAACTTTGCTGAATTGGACCTGTCCACACTGAATGTTACTGTGCTGAATTTGACCTGTCCACACTGAATGAAACCGTGCTGAATTGGACCTGTCCACAATGATCGTAACTGTGCTGAACGGGACTGGCCAAGCTGAATGTAACTGCTGAAATGGTCCTGTCTACACTGAATGTAGCTGTATTGAGCTGGTCCTTTCCACACTGACTGTAACCGTGCTGAACTGGACCTGTCCACACTGAATGTAACTGTGCTGAACGGGACCTGTCAACAATGAATGTAACGGTGCTGAATTGGACCTCTCCACATTAAATGTAACTGTGCCGAACAGGATCTGTCCACACTGAATGTGTCTGTGCTGAACTGGACCTATCCACATTGATTGCAACTCTGCTGAACTGGACTATGTCCACATTGTATGTTTCTGTGCTGAACTGGGCCTGTCCACACTGAATGTAACTGCTGAAATGGTCCTGTCCACACGGAATGTAACTATGCTGAACGGGACCTGCCCAGTTTGAATGTAATTGTGCTGAACTGGACCAGTCCACACTGAATGTCACTCTGCTGAACTGCACCTGTGCACAATGAATGTAACTGTGCTGAATTGGACCTGTCCACACTCAATGTAACTCTGCTGAACGGGACCTGTCCATACTTAATGTAACTGTGCTGAACTGGACATGTCTACACTGAATGTAGCTGTACTGAGCTGGAATTGTCCACACTGAATGTAACTGTGCAGAACTGGCCCTGTCTACTTTGAATATAACTGTACTGAACTGGACCTGTCCACACTGAATGTAACGATGCTGAAGTGGACCTGTCCAGACGGAATGTCACTATGCTGAACGGGACCTGTCCAGTTTGAATGTAATTGTGCTGAACTGGACCAGTCCGCACTCAATGTAACTCTGCTGAACTGGTACTGTCCACATTGTAAGTAACTGTGCTGAACTAGACCTGTCCACACAGAATGAAACTTGCTGAACTGGACCTGTACACTCTGAATGTAGCTGATCTGATCTGGCCCTGCCCACACTGAAAGAAACTATGCTGAACTGGAACTGTCCACATTGTATGTAACTGTGCTGAACTAGACCTGCCCACACAGAATGTAACTGTGCTGAATGGGATCTGTCCACACTGAATGTATCTGTGCTGAACTGGACCTATCCACGTTGATTGCAACTCTGTTGAACTGGACCCGTCAACACTGAATGTCACTGTGCTGAACGGGACCTCAGCTCACTGAATGTAACTGTGCTGATCTGGACCTGTCTACACGGAATGTAACTGTGCTGAACTGGAACTGTCCACACTGAATATAACTGTGCTGAACGGGACCTGTCAACACTGAATGTAACGGTGCTGAATTGGACCTGTCCACGCTGAATGTAACTGTGTTGAATTGGACCTGTCCACACTAAATGTACCTGTGCCGAACAGGATCTGTCCACACTGAATGTATCTTTGCTGAACTGGACCTATTCACATTGATTGCAACTCTGCTGAACGGAACTATGTCCACATTGTATGTTTCTGTGCTGAAATGGGCCTGTCCACACTGAATGTAACTGTGCTGAACTGGACCTGTCCACACTGAATGTAACTGCTGAAATGGTCCTGTCCACACGGAATGTAACTATGCTGAACGGGAACTGCCCAGTTTGAATGTAATTGTGCTTAACTGGACCAGTCCACACTGAATGTAACTCTGCTGAACTGCACCTGTGCACAATGAATGTAACTGTGCTGAATTGGACCTGTCCACACTGAATGTAACTCTGCTGAACGGGACCTGTCCACACTTAATGTAACTGTGCTGAACTGGACCTGTCTACTCTGAATGTAACCATGCTGAACTGGACCTGTCCACACTGAATGTAACCATGCTGAACTGGACCTGTCCACACTGAATGTAACCATGCTGAACTGGACCTGTCCACACTGAATGTAACTGTGCTGAACGGGACCTGTCAACACTGAATGTAACGGTGCTGAACAGGACCTGTCCACTCTGAATGTAACTGCTGAAATGTACCTTTCTACACTGTAGGTAACCGTGCTATACTGGACCTGACCATTTTGAATGTAATAATGCTGAACTGGACCAGTCAGCACGGAATGTTACTCTTCTGAACTACTCCTGTGCAAATTGAATGTAACTGTGCTGATTTGGAGCTGGTCACACTGAATGTAGCTGTGCTGAATTGGACTTGTCCACACTGAACGTATCTCTGCTGAACTGGTACTGCCCACATTGTATGTAACTGTGCTGAACTAGACCTGTCCACACAGAATGAAACTTGCTGAACTGGACCTGTCCACTCTGAATGTAGCTGTGCTGATCTGGACCTGCCCACACTGAATGTAACTATGCTGAACTGGAACTGTCCACATTGTATGTAACTGTGCTGAACTAGACCTGTCCACACAGAATGTAACTGTGCTGAATTGGATCTGTCCACACTGAATGTATCTGTGCTGAATGGGATGTGTCCAAACTGAATGTATCTGTGCTGAACTAGACCTGTCCACATTGATTGCAACTCTGCTGAACTGGACCCGTCTACACTGAATGTCACTCTGCTGAACGGGACCTCTCCTCACTGAATGTAACTGTGCTGATCTGGACATGTCTACACGGAATGTAACTGTGTTGAATTGGACCTGTCTTCATTGAATGTATCTGTGCTGAACTGGAACTGTCCACATTGTATGTAACTGTGCTGAACTAGACCTGTCCACATTGAATGTATCTGTGCTGAACTGGACTTATCCACGTTGATTGCAAATCTGCTGAACGGGACCTGTCCACACTTAATGTAACACTCCTGAACTGGACCTGCCCACACTGCATGTAACGGCGCTGAATTGGACCTTCCACGCTGAATGTAACTCTGCTGAAGTGGACCTGTCCACACTGAATGTATCTTTGCTGAACGGGACCTGTCCACACTGAATGTAACTTTGCTGAACGTGACCTCTCAACACTGAATGTAACAGTGCTGAATTGGACCTGTCCACGCTGAATGTAACTCTGCTGAACTGGACCTGTCCATACTGAATGTAACTAGTCTGAACTGGGCCTGTCTACACTGAATATAAGAACAGAAGAACATAAGAAATAGGAGCAGGAGTAGGCCAATCGGCCCCTCGAGCCTGCTCCACCATTCAATAGGATCATGGCTGATCTGATCCTAACCGCCAATCTACTATCACAGAAACATCTCCTGAATCTAACAGAATTAGACACACGAAATAGGAGCAGGATCAGGCTACACGGCCCCTGGGCCTGCTCCGCTACCCACAGGGCCATGGCCGATCCAAACCTAGACTCATGTCCAAATTCCTGCCCGCTCCCCTTAACCCTTTATTCCCTTTACTTCTAGGAAACTGTCTATTTCTGTTTTAAATTTATGTAATGATGTAGCTTCTACAGCTTTTTGGGGCAGCATATTCCATGGACCTACCACCTTCTGAGTGAAGTAGTTCCTCCTCATCTCAGTTTTGAAATAGCAGCCCCTTATTTTAAGATTATGCCCCCTAGTTCTAGTTTCACCCATCATCGGGAACATCCTCACCGCATCCACCCAATCCAACCCCTTCACAATCTTATATGTTTCAATAAGATCGCCTCTCATTCTTCTGAACTCCAATGTGTAGATTCCCAATCTACTCAACCTCTCCTCATATGTCCATCCCCTCATCCCTGGGATTAACCAAGTGAACCTTCTTTGTACTGACTCGAGAGCAAGTATGTCTTTTCTTAAGTATGGACACCAAAACTGCATGCAGTATTCCAGGTGCGGTCTCACCAATACCTTGTACAACTGAAGCAATACCTCCCTATTTTTATATTCTATCCCCCTAGCAATGAAAGCCAACATTCCATTGGCCTTCTTAATCACTTGCTGCAACTGCATACTAACCTTTTGAGTTTCGTGCACCAGGACCCCCAGATCCCTTTGTACTTCAGTACTTTAAAGTTTCTTGCCATTAAGATAATAACTTGCTCTACGATTTTTCCAGCCAAAGTGCATAACCTCACACTTTCCAGTATTGTATTCCATCTGCCAAATCTCTGCCCGCTTATTTGCCTGTCTATGTCCCCTTTGCAGGTTTTGTATGTCCTCCTCACTCACTATTTTCCCTCCCATCTTAGTATCATCTGCAAACTTTGATATGTTACACTCGGTCCCCTCCTCCAAATCGTTAATGTAGATTGTAAAGAGTTGGGGACCCAGCACTGACCCCTGTGGAACACCACTAGTTACTGATTGCCAGTCCAAGAATGAACCATTTATCCCAACTCTTTGCCTTCTGTTATATAGCCAATCCTCTATCCATGCCAGAATATTACCCCCAATCCCGTGATTTTTTATCTTAAGCAATAATCTTTTGTGTGGCACCTTGTCAAATGCCTTTTGGAAGTCTAAATACACTACGTCCACTGGTTCCCCTTTATCCACCCTATATGTTACTTCCTCAAAGAGCTGCAGCAAATTTGTCAAACGTGACTTCCCCTTCATAAAACCATGCTGACTTTGTCCTATTAAATTATGATTATCCAAATGTCCTGTTACTGTCTCCTTAATAATGGACTCCAATATATTACCTACCACAGATGTTAGGCTAACCGGTCTATAGTTTCCAGCCTTCTGCCTACTGCCCTTTTTAAATAAGGGCGTTACATTAGCAGTTTTCCAGTCTGCCGGGACCTTTGCTGAGTCCAGGGAGTTTTGGAAAATTATTATCAATGCATCCACAATCCCTACCGCCACTTCCCTCAAGACCCTAGGATGTAAGCCATCAGGTCCAGGTGATTTATCCGCCTTGAGTCCCATTGTTTTACCGAGTACCACTTCCTTAGTGATTTTGATCGTGTTTAGCTCCTCCCCCCTATAGCCCCCTGTTTGTCCAGTGTTGGGATATTCTTAGTGTCTTCTACTGTAAAGACTGATACAAAATATTCATTCAGTGTTTTTGCCATCTCCATATTTCCCACCATTAATTTCCCGGTCTCATCCTCTAAGGGACCAACATTTACTTTAGCCACCCTTTTTCTTTTTATATAACTATAAAAACTCTTACTATCTGTTTTTATATTTTTTGCTAATTTACTGTCATAATCTATCTTCACTTTCTTAATCAATCTTTCTGTTATTTTTTGCTGTCTTTTAAAGTTTTCCCAATCCTCTATCTTCCCACTTGATTTGGCTACCTTATATGCCCTTGTTTTTAGTCGAATACTATCCTTAATTTCTTTACTTAGCCACGGATGGCTGTCTTTTCTTTTACACCCTTTTCTTCTCAGTGGAATATATTTTTTTGGAAGTTGTAAAATAACTCCTTAAATGTACACCACTGATCATGTATCGTCTTACCCTTTAATCTATTTTCCCAAACCACTCTACTCAATTCCGCTCTCATACCTTCATAGTCTCCTTTATTCAAGCTTAGCACGCTTGTTTGAGATCCAACCTTCTCACCCTCTAATTGAACATGGAATTCAACCATGTTATGGTCACTCATTCCAAGGGGATCCTTTACTAGGACATGTTTAATTAATCCTGTCTCGTTACACAGGACCAGATCTAAGGTTGCTTGCCCCCTGGTTGCAGCCATATTTCTGTAATGGCCAAAAGATCATACCCATATGTAGTTATTTGTGCCATTAAATCGTCTATTTTGCTACGTGCATTCAGATAGAGAACTTTCAAACACGTTTTGTGACACTTAGTTCCTGATTTTGCCCTTTTTTTCACTTTACCTTTTACTCCATACCTTCTGCCCCTTCCTGACACGCTCTGGTTTTTAATTTCCCCACTGCTACCTAAGTCTATGACTTTCTCTGTTGTCATTTTTATTATTTGCTCTCTAGCAACCTCCCCCCCACTAGTTAGTTTAAAGCCCTCTCTACAGCCCTAGTTATATGATCTGCCAGGACTCTAGTCCCAGCACTGGCCAAGTGAAGCTGGTCCCAACGGAACAGCTCCCTCCTGCCCCAGTACTGGTGCCAGTGTCTCAGGAAGCAAAACCCATTTCTCCCACACCAGTCTTTGAGCCACGCATTTAACTCTCTAATTTTATTTGTCCTAGCCAAATTCGCTCGTGGCTCAGGTAATAATCCCTTGAGGTTATTAGCTTTGAGGCTCTGTTTTTAATTTGACCCCTAGCTGCTCATACTCCTTTAACAGAACCGTAACTGCTGAACTGGGCCTGTCTACACTGAATGTAGCTGTACTGAGCTGGACCTGTCCACACTCAATGTAACTGGGCTAAACTGGTCCTGTCCACTCTGAATATAACTGCTATACTTGACCTGTCCACACTGAATGTAACTCTGCTGAACTGGACCTGTCCACACTGAATGTAACTGTGCTGAACGGGACCTGAGAACACTGAATGTAACGGTGCTGTATTGGACGTGACCACTCTGAATGTAAGTGTGCTGAATTGGACCTGTCCATACTAAATGTATCTGTGCTGAGCGGGACCTGTCCACACTGAATGTAACTGTGCTGAACGGGGCCTGTCAACACTGAATGTAACGATGCTGAATTGGACCTCTCCACGCTGAATGTCACTCTGCTGAACTGGACCTGTCCACACTGAATGTAACTGTGCTGACTGGACTTGTCCACTCTGAATGTAACTGCGGAAATGGAACTGTCCGCACTGAATGTAACCATGCTGTACTGGACCTGCACACAGTGATTCTAATTGTGCTGAACTGGAAATGTCCACACTGAATGTAACTCTGCTGAACGGGACCTATCCACACTTAATGTAGCTTTACTGAGCTGGACCTGTCCACACTGAATGTAACTGTACTGAACTGGTCCTGTCCAATCGGAATATAACTGTGCTGAACTGTACCTGTCCACACTGAATGAAACCGTGCTGAACTTGAACTGTCCACGCTGAATGTAACTGTGCTGAAAGGGAACTCTTAACACTGAACGTAATGGTGCTGAACAGGACCTGTCCACTCTGAATGTAACTGCTGAAATATACCTGTCCACACTGAATATAACCGTGCTGAACTGGAGCTGCCCAGTTTGAATGTAATTGTGCTGAACTGGACCAGTCCGCACTGAATGTAACTCTGCTGAACTGCACATGTGCACAATGAATATAGCTGTGCTGAGTCGGACCGAGTCACGCTGAATGTAGCTGTGCTGAATTGGACTTGTCCACACTGAATGTAACTTTGCTGAACTGGAACTGTCTACATTGTATGTAACTGTGCTGAACTAGACTTGTCCACACAGAATGTAACTTGCTGAACTGAACCTGTCCAATCTGAATGTAGCTGTGCTATCTGGACCTGCCCACACTGTATGTAACTGTGTTGAACTGGAACTGTCCACATTGTATTAAACTGTGCTGAACTAGACCTGTCCACACAGAATGTAACTGTGCTGAATTGGAGATGTCCACGCTGAATGTAACTCTGCTGAACTGGGCCTCTCCACACTGAATGAACCTTGGCTGAACTGGGCCTGTCTACTCTGAAAGTAAATGCTGAACTGGGCATGCCTACACTGCAAGTAGCTGTACTGAGCGGGACCTCTCCACACTGAATGTAACTGGGCTAAAGTGGTCCTGTCCACTATAAATGTAACTGCTGAACTTGTCCTGTCCACACTGAATGTAACCGTGCTGAACTAGACCTGTCCACACTGAATGTAACTTTGCTGAACGGGACCTGTGAACACTGAATGTAACGGTGCTGAATTGGACCTGTCCATGCTGAATGTAACTGTGCTGAATCGGACCTGTCCACACTAAATGTATCTGTGCTGAACGGGACCTGTCCAGACTGAATGTAACTGTGCTGGACGGGACCTGTCAACACTGAATGTAACGGTGCTGAATTGGACCTGACAACGCTGAATGGAACTGTCCTGAATTGGAACTGTCCACTCTGACTGCAACTGTGCTGAATTGGAACTGTCCACACTAAATGTATCTGTGCTGAACGGGACCTGTCCACACTGAATGTAACTGTGCTGAACGGGACCTGTCAACACTGAATGTAACAGTGCTGAATTGGACCTGTTCACGCTGAATATCACTCTGCTGAACTGGACCTGTCCGCACTGAATGTAACTCTGCTGGACTCGTCCTGTCCACTGTGAATGTAACTGCAGAAATGGACGTGTCCACACTGAATATAACCGTGCTGAACTGGACCTGCCCAGTTTGAAAGTAATTGTGCTGAACTGGACCAGTCCGCACTGAAGGTAACACTGCTGAACTGCACCTGTGCACAATGAATGTAACTGTGCTGAATTGGCCCTGTCCACACTGAATGTAACTCTGCTGAACTGCACCTGTCCAAACCGAATGTAACTCTGCTCAATGGGTCCTGTCCACGCTGAATCCAACTGTGCTGAACTGGACCTGTCCGCACTCAATGTAACTGCTGAACAGGACCTGTTCTTACTGAATGTAACTGTGCTGAACTGGACCTGTCCACACTGTATGTAACTCTGCTGAACGGGGCCTGTCCACACTGAAGGTAACTGTGCTGAACTGGGCTAGTCCACACTGGATGTAACTGTTCTGAATTGGTCCTGTCCACACTGAATGTATCACTGCTGAAAAGTGCCTGCCCACACTGAAGCAACTCTGCTGAAATAGACCTGTCCACACAGAATGTAACTGTGCTGAAATACACCTTTCCACTCAGAATGTAACTGTGCTGAACCGGACCTGTCCACACTGAATGTAGCTGTGCTGAATTGGATCTGTCCACACTGAATGTATCTGTGCTGAACTGGACTTATCCACATTGATTGCAACTCTGCTGAACTGGTCCTGCCCACTCTGAATGTCACTCTGCAGAACGGGACTTGTCCATCACTTAATGTAACTGTGCTGAACTGGACCTGTCTACACTGAATGTAGCTGTACTGAGCTGGACCTGTCTACACTGAATGTAACTAGGCTAAACTGCTCCTGTCCACCCTGAATGTATCTGCTGTAATTGACCTGTCCACATTGAATGTAACCGTGCTGAACTGGACCTATCCATCTATATATATAAAACAGTATGTCTCTCTGTCTCTCTGTCTGTCTCTCTGTCTTTCCGGCTATACAATCAAAAGTTATAGAGCGTAGCTACACATATGTTATATCAAAAGAAAACTCATCGTTAGGGGACTCTTGTAGGTGTATTTACGTTTTGGTCGGACAAAATTTGTGCCGGCGGTATCCATAAAACGTTCAAAATTCTGCTCATTATCCGCTCATTAGCGTCGAGTGACGTGAAGATTGACCAATCGTACAGTATAGCGACCCGATGGTCGACCAATCACTGCGTCACGGGGGCGGGTTCATAGTGCGTGCGGGCGGGCCATCCTAGAGTCGAGTGACAGGACGATTGACCAATCCTACACTTCAGTGTCCTGGCGGTTGAAAAATTGATGCGTGTGTGGGCGGGCCTTATCATTCTGAAATGCGGTGAGTGGCCGCCATCTTGATTACAAACTCTTCATTTATTTTTCCCACTTTCTGCGTTTTTCTTTTCAAATGTACATTTCCAGCATTAAAAAAAATTGCTTTTAAAATACATATTGTTTTTTAAAAATGTAAATTAATTTGTAAATCTTTTCTCAAACCTTTATAATTTTCCTACCTTTCACCGTTTTTCCAGGCCTTGAAGCCTGGGCCTCTGTTGCCCAGCCACGCCTAAGCTAGGCACCTCCCGTCGCGCTCAACAAGTGGCCCGCGATCGCCGCCATCATTGTGAAGGCTGGAGGGGGCGGTTCTGAGTCGAGCGTCGCCACCACCGCCATCTTAGTAAAGGCGGGCAGGGCGGGAGTCAGTGCGCGCCTCAGCTTCAGCCTGGAGCGCGACTTGAGTCCGGCCGGGCCTCACGTGGTAGGTTGCGCACCAGCCGGCACTGAAGCGCTGATGAGCGGTGGCGTTTCTCTCTCTGGTCCTGAAGCCGGCTCGGGTGGGGGGCCGCTGCTAGGGAGGGTGGGAGTGCGGGGCTTGGGAGAGCGGGAGCGCAGTGCTCGGGAGGGTGGGAGCACGGGGCTCGGGGGGGGCGGGAGCGCGGGGATCATGGGGGGCGGGAGCGCAGAGCTCGGGAGAGCGGAAAGAGGGGAAGTGTTACCCCGGCAAACGAGCCCGGCCCTCACTGCGGGCGTGGGCCACTCACCCTCTCTCACTCCTTCCCTCTGTCTCTCTCCCCTCCCCCCCTCCCTCTCCCACCTCCATCCCCCTCTCCTCCCTCTCCCCTCTCCCTCCTCCATTCCCCCTCTCCCTCCCCCTCTCCCTCCCCCTCCCACCTCCCCCTTCCAACACCCCTCCCCCCTCCCTCCCCCTCCCCGTCCCCTCCCCCTCCCCCTCCCTCCCCCATCCCTTCCCCCCAGTCACTCTGTCTCTTCCCACCAGTCGCTCTCTTCCCCCCAGTCGCTCTCGTTCTTCCCCCCTGTCGCTCTCTCTTCCCCCCAGCCTCTCTCTCTCTTCCCCCCAGTCGCTCTCTCTCTTCACCCCAGTCGCTCTCTCTCTTCCCCCCAGTCGCTGTCTCTCTTCCCCCCAGTCACTCTCTCTCTTCCCCCCAGTCGCTCTCTCTCTTCCCCCCAGTCGCTCTCTATCTTCCCCCCAGCCGCTCTCTCTCTTCCCCCCAGTCTCTCTCTCTCTTCCCCCCAGTCGCTCACTCTCTTCCCCCCAGTCGCTCTCTCTGTTCCCCCCAGTCGCTCTCTCTCTTCACCCAGTCGCTCTCTCTCTGCCCCCCAGTCGCTCTCTCTCTTCCCCCCAGTCGCTCTCTCTCTTCCCCACAGTCGCTCTCTCTCTTCCCCCCAGTCGCTCTCTCTCTCTCTTCCAACAACAACATGCCCTCGAAAAAGCCTCGGCACCGCCGGCCACTCCAGCTAGTATTGTATTTAACTGTGCTGAATTGGACCAGTCCACTCAGAATTCAACTCTGCTAAAACAGACCTGTCCACACTGAATGTAGCAGTGCTGAAATGGACCTGTCAACACTGAATGTAGCAGTGCTCCACTGGACCTGTCCACATTATATGTTACTGTCCTGAACTAGACCTGTCCACACAGAATGTAACTTTGCTGATCCGGACCTGTCCACACTGAATGTAGCTGTGCTGAATTTGACCTTTCCATACTGAATGTAAATGTGCTGAACGGGACCTGTCAACTCTGATTGTAACTGTGCTGAACGGGACCTGTCCACACTGAATCTAACTGTGCAGAATTGGACCTGTCCACGCTGAATGTAAGTGTTGTACTTGACCTGCCCACACTGAATATAACAGTGCGGAACTGGACCTGTCTACACTGAATGTAGCTGTACTGAGCTGGACCTGTCCACACTGAATGTAACTGGGCTGAACTGGACCTGTCCACAATTAATGTAACTGTGCTGAACGGGACCAGGCAACACTGAATGTAACGGTGCTGAATTGGATCTGTCCACACTGAATGTAACAGTGCTGAACTGGACCTGTCTACACTGAATGTAGCTGTACTGAGCTGGACCTGTCCACACTGAATGTAACTGTGCTGAACTAGACCTGTCCACACAGAATGTAACTGTGCTGAACTGGACTTATACACTTTGATTGCAACTCTGCTAAACTGAACCTGCCCACACTGAATGTCACTCCGCTGAACCGGACCTGTCCACATTGAATGTAGCTGTGCTGAATTGGATCTCTCTGCACTGAATGTATCTGTGCTGAACTGGACTTATACACTTTGATTGCAACTCTGCTAAACTGAACCTGCCCACACTGAATGTCACTCTGCTGAACTGGACCTGTCCCCACTTAATGTATCTGTGCTGCACTGGACCTGTATACACTGAATGCAGCTTTATTGAGCTGGTCCTGTCCAGACTGAATGTAACCGTGCTGAAAAGGACCGGTCCACACTGAATGTAACTGTGCTGAACGGGATCTGTCCACACTTAATGTATCTGTGCTGAACTGGACCTATCCACATTGATTGCAACTCTGCTGAACTGGACAATGTCCACATTGAATGTTTCTGTGCTGAACTTGGCCTGACCACACTGAATGTGACTGTGCTGAACTGGACCTGTCTACAATGAATGTAACTGCTGAAATGGACCTGTCCACACTGAAAGTAACCAGGCAGAAATGAACCTGCCCAGTTTGAATGTAATTGTGCTGAACTGGACCAGTCCACACTGAATGTAACCTTGCTGAACTGCACCTGTGCACAATGAACGTCACAGTGCTGAATAGAACCTGTCCACACTAAAAGTAACTGCGCTGAACGGGACCTATCCATGCTGAATGTAACTGTGCTGAACTGGACCTGTCCACACAGAATGTAGTTGTGCTTAATTGGACCTGTCCACACTGAATGTATCTCTGCTGAAAAGTATCTGCCCACACTGAATGTATCTGTGCTGAGCTGGAACTGTCCACATCGTATGTAACTCTGCTGAAATAGACCTGTCCACACAGAATGTAATTTTACTCACTGGACCTGTCCACATTGTTTGTAACTGTGCTGAAATAGACCTGTCCAAACAGAATGTAACTGTGCTCAACCGGACCTGTCCACACTGTAAGTAGCTGTGCTGAATTGGATCTGCCCACACTGAATGTATCTGTGCTGAACTGGACTTATCCACATTGATTGCAACTCTGCTGAATTGGATCTGTCCACACTGAATGTCACTCTGCTGAACGGGACCTGTCCACACTTAATGTAACTGTGCTGAACTGGACCTGTCTACACGAATTTAGCTGCACTGAGCTGGTTCTGTCCACACAGAATGTAACTGGGCTGTAATGGACCAGTCCACACAGAATGTAACTGCTGAAATTGACCTGAAATCATTGAATGTAACGGTGTTGAATTGGACCTGTCTGCGCTGAATGTAACTGTGCTGATTTGGACCTGTACATACTGAATGTAACTGTGCTGAACTGGACTTATCCACATTGATTGCAACTCTGCTGAACTGGACCTGTCCACACTGAATGTCACTCTGCTGAACAGGACCTGTCGACACTTAATGTAACTGTGCTGAGCTGGACCTGTCCACGATGAATGTATCTGGGCTGAACTGGTCCTGCCCACTTTTAATGTAACGGCTGAACTGGACCTGTCCACACTGAATGTAACTGTGCTGAACTGGGCATGTCCACACTGAAAGTAACTCTGCTGAATGGGAGCTGTCCACTCCGAATGTAACTGTGCTGAATTGGAACTGTCCACATTGTATGTAACTGTGCTGAACTAGACCTGTCCACACTGAATGAATCTCTGCTGGACTGGAACTGTCCACATTTTATGTAACAGTGCTGAACTAGACCTGTCCACACAGAATGTAACTGTGCTGAACCGGACCTGTCCACACTGAATGTATCTCTGCTGAACTGGAACTGTCCACATTGTATGTAACTGTGCTGAACTAGACCTGTCCACACAGAATGTAAATGTGCTGAACCGGACATGTCGACACTAAATGTAGCTGTGCTGAATTGGATCTGTCCACACTGAATGTAACTGTGCTGAACTGCAACTATCCTCACTGAATGTCACTCTGCTGAACTGGACCTGTCCACACTGAATGTAACTGTGATGAATTGGACCCGTCCACACTGAAGGTCACGCTGCTGAACGGGACATGAACACACTGAATTTAACTGTGCTGAACTGTTTCTGTCAAATCTGATTGTAACTCTGCTGAACGGGACCTGTCCACACTGAATGTAACTGTGCTGAGTTGGACCTGTCTACACTGAATGTAACTGCTGTACTTGACCTGTCCACACTGGATGTAACAGTGCTGAAATGGACCTGTCCACACGGAATGTAGCTGTACTAAACGGGACCTGACAACACTGAATGTATCGCTGCTGAACTGGAACTGTCCACATTGTATGTAACTCTGCTGAAATAGACCTTTCCACACAGAATGTCACTCTGCTGAACGGAACCTGTCCACACTTAATGTAACTCTGCTGAACTGGACTTTTCTAGACTGAATGTAGCTGTACTGAGCTGGGCCTGCCACACTGAATGTAACTGGGCTAAGCTGGACCTGCCCACTCTGAATCTAACTTTGCTGAACTACACCTGTCGACACTGAATTTAACTATAATAAACCAGACCTGTCCACACTGAATGTAGCAGTGCTGAACTGGACCTGTCCACACTGAATGTAACCATGCTGATCTGGAACTGCCCAGTTTGAATGTAATTGTGCTGAACTGGACCAGTCCGCACTGAATGTTACTCTGCTGAACTGCACCTGTGCACAATGAATGTTACTGTGCTGAATTCGACCTGTCCACACTGAATGTAACTCTGCTGAACTGCACCTGTCCACACTGAAAGTAACTGCGCTGAACGGGACTTTTCCACACTGCATGTAACTGTGCTGAACTGGGCATGTCCACACTGAACGTAACTCTGCAGAACGGGACCTGTCCACGCCAAATGTAACTGCTGAACTGGACCTGTCCACACAGAATGTAGTTGTGCTGAATCGGACTTGTCCACACTGAAAGTATCTCTGCTGAAAAGTACCTGCCCACACTGAATGTAAGAAGAGGATGATGAAACTATCACTCAAACGTTGGTGAGATTGGGGGGATTATTGGCTTCAACTCAGTCCCGGCAACAGCGATGGATTGTCAAATAGATACAAAATTCATTTTGAACCATTTGTCAAGGGAAGGGTATGTCGTATCAAAAGCAAAGATTCAATTTTGCAAAAAGCATGTAATATACTTAGGGCACATTCTGACACCAGATGAAAAAGTCCTGCTCTCAGAAAGGACCCAAACACTATCCCAACATCCGGAACCTACCACTAAAAGAGGAATACGAGCATTTTTAGGATTAATAAATTTCTGCAGGACAGAAGAATATCAGAAATCACTAAATAAACGAGGCCCCTAACTATACTAACAGGATCACAGGTTAGAGAACCGTGCGTTCTATCAGAAGCAGAAAGAGATGCTTTCAATTCTTTAAAAGAAGCCTTAAGAGAGGCCCCGCCCTTAGGAAGACCAATGTATGATAGATTATTTAGGTTGTATGTGATTACTACCGATTACTGAACAAATTATCCACACAGCACATGACATCAGCAAGGATAAGTAGATATGAGATTAACCCACAGAACATGTAGTTGAACCAATACATGACTGTGTAACAAAAATTGAGACACAAACAATAATCAGACCTGATTTAAAGGACGTGCCTTTGATTACCCCAGACCATGAGTACTTTGTGGATGGATCAGCCTCTAGATCAGGTACAGGTGAAGGACAGATAGGATACACAATTATAGAATCACCAAATGTGGTAGAATCAGGTAAACTTCCAAATCATTGGTCAGCATAGAAAACAGAATTACACGCACTAGCAAGAGCATACGAATTATCAGAAGGGATGAAAATAAATATTTATACGAACTCGAGGTATGCCTTCGGATTAGTGCATGATTTCGGAATAATATGGAAAAGGAAGGGTTTTCTGACCACATCTGGAACTCCCATATTGAACCAAGTACAGGTAGAAAGATTGACACAGGCAGTATTACTACCCAGGGAATTAGCCATAGTAAAATACCAGGCACACACACAGTTACATATACAGGTTGCTGAGGGGAATAGATTGGCAGATGAAGCAGCAAAATATGCCGCTATGTATGAGGACCAAAAACAAATGCCCCAGTTGGAACAAAATGAGGGAGGGAAGTATCCCTCTTGTGCGCCATCGTTGGAAGATGTACAAAAGCACCAGGTGGACGCTCCTGAAAATGAAAAACAAAAGTGGATAAAAAAAAATTGACACAACTATATGCCGACCCAAAGGGAAGGATAGTTGCTCCAAATTGGAAAATTCTTGGTGCAACCCAAATTGGGAAAAGTGGCACAGCAGACAATTGATCACTGTCTGATATGTCATCAACACAACCCGGGAAAAGCCATACCAACAGTAACAGCAACAACTCCTATCCCAGGCGGTCCCTTTTCAAATACTACAGTTAGATTTTGTACAATTAGAATCAGCTTATGGATATAAATATGTACTAGTTATCATTGATATATTTAGTAAATGGATAGAAGCCTTCCCAACAAGGAACAATACCGCAAAGGCTGTGTGCAAAATAATATTGAAAGATATTGTGCCAAGGTTCGGAGTGCCAATACAATTGAGTTGCGACAACGGACCACATTTTGTTGCAGAAATTAATGCTGAACTTTGCAATGTTCTCAATATTAGACAGCATTTACACTGCCCACTCCATCCACAATCAGCAGGACTGGTGGAAAGGGCTAATGGAGCCTTAAAACTAAAATTGGCCAAACTTTGTGTAGAAACCAAATTAAAAAGGCCAGATGTATTACCAATGAAAGACAGGATTATCACCAGCAGAAATTATCTTCGGAAAATCTTTAAGAACCCCGTTCTCGGCTCCCATCGAAGACGACAGACAAATAGATATTCATGTCATGGACAATCAGATGATGTCTTATTGTATGTCACTAACCTCTGCTTTAAAATTGTCTCATCAACAGGTAACAGCCGTGACTAAACCAACACCAGAGGACGCCTGTCATCGACACAAACCGGGTGATTATTTTTTCGTATAGAACTTCTACCGAAAAGGATTAGAACCCAGCTGGAAGGGACCCTATCAAGTACTGTTAACGACGCATACCACAGTGAATGTCGAAGGAAAGGCAAAATGGATTCACACTTCACACTGCAAGTTGTCATCACTGCTCTTGTCATAATGGACATAACCTTAACAGCGACAGAGGGACAATGCATCAATCACCGCTCCAAATAGCATGGGTGCACTGAATTTTCTTGCGGATAGGGATGTCGTGACAATTTTAATATTAACTGAGGGAACTGCACGAATGACTCTGTCAATGATGATAAAATTAAGGCATCCGCAATGTATTGTAAACAGGGACAGACTACATTGTGCACCTGTACCCAGAGACTTCCAACAGGACGCAAATGGTGTACCATAATTGACGAATGGTCAACCATCAGCACAACAGCCAGTCCGATAGATAACACTCAGGAAAGGTGATACAACCAAGCAAAATATGAGTGCAGAGAAGGGTATAGAGCTAACGTGCCAGGAATGGATAAAAACTGTGCTGATGTGAATGAATGTAAAAACATCACTAGATGCCCACTGGACCCCTTTCAGGTGGTGTTATCACATCAATTAAATTCTACAGGTCGGATGTGTGTAAATGTACCGGGAACACACTGGTGTCTATGTAATTTTACCGAACACTCTTTAAATAGAACTGGAAACTACAAAGGCCAGTATGATAGCCAATGTAACATCACTGTACATAAACCAAGATGGAAAAATTCTTATAATTTCCCAGGATTGCAGAATATGTATGATCCCGGAAGAAATTGGTCCCATAAGGACGTATACGTTTATGATCAGACCCACATAAACGAGTGTTGTCATGGTCAGAATCGAGTACAGTTATCGGCACAAATAAATATAAATGGTTCCCTCATAAAAAGAGGAGGAAGGAAACTCCTGGCATCTCAAGGAGAAAATCTATACCAGAAGTGACTCGAGGGGTTACAAAATATCTACAAAAAGGCACAAACTATAGAAAACCACCCATGGAAGAATAAATCAAAACTACGTACTCCAAGGCCAGTAGGAAAGGCGGGAGGTTTTCCATTGATGGCAGTCACATCTGACGACTGTCTGATATGCGACTTCATGCATAAACAAGCCAAACTTACATATGCTTCCGATAAAGAGTGCAACTTGACAAGGCACGAAATACGACCCTGGTCCAAAGAATATTGCACCGGAACCGAAAACTGTAAAAAATGTACCAATGTAGAAGGTATATCTATAACAATCGTACCGCATTTCGAATGGTGCATGGAATCAAAAATTGGTGAAGTGGAGGTTGGGGTGCTTTTCCCCACATTTTGTGACATCATCATCTCCATAAATGGCAAAAGAGAGGGACAACACAACGAAATTATGTGGCCTACCAAACACCATGATAATTCAAAAGGACATACCAAATGTCTGCAAACTTCAGAATGGAATCTAGAGAACCTAGCCAGACGATCATACCAGTGTTCTCTGAGAGCACTTGAAGGGACTATGTGGGTGTGCAATCATACTGGATACCCATATTTACCAAATAATTTTAAAGGAAATTGTGCTATAGCATTTATTGTTCCAGCCTTCAGACTTGAAGATGAAATTCCGAGTGAAGACCCAACCTACAGTCAATGGAAACAAAAGAAATGATGGGACTAATTTCGCCATGCGCAAACTCTTGGGCTCAGATCCTTTCAAAACACACCACCAAAACTGGTGGAACCGACTCCTAGGAACTTTAGTATCATCTTACAGAGTAATGATGGCATTAGATGAAATAAGAAATTTGGCACAGGATGTGGAGGATATTGCCAGAGGCATAGCCATGGCGTTGAAACTGATCAATAAGGAAATGGGCCAAATAAGAATATTTGCCCTACAAAACAGGATGGCACTAGATTATGTTTTACATGCACAAGGAGGAGCATGCGCAGTTATCGGAGCAGAATGTTGTATGGACATTAGTGATTTTTCAAAGCAGATCCAAAACGAAACTGATGAAATTGAAAGAAAGGGAAAGGAGGCCGGAGACATTGATCACACAACGGGAAATTGTGGATGGGGACCGTTGTGTCTATTAGATGGACTATTTGGAGGACTGTTTAGAACCATCTTGGAATGGGTCATTTGTCTGGTTGTCTTATATGTACTAGTCTTGGTGATAATCAACCGACTGATTAAGCGTGGATCAGGAGGTGAAAAGCAGATGGTTATAATCAATCAACCTCAAGGAAATGTCAATGTCACACAGGATTGGACTAGGAGTAACATGAAAGAGCTGCAAGAATTAGAGGAAGATGATAGCATTTACGAAGATTCGGCATAATACTAAGATAAAATGGGACAAGAATGGACCCAACCCCTGGACATTGATAACGGGTTACCTTTGCTTGATTGCATGCTAAATTCGTCTTTCATATTGTATATTGCATTTAATTCCCAACTGAAGTAAGATGACTGACTCGGATAACAATATATGCTGTATAGGTTCAAATGAAACTATGAATGATAAAAATATAATCTTTAAACGTATATATGGAGTAAGTGACACCCTGTCCAGTTTGTAGAAAAAGGTCGAGGTTATCATGTAATGATAAAAGGAGGGAATGTTAAGCTGGATTAATCCCATACTGCCTTACCAATGATTCGCAAAGCATGATGGACTACTTGACATGCAGTGAATAGTTTAAATGTAAAAAACTGATGCAGGACTGTGGGAATGCAGTACACATAGATAAGAAAGGACAGGAACAGAATGTTTAGATAACTGTTGGAGACAGTCTCATGGTCGAATTTTGTTGAAAGCAAAAGTGAATTTTAAACAGAACTCTGTAAAAGGAAACAAATGACTTGTGCAGCATGTGATCGTCTAGTTTTCTGTATTCTCATGATGACTTGCAATTTATGAAAATGTATAAATATTGTAGCCCCGTGAGTCTAAGCGCGCACTCTTTGGGAGGCATACTTGTGTGCAAACGCATTTGGGTTTCTCAGAGTGAAGTCCAGGTACCTTAATAAAACTTATTTATTTTAAAGTTTCTGACTTTGTGTCTTACTGAGAAAGTGATAGACTGACCGGCGTGTTTAGTCTCCTAAAGCAGCGAACCCTGACCCCCAAGTTAGGGGTAGGTCCTCCTCACAGAAGCGAGGGGTTAGCAAAGCTGGACCTGTCCACTCTGAATGTAACTGTGCTGAACTACACCTGTCGACACAGAATTTAACTGTGATAAACCAGACCTGACCACACTGAATGTAGCAGTGCTGAACTGGACCTGTCCACACTGATTGTAACTGCTGAAATGGACCTGTCCACACTGAATGTAACATGCTGATCTGGAACTGCCCAGTTTGAATGTAATTGTGCTGAACTGGACCAGTCTGCACTGAATGTTACTCTGCTGAACTGCACCTGTGCACAATGAATGTTACTTTGCTGAATTCGACCTGTCCACACTGAATGTAACTCTGCTGAACTGCACCTGTCCACACTGAAAGTAACTGCACTGAACGGGACTTTTCCACACTGCATGTAACTGTGCTGAACTGGGCATGTCCACACTGAACGTAACTCTGCTGAACGGGACCTGTCCACGCCAAATGTGACTGCTGAACTGGACCTGTCCACAAAGAATGTAGTTGTGCTGAATTGGACCTGCCCACACTAAAAGTATCTCTGCTGAAAAGTACCTGCCCACACTGAATGTAAGAAGAGGATGATGAAATTATCACTCAAACGTTGGTGAGATTGGGGGGATTATTGGCTTCAACTCAGTCCCGGCAACAGCGATGGATTGTCAAATAGATACAAAATTCATTTTGAACCATTTGTCAAGGGAAGGGTATGTCTTATCAAAAGCAAAGATTCAATTTTACAAAAAGCATGTAATATACTTAGGGCACATTCTGACACCAGATGTAAAAGTCCTGCTCTCAGAAAGGACCCAAACACTATCCCAACATCCGGAACCTACCACTAAAAGAGGAATACGAGCATTTTTAGGATTAATAAATTTCTGCAGGACAGAAGAATATCAGAAATCACTAAACAAACGAGGCCGCTAACTATACTAACAGGATCACAGGTTAGAGAACCGTGCGTTCTATCAGAAGCAGAAAGAGATGCTTTCAATTCTTTAAAAGAAGCCTTAAGAGAGGCCCCGACCTTAGGAAGACCAATGTATGATAGATTATTTAGGTTGTATGTGATTACTACCGATTCCTGAACAAATTATCCACACAGCACATGACATCAGCAAGGATAAGTAGATATGAGATTAACCCACAGAACATGTAGTTGAACCAATACATGACTGTGTAACAAAAATTGAGACACGAACAATAATCAGACCTGATTTAAAGGACGTGCCCTTGAATACCCCAGACCATGAGTACTTTGTGGATGGATCAGCCTCTAGATCAGGTACAGGTGAAGGACAGATAGGATACGCAATTATAGAATCACCAAATGTGGTAGAATCAGGTAAACTTCCAAATCATTGGTCAGCATAGAAAGCAGAATTACACGCACTAGCAAGAGCATACGAATTATCAGAAGGGATGAAAGTAAATATTTATACGAACTCGAGGTATGCCTTCGGATTAGTGCATGATTTCGGAATAATATGGAAAAGGAAGGGTTTTCTGACCACATCTGGAACTCCCATATTGAACCAAGTAAAGGTAGAAAGATTGACAGAGGCAGTATTACTACCCAGGGAATTAGCCATAGTAAAATACCAGGCACACACACGGTTACATATACAGGTTGCCGAGGGGAATAGATTGGCAGATGAAGCAGCAAAATATGCCGCTATGTATGAGGACCAAAAACAAATGCCCCAGTTGGAACAAAAGGAGGGAGGGAAGTATCCCTCTTGTGCGCCATCGTTGGAAGATGTACAAAAGCACCAGGTGGACGCTCCTGAAAATGAAAAACAAAAGTGGGTAAAAGAAAATTGTAAAAAGAATCCTTTGACACAACTATATGCCGACCCAAAGGGAAGGATAGTTGCTCCAAATTGGAAAATTCTTGGTGCAACCCAAATTGGGAAAAAGTGGCACAGCAGACAATTGATCACTGTCTGATATGTCATCAACACAACCTGGGAAAAGCCATACCAACAGTAACAGCAACAACTCCTATCCCAGACGGTCCCTTTTCAAATACTAGTTAGATTTTGTACAATTAGAATCAGCTTATGGATATAAATATGTACTAGTTATCATTGATATATTTAGTAAATGGATAGAAGCCTTCCCAACAAGGAACAATACCGCAATGACTGTGTGCAAAATAATACTGAAAGATATTGTGCCAAGGTTCGGAGTGCCAATACAATTGAATTGCGACAATGGACCACATTTTGTTGCAGAAATTAATGCTGAACTTTGCAATGTTCTCAATATTAGACAGCATTTACACTGCCCGCTCCATCCACAATCAGCAGGGCTGGTGGAAAGGGCTAATGGAGCCTTAAAACTAAAATTGGCCAAACTTTGTGTAGAAACCAAATTAAAAAGGCCAGATGTATTACCAATGAAAAACAGGATTATCACCAGCAGAACTTATCTTCGGAAAACTTTTAAGAAACCCGTTCTCGGCTCCCATCGAAGACGACAGACAAATAGATATTCATGTCATGGACAATCAGATGATGTCTTATTGTCTGTCACTAACCTCTGCTTTAAAGTTGTCTCATCAACAGGTAACAGCTGTTACTAAACCAACACCAGAGGACGCCTGTCATCGACACAAACCGGGTGATTATTTTTTCGTAAAGAACTTTTACTGAAAAGGATTAGAACCCAGGTGGAAGGGACCCTATCAAGTACTGTTAACGATGCATACCACAGTGAATGTCGAAGGAAAGGCAAAATGGATTCACGCTTCACACTGCAAGTTGTCATCACCGCTCTTGTCATAATGGACATAACCTTAACAGCGACAGAGGGACAATGCATCAATCGCTGCTCCAAATAGCATGGGTGCACTGAATTTTCTTGCGGATGGGGATGTCGTGACAATTTTAATATTAACTGAGGGAACTGCACGAATGACTCTGTCAATGATGATAAAATTAAGGCATCCGCAATGTATTGTAAACAGGGACAGACTACATTGTGCACCTGTACCCAGAGACTTCCAACAGGACGCAAATGGTGTACCATAATTGACGAATGGTCAACCATCAGCACAACAGCCAGTCCGATAGATAACACTCAGGAAAGGTGATACAACCAAGCAAAATATGAGTGCAGAGAAGGGTATAGAGCTAACGTGCCAGGAATGGATAAAAACTGTGCTGATGTGAATGAATGTAAAAACATCACTAGATGTCCACTGGACCCCTTTCAGGTGGTGTTATCACATCAATTAAATTCTACAGGTCGGATGTGTGTAAATGTACCGGGAACACACTGGTGTCTATGTAATTTTACCGAACACTCTTTAAATAGAACTGGAAACTACAAAGGCCAGTATGATAGCCAATGTAACATCACTGTACATAAACCAAGATGGAAAAATTCTTATAATTTCCCAGGATTGCAGAATATGTATGATCCCGGAAGAAATTGGTCCCATAAGGACGTATACGTTTATGATCAGACCCACATAAACGAGTGTTGTCATGGTCAGAATCGAGTACAGTTATCGGCACAAATAAATATAAATGGTTCCCTCATAAAAAGAGGAGGAAGGAAACTCCTGGCATCTCAAGGAGAAAATCTATACCAGAAGTGGCTCGAGAGGATACAAAATATCTACAAAAAGGCACAAACTATAGAAAACCACCCATGGAAGAATAAATCAAAACTACGTACTCCAAGCCCAGTAGGAAAGGCGGGAGGTTTTCCATTGATGGCAGTCACATCTGACGACTGTCTGATATGCGACTTCATGCATAAACAAGCCAAACTTACATATGCTTCCGATAAAGAGTGCAACTTGACAAGGCATGAAATACAACCCTGGTCCAAAGAATATTGCACCGGAACCGATAACTGTACAAAATGTACCAATGTAGAAGGTATATCTATAACAATCGTACCGCATTTCGAATGGTGCATGGAATCAAAAATTGGTGAAGTGGAGGTTGGGGTGCTTTTCCCCACATTTTGTGACATCATCATCTCCATAAATGGCAAAAGAGAGGGACAACACAACGAAATTATGTGGCCTACCAAACACCATGATAATTCAAAAGGACATACCAAATGTCTGCAAACTTCAGAATGGAATCTAGAGAACCTAGCCAGACGATCATACCAGTGTTCTCTGAGAGCACTTGAAGGGACTATGTGGGTGTGCAATCATACTGGATACCCATATTTACCAAATAATTTTAAAGGAAATTGTGCTATAGCATTTATTGTTCCAGCCTTCAGACTTGAAGATGAAATTCCGAGTGAAGACCCAACCTACAGTCAATGGAAACAAAAGAAATGATGGGACTAATTTCGCCATGCGCAAACTCTTGGGCTCAGATCCTTTCAAAACACACCACCAAAACTGGTGGAACCGACTCCTAGGAACTTTAGTATCATCTTACAGAGTAATGATGGCATTAGATGAAATAAGAAATTTGGCACAGGATGTGGAGGATATTGCCAGAGGCATAGCCATGGCGTTGAAACTGATCAATAAGGAAATGGGCCAAATAAGAATATTTGCCCTACAAAACAGGATGGCACTAGATTATGTTTTACATGCACAAGGAGGAGCATGCGCAGTTATCGGAGCAGAATGTTGTATGGACATTAGTGATTTTTCAAAGCAGATCCAAAACGAAACTGATGAAATTGAAAGAAAGGGAAAGGAGGCCGGAGACATTGATCACACAACGGGAAATTGTGGATGGGGACCGTTGTGTCTATTAGATGGACTATTTGGAGGACTGTTTAGAACCATCTTGGAATGGGTCATTTGTCTGGTTGTCTTATATGTACTAGTCTTGGTGATAATCAACCGACTGATTAAGCGTGGATCAGGAGGTGAAAAGCAGATGGTTATAATCAATCAACCTCAAGGAAATGTCAATGTCACACAGGATTGGACTAGGAGTAACATGAAAGAGCTGCAAGAATTAGAGGAAGATGATAGCATTTACGAAGATTCGGCATAATACTAAGATAAAATGGGACAAGAATGGACCCAACCCCTGGACATTGATAACGGGTTACCTTTGCTTGATTGCATGCTAAATTCGTCTTTCATATTGTATATTGCATTTAATTCCCAACTGAAGTAAGATGACTGACTCGGATAACAATATATGCTGTATAGGTTCAAATGAAACTATGAATGATAAAAATATAATCTTTAAACGTATATATGGAGTAAGTGACACCCTGTCCAGTTTGTAGAAAAAGGTCGAGGTTATCATGTAATGATAAAAGGAGGGAATGTTAAGCTGGATTAATCCCATACTGCCTTACCAATGATTCGCAAAGCATGATGGACTACTTGACACGCAGTGAATAGTTTAAATGTAAAAAACTGATGCAGGACTGTGGGAATGCAGTACACATAGATAAGAAAGGACAGGAACAGAATGTTTAGATAACTGTTGGAGACAGTCTCATGGTCGAATTTTGTTGAAAGCAAAAGTGAATTTTAAACAGAACTCTGTAAAAGGAAACAAATGACTTGTGCAGCGTGTGATCGTCTAGTTTTCTGTATTCTCATGATGACTTGCAATTTATGAAAATGTATAAATATTGTAGCCCCGTGAGTCTAAGCGCGCACTCTTTGGGAGGCATACTTGTGTGCAAACGCAATTGGGTTTCTCAGAGTGAAGTCCAGGTAACTTAATAAAACTTATTTATTTTACAGTTTCTGACTTTGTGTCTTACTGAGAAAGTGATAGACTGACCGGCATGTTTAGTCTCCTAAAGAAGCGAACCCTGACCCCCAAGTTAGGGGTAGATCCTCCTCACAGAAGCGAGGGGTTAGCAAAGCTGGAACTGTCCACTCTGAATGTAACTGTGCTGAGCTACGCCTGTCGACACAGAATTTAACTGTGATAAACCAGACCTGTCCACACTGAATGTAGCAGTGCTGAACTGGACCTGTCCACACTGATTGTAACTGCTGAAATGGACCTGTCCACACTGAATGTAACCATGCTGATCTGGAACTGCCCAGTTTGAATGTAATTGTGCTGAACTGGACCAGTCCGCACTGAATGTTACTCTGCTGAACTGCACCTGTGCACAATGAATGTAACTGTGCTGAATTCGACCTGTCCAAACTGAATGTAACTCTGCTGAACTGTACCTGGCCACACTGAAAGTAACTGCGCTGAACGGGACTTTTCCACATTGCATGTAACTGTGCTGAACTGGGCATGTCCACACTGAATGTAACTCTGCTGAACGGGAACTGTCCACGCCAAATGTAACTGCTGAACTGGACCTGTCCACACAGAATGTAGTTGTGCTTAATTGGACCAGTCCACATTGAATGTATCTCTGCTGAAAAGTACCTGCCCACACTGAATGTAACTGTGCTGAACTGGAGCTGTCCACATTGTTTGTAACTGTGCTGAAATAGACCTGTCAAAACAGAATGTTACTGTGCTGAACCGGACCTGTCCACACTGTATGTAGCTGTGCTGAATTGGTTTTGTCCACACTGAATGTATCTGTGCTGAACTGGACTTATCCACATTGGGCCAGAAATTCGCGGCCAGAAGCGTGAGTACGGTCGGGGTACTCATGCATCTGGCCGTTGGAAATGCCGGCGTTCAGCAGGAACAGCGCATGCGGGGAACGCCGACATTTCCAGACCCGAGGTCTATTCACAGCACGTGCGACTGCACAGGCAGCGCTTGCGCAGTGAACTTTGTGGATTTCAATGATAGATTCAGTGAGGGTAAGTCCTTAGAAGTTACACTTGAAAAAAGCAAGTGTAAAGTTGTTCATTGGCTGCGGAGGAAGATATATTTTATCGTGGAGCTTCTGAAATGCAATATTTTTGTTTGGGAAAGGGAGGGAAGTTATTTTAAGAAATTTTAAGTAAGTTTTAAAGTTTAAATTTTTTTTTTAAGGGTTTTCAGAACGGTAGGTAGAAGGAGCAATTGTGGCTGTGTGAATGGAATGTGAGAATGTGTTATGTATGTATGTCCACATATATTCCTTTACGTATATGTATGTATGTTTTATATTCCTTTACTATGAATGTATGTTTTTAATTATGATTTTCCAATAAGTTACTTTCTCTGAAAGTCATAATTAAATAATACATTCATACACATAAGTAAAGGAATATATACATAACACGCAAAGGAATATATACAGACATACATACTTTCAGAAGCTCCACGATAATAAATATCTTCCTCCGCAGCCTCTGGAGCAACTGTACCCATGCTTTTTTCATGTGTAAGTTGTAATGACTTGACCTCACTGAAAGCATTAATGAAAGCCGCGAATTATACTGCGCACGCGCTGCCTGTGCAGTCGCACACGTTCTGCCTCTGAACCCCTTCGTTCAGAGGACAGGAAATGCCGGTTTTCCCCACATGCACTGTGCATGCTGAAAACCGGCATTTCATCCGGCCAGATGCGTAAGTACCCCGACCGTACTCGCGCATTTGGAAGTGAATTACTGGGCCAACATTTTACATGTCAATAAAATGAAAAATTTAACAGTTGCACGACTTGCCCCCTCGCATCTGCGACTGAGGGTCCAAGGAGGTGCATTGCGCAAGAGGTCATCATCGTACGTATCCTCACACTGTTCCCTTTGGGGAACTGTATGAAATGGTGGAAGGATTTATGGCCGTGATTAACGCTCATTCCGTGACCGTAACCATCTTTGAACCAGCCATTAGGGTGGTTAGTCCTCTGGCGAGAGGGTTTTACGGGCTCCCACAACCCATCTGAGGGGGGGGGCCACCAACACCCACGGATGCAAGTATCCCGCTGGATGTCCACCCAGAATTTAAAGTTGGAGCTCCGACTCCACTTGCCAGGACTGTCTGGAGTGGGGTTCAAAACCCTACTCCTTCTGGCCCAGCGGCGGGGATGCTTACTGCTACGCAAAAGGCCCACTCCGCACAAAAGGTGACACCCATACGTTTCCTGCACCTTTTCCCTCCCCGTGACTGGAGCCCTATGCTGCCATTTCACGTTGCTAATCGGATTGGGCCTTTGTCATAGTGGTAGGATCCCCACCGCTGGGCCAGATCAGGGTAGGGTTTCGAACCCCGCTCCAGACAGTCCCGGCAAGTGGAGTCGGAGCTCCGGCTCTAAATTCTGGGTTGACATCCAGTGGGATATTTGCGTCCGTGGGTGTGGGTGGCCCCCCCTCCTTGTATAGCTTGTGGGAGCCCGTAAAACCCTCCCGCCATAGGACTAACCGCCCTAATGGCTGGTTCAAAGATGGTTACGGTCACGGAATGAGCGTTAATCATGGCCATAAATCCTTCCACCACTTCATACAGTTCCCCAAAGGGAACAGTGTGAAGACACGTATGACGACGGCATTGCTAAATAAATAAATGGAATTTAAAAAATTCTTTTAGGGCTTTTAAAAGTCTTTAAATTGCTTTAATTCTCTTTAAAACTACTTCAGATTACTCAAAATAATGTAAACATTTTAAAAAGTTTATAAAAGTTACCAAAATCTTCAAAAATCTTCCAAAAACCTATTTAAACTGCTGCTTTGCATGTAAAAATGGTTAGCAGCTTGACAGAAACATTGGGGGCGTGTCCAGTGAAACTGAAACCTCAAGGGGCGTGTCTCACTTACACTGCACGCTCCTGGCTTCGCGCTGGCTGCACTCCTGGGCGGCGTGACGTCATACGCTGCCCGGGATTCTTCTTTTTCAAACACCAAGTCCAGGCGTCCCTGGAGCTGATCGGCAGTAGCGCGGGGTAAGTGCATATACGGGGCTTGCACGCGTGGCAAGCCCCGTTCACCAATTTCTGGCCCATTAATTGCAACTCTGCTGAAATGGACCTGTCCACCCTGAATGACACTGTGCTGAACGGGACCTGTCCACACTGAATATCACTCTGCTGAACTGGACCTGTCTACACTTAACGTAGCTGTACTGAGCTGGACCTGTCCACACTGAATGTAACTGGACTGAACTGTACCAGTCCACACAGAATGTAACTGTGCTGAACGGGACCTGAAACCATTCAATGTAACAGTGCTGAATTGGACCTGTCCACGCTGAATGTAAGTGTGCTGAACAGGACCTGTCCACACTGAATGTAACTGTGCTGAACTGGACTTATCCACGCGGATTGCAACACTGCTGAACTGGACCTGTCCACACTGAATGTCACTCTGCTGAACGGGACCTGTCGACACTTAATATAACTGTGCTGAGCTGGACCTGTCCACGATGAACTCTCCACATTGCATGTAACTGTGCTAAACTAGACCTGTCCAAACAGATTGTAACTGTGCTGAACCGGACCTGTCCACACTGAATATATCTCTGCTGAACTGGAACTGTCCACATTGTATGTAACTGTGCTGAACTGGACCTGCCCACACAGAATGTAAATGTGCTGAACCGGACCTGTCCACACTGAATGTAGGTGTGCTGAATTGGATCTGTCCACACTGAATGTATCTGTGCTGAACTGGAACTATCCTCACTGAATGTCACTCTGCTGAACTGGACCTGTTCACACTGAAGGTCATGCTGCTGAACGGGACATGAACACATTGAATTAAATTGTGCTGAACTGGTCCTGTCAACTCTGATTGTAACTGTGCTGAACGGGACCTGTCCACACTGAATGTAATAGTGCTGAAATTGACCTGACCACACTAAATGTAACTGCACTGAACGGAACCTGACAACACTGAATGTCTCCCTGCTGAACGGAACCTGTCCACACTTAATGTAACTGTGCTGAACTTGACCTTTCTAGACTGAATGTAGCTGTACTGAGCTGGACCTGTACACACTGAATGTAACTGGGATAAGCTGGACCTGTCCACTCTGAATGTAACTGTGCTGAACTACACCTGTCGACACAGAATTTAACTGTGATAAACCGGACCTGTCCACACTGAATGTAGCAGTGCTGAACTGGACCTGTCCACACTGAATGCAACTGCTGAAATGGACCTGTCCACACTGAATGTAACCATGCTGAATTGGAACTGCCCAGTTTGAATTTAATTGTGCTGAACTGGTCCAGTCCTCATTGAATGTTACTCTGCTGAACTGCACCTGTGCACACTGGATGTAACAGTGCTGAATTGGACCAGTCCACACTAAATGTAATTCTGCTGAACTGCACCTGTCCACACTGAAAGTAACTGCGCTGAACGGGACTTTTCCACACTGCATGTAACTGTGCTGAACTTGGCATCTCCACACTGAAAGTAACTCTGCTGAACGGGAGCTGTCCACGCCGAATGTAACTGTGCTGAACTGGACCTGTCCACATAGAATGTAGCTGTGCCGAATTGGGCCTGTCCACACTGAATGTATCTCTGCTGAAATGTACCTGCCCACACTGAATGTAACTGTGCTGAACTGGAACTGTCCTCATTGTATGTAACTGTGCTGAATTAGACTTGTACACAGAATGTAACTCTGCTAACTGGACCTGTCCACACTGTATGTAACTGTGTTGAAATACACCTGTCCACACAGAATGTAACTGTGCTGAACCGGTCCTGTCCACACTGAATGCAACTCTGCTGAACTGGACCTGCCCACTCTGAATGTCATTCTGCTGAACGGGAACTGTCCATCACTTAATGTAACCGTGCTGAACTGGACCTGACTACACTGAATGTAGCTGTACTGAGCTGGACCTGTCCACAGTGAATATAACTGGGCTAAACTGCTCCTGTCCACCCTGAGTGTAACTGCTGTAATTGGCCTGTCCACACTGAATGTAACCGTGCTGAACTCGACCTGTCCACACTGAATGTAACTGTGCAGAACTGGACCTGTCCATATTGTATGTAACTTCGCTGAATTGGACCTGTACACACAGATTTTAACTGTGCTGGACTGGACCTGCCAACACTGAATGTAGCAGTGCTGAATTGGACCTGTCAACACTGAATGTATCTGTGCTGAAATGGACCTATCCACACTGAATGTAAATGTGCTGACCGGGACCTGTCCACACCGAATGTAACTGTGCTGAACGGGACCTGTCCACACTGAACGTAACAGTGCTGAATTGGACCTGTCGACACTGAATGTAGCTGCACTGAGCTGCACCTGTCCACACTGAATGTAACTGGGCTGAACTGGACCTGTCCTCACTGAATGTAACTGTGCTGAACGGGACCTGACAACACTGAATGTAACGGTGCTGAACTGGATCTGTCCACACTGAATGTAACAGTGCTGAACTGGACCTGTCTATACTAAATGTAGCTGTACTGAGCTGGACCTGTCCACACTGAATGTAACTGGGAAAACTGCTCCTGTCCACTCTGAATGTAACTGCTCTGAACTGGACCTGTCCACATTGTATGTAACTGTGCTGAACTAGACCTGTCGACACAGAAATTAACTGTGCTGAACCGGACCTGTCCACACTGAATGTAGCAGTGCTGAATTGGACCTGTCCACACTGAATGTATCTGTGCTGCACTGGACCTGTCCTCATTGTATGTAACTCTGCTGAACTAGACCTGTCCACACTGAATGTAACTGTGCTGAACGGGCCCTGTCCAAACTGAATGTATCTGTGCTGAACTGGTACTATCCACATTGATTGCACGCCTGCTGAACTGGACTCTCTCCACTTTGAATGTTTCTTTGCTGAACTGGGCCTGCCCACACTGAATGTAACTGTGCTGAACTTGACTATGTCCACATTGAATGATTCTGTGCTGAACTGGGCTTGTCCACACTGAATGTAACCGTGCTAAACTGGACCGGCCCAGTTAGCATGTAATTGTGCTGCACATGACCAGTCCGCACTGAATGTAATTCTGCTGAACTGCACCTGTGCACAATGAAAGAAACTGTGCTGAATTGACCTGTCCACACTGAATGTAACTCTGCCGAACTGCACCTGTCCACATGAATGTAACTGCCCTTCACGGACTTTTCCACACTGCATTTAACTGTGCTGAACTGGCCGTGTCCACACTGAAAGTAGCTCTGCTGAACGGGATCTGTCCACGCCGAATTTAACTGTGCTGAACTGGACATGTTCACGCCGAAAATAACTTTGCTGAACTGGACATGTCCACACAGAATGTTGCTGTGCTGAATTGGACCAGTCCACACTGAATGTATCTCTGCTGAGCTGGACCTGCCCACACTGCATGTAACTGTGCTGAACTGGAACTGTCCACTTTGTTTGTAACTGTGCTGAACTAGACCTGTCCACACAAAATGTAACTGCGCTGAACTGGACCTGTCCACACTGAATGTAGCTGTGTTGAATTGGACCTGTCCACACAAAATGTAACTGTGCTGAACTGGACCTGTCTACGAATGTAGCTGTGCTGAATTGGATCTGTCCACATTAAAGTATCTGTGCTGAACTTGAGTTATCCACATTGATTGCAACTCTGCTGAATTGCACCTGTCCACACTGAATGTCAGTCTGCTGAACGGGAGCTTTCCACACTTAATATAACTTTGCTGAACTGGAACCTCTCCAGTTTGCATGTAATTGTGCTGAACTGGACCAGACCACACTGAATGTAAATCTGCTGAACTGCACCTGTGCAAAATGAAAGTAACTGTGCTGAATTGGACCTGTCCACACTGAATTTAACTGTGCTGAACTGGACTTCTCCGCTTTGTGTGTAACTGTGCTGAAATAGACCTGTCCACACAGAATGTAACTGTGCTGAACCGGACCGGTCAACACTGAATGTAGCTGTGCTAAATTGGATCTGTCCACACAGAATCTATCTGCGCTGAACTGGACCTGTCCACACTGAATGCAACTCTGCTGCACTGGACCTGTCCACGCTGAATGTCACTCTGCTGAACGGGAGCTGTCCACACTTAATATAACTGTGCTGAACTGGACCTGTCTACACTGAATGTAGCTGTACTGAGCTGGACCTGTCCACACTGAATGTAACTGGGCTAAACTGGTCCTGTCCACTCTGAATGTAAATGCTGCACTTGACATGGCCACACTGAATGTAACCGTGCCGAAATAGGCCTGTCCACACTGAATGTAATTGTGCTGAACGGGACCTGTCAACACTGAATGTAACCATGCTGAATTGGACCTTTCCACGCTGAATGTAACTGTGCAGAATTGGACCTGTCCACACTGAATGTATCTGTGCTGAACTGCACCTATCCACATTGATTGCAACTCTGCTGTACTTGACTCTGTCCACATTGAATGTAACTACTGAAATGCAACTGTCCAGACTGAATGTAACCGTGCTGAACTGGACTTGCCCTTTCTGAATGTAACTCTGCTGAACTGGACCTGTACAAACTGAATGTAACTGTGCTCAACTGGACCTCTCCAAACTGAATGTAACTTTGCTGAACTGGACCTGTCCACACTGAATGGAGCTCTGCTGAACTGGACCTGTCCACACTTAAGTTAGCTATGCCGAACTGGACCTGTGCACACAGAATGTAGCTGTACTGTGATGGACCTGTCCTCACTGAATGTAGCTGTGCTGAACTGGACTTGTCCACAGTGAATGCAGCTGTGCTGAACTGGACCTGTCCACACTGAATGTAACCATGCTAAACTGGGCCTGTCCACAGTGAATGTAACTGTGTTGAACTGGGCCTGCCCGCACTGAATGTAACTGTGCAGAACTGGACCTGTACACTCTGAATGTTACTGCTGAACTGGACCTGTCCACACTGAATGCAACTGTGCTGAACTGAACTTGTCCACTCTGAATGTAACTCTGCTGACCTGGACCTGTCCACACTTAAGATAACTATGCCGAACTGGACCTGTGCACACTGCATGTAACTGTACTGAGCTGGACCTGTCCTCACTGAATGTAACTGTGCTGAACAGGACCTGCCCGCACTGAATGTAACTGTGCAGAACTGGACCTGTCCACTCTGAATGTAAATGCTGAATTAGGCCTGTCCACAGTGAATGTAACTGTGCTGAACCGGACCAGTCCACACTGAATGTAACTGTGCAGATCTGGACCTGTCCACACTGAATTTAACCGTGCTGAACTGGTCCTATCCACACTGAATGTAACCGTGCTGAACTGGTCCTGTCCACACTGAATGTAGATGTGCCTTACTGAATCTGTCCACACTGAATACACAGACAGGTTAGTTAAAGTGTGTGTGCAATCTCTGAGGGATTTGGAGACGTCTGCACGTGACCCGTTGTTACCCGGATGGAGCTGGATAATGAACAGGAGCGAGAACTTTGCCGGGTTTTTCGATTGCCGGACCAATGTTCCTCTGCTCTATTAAAGATTGTGCTGAGCTCTCTTCACTCAGCATTAAGGGGCTTAATCCCGTGAAGTGGTCCTGTACAAGGCTCACTCTCAGACAGGCAATCACGTATTCAACGCTTTATTATATTTTATGAAGAAATGTAACCAGTATCATACTGTAATCTCCGAGTATTTCACTGCAGACCCGGTTCAGAACTGTTAAATGCATTCCATTCTTTCCAAACATAAACACGATCTTGGCAGCGGCTGCACTAATTTGTTTGTTTCAATTAGAGTAATTAATATAAAAGATCGCGCCCTCTGATTATCTCCCTGGGGCCTGACATCAGGTATAAATGTGACAATCTGTGAGTGTGGTGCAGAGCGCGCTCCGAGCTCCTGAGAGAAATGCACGGGTCACCAAAAGGTCTGGTGTTTGCCCTTTACTATCCCGTCATTGCAGCTATCGGGGTTCCAGGTAAAGTATTGAAGTTAGTTACGAGTAATGGGTATCAATGTTTAACAGTATCACTGCACCTATTATAAGTCTGTACATATATTTCCTATTGTGATATTGCTATTTCACTGTGAGTGGTATTATCACACTATTATAACTGTGTTCATATATGTACTTGTGTTTCTTTCAATTTAGTATACTATTTCGGCTGATCACGATGCAGTTTCCTCTACATTGGGGAAACCAAATGCAGATTGGGTGATCGCTTTGCTGAACACCTGCGTTAAGCCCATAAATGTGGCCCTGAGCTTCCGGTCGCTTTTCATTTTATTTCTCCATCTCTCTCCCGCTCTGACTTCTCTGACCTCCGCCTCCTACATAGTTATTGACAGTGCTACTGTGGGTTAATTATCACACAGTTATCACTGTGTACATGGAGTTCTATTGTGTTACTGACACAGTCACTGTGGGTGAATTATCACACTGTTATCGCTGTGTACATGGAGATCTATTGTGTTACTGACAGTCACTCTGGGGGAATTATCACGCTGTTATCACGGTGTACATGGAGTTCTATTGTGTTATTGAAACTGTCACTGTAGGTGAATTTTCACACTTTTATCACTGTGTACATGTAGTTCTATTGTGTTACTGACACTGTCAGTGTGTGTGAATTATCACACTGTTATCACTGTGTCCATGGAGATCTATTGTGTTACTGACACTCACTCTGGGGGAATTATCACACTGTTATCACTGTGTACATGTAGTTCTATTGTGGTATTGACACTGTCACTGTGGGTGAATTATCACACTGTTATCACGGTGTACATGGAGTTCTATTGTATACCTTGTGATGCACTGTGAACCACATCTCTGTTTAATCAATGAAGATACTGTGTTACTGCTCCTTAGACCTGCCAATGTCTCAGAAAGTTCTCGTCCTCGTTCTTTTCTCCACATTAAGCGAGGACGCATAACTCATGTCATCTCTCGTTTCAGAGCCCCAATGAGGTAAGTTGAATGTCCGGTCTAGGACTAAGCCCATAGTTTATCCTGACAGCGCAGTGCAGTGCTGAGGGAGCGCTGCATTGTGGGAGGGGCCTTTCTCGAACGGAAGGTAACCGACCAGAAATTCTAACTCTGTTCTCTCTTCGCAGACGCTGCCTGAGCTGTGAGTATTTCCGGTATTGTCTGCTCTCTCTCTTTCTCTCTCAATCACTTATTCACTGACTGTCTGTCTGTCTCTTTTACAGCTAATTTGGCAGTGATTGTGATCCTGTCCCGAGGAAGGTGCGGTCTCTCCAGATGTATCACTTACTACCTGGTGTCTATGGCGGTGACGGATCTCCTGGTCATTATCACCGCTGTGATACTAAACCGGATTGTAGGTATTTATTTCCCATTCAGTTTCATGTCCATCACTCCGGTCTGTAGTCTCAGTTTTGTGCTAATTTATGGAGTCAGAGACTGTTCTGTCTGGGTAACGGTTGCTTTCACCGTTGATCGATATGTAGCCATCTGTTGCCAGAAGCTGAAAACAAAATATTGCACCGAGAAAACGGCGGCCGTGGTTCTAGGAACGGTCTGTGCCGTGAGTTGCGTTAGAAACATCCCCTGGTACTTTGTGTATGAGCCTTTCTTTATAATTAACGATGTACCTTGGTTCTGCAACGCAAAATTAATATTTAATACCTCATCTGCATGGGCCGCGTATGACTGGATTCACCGCATTTTAACCCCGTGTCTCCCATTCATTCTGATTTTACTACTCAATGCTCTGACCGTCAGACACATTCTAGCGGCCATTAGAATTCGGAGGAGACTCCGGGCCCACAGCAGTGGAGAGAATCAGAGTGACCCAGAGATGGAGAGCCGGAGAAAGTCCATCGTTTTACTCTTCGCCATCTCGGGCAGTTTCATCCTGTTATGGTTGCTCTTTCTTTTAACTTTCCTCTATGTCCGGATTGCGAGTGTTAGTTATTTCTCAGGTTCCAATTTCAAGGAATCAAATTTTATTCTGGAGGAAAGCGGATTTATGCTTCAACTTTTGAGTTCCTGCATCAACCCGTTTATTTATGCAGGGACCCAGAGTAAATTCAGGGAGGAGTTAAAGAATGGGTTGAAATATCCACTAAGTCTAATTGTTAAATTATTTAAATGATGAAAATAGTAAAAGTATAGCATGAATTGTACCTTATATTCCATGCTGTGCTCTTGTCCGTGTCAGACATGGTCTCCCCTCCCAGATACACAGTCAGTCACTCTAAGATCCTTACCCAATATGAATTTAAGAATGTATGAGGAACAATGCATCAGCGCACAATTCAGTGTTGTAACCCGTTCTCAGTTAGTTTCCAGATCTCTTGTCGGTGCTGACTCAGGCCTGGAACATTCCCACTAGCCCCGAGGGCCCTGGAGTATCTCTACATTAATGTGGAGTCCGACCTCTGATCTGTGATTGGATATCAAGTTTAACAGTTTAATGAAAGGACCCAATATCCCTCCTGGGAATGGTGTGGATCTTGAGGGTCAGATACGCTCTGAAATGGGTGCATGCGCTGTCCCCACGCATTGTTCTCCGCTCACTGGGCACTGCCCCACAGCCGCACTCCTGTGTCCAGAAACACAGGAACAGAGGAATTGCTGGAGGATAAAGACAAACGACCATCCAGGTCACTTTCTGCCATCCTGGTATTCCCCAGATGCAATGACAATGGAGTTGTTACCTAGCCACAGCAATAAATCTCTATCGATTAGTCTACAACAGACCCAGACATGAGGTGAGGAAAACCCCAGTGGTGGAGAGCTTTATGAACCACAGGACCACAGTCACCTGTTCCTCCCAAGCACACTGCACTTACCACATTTCATGTCTGTAATTACTCACATATTGTGTCCCAAAATAATACTTTCTGAAATAAATCTAAATTGCATTTAATGGATCAGTACTGACTGCTTCCACTGTACCTCTAGGGTGATTGTTCATAGATTGACCACTCGGCACTGCAATAACGTTTCAACTGAATAGTTTTGAATTTACCCCTTGAAGCGCAAGCAGTGTCCACTAGTCCTGTTGTTCTGGACAAGGTGATAAACCTTGTCATGTTCTACATTATCTGGTCCCTTTATAATCGTAAAAACAGCAAACATATCACCACTCACCGTTTTCTTTTCAAATGAGAACTCGCTCAATTTACATAATCGCTCCTCACAATCCAATCCCTCCATCCTCCAATAATTCTGCTTTGTCTTTTCTGTATCCCTTGAATAGCTGCAATATTCGCTGGTGACCAGAACTGTACACTGTATTCTAGCTCCGATTGCACCAATGATCTACACATTGGCAGGACTACCTCTCTATCTCGGATCAATATTGACCTTTTAATACACCTCAGCATGGATTTGCTTTACTCATTGCCGCCGAGCATTGTGACGATAGCTTCAATTTATTGTCAATCAGGAGTTCCAGATCTCCTTCATTTTCCATGCAAATTATTTTCTTTCCATTTAAGTAATCGTTCCTTAATGGATTTTGGCCCAGGTGAAGCATTTTGCATTACTCTACATCGAATATTATCTGTCGCCTGTCTGCCCAATTCCCAGGTATGTAAATCCGCCTGTAGTGAGCCTATTGAGCTTTGCAATCTACCACCTTCAACAGCTTTGTTCCATCCAAAAATGTTGCTATTGCAATTGTGACTCCCAGCTCCAAGTCATTTCTAAATATATTGAAAAAATGAGGTCCAAACAGATCTCTCTGGGACCCCACTGGTGTATGAAATGCTGATATTTAGAGATATTGAGTAGACAAGAATCATATACCTATAACTTCAAGTGTAGCCATTGACCAACTAATATTACCCATAATTACTCCTGTGTAAATAAAAAGCTAAGACTTGTTCAAAATGCAGCTGCAGACAGTCAAAAGCAGTTTTGACTAATTCTGATATCAACCAGCGACAGGCTGCAAGTGAAGGTTAAATCATAGAAACATAGAAGATAGGAGCAGGAGTAGGCCATTCGGCCCCTCGAGCCTGCTCCGCCATTCAATGAGATCATGGCTGATCTTCCAAATTCAGTACCCTGTCCCTGCTTTCTCCACATATCCCTTGATAACTTTAGCATTAAGAAATATATCCAACTCTGTCTTGAACATATTAAATGAATTGGCCTCTACTGCCTTCTGTGGTAGAGAATTCCACAGGTTCACCACTCTCTGGGTGAAGAAATTCCTCCTCATCTCTGTCCTAAATGTTTATCCCTTATCCTTAGACTGTGACCCCTGGTTCTGGACTCCCCGACCATCGGGAACATCCTTGCTGCATCTAGTCCGTCCAGTCCTGTCAGAATTTTATAAGTTTCAATGAGATCCCCTCTCATTCTTCTAAACTCCAACGAGTACAAGCCCAATCGATCCAATCTCTCCTCATACGTCATTCCTGCCATCCCAGGTATCAGCCTAGTGAACCTTCGCTGCACTCCCTCCATGGCAAGAACATCCTTCCTCAGATAAGGTGACCAAAACTGCACACAATACTCAAGATGTGGTCTAACGAAGGCCCTGTACAACTGCAGCAAGACATCCTTGTTCCTGTACTCAAACCCTCTCGCTACGAAGGCCAACATACCATTTGCCTTCTTAACCGCTTGCTGCACCTGCATGCTTAGCTTCAGCGACTGGTGCACAAGGACACCCAGGTCTCGTTGCACTTCCCATTCTCCCAATCTATTGCTATTCAGATAATAATCTGCCTTCCTGTTTTTGACGCAAAAGTGGATAACCTCGCATTTATCCACGTTATATTGCATCTGTCATGCTTCTGCCCAATCACCCAACCTGTCCCAATCATACTGGAGTTCCTCGGTATCCTCCTCACAGCACACATGCCCACCCAGCTTTGTGTCATCTGCAAACTTGGAGATATTACATCTAGTTCCCTCGTCTAGATCATTAATATATATTGTGAATAGTTGGGGTCCAAGGACCGATCCCTGCGGTACCCCACTAGTCACTGCCTGCCACTCAGAAAGAAACCCGTTTATTCTAACTCTTTGCTTTCTGTCTACCAACCAGTTATCTATCCAATTCAATACATTGCCCCCAATCCCATGTGCCTTAACTTTACATGCTAATCTCTTATGCGGGACCTTATCGAAAGCCTTTTGAAAGTCCAAATACACCATATCCACTGGTTCTCCCTTATCTATTCTACCAGTTACATCCTCAAAAAATTCCAGTAGATTAGTCAAGCACGATTTACCTTTTGTAAATCCATGTTGACTTTGTCCGATCCTGTCACTGTTTTCCAAGTGCTCTGCTATTACATCTTTTATAATGGACTGTAGCATTTTGCCCACTACCGATGTCAGGCTTACCGGTCTGTAATTCCCCATTTTCTTTCTACCACCTTTTCTGAATAGTGGGGTAACATTAGCAACTCTCCAATCCATGGGTACTGTTTCAGATTCAATCGAATGTTGGAAGATGATCAGCAATGCATCTACAATTTCTAGGGCCACTTCCTTAAGTACCCTAGGATGTAGATTATCAGGGCCTGGGGATTTATCGGCGTTCCATCCCGTCAATTTCCCTAACACCTTTCCCCGACAAATACTGGTTTCTTTCAGTTCCTCCCTTTCATCAGACCCTATGATCCCCGACATCTCTGGGAGGTTATTTGTGTCCTCCTTTGTGAAAACAGAACCAAAGTCTGTATTTAATTGGTCTCTCATTTCTTCATTCCCCATTATAAATTCCCCTGATTCTGACTGCAAGGGACCTACGCTTGACTTCACCAATCATTTTCTCTTCACATATCTATAAAAGCTTTTACAGTCAGTTTTTATGTTCCCTGAAAGTTTACTCTTATACTCTATTTTCCCCTCCTTAATTAATCCCTTTGCCCTCCTTTGTTGAATTCTAAACTGCTCCCAATCCTCAGGTATACTGCTTTTTCTGGCCAATTTATATGTCTTCTCCTTGGATCTTAGGCAATCCCTAATTTTCCTTGTTAGCCACGGTTGTGTCACCTTTTTGTTTTACTTTTATGCCAAACTGGGATGAACAAATTCTGAAGTTCATCCATACGATCTTTAAATATTTGCCAATGCCTATCCACCGTCAACCCTTTGAGTGACATTCCCCAATCAATCCTACCCAACTCGCGCCTCATACCATCATAGTCTCCTTTATTTAAATTCAGGACCCTAGTCTCTGAGTCAACTACTTCACTCTCCATCTTTATGAAGAATTCTATCATCTTATGATCGCTCCGACCCAAGGGGCCTCACACAACAAAATTGCTAATTAATCCTTTCTCATTACATAATACCCAGTCTAAGATGGCCTGATCTCTAGTTGGTACCTCGACATATTGGTCCAGGAAACCATCCACTCCAGGAATTCCTCCTCCACAGTACTGTTACTAATTTGGTTAGCCCAATCTATATGTAGATTAAAGTCACCCATGATGACTGCTGTGCCCTTATTGCATGCTTCTCTAATTTCCCTTTTAATGCCATCCCCAACCTCCGCATTACTGTTTGGAGGTCTATATACCACTCCTACTAACGTCTTCTGCCCCTTGGTATTTCTCAGTTCTACCCATACAGATTCCACATCATCAGAGCTAATATCCTTCCTTACAATTGTGTTAATCCCCTCTTTAACCAGCAATGGTACCCCACCTCCTTTTCCTTTTTGCCTGTCTTTCCTGAATATTGAATACCCCTGGATGTTGCATTCCCAGCCTTGGCCACCCTGGAGCCATGTTTCCGTAATCCCAATCAAATCATATTTGTTTACCTCTATTTGCACAGCTAATTCTTCCACCTTATTATGAATGCTCCTCGCATTAAGACACAAAGCCTTCAGGCTTGTCTTTTTAACACTCTTAGAACTTTTAGAATTATTATTTACTGTGGTCATGTTTGATTTAAACCATTAAAATAATTTAAATCATTAAATAACTTATGCTGAATAGAATTTAGAATTCGCGTAAAAAAACTAATTGGAACAATAATTAAAGGAGAATTAGTATAAGGACATAAAATGAGAGCGATCGTGGAGGTTAAGATATTTATCTGGTAGATTAAAGTGAGATAGCCGGGATACCTCAAGACTAGTGAAACAGTGCTGATATGGGCCCTTGCTGTAGAAAGGCCTTGTACCAGGGAGGCTACGAAATGAAAGAGATATGGTACATTCCACTGGGTTGAAAATCTATAAAGAAGATAATACGACAGTGGAGCAGAGTCAGTGGAAATGTACTGGAAAGGCGGGATGCTATCTTAGTCTGAGTGACAATGGTATTTTGGCCATTAGAACGAATTAAAAAAGGTGATTTTTTTAAAGACCATGTACACAGATGCACTGCGAGAACAAAGGAACAGACTTAAGATGATGTCATCTGTGTCTGAGAGGTTCCAGTTAAAACTATCGCCTGATATTAAGTATTAATTACGCTGTAATCTTAATAAATCTTGATCTGTTGCTCAAACATACTGGCTGCTGCCTATTGGTGCCTTGTCCAAGAACTCAAAGATCATTAAGATCTTACAAATTGGCACCCCAGATGGGACAAGACAAAGCGGCTAATATTGTGTAATAGATTGGACATCGAAATTATCTTCCTGATCAGCCGTTGTTCTTGAAGAGGGATGAACCCCGAGGGGAGTGGGGAGTGCCCGTGAATTGTGCGCTGATAGTTGTTGATGTTAGAGGTCTCTTAGGAAAATCACCAAATGGCTAGTAAAAGATGTGTTAATGCATATAAGAGTAAGTTAGACAGAGGCGCCTGTGCCGAGGAAGTACAGGTATTATTGATGGAATGTTCATACAAAGGAGACCGAAACCACTTTGAAGAAGTGATAAACTTTATTCTGGAACGTGTGAATCAGAAAAAGCGCAATGGGTTAAGAGAGAAGCATAGCCAGGTGGTTAAGCATAAATTGTAGGAGAGAGAGGGAGAGATAAAGAAGGAAAAAGATCTAATTTGCAGGCTAACCAATCTGAAAACTCAGCAAAGGAAGGGAAAAAAACAGGGATTTGGAAAGCCACGAAAAGGTGCTGAGATGCCGATTTAAACAGAGGAAAACAAAGAGAAATTTAAAATTTTACCGACATGGAAGTTATTAATGTCTGTGGCGAGACAAATAAAGCACAAGATTTGCTGAGTAAAAAGAACCTTAAAAAAATGCTGGAATTTCAGTTTGTGTGAATGTGTATGTGCAAGAGTGAAAGCTTTCCTGACTATGAATGTTTAAGAAGCTACACTATTTCTTTTGTCTGAAAGTCTGTCTTTAAAAGGAAGAATCTGTTATGTTTGTTTTAGCTCCACCCACTTCTCTGTGTTAAAAGTGTTTACTACTTTTGTCTTGTCTTGGATTTTGGGAGTTTTAAGAATGTGCAAATAAGATTGTGCCCCCAGAATTGGAAAAATCTAATAGAATTTAAGTTAAGCTGATGTGTAAAAACTGAGAACAACAAAAAGTTTGTTTAACAAAAGATTACGTTTCAGCCTAAGATTTAACCTTGGAGTCACGGTTGCTAGGATGACATTTTCCAAAGCAGTTTGATTTGATTTGTTTTAATTTGAAAAACTAATTTTTCTCCAGTTGTATTCAATGTTTTTACAGTATTTTGGAAAGGCATCTGAAGAAAGGACAACAAGAAATATGACATAATTTATTGTTCTTTGCAATCATGTTCTATTTGTTTTGTTTTATCTGTTCTGTTTGTGTTTATTTAAAGTGTGATAACACAACTGTCTTTTTCGATCGGGAAAGTTTTTTAAATTTACGTGAAGTGACGCAATTGCATGCACCTGATTATTTTTCGCTCCACCTTCTTAAAACCTGCAAAGGAGTTAACCCTTTCCACTAACAGCTGTTTAAGTTCACCAAGCAACAACTTTATTATTGCTGAATGAAATTTAAAGATATTGGACATTATTAAATTAAGTTTCTTAATTTTAAGTTAATATTTCCCCAGAGTGACAGAAAGAAAATTATGATATGATAAATTAACCCCTTGGACTCTAAGCAGAGGCACAGTGAATTCTCTTCTTTCTTTTGTTATATGGAAGTCACCTTGTATGCTAATTGCAGCACTTCTGTCTCTAATGTTAAAACACTGTGTAAGCCACCTAGCCTGGGAATCACTTGTTTCTGAATTTGGAATTGATAAGATAAATTTATAGAAATGAAATTGAATATTGAGAAAACCTGGCAGGTCAAAAATACTGCTGTTTGGATTTTGGGATAATTTTGAAATAACAAAAAGGACTCAGGCACTATATATTGGGTTACTTTTGGGAAAATAAAAGGTCCTCTAAAATAATGATAATAAAAATTGTTAATAACTTGGATCAAGTGAGAATGTTTGATTTATGTTTTCTACATTTAATATTGTGCTGGACAGTAAAGTTCCTCCAGGGCTCATGAATGAGATATGAATGGAAATTAATGTGATGTTTAAAATGGAGAGAGGAAGTGATTGAGGGTGTGAGATAGAAACTAGAGAATTACACCACCAAATGGGAATTTTCCAAACTTTCGAGTGAAAGTCAGGAAAGTGTAGTTAAGAATACTAAATTGATAGCTTTCTCTTGGAGACATTTCTGTCGCTGCCTACAATTAACTTTTTATAAAATAGAATTTGATAGCCTGGCCACTATCCAAGAAATCGGGAGCATGCGGTGGAAGATGGACAAAGATCTCCAGACAATCTTTTGATAAGATCACCCGAAAGCCCGAGAAAGACTTGTATTGGATGGCACGTGTGGAGATAACGATATGAGTGTGCAAATGTGATTTGTTACGTATGAAGTAATTACCATCTGGGAATATAGGGTGAATTTACACTGAAGAACGGGTCTCAGACATGCTCAGTTACTTGACAACAGCAAGACATGAAAGGGGTAATGTGGCTCAGGAGAGCGAGACAACTTTTAAAGCATTGACACATACTCCATCGAAAAACTATCTAATTAATGAAACAATCAGAATAGAGTTAAACACCCTGGTACCTGTTACAGGGATTGAAATTGAAGTTGTACTGGAGTGTTACATGGAATTTGGATTGGGACAATTGAGGGCTAAGGAGAAATCATGTTTCGTAAGAATTATCCACAAGATGGATACGAGTAAAAAAGAGATCTGGAGAATCTTTTAATTCCATAATTCGCTGATTAGATGTTAAACTGTAATGATTGTAAGACTGAATTTAACCGACTATTAATTGTATTTTGTAGGAAACAGAACGTGGGATAAACCAGTACAAATCCAGTATGAGGTGATTTTGGTGGTGCCTCCTGTGTCACTACTACTGCAACTACAATGCTTTGTGGGTCTAACAGGATCCGTCCAATCAACCAACACGTATTACTCATATCAAAACTTAGGTGAAACTGACAGTAAGTGAGATACTTATGAAGGAGCTGCACAATTATGTGGCACAATTCGAATACCACATTACCCTGTTGTCTGAGGGCTTCAGTGACCTTGTGATGCGACTGAACTCCTCCCTAAAGCATTTTTATGCTTTGGAGAAAGACAACTCGAGAATAGATATTGAAATTGATAGCATAAGGAACAACTCTCACTGATGGGATATTGGGCTTAATATATCAGTGCCCCCTTAGGGTCATATTATATCACACGCTCTGGTAGTTCTCCAACTTGTAATGATAATGTATTTGATATATGTAACCCATGTAGTAAGCTTTGACACATAAGCCAATTGTATACTCATGCCTATGAATAACCAGTACTACTAAATTAATTGAGCACACGAAAGTGAAGATCCGAAGCAACTTGGAGGAAACCCAGGCGGGGTAACATCAGGAAAGATCTGAAGAAACAGAGGATACCATAGGCGGGTCAGAATTGGAACACCAGAACAGTGAATTGAATTTGAGTAAGGGAGTTAGATCAGGGCCGTTACTGCCAGATCGTATGATGCAGCAATATGAGCAGCGGGCAGAGGAGAAATTATAGACTGGGACGCACTAGAAGGCAAGACATATCAGCACGGCTGACATGATGGTTGAAGAGACCTCAGGTGTCCTCCAGCCATGAGGATATGAGGTCGGCCCCTGTGAGTGTCATAGTTAGCACCCAGGCCTAAAATGAAAAGGGGGATAAAACCTCATTTGCGAAGTGCTCCGTTCCCCTCAATTAGAGGACTCCAATTTGCAGCAACGCTAGTCAGAGAATAGATTGAAGTAGTCGAGAAATCAATATATAAAACATTTCATCCTCGAGGTGGGGACTTGTACAAAAGGCTGATATTTAGAGATATTTAGTAGATGAGAATCATATATGTATAACTTGAAGTTTAGCCATTGACCAAATAATATTACCCATAATTACTCCTGGGTAAATAAAAACTAAGACTTGTTCAAAATGTAGCTGCGAAGGACAGTCTAAATCAGTTTTGACTAAGTTTTGATAACAAACAGTCAGAGACTGTGAGTGAAGGTTAAATCATTAAATATAATATTATGATGCTAAGTAGAAATTAGAATTCTCTTAACAAAAACTAATTGCAACGATATTTAAAAAAATAATTCGTGTATGGACATAAAATGAGAGAGATCATGGAGATAAAGTATTTATCTGGTCGATTAACGTGAGATAGTTTGGATACCTCAAGACTAGTGAAACAGCACTGATATGGGCCCTTGGTATAAAGGCCTTGTACCAGGGAAGCTAGGAGTTGGGCCTTTGCATAGCGGTAGCATCCCCACCGCTAGGCCAGAAGGCGTAGGGTTTCAAACCCCACTCCAGACAGTCCCGGCAAGTGGAGTCGGAGCTCTGGCTCTAAAGTCTGGGTTGACATCCAGCGGGATACTTGCATCCGTGGGTGTGGGTGACCCCCCCCCTTGTATGGGTTGTGGGAGGCCGTAAAACCCTCCCGCCATAGGACTAACCACCCTAATGGTTGGTACGAAGATGGTTATGGTCACAGAAGGAGCGTTAATCATGGCCCACAGCCCCGAGACCGGAGGAGCAGCGGACCTGCGCGGAAGCAGCCCGAGGCGGGAGAGCTTAAAGGCTTGAGAGGGGGCAGTCAGAGGCACCGAGGCCCACAGCCCCGAGACCGGAGGAGCAGCGGACCTGCGCGGAAGCAGCCCGAGGCGGGAGAGCTTAAAGGCTTGAGAGGGGGCAGTCAGAGGCACCGAGGCCCACAGCCCCGAGACCGGAGGAGCAGCGGACCTGCGCGGAAGCAGCCCGAGGCGGGAGAGCTTAAAGGCTTGAGAGGGGGCAGTCAGAGGCACCGAGGCCCACAGCCCCGAGACCGGAGGAGCAGCGGACCTGCGCGGAAGCAGCCCGAGGCGGGAGAGCTTAAAGGCTTGAGAGGGGGCAGTCAGAGGCACCGAGGCCCACAGCCCCGAGACCGGAGGAGCAGCGGACCTGCGCGGAAGCAGCCCGAGGTGGGAGAGTTTAAAAGCTCACCTTTCGCGGGCTTTTTCTTTCACAGCTGGTGCAATCAGGAGAGCAGGAGGCCAGTAACTCTTATATAGGTGGAGCTGTTGCTAAACCCGAAACACTACAGTGTAGTGTCTCCCACCCTTCCACCTCCTCTAACCTTTTAGGGGTTAGGGGAAGTTGAAAAGGTAGGTTCAATTTATTTTATTTCAGGAGCCTAACCTAGGTGGAAAAGGTTCCAGGACAGGAGGCGGCAGTGAAAATACAACACCAGAAAACAGGTAGGTGACTGGTTGGTGAGTACTTTCACAAACTTATTCTAAGTAGAATTCAATAATTAAGCTAAATCGTAGTAAATAAAAGGGTATTGTAAGGGTTAAGTCATGGAAGGGCAGCTCGGACCCGTGCCATGCTCCTCCTGTGCCATGTGGCAAATCAGGGACACTGTCCCTGACAACTATGTGTGCAGGAAGTGTGTCCAGCTGCAGCTCCTAGCGGACCGCATGGCGGCGCTGGAGCTGCGAATGGACTCACTCTGGAGCATACGCGATGCTGAGGATCTTGTGGATAGCACATTCAGTGAGTTGGTCACACCGCAGGTAAAGGCTAGCTCAGACAGTAAATGGGTGACCAAAAGGCAGGGTAAAGGCAGGAAGGTAGTGCAGGAGTCGCCTGCGGTCATCTCCCTCCAAAACAGGTTTACCGTTTTGGGTACTGTTGGGGGAGATGACTTATCAGGGGAAGGCACCAGCAGCCAGGTTCAGGGCACCATGACTGGCTCTGCTGCACAGAAGGGTGGAAAAAAGAGGGATAGGGCTATAGTGATAGGGGATTCAATTGTAAGGGGGATAGATAGGAGTTTCTGTGGCCGAGACCGAGACTCCAAGATGGCATGTTGCCTCCCTGGTGCAAGGGTCAAGGATGTCTCGGAGCAGGTGCAGAGCATTCTGAAGGGGGAGGGGGATCAGCCAGTTGTCGTGGTACATGTAGGTACCAACGATGTAGGTAAAAAGAGGGAGGAGGTCCTACAAGCTGAATTTAGGGAGTTAGGTGCTAAATTGAAAAGTAGGACCTCAAAGGTAGTAATCTCTGGATTGCTACCAGTGCCACGAGCTAATAAGTTTAGAGAGAGTAAGATAGATAAGCTAAATACGTGGCTTGAGCAGTGGTGCAAGGGAGAGGGATTTAAATTCCTGAGGCATTGGAACCAGTTCTTGGGGAGGAGTGACCTGTACCAAGGGGACGGTCTACACCTGAACTGTGAGGGAGCCGATGTCCTCGGGGTAATATTTTCTAGGGCGGTTCGGGAGGATTTAAACTAATTTGGCAGGGGGATGGGAACCTAGGTAGTGGAAAAGAGGGAAGTCATATGAAGTCAGAAATAGATGGTAGAAAGGTGAGAAGCAATAAGCAAAGGAGAGAAACACAAAGGGCCAAACTAATTCATAATGAGAGTGTGAAAAAAGCAAGCCTGAAGGCTTTGTATCTTAATGCTAGAAGCATTAGGAACAAGGTGGATGAATTAGTTGTGGAAATAGAGGTAAACAAGTATGATTTGATTGGGATTACAGAAACGTGGCTGCAGGGTGGGCAAGGCTGGGAACTTAACATCCAGGGATATACAATATTTAGGAAGGATCGGCAAAAAGGTAGGGGAGGTGGGGTAGCATTGCTGGTAAAGGAGGGGATTAATGCAATGGAAAGGAAGGATATTAACTCGGATGAAACGGAATCTGTATGGGTAGAAATGAGAAATAGCAAGGGGAGGAAAACGTTAGTGGGTGTGATATATAGGCCTCCAAATAGTAATATGGAGGTGAGGGAAGGCATAAAAAGGGAAATTAGAGAAGCGTGCGATAAGAGCACAGCTGTCATCATGGGTGACTTTAATTTACATATTGATTGGACTACCCAAATTAGTAAAAATTCTGAGGAGGAGGAATTCCTGGAATGTTTTCGGGACGGTTATCTGGACCAATATGTCGAGGAGCCGACTCGAGATCAGGCCATTTTAGACTGGGTATTGTGCAATGAGAAGGGACTTATCAGCAATCTTCTTGTACGAGGCCCCTTGGGTCAGAGCGATCATAATATGATCGAGCTCTCAGTCGAGATGGAGAGTGAGGAAATTGAATCAGAGACTAAGGTCCAGAACTTAAATAAAGGGAATTACGAGGGTATGAGACGGGAATTGGGTAAGATTGATTGGGTGGTGTTTCTGGGGGGATTGACAGTGGATAGACAATGGCAAGCATTCAAAGATAGAATGGAAGAATTCCAGAACATGTTTATACCGGTTTGGCATAAAAATAAACCTAAAAAGGTGACTCAACCGTGGATAACGAGGGAAATTAGGGACAGCATAAAATCAAAAAAAAGGGCATATCAACTGGCAAAAAAAAGCACCAGACCGGAAGATTGGGGACAGTACAGGATACAGCAAAAGAGGACAAAGGGATTAATCAGGAAGGGGAAAATAGAATACGAAAGTAAACTTGCAGCAAACATAAAGACAGACTGCAAAAGCTTTTATCGGTATATCAGGAGGAAAAGACTGGTAAAATCCCAAGTCGGTCCCTTGCAGTCCGATTCGGGAGAATATATAATGGAGAATAAGGAAATGGCAGACCAATTAAACTCATACTTTGGTTCTGTATTCACAAAGGAGGACACAAATAACCTCCCAGGAATATCGGCAAACATAGGGACTAATGAGAGGGAGGAGCTGACAGAAATTAGTATCTCTAGGGATATGGTGTTGGGTAAGTTGAGGGGACTGAAGGCCGACAAATCCCCGGGGCCTGATAAACTACATCCTAGGGTACTTAAGGAGGTGGCCCTGGAGATAGCAGATGCTCTAAGGATCATCTTCCGGAACTCCATTGACTCGGGAACAGTACCCGTGGATTGGAGGGTAGCTAATGTTACCCCAATATTTAAAAAGGGGGGTAGAGAGAAAGCAGGGAATTATAGACCAGTAAGCCTTACATCGGTTGTGGGCAAAATGCTAGAGTCCATTATTAAGGATAAAATAGCGGAGCACTTGACAAATGGGGAAAGGATCGGACAGAGTCAACATGGATTTACAAAGGGTAAATCGTGTTTGACTAATCTGCTGGAATTTTTTGAGGAGGTAACTGGTAGAATAGATGGGGGAGAGCCAGTGGATGTGGTGTACCTTGACTTCCAGAAAGCCTTCGATAAGGTTCCACACAAAAGATTATCATGCAAAATTAAGGCTCATGGGATTGGGGGCAAAGTATTAACGTGGATAGAGAACTGGCTGGCAGATAGAAAACAGAGAGTTGGAATAAACGGCTCGTTTTCGGAGTGGCAGGCAGTGACCAGCAGGGTGCCGCAAGGATCTGTCCTGGGACCCCAGCTGTTCACAATATATATAAATGATCTGGATCAGGGAATTGGATGCAATATTTCCAAATTCGCTGACGACACTAAACTAGGAGGAGGGGTGGGCTCTGATGAGGATGTCAGGAGGCTACAGTGCGATTTGGACAGGTTGGGGGAATGGGCGGATACGTGGCAGATGCACTATAATGTGGATAAATGCGAGGTTATCCACTTTGGGGGTAAAAACAGGAGGGTAGATTATTATCTAAATGGCAATAGATTGGGAGATGGGGAAGTGCAGAGGGACCTGGGTGTTCTTGTGCACCAGTCACTGAAGGAGAGCATGCAGGTGCAACAGGCGATCAAGAAGGCAAATGGTATGTTGGCCTTCATATCAAGGGGGTTCGAGTATAGGAATAGGGATACCTTACTACAGCTGTACAAGGTGCTGGTGAGACCGCATCTGGAGTATTGTGTACAGTTTTGGTCGCCCCATCTGCGGAAGGATGTTCTTGCCATGGAAAGAGTGCAACGGCGATTCACCAGGCTGATACCTGGAATGGCGGGAATGACCTACGAAGAGAGATTAGATAGTTTGGGCTTGTACTCACTGGAGTTTAGAAGATTGAGAGGGGATCTCATCGAAACATATAAAATTATGGCAGGCCTGGACAGGCTGAATTCAGAGAGAATGTTTCCAATGGCCGGGGAGCACAGAACCAGGGGCCACAGTCTAAAAATAGCGGGCAAATCATTTAAAACAGAGATGAGGAAGAATTTCTTCACTCAAAGAGTGGTGAGCCTGTGGAATTCCCTGCCACAGAGGGCTGTGAAGGCTAATTCAATAAATATTTTCAAGAGAGAATTGGATATATTTCTGAAGGCTAAGGGGATTAAGGGTTACGGAGAAAAGGCGGGGACGGGGTACTGAACTGGTAAGATCAGCTATGATCTCAGACGAAGATCAGCCATGATCTCATTGAATGGCGGAGCAGGCTCGAAGGGCCGAATGGCCTACTCCTGTTCCTATCTCTATGTATCTATGTAAATCCTTCCACCACTTCATACAGTTCCCCAAAGGGAACAGTATGAAGACATGTACGACGACGACCAGGGAGGCTAGAAATGAAAGAGATAAAGTAAATTCCAATGGGGTGAAAACTATAAACAAGGTAACATTGAACATGGCAAAGTTGGTGGAAAAATACTGGAAAGGCGGGATACTACCTTAATGTAACTGACAATGGCATTTTGACCATTACAACCAATTATAAAAGGTGATTTTGTTAAAGGCCATATATGGACACTGGCCAAACCAACTTTTGATAAGAAAAGGGTTAAAACCTCGATACTCAAAGAACAACTTTACACAGATGTACTGTGAGATCAAAGGAACAGACATAAGGCAATCACATCTGTGTCCAAGAGGTTCCAGAGGCCAAGGGCTGCGAGCTACTCGTTAAAACTATCGCCTAATGTTAAGTATACTACGCTGTGTGCTTACTAAATCTTGATTTATTGCTCAAACATACTAGCTGCTGCTTATTGGTGTCTTGTCCACAATCTCAGAGATCATTAAGGTCTTACAGTGTCATAGTGTAAGTTGTCCCTGGATTTGGTGTCATAGTGTAACTGGTCCCTTGGTTTGATGTCACAGTGTAAGTTGTCCTTGGATTTGGTGTCACAGTGTAAGTGGCCCCTGGATCTGGTGTCATAGAGTAACTGTTCCCTGGATTTGATGTCTCAGTGTAAGTGGTCCATGGATTTGGTGTCACAGTGTAAGTAGCCCCTGGATGTGGTGTCACAGTGTAACTGTTCCCTGGATTTGATGTCTCAGTGTAAGTGGTCCTTGGATTTGGTGTCACAGTGTAAGTGGCCCCTGGATTTGGTGTCACAGCGTAAGTGGTCCCTGGATCTGCTGTCATAGTGTAAGCGCTCGCTGGAATTGGTGTAACAGAGTAAGTGATCCCTGGATTTGGTGTCAAGTTGTAAGTAGTCCCTGGATTTGGTGTCTCAGTGTAAGTGGTTCCTGGATTTCATGTCACACTGTAAGTGGGCACTGGATTTGGTGTCTCAGTCTAAGTGGTCCCTGGAATTGTTGACACAGTGCAAATACTCCCTGGATTTGGTGTCACAGTGTAATTGTTCCCCACATTTGGTGCCATTGTCAGGAGCGGTGAGAGCGGAGGTTCAGTGAGTATTTAAACTCACTTTCGCAGGCTTTGTTTCACAGGCCATTGTCGGGAGCGGTGAGAGCGGAGGTTCAGTGAGTATTTAAACTCACTTTCGCAGGCTTTGTTTCACAGGCCATTGTCGGGAGCGGTGAGAGCGGAGGTTCAGTGAGTATTTAAACTCACTTTCGTGGGCTTTTTTTTCACAGGCCATTGTCGGGAGCGGTGAGAGGGGAGCTTCAGTGAGTATTTAAACTAACTTTTGTGGGCTTCTTTTCCACAGGCCATTGTCTGGAGCGGTGAGAGCGGAGGGTCAGTGAGTATTTAAAAACACTTTCGCAGGATTTTTTACAGAGGTTTACCAATCTCGCAGGCCGGAGGTGGCATTCCAGAGCCACGTCACGATTCAAAACGTGACGCAGGCAGGAGGAAGCAGCTGATTGGGTGGGTATTTATACTAGTCTATAGTTTGACAGTTAAAGTTCATAGTTTATAAAGTTTAGAAAGTCTTAATTTGGTGGTTATATTTCTAAGGTCTCTGTTGTGTAGCGGGGAGTGCTAGGAAACAAGGCCCCTTAAGTATATCATTTAATTGTAGTATAATTGGTGGTATTGATTTAATTTGAATTAATTAAAGGGTAAGTCATGGCAGGACAGCTCGGCCCCGTGGCATGATCCTCCTGCACTTGCTGTGTCCCTGATGACCATGTGTGTGGGAAGTGTATCAAGCTGCAGCAACTGGCAAACAGCATTGTGGCACTGGAGCTGCAAACGGATACATACTGGAGCATTTGCGATGCAGAGGTTGTCGTGGATATCATGTTTAATCAGTTGGCCACACCGCAGGTAAAGGCTGCACAGACAAGAAGGGAATGGGTGACCGCCGGGCGGAGTAGTAGGCACAGACAGGTAGTGCAGGGGTCCCGTGTGGCCATCCCACTCTCAAATATTGTTGGGGAGGAAGGCTTATCGGGGGAAGGCAGCAGCAACCAACTTCCTGGCACCATGGGTGGCTCTGCTGCAGGGGACAGGAGGAAAAAGAGTGGAAGAGCTATAATGGTAGGGGATTCTATTGTAAGGGGAACAGATAGGCGTTTCTGTGGTCGCAAATGAGACTCCAAGATGGTATGTTGCCTCCCTGGTGCAAGGGTCAAGGATGTCTCGGAGCGGCTGCAGGGTATTCTGGAGGGGGAGGGTGAACAGCCAGTTGTTGTGGTGCATATAGGTACCAACAATATAAGTAAAAAACGGGATGAGGTCCTCAAAGCTGAATATAGGGAGTTAGGAGGTAAATTAAAAAATAGGACCTCAAAGGTAGTAATCGCAGGATTGCTACCAGTGCCACGTGCTAGTCAGAGTAGAAATATAAGGATATTTCAGATGAATACGTGTCTAGAAGAATGGTGCAAGGGGGAGGGATTCAAATTCCTGGGATACTGGAACCGGTTCTGGGGGAGGTGGGACCAGTACAAACTGGACGGTTTGCACCTGGGCAGGACAGGGACCGATGTCCTGGGGGGGGGGGGGTGCTAGTGCTGTGTTGGAGGGTTTAAACTAAAATGGCAGGGGGTTGGGAACCTGTGCAGGGAGACAGAGGAAAGGGAAGCAAGGCTAGAAGCAAAAGACAGGAAGGAGAAAAGCAAACGTGGAAGTCAGAGAAATCAAGGGTGTAAGTCAAACATGGCTGCAGTAAACAATAATTCTAAAAGGAATTAGAGTGTTAAAAAATAAGCCTGAAGGCTTTGTGTCTTAATACGAGGAGCATTCGTAATAAAGTGGATGAATTAGCTGTGCAATTAGATGTAAATGGATATGATATAATTGGGATTACGGAGGCATGGCTCCATGGTGAGCAAGGCTGGAAATTCAACATCCAGCGGTATTCAATATTCAGGAAATACAGGCAAAAAGGCAAAGATGGTGGGGTAGCATTGCTGGTTAAAGAGGAGATTAACCCAATAGTAAGGAAGTATATTAGCTCTGATGATGTGGAATCTCTATGGGTAGAGCTGAGAAATACCAAGGGGCAGAAAACGTTAGTGGGAGTTGTATACAGTTGTAATGCTAAGGTTGGGGTGGCATTAAACGGGAAATTAGAGATGAGTGCAATAAGGGCACAGCCATTATCATGGGTGACTTTAATCTACGCATAGATTGGTCTAACCAAATTAGTAACAATACTGTGGAAGAGGAATTCCTAGATGCTTAAGGGATGGTTTCCAGGACCAATATGCCGAGGAACCAACTAGAGATCAGGCCATCATAGACTGGGTGTTATTTAATGAGAAAGGATTTATTAGCAATCTTGTTGTGCGAGGCCCCTTGAAGAGGAGTGATCATAATATGATAGAATTCTTCATTAAGATGGAGAGTGAAGTAGTCGATTCAGAGACTTGGGTACTGAATTTAAAGAAAGGAAACTATGATGGCATGAGGCGCGAGTTGGCTAGGGTGGATTGGGGAATGTCACTTAAAGGTTGATGGTGTATAGGCAATGGCAAACATTTAAAGATCACCTGGATGGACTACAGAATTTGTTCATCCCTCTTTGGCATAAAAATAAAACAAAAACGGTGACTCAACATTGGCTAACATGGGAAATTAGGGATAGCATAAGATCCAAGGAGAGTACATATAAATTGGCCAGAAAAAGCAGCAAACCTAAGGATTGGGTGCAGTTTAGGATTCAGCAAAGGAGGACAAAGGGATTAATTAAGAGGGGGAAAATAGAGTATGAGGGTAAGCTTGCAGGGAACATAAAAACTGATTGTAAAATCTTCAAGAGATATGTGAAGAGAAAAAGATTTGCAAAGTCAAGCGTAGGTCCCTTGCAGTCAGAAACAGGGGAATTTATAATGGGGAACAAAGACATGGCTGACCAATTAAATACATACTTTGGTTCTGTCTTCACAAAGGAGGACACAAATAAACTCCCAGAGATGTCGGGCAACATAGGGTCTAATGAGAGGGAAGAACTGAATGAAATAAGTATTTGTAGGGAAATGGTGTTAGGGAAATTGACGGGATTGAAGGCCGATAAATCCCCAGGGCCTGATAATCTACATCCTAGGGTACTTAAGGAAGTGGTCCTAGAAATAGTAGCTGCATTGCTGGTCATCTTCCAAAATTCTATAGACTCTGGAGCAGTTCCCATGGACTGGAGGGTAGCTAATGTACCCCACTATTTAAAAAAGGTGGTAGAGAAACAAGGGGGAATTATTGACCGGTAAGCCTGACATCAGCAGTGGGGAAAATGCCAGAGTCCATTATAAAAGATGTAATAGCAGAGCACTTGGAAAAAAGTGACAGAATCGGACAAAGTCAACATTTATTTACAAAAGGTAAATCATGCTTGACTAATCTACTGGCATATTTTGAGGATGTAACTGGTAGAATAGATAAGGGAGAACCAGTGGATGTGGGGTATTTCGAGTTTCAGAAGGCTTTCGATAAGGTCCCGCATAAGAGACTAGCCTGCCAGTTAAAGCACATGGGATTGGGGGTAAGGTACTGATTGGATAGAAAACTGGTTGGCAGACAGAAAGCAAAGAGTTGGAATAAATGGGTCTTTTTCCGAGTGGCAGGCAGTGGCTAGTGGGGTACCACAGGGATCGGTGCTAGGACCCCAGTTGTTCACAATATATATTGACGATCTAGACGAGGGAACTAGATGTAATATCTCCAAGTTTGCAGACGAATCAAAGCTGGGTGGGCGTGTGTGCTGTGAGGAGGATGCAGCGAAACTCCAGTACGATTTGGACAGGTTGGGCGATTGGGCAGATGCATGGCAGATGCAGTATAATGTGTATAAATGCGAGGTTATCCACTTTGGTGGCAAAAACAGGAAGGCAGATTATTATCTGAACGGCAATAGATTGGGAAAAGGGAAGTGCAACGAGACCTGGGTGTCCTTGTGCACCAGTCGCTGAAGGTAAGCATGCAAGTGCAGCAGGCAGTTAAGAAGGCAAATGGTCTGCTGGCCTTCATAGCGAGAGGGTTCGAGTACAGGAGCAAGGAGGTCTTGCTGCAGTTGTACAGGGCCTTGGTGAGACCACGCCTTGAGTATTGTGTGCAGTTTTGGTCGCCTTATCTGAGGAAGGATGTTCTTGCCATGGAGGGAGTGCAGCGAAGAATCAGCAGAATGATACCTGGGATGGCAGGAATGACGTATGAAGAGAGATTGGGTCAATTAGGCTTATATTCGCTAGAGTTTAGAAGAATGAGAGGGGATCTCATTAAAACTAATACAATTCTAACGGGACTAGACAGACTAGATGCAGGAAGGCTGTTCCCGATGGCGGGGGTGTCCAGAACCAGGGGTCACAATCTAAGGATAAGGGGTAAGCCATTTAGGACAGAGATGAGGAGGAATTTCTTCACCCAGAGAGTGGTGAACCTGTGGAATTCTCTACCACAGATGACAGTTGAGGCCAATTGATTAAATATATTCAAAAGGAGTTAGGTATCTTTCTTAAGGCTGAGGGGACCAAGGGATATGGGGAGAAAGCAGGGACAGGGTACTGAATTTGGATGATCAGCCATGATCGCATTGAATGGCGGAGCAGTCTCGAGGGGCCGAATGGCCTACACCTGCTCCTATCTTCTATGTTTCTATGTTTCTAGTGTAAGTTGTCCCTGGATTTGGTGTCACATTGTAACTGGTCCCTGGATTTGATGTCTCAGTGCAAGTGGTCCTTGTATTTGGTGTCACAGTGTAAGTTGCCTCTGGATTTGGTGTCAAAACTGTAAGTGGCCATTGCATCTGGTGTCATCGTGTAGGTTCTCCCTGGAATTGGTGTAACAGTGTAAGTGGTCACAGGATTTGGTGTCTTTGTGTACGTGATCCTCAAACAGAGGGGGTTCCTACATGTGGCAGCCTATTCGGCGGGATCCACTGATTCAAGTTATAAAGAGACCGCGTGCTGTTCCTCCTCCCATTGCCTGGGGGCATGTGGATGATATTTAAAGGGACAGTGACTCCCATTTCTCTGCATATTTATATTTAAAGCGACTGTCTTCTTTGTATTGGAGTGTCAGAGGTCTCGGCTAACAGAGCTCCTATTAACGGTTCGGATTAGGGGTTAGGGATAGAAACAACAATTGACAGCACCAGTGTAACTAGACGGATCCTTTGTCATTTGGTGTCACAGTGTAAGTGGCCCATGGATTTGGTGTCTCACTGTAAGTTGTCCATACATAGAGTGATTTCCTGAGGCCCTGCCTTCACACAGAGCGGGTCCCTGCGCATCGCCAACTGGGCTTGGTTATAAAGAGACCACGTGCTTTCCCTCCTCCTGCTGCAGAATGGGGCAGACATTTAAAGGGACAGGGACTCCCCTTTCTCTGTCTATTTACATTTAAAGGGACAGACACTTTATCTTGGAGTGTCGGCGGACTTCACTAACAGAGCTCCCATTAACAGTCGCTCCCTTCTGTAGTGTGCAGTGACTGAAAATCTATCTGTTTCAGTGACTTGAGCCTTTCTAAAATGCCTCACTATTTTTGATGATCCATTTAACTTGTTTGATTAATTTGGAAAGTCTTCAGAATTTTGCAGAGTGACAAAGGTTTCCTTTAAAGGTAGAGTTGTGGCAGAGCCACCAAGGGACTCTTATATCGATGTACATAATTATCTGTAACAGAATGAATCCGTACCTGTATTCGTTTTACTACATGTAAATAGTGCGGTCTCTGTAGGATTAAGACCAAACGCAATGACGTCACCGCGTGGGCCACGTGACGTTCCCAACGGCGGTAAACGTGATGACGTCATGACGTCAGACTGAGAAGCCTCCTCTCTCAGTCCTCGTGGAGCCAGCATTGAGCACAGACCTGTTAGTTAGTTCTCCTGTGTTTTGATTGTTACTTATTACAGTATTAAACTTCGTTTGGTTGGCAGACTGACTCGATCTCAGTCCTTTGGTTAGGAATCTAGCAATTCTTACAGTGGTGACCCCGAACTTTCGCGAACGATCTTCGCAGAGGAAGCGAAACGCAATGAAATGATGGAAGCGAACATGGAGGCTTTGAATCTCCCTCAGTTTTGGGAACAACAGGCAGCCTCCTGGTTCGTGCAAGCGGAAGCTCAGTTTGAACTTCAAAACTTCGTGGCACATCAGACCCATTATCTCTATGTTGTCTCCGCACTCGACGGCTCCACGGCTTCAAGGATCATGAGCCTGCTTGAAAACCCCGTGGTCGACGGCAAGTATGACACGCTAAAAGCGCGGTTAATTCAGATTTTGGCCTCACGAAGATGGAACGCGCACGCCGCTTGCTTATGCTGCCCGGGTTAGGCGACTCCAAGCCATCGGAGTTCATGTGCCAGATGTTCACACTCCTTGGCTCCGAACCACGATGCTTCCTCTTTCGAGAGTTGTTCTTGAGTCAATTGCCCGAGCAGGTACAGGCAGCCCTCGCAAGATCAGATGCTACAGATTGCGTAGTGCTTGCTGCCGAAGCAGACACTATTTATGCGGTCACGCAGCATACTGCACCGCCACGAGGTGCCCCTCCCTCGTGGACTCCACCTCGACGCCTCCATCGCCTGGCTTGTGTTTTTACCACGCCCGCTTTGGCACGAGAGCCAGATGCTGCCGGCCTCCCTGCAGTTTCATGCCTCAAATGAAGAAAAAACACCAGCACCAAATACGGGAAAGGAAGACCGAGCCTGAAGGATGTCCCATGGCCGCGATGGTGGTTGGCGATTCCGGGAAGCTCCTTTACATTACCGATTCCATCTCGGGATGACGGTTTTTATGCGACACGGGCGCAGTGTAGCATCCTTCCCGCCTCCACCCTCGACATCCAGACTGGGAGGCATGGTTTTCCCCTCCAGGCCACCAACGGCGGTGTCATCCATACCTTTGGTAAATGGCGGGCCCAGGTGTGTTTCGGCGGACAGTGTTTTCAATAGGACATTATCACTGCCAAAATCTCGCAAGCCATCCTCGGCGCAGATTTTTTATGCGCCAACAGCCTTTTGGTGGATGTGAGACATCGTCGACTGATTAACGTGGCCACCTTGAAGTCCTTCCCTTGCTTGTGCAGGGCAGTTGTGTCACACACGGTCTCCTGCGCCTTGCCTGCACCTAATGAATTCACTCGCCTGCTCGGGGAATTCCCAGAACTAACCAAGCCCACTTACTCCGCATCGACCACCAAACACAGTGTGGAGCATCACACCGCAATGACTGGCTCTCCAGTCTATGCACGGGCTTGGCGCCTAGAACCCATCAAACTCACGGCCGCAAAGGCAGAGTTCCCCGCAATGGAGCGGCTGGGGATTATTCGCCGGTCAGATAGTCCCTGGTCCTCGCCTCTCCATATTGTCCCAAAACCCAGTGGCGGATGGCAGCCATGCGGTGCCTACCGACGCCTTAATGACATCACAACTCCAAATCGGTACCCAATACCGCTTATCCAGGATTTCTCCACGCATTTGGCGGGAAAGTCAATATTCTCCAAGGTCGACCTCGTACGTGGATACCATCAAGTGCCTGTACACCCCCAAGACATCCAAGAGACGGCGGTCATTACTCCCTTTGGCCTTTCCGAGTTCCTCCGGAAGCCATTTGGGCTCAAGAATCTGGCGCAGGCGTTTCAGCGCCTGATGGATTCGGTGCTGCGGGACCTTAACTTTTTATTTGTTTACCTTGACAATATCCTGATCGCCAGCTCTACCAAAGAGGAACACATCTGCCAGTTGGGCACTCTCTTTTGCCACCATAATCAACCCAGCCAAATGTCAGTTCGGCCTACCCCAAATCGACTTCTTGGGCCACCGCATCACTTCGGAGGGTGCGATACCGCTTCAGTCGAAGGTAGAGGTGATTACAGCTTTCCCACAGCCGCAGTCCATCAAGGCCCTCCAGGAGTTCCTGGATATGGTAAATTTTTACCACCGTTTCGTGCCTAGGGCTGCTCAACTTATGCAACCACTCTACGAGGCTCTCCGAGGAAAACCGGGAGAAGGGTCTGTGGTTTGGACACCCGAGATGGACTGCGCCTTCAGCGAAACAAAGACAGCTCTAGCAAAAGCAACTATGTTGACACACCCACTGCCTGGTGCCACCATCGCTCTTACGACCAATGCTTCTGACTACGCCATAGGCGCCGTGCAAGAACAGTGGGTAAGTGGCACGTGGCAGCCACTGGCATTCTTTAGTCACCAATTACGACGTAATGAGCGCAAATACAGCAAGTTCCACAGGGAGATGTTGACGCTGTTTCTGGCTATCCGCCATTTTCGATTTTTATTAGCGGGACGCCAATTCACCGCGTTCGTGGATCACAAACCACTGACATTTCCTATGGCCAAGACCGCCGAACCGTGGTCGGCTCGACAGCAGCGACAACTTACCTTTATTTCGGAGTTTACGACCGACATTCAGCACGTGGCCAGCAAGGACAATGTGGTGGCTGATTGTCTTTCGCTTGCGACCATCCATGCCATTCAGCTGGGAATAGACTATTCCTACATGGCTGCTGACCAAGCAACCGATCCAGAAACACAGGCGTTCCGCTCCGACACCTCCTGCCTCCAGCCAGCAATGTGCAATTCCACTCAGCAGGCACCTCCATGCTCTGCGACGGGTCCTTTGGAGATCCCTGCCTGATCGTTCTGACTTCCTGGCGTCGCAAAGTCTTTGATGCCATACACGGATTTTTGCATCCTGCGTGAAGGTGTCTCAAAGATTACTGGCATCTAAATTCGTCTGGAGAGGGATGCGTAAAGATGTCCGCGACTGGGCTAACACCTGCGTCGTTTGTCAAAAATCTAAAGTACACCGGCATGTAAAAGCCCCTTTGGCCATTTTCGAAGTGCCAGAACGCCATTTTGACCATGTACACATAGACCTCGTTGGGCCGCTTCCGCCGTCACAAGGTTTCACACACCTCCTGGCCATGGTCAACCGCACTACAAGATGACCAGAGGAAGTTCCTTTGGCGACTACTACCTCCGCTGATGTCGCCAGGGCATTTATCTCCTCGTGGGTCGAACCTTTCGGTGTCCCGGCAGATATTTCATCCAACCATGGCCAAGATTTTTCATCCGAACTTTGGAATGCTGTAGCCTAAGGTTTGAGCACCAAGCTCCATCGCACCACGGCTTACCACCCGCAGGCAAACGGGTTGTGCGAACGTTTCCATCGGTCGTTAAAGGCATCGCTAAGGGCCAGCCTTCAGGGCACCGCATGGGTGGATCGGTTCCCTTGGGTTATGCTTGGTTTGCGCACGGCACCTAAAGAAGACCTGCGGTCATCTTCTGTGGAACTGGTGTCCGGCCAGCCACTCCGGGTGCCAGGCGATTTCCTGCCATCACCGAATAAGCCGTGGTCCGCAGCCGACCAACTCAGCACCCACCAGGAAACAGCTGGCTCCTTTAAGCCAATTCCAATGTCGCACCATGGCCTTTCTTCCTCTCAAATACCAACAGAGTTAATGCAGGCTGAGTCTGTCTTCATTCACCATGATGCCCGTCGCGGTCCACTCAAGCCTCCTTTTACAGGCCCCTTCCAAGTACTGGAGGCAGGCGACAAGAGTCTTTTGATTGACATCGGTGCCAAACCCGACTACATTTCAATTGACCGCCTCAAGCCGTGCACCTGGACCTCGACCGGCCGATCGAAACTGCACAGCCACCACGTCATGGTCGACCGCCCGCTGCTACTACGTCCGACCAGATTGTTCCACCTGTCAGCCCATCCACTGCTCAGCAAATTCCTCTCCGTGAATATAGGAGTCGTTCGAACAGGCTTGTCCGACCTCCTCTTCGATTGACTTTCACTGTTAAAGACAGTTCTGGGGGGGTGCATGTGGCAGAGCCACCAAGGGACTCTTATACCGATGTACATAATTATCTGTAACAGAATGAATCTGTACCTGTATTCGTTTTACTGCATGGAAGCAGTGCGGTCCCTGTAGGATTAAGACCAAACGCGATGACGTCACCACGTGGGTCACGTGATGTTCCCAACGGTGGGAAACGTGATGACGCCATGACATCACACTGAGAAGCTTCCTCTCTCAGTTCTCGTAGAGCCAGCATTGAGCATAGACCTGTTAGTTAGTTCTCCTGCGTTTTGATTGTTACTTCTGCAAAACAGCATTAAACTTCCTTTGGCTGGCAGACTGACTCGAACTCAGTCCTTTGGTTAGGAATCTAGCAATTCCTACAGAGTGATACTTCTTTCTAAATATTCTGCTCTAACCCTCCTCCACCCCGCCCGACACCCATGTTTTGAAACAGTCTACAGCACTGAATGGGAAGGTCCAAATTTCATACATTGATCTGGGCTGTTAGTTGATATCAACCAAGGCAGCAGTTCAGGGGCGATAATTGGCCTCAGTACCACTGGTCTACGGTTAAAATCAGTCACTGCCCCTGCTCTTGATGGCAATCCAGTGACCTCAACTGGGAAGTGTATGGATGTCAATTGAGGGCAGGATTGGACACGGCTGTGATGCCTACGACAGCGGAAATGCTAATGACACTCAGTGTGCAGGATGATGGTGAAGCATTGAGGTCAACTAATGTATGTGGGATTGCAGCCAGCCAGATTCAGCACCTTCTAGAGAGAAGGGCAAAAAGAAAATCACAGATGGTGTAATGAATGTTGTTTTTAGACAGTAGGAATGGATTCAGTTGCCCGTCTGAGTTGCAAACTCTTGGATACTGTCAGACCGGGGAGAGGCCATTCACCAGCTGAGTGTGGAAAGAGATTCACTCACTCATCTCATCTATTCCTACCCTAACATGTTCGTAAGGGGGAGAATCCATTCACTGCTCTGTATGTGGACATGGATTCTATCGACCATCCCATTTACTGACACACCAGCACAGTCACACTTGAGAGAGACCATTTCGATACTTCACGTGTGGGAAGGGATTCACTCCGTTGCCCCAACTGTTGACACTCCAGAGTGTCCACATTGAGAACAGTTGCTGTAAATACTCTGACTGTGAGAAAAACTTTCAATGTTCAAAGCAGCTGATGCACGATCAGCGCATTGATACTGGAGAGAGGCTGTTTCAATATCCTGTGTGTGGGAAGAAAGTCACCCCACCTGCTGAGACTCCAGTGAGTTCACATGTGACTGCAGGGGTTTGGATTCTGTTATTAATCACATCCAGGACTGAACCATGGCAGAGTGCCCGTGCACTTGTGTTCCGGCAGTTAGAAAGATTACCTGTAATCATCTGGCAGTGTTCTCTGACTATATATGCTGTGCCTATATGCATCACTTCACTTCACCTGATGAAGGTGCAGCGCTCCGAAAGTGCCACCAAAGGACTCAAAGCAGTTGTACATAATTCCTTTACCAGCAATGTAGTTATAGCCTCTGTCTGTAGCTTTAATTACACTGTTTATCTGTACTCTGCCTCGGTACCTTTACAGCGCGGTCTTAACGTGATTTACGTCATGCCGTTCGTCACGTGATCCCCAATGGCGGGACGAACGTGATGACGTCATGACGTCAGCCATCAGACGAGCCCAGCAGTCCTCGTGGAGCCTTCAGCGAGAACAGACATGCATTCGATGTATCCCAGCAGTTTCCAGTTTAAACCTGTTTTGTTCCATTAAAGTTCGTTGTTCAATTGCCTGAGTCGAACTCAGTCTTTTCGTTAGGAACCTCCATTACTACATTGGTGACCCTGACTTCAACGATCGTTTTTTGTGGAAAATATTTATCATGGATACGAACGCCGTGACCCTGAAACTGCAACAATTCTGGAAGCAACAACCAGCCGCGTGGTTTATCCAGGCTGATGCTCAATTTGCCATCTGGAACATCGTCGCGTATTTGACCCATTACTACTACGTGGTCGCCGCCCTCAACAGCACCACAGCCTCGCAGATTATCAGCCTCCTCGGTAGCCCACCGGATGATGGCAAGTACAATACTTTAAAGGCGCGGTTGCTCCAGGTCTTCGGCCTCTCGAAATCGGAGTGAGCTCGCAGACTCCTCGCTATGCCCGGCCTTGGGGACTCCAAACGATCTGAGCTCATGAGCCAAATGCTCACGCTCATGGGTGCCGAACCAGAATGTTTCCTTTTTAGGGAATTGATCCTTTATCACCGCTCAGAACCAGTGCAAACTGCCTTAGCCAGCTCTGCGATCACAGACTGTGCTGAACTCGCGGTGGAGGCGGATAAGATATTCACGGTAACCCAGCAGTGCTGCGCGGCCATGAGGCGCCTAACCCCCACAACACGTCTCCAGCTCCTCAGGCGGTGGGCTGGTGCTGCAACCCCACCTGTATTGGCGCGAAACCAGACGCTGCCGTCCTCCCTGCAGTATTTCGCCCAAAAAAAAAACAACCAAGCTCCAGCAACATTTTTCCCAAAGGAGGACTGGGTCTAAAGGGTACGCCGTGGATGCGGTGTCCATCAGATCTTCAGGGAAGCTTCTTTACATCACAAACTCCCTATCGGGTCACTGTTTTCTTTTTGACACCGGTTCGCAATGTGGTATCTTGCCTGCGTCGAGGCTTGATCTCCAAACTGTCGGCCACGGCCTTCCCCTCGAGGCAGCTAATGGCGCGGCAATTCGTACCTTCAGGAAGCGACAGGTCCAACTGTGCTTCGGCGGTCAGCGTTTTTGCTGGGAGTTCGTCATGGCCAAGGTCTTGCAGGCCATCCTAGAGGCGGATTTTCTGTGTGTGAACGGGTTCCTCGTTGATGTCCGGCACTGCCGCTTGATCAACATGGCCACATTCCATTTGATCCCCTGCCACTGCAGCTCTGCCGTGTCGTGGTCTGTTGCCTGCACGTACCCATCATTGGATGGACTCACTCGCCTCCTCAGGGAGTTCCCGGAGCTTACCAGGCCCACGTTCTCTTCCTTGGTGACGAAGCATGGTGTGGAGCACCATATCATCATGACAGGCTCCCCGGTTTATGCATGGGCTCGAAGGTTGGAACCCGGAAAGCTCACGGCTGCGAAGGCAGAGTTTGACACAATGGAGAAGCTGGGAATCAATCGACGGTCAAATAGTCCCTGGTCTTTGCCTCTCCACATCATTCTGAAACCTGGTGGCAGCTGGCGGCCATGCGCCGGCTACTGACGCCTGAATGAAGCTACGACTCCCGATCGGTACCCGATCCCACATATACAAGATTTTTCAGCTCATTAGGCGGGAAAGTCCATCGTCTCTAAGGTCGACCTCATCCGCGGGTATCACCAGGTTCCAGTTCATCCGCAGGATGTTCCGTAAACCGCTGAGATCACACCGTTCAGGCTTTTCGAGTTCCTGCGAATGCTGTTCAGTTTAAAGAATGCAGCACAGGCTTTTCAGCGACTAATAGACTCTGTGCTCTGTGATCTGCCGTTCATTTTCGTCCATCTCGATGACATCCTCATCACCAGTGCTAGTGAGGAAGAGCACATCGGGCATCTGCGTACCCTTTTCACTCGCCTTAGTAAACATGGGTTAATCATCAACCCGGTCAAGTGCCAGTTTGGCTTGCAAATCACCGATTTTCTGCGACACCACATCACCTCGGCCGGCGCCGTCCCCCTAGCAACAAAGGTGGAAGCCATCACGTCTTTCCCGTGCCTGCAGACCATCAGGGCCCTCCAAGAGTTCCTGGGGATGGTAAATTTTTACCACCGCTTCGTCCCCAAGGCGGCACTTCTGATGCAACCTTTGTACGAGGCCCTCAAGGGCAAATCTGGTAAAGATCCAATCGGCTGGATGGCCGAGATGGACCAGGCATTCGGGAACACCAAGACCCCTTTGGCTGATGCAACCATGTTGGCGCACCCTCTTCCAGGCGCCACCATCGCCCTCACTACAGACTCGTCCGACTACGCCATAGGAGCGGTTCAAGAGCAATGGGTCAATGGCACGTGGCAACCGTTGGCGTTTTTCAGCCATCAGCTTAAAAGAAATGAAAAAAAATACAGCACCTTTCATCGGGAGCTGCTGGCCCTTTTTCCGGCCGTCCGCCATTTCAGGTTTTTGTTAGAAGGACGTCCCTTCACGGCTTTTTTCGACCACAAGCCGCTTACCTTCACCATGTTAAAGTCCACAGAACTGTGGTCGGCTCGTCAGCAACGTCACCTGATGTTCATTTCGGAGTTCACTCCAGACATTCGATATGTGTCTGGTAAAGACAACCTGGTGGCAGATTGCCTCTCCCGCACGACGGTCCAGGCGGTGCATCTGGGAATTGATTTCGCTCGCATGGCTGAGGATCAGATTTCGGATCCAGAGGTTCAAGCATATAGAACCGTCCCGTCGAGTTTCCAACCGGCCGACATCAGCTTCTGGGCCACGGACACCACGCTCCTTTGCGATGTCTCCATGGGCGTTCCCCGACCTATTGTGCCAGCCGCATGGTGCCGGAAGATTTTCGATGCAATTCACGGATTGTTGCACCCCGGTATGCTGAATTCACAACGTCCAATGTCAACGACGATCATCTGGAAGGGTATGCACCTGGATCTACGTGACTGGTCCAACACCTGCATGGTCTGCCAGAAGGCCAAGTTCCAGCGGCATGTCACAGCACCAGTAGTTCCGTTCGTCATTCCCGAGCGTCGTTTCAACCACATATATGTGGACCTTGTGGGACCGTTACCTCCTTCCTGTGGATTTACTCATCTCATCACCATGGTGGACCACACTACCAGGTGGCCAGAGGCAATTTCTTTGGTTTCCACCACCTCGGCAGACGTCGCTAGCGCCTTCATCTACTGTTGGGTGGCTCGTTTCGGAGTCCCGTCCGACATCTCCTCCGATCGGGGGCCGCAATTTACCTCGGAGCTGTGGAACGCTGTAGCTCAGGGGCTCAGCGCCAAACTGCATCGCACCACCAACTATCACCCACAGGCAAATGGCCTGTGCCAGCGATTCCACAAGTCACTTAAAGCCACTTTACGGGCCAGACTTCAAGGTGCGGGCTGGGTGGACAGATTCCCTTGGGTCCTGTTAGGTCTTCGCACGGCGCCCAAGGACGACCTGCAATCTTCACCAGCAGAACTTGTTTACGGCCAGCCACTCTGAGTTCCTGGTGATTTTCTCCCTTCTCCCACGGAGTCATGGTCTGCCTCCCAGCAGCTCATCAGCCATCAGGAAGCGGCCAAGTGGTTACTCCCGGTGCCTACATCAAACCACAGCCTGCCAAACTCTCACGTACCAGTCGAGCTGAAGAGCGCCGATGCTCACTGGGACCTGCACCTTACACCGGACCCTTCCGAGTCATCGAACCAGGAGACAAGTCCTTTGCGGTCGACGTCGGAGGGAAGCCGGATCATGTTTCAGTGGACCACTTGAAGCCGGCTTATTTGGACTTGGATAGCCCAGTCTTCATCGCTCCGCCACCGAAACGTGGATGTCCGCCCACAGCCGCCGTACTGGTTCAACCACAGCCGCCTGCCAGTTCGACTACACCCGCCACACCTGTCCAGCCACAGTCACCTCCTAGCACAACCACCGGTGTTCAACTTCCTCTGCCAGGCTATCGAAGTCGATCGGACAGACTGGTCAGAGCTCCATCTCGGCTCACCTTTTCTGTTAAAGACAATTCTGGGGGGGCACATGTGGCAGAGCCACCAAAGGACTCAAAGCAGTTGTACATAATTCCTTTAACAGCAATGTAGTTATAGCCTGTGTCTGTACCTTTAATTACACTGTTTAGCTGTACTCTGCCTAGGTAACTTTACAGCGCGGTCTTAACGTGATTACGTCATGCCGTTCGTCACGTGATCCCCAATGGCGGGAAGAACGTGATGACGTCATGACGTCAGCCATCGGACGAGCCCAGCAGTCCTCGTGGAGCCTTCAGAGAGAACAGACCTGCATTCGATGTATCCCAGCAGTTTCCAGTTTAAATCTGTTTTCTTCCATTAAAGTTCGTTGTTTAATTGCCTGAGTCGAACTCAGTCTTTTCGTTAGGAACCTCCATTACTACACTGTGCCTATATGCATCCCTTCACTTCACCTGATGAAGGAGCAGAGCTCTGAAAGCATGTGATTTCAAATACAGCTGTTGGACTATAACCTGGTGTTGTGTGACTTCTCAACTTTGTAAAGGAAAGCTGAGAGTTTGTGCACTGCATCTTGCTTTATCGAGCAGTTTCGCGCTTGCGCAGCCATCTTTATAAAGGAACCACTTCTGGGCGGGGCTTCTGGGCCCCCGTGATTGTGGAAATCAAATAAAAACAGAAAATGCTGGAAATACTCAGCAGGTCAGGCAGCGTCTATGGAGATAGAAAGAGAGTTAATTTTTCAGGTCGATGACCCTTCATCAGAACTGGAAATAGCTGGACATGGAACAGGTTTTTAAGCAAGTGTGAAACTGAACCCAGCCAGTGTCAGCACCTTCAGCGGAGGAGAGGGAGGGCAACCAATGAGTGTAGAACTGAATCCAGCCTGAGTCAGCACCTTCAGGGGAGGAGAGGGAGGGAAACCAATGAGTGTGGAACTGAACCCAGCCAGAGTCAGCACCTTCAGGGGAGGAGAGGGAGGCGAACCAGTGAGTGTAGAACTGAACCCAGTTAGAGTTAGCACCTTCACGGGAGGAGAGGGAGGGGAACCAGTGAGTGTGGAACTGGACCCAGCCAGAGTTGGTGGTGAAAACTGGGAGCGGAGGACAAATTGTCTTGAGACGTGCAATGTCTTTGGATTTTAGCACAGGGAGGAGATACCGTGATGAGTTCTGTAACCTCCTTTTACAGGGTATTGGAAGGAAAGGATTTGCACACAGGAAACTCAAACCATCAACACACCAAGAACTGACAGAGTCTATTGATTCATCAGGACCTGAATATCGTCAGCCTTTGAATGTGGAAGGTGAAATGTTTGTCTGTTCTGTCTGGGTAAAGATTTCAAAGATCAGTATGACTGGAAAAGCACCGAGACACACACACCCGAGTGAGAGTGTTCCAGTGGAAAGATCATTAACCAGTTACACAGCCTGAAAAGACATTGCACCATTCACAGCGGGAAGAACCTGTACATGTGTTCTTTGTGTGTGATGAGGCTTCAACTGATCGTCCAACCTGGAGAGGCACAAGGACACCCACACCATGGAGAAACCGGGAAACAAGGGGACTGTGGGAAGGGATTCAATTACCCGTTCCAGCTGGAAATTCATCAGCGCAGTCACAACGGGGAGAGGCCATTCACCAGCTCTCACTACAGGATGAGGTTCAAGTATTCATCCCACCTCACTGAACACCAGCGAGTTCACACTGGGGAGAGGTCATTCACTTGCTCCGTGTGTGGGAAGGGATTCACTCAGTCATCCTAACTGCTGACAGACCAGCGAGTTCAAACTGGGGAGAGACCGTTCACCTGCTCTGAGTGTGGGAAGAGATTCATTCAATCATCTGTTCTGCTGAGACACCAGCGAGTTCACACCGGTGAGAGACCATTCACCTGCTCTGAGTGTGGGAAGGGATTCATTCAGTCATCCTAGCTGCTGACACACCAGCAAGTTCAAACTGGGGAGAGACCGTTCACCTGCTCCATGTGTGAGAAGGGATTCACTCAGTCATCTGACCAGCTGAGACACCAGCGAGTTCACAAGGGATGGCAGGCATTGGATTCTGCTGTTCTTGCTGCAGTTAATCGCATCCTGGACTGAATCGTGTTCATTCTGAAAGTTGGGGTTTGTTTCTGCTGATGTTAATAACCTCTGTAACTGGGCTGGAGTTTAATGTTTTCATATTTCACATAACAAATGTCAATATTTGCTGTCTCCAAGATAAGAGGAGACTATTCATGTCCTGTTACTGACTGCTCCATTTTTGGGTCTTTTCTCCTTTCTAACTCAAGATTATTTCAGTTCTCATACTTTCAAGAGGGATTAAAGAATAGTGGTGAAAGAGGAGTTGGGGTGAGGGTGGTTGGAGAGCAGGGGTGAAAGAGGAGTTGGGGGTGAGTGGGGTTGGAGAGTACGGGTGAAAGCGGAGTCCTTGACCATGTTCGTTCCATTTCCCATGCTTCTGCACTCATCCCTTCCCCTTCCCCTCCCCCTCCTTCCCTCCTCCCTCCCAGAGCCACAATAGGGTTCCGCTTAACCGCATCTTTCACCCCACCAGCCTCCACATTCAACGGATCATCCTCCACAATCTCCAGTATGATCCCACCACCAACCACATCTTCCCCTCCCCTCCCTTCCCCTTTCAGCACTAAGAAGGGATAGCTCCCTCCACGATACCCTGGTCCACTCCTCAGTCAACCCAAACACCCCCTCCCCATCTCACATCACCTTTCCGTGCAAACGCAGGAGATGCAACACCTGCCCTTTTGCCTCCTACCTTCCAGGAGGTAGTGATGGAGGAACCTCAGCCCTTGGCCTTGTCCAACAGGTACAAGATTCTTGCTCCCTGTGTGGACGAGGGCAGTGTCTGCAGGGAGGATGTGTAATGTGACCACCGTGGTACAGGGAGCCATTCAAGTGAGGGGTGTAAAAAGAAATGTTGTAGTGATAGGGGACAGGATAGTTAGGGGGATAGCTACTGTTCTCTGCAGCCGAGAGTGTGAGTCCCGAATGCTGTGTTGCCTGCCCGGTGCCAGGGTTAAGGACATCTCCTCTGGGCAGGAGAGAAACTTAGAGTGGGAGGGGGAGGATCCAGTTGTCATAGTCCACGTAGGCACCAACGACATAGGTAGGGCAAACAAAAAGGTGCTGCTGAGAGATTATGAGTAGCTAGGGGCTAAATCAAAAAGCAGAACCACAAAGGTAATAATCTCTGGATTATTACCGGAGCCACAAGCGAATTTGCATAGGTTAAATAAGATCAGAGAAATGAACAAGTGGCTCAAAGACTGGTGTGGGAGAAATGGGTTTCGATTTGTGGGGTACTGGCTCCAGTACTGGGATAAGAGGGAGCTGTTCTGTTTGGATGGGCTTCACTTGAACCATGCTGGGGCTAGAGTCCTGGTGAATCGAATAATTAGGGCTGTAGAGAGGGTTTCAAACTAAATAGTGGGGAGGGGGAGGATCCAGGTGAGCGGGAATTTAAAAAGTAAATGAGAAATGAGAAAGCAATCGAGCAGGATAGAGATGGGGGAAATAATAACCAGAGTGTGACAGGAAGGGACAGAATGTTTAAAAATAAGAGTGCAACAGAAAATGGGGCCAAAACAAGGAGAAATAGTAAAAAGATGAAGGGACCGAGTGCAATGTATCCAAGTTTGCTGACGATACAAAGCTAGGTGGGACAGTAAGTTGTGAGGAGAACACAAAGAGTCTGCAAAGGGATATAGACAGGTAAAGCAAGCGGGCAACAAGGTGGCAGATGCAGTATAATGTGAGGAAACGTGAGGTTATTCACTTTGGTCGGAACTATAGAGAAACAGAATATTTTTTATATGGTGAGAAACTATTAAATGTTGGAGTTCAGAGAGATTTAGGTGTCGTACAGGAAACACACAAAGATAGCATGAAGGTACAGCAAGCAATTAGGAAGGCAAATGGCACGTTGGCCTTTATTGCAAGGGGTTGGAATACAAGAGTGAGGAAGTCTTGCTACAATTGTACAGGGCCTTGGTGAGACCACACCTGGAGCTTTTGTCTCCTTATCTGAGGAAGGACACACATGCCTTAGAGGCGGTGCAACGAAGGTTCACTAGATTGATCCCTGGGATGAGAGGCTTGTCCTATGAGGAGAGATTGAGTAGATTGGGCCTATACTCTCTGGAATTTAGAAGAATGAGAGGTGATCTCATTGAAACATAAGATTCTGAGGGGGGATTGAGAGGTTTTTCCCCCTGGCTGGAGAGTCAAGAAGTTAGTGCTGTTGGGGAGGGTTTAAATTAATTTGGCAGGGGGATGGGCACCAGGATGTAGCATTAGAAAATAGAAACAAAGGATTGGGAGAGACAGTAGCATTATAGTAAGACAGAGTAAGGTAATAGATGGGATCAGACTAAGAGAGAATACAAGAAGGTCTAAGATAGGTTTACAGTGCATGTGTGTAAATGCAGATAGCAAGATGGAAATATGGTGTTGCGATAATGGAGACCCGACTCAAAAAAGGGCAGGATTGGTTCCTAAATATTCCTGGAATTAATGGACACTTGGAGAGGTTTCAGCGAATTAAGGAGAGCCAACACGGATTTGTAAAAGGCAGATCATGTTTGACTAATCTAATTTAACTTTTTGATGAAGTTACATGGAGGATTGATGAAGGGAATGCAATGGATGTTGTCTACGTGGATTTTAGGAAGGCGTTTGACAAAGTACCACATAGAAGGCTGGTTAACAAAATGGAGGTTAATGGAATAGGTGGGTCAGTGGCAGCTTGGATAAGGAATTGGCTTAAGGATAGAAAACAGCGAGTTGTGGTAAAAGGTTCTTTTTCAGACTGGAGGATGGTAGACAGTGGTGTTCCCCAAGGGTCAGTGCTGAGGCCATTGCTTTTTTTGATACATATAAATGACCTGGATATTGGAATACAGAGTAGAATTTCTAAATTTGCCGATGACACCAAACTTGGGGGTGTGGCAAACAGTGATGATGATACCAATCGACTGCAACAGGACATAGAAAGGCGAGCAGAATGGGCAGACAAGTGGTGGATGGTGTCAGAAGAAAGTGAAGGGGAAGAAGGTTCCGGAGGGGTGTTGGTGTCCAAGAGTTGTTGAAGCTTGTGATCCTTGACAGCTGAAAGGAAGAAAAAAAGTATTTTATTGAAGCACCAGATGAGGCAAAGGATGAAATGGAACTGTGGACCAGGACAGCTCTGAGATAGAGTGAGTCGGTGCTGCTGAAGAGAGCGGTCGAGAATATTCATGTGGCAACGCAGGGCGTTGAGCGTGAATCTCAGGATGTGGCGAGAGCAGTGGTTCAACATTGAGTTCAACAGTTTCAGACTATAACCTCTGCCCCTATTTTTTCAGGCAGCAGGTGTTGATGATTCTGCAATCCCCAGTTGCAACATTGAACCACTCCTGCCTTCCACCCAATCACAGACCGTCCCTTTTATTCTTTCCTCCCCTCCCCCTTCCCCTGCCTCTGCACCTGATTAAAATCTGTTACATCTCTAACTTTCTCCAGTTCTAACGAAGGGTCACAGACCTGAAACATTAACTCTGTTTCTCTCTCCAAGAATGCTGCCTGACCTACTGAGTATTTCCAGCATTTTCTCTCATTATTTCAGATTTCCTGCATCCGCAGTATTTTGCTATTGTGCAGTGTATTCAATATCTGATTTCTCCATGTTTAGAGGAGACACGTTGATGTTCTGTTACTGACTGTTCCAGTTTGGGGCATTTCTTACTCTAGATTATAACGATTCTCACCTAGTTCACTTTCTACCACATCTAACTCCAAGCTTGTTCCGTTTGAGTACATGGCTTGTGGGTGTTATAGACCGAACTGCAGTGTCCACCCCTTTATAGAACTATTCTGCATAAGATTTGAAATCCGTTATTTTCTGTATCATTTAACCCTTTTTGGATCCGATTTAGTAAAAGCTCCTTCACACATACTGCATGTGATCCCCTTTGAAATGTTCTGATCTTTGTAATAGTCATTGCTGATTTTGATGGGCTCTTTGATTTAATCTCTAGTTACCAACACACCTTGCACTATTTCTTTAGTCGAGATAATTGTTTCAAATACTTCCTTTATCGGGTCTTCAGCTCCTCCATTGATCCCTGTCAGTAATCCTTGGTTAGGGTTAGGGGCTGGGGTTCAGGTTAGGATGTTAGGCTATGAGACAGTGATTAGGGATAGAAACCACTATTGACAACGCCAGTGTCACTAGACGTGTTCTCTTTCATTTCATGGTGTTTTAACCTCACGCAGATGAGTCAGAAAACAGCCTCATGAATTATTCATTCAAGGAACCTTCTTTCTGGCTCGAGCCTAATTTCCTCCCTTCTTTCACATCTCTACATTTGCCGCAAAAAATACATCAGGATCATTAGATTTTGGACAGGAAAAAGTGCATTCAGGTGTTGTTCTGGTTACATCCAATCATCGGCCTGCCTGAAAAGGGCTTGTGAGAATAACCTGTCACCAGGCCCCACCAGTCGCCATCTGATTCCACCATCATATCTTCATCCATTACCTGCCTTTCACCCTCACTGGAGCTCATTTCACCTCCATGTCCATTCCCCATACTGTGGCTTTCTGATTCACATTTTATAGACTCGGTGTAGGTGGTCCCTCGATTTGGTGTCACAGTGTAAGTAGTGCTTGGATTTGTTCTCTCAGTGTAATTTGTCCCTGGATTTGGTGTCACAGTGCAAGCAGCAGATGGATTTGGTGTCTCAATGTAATTTGTCCCAGAATCTGGTTCTCGATGTCAGTGGTCCCTTCAGAGTGTGGGTTCCCCAGGCCCCGCCCCCACACAGAGGGGCTTCCGCAGGCCCCACCCCCACACAGAGGGGGTTCCTCAGGCCCCGCCCCCACACAGAGGGGTTTTCCCAGGCCCCGCCCCCACACAGAGCAGGTTCCCCAGGTCCCGCCCCCACACAGAGGGGGTTCCCCAGGCCCTGCCCCCACACAGAGCGGGTTCCCGCTGGGTCAGGATATAAAGAGACCGCGCGCTGTTCCTCCTCCCACTGCCTGGGGGAATGGGCCAGATATTTAAAGGGACAGGGACTCCCCTTTCTCTGTCTATTTATAGTTAAAGGGACAGACCCGTTTATCTTGGAGTGTCGGCGGACTTCACTCACAGAGCTCCCATTACCAGTCGCTCCCTTCTGTACTGTGCAGTGATTGTAAACCTGTCTGTTTCAGTGACTTGAGCCTTTCTAAAATCTCTCACTGTTTTTGATGATCCATTTGACTTGCTTGTTTAATGTTGAAAATCTTCAGAATTTTGCAGTGTGATGAATCTTTTGTTTAAAGGTAGAGTGATATTTCTTTCTAAATATTCTGTTCTCCCCCTCCCCCTTCCAATTTAAAACACTCTGCACAACAGACTGGGAAGGTACCAAGTTCAATCCTTAATCTGGGCTGTGAGTTGATCTCCGACAAGGCAGCAGTTCAGGGGCTATAATTATCCTCAGTACCACTGGGCTAACTAACAATAAGAATCAGCCACTGCCCCTGCTCTTGATGGAGATCCAGTGACACCAACTGGGAAATGAATGGATGTCAATTCAGGGCAGGATTTGACTGCTGTCACTGCTGACACTCACTGAGTCGGCTGATGGTGAGGCTCTAGAATCATAAAACCATATGTAGAAAGTCAAACAACACCAGGTTATAGTCCAACAGCTTTATACGAAATCACAAGCTTTCAGAGCACTGCTCCTTTGTCAGGCGAAGTGAAGAGAAGCATACAGGCACAGCAGAGATAGTCAGAGAAAACTGCCAGATGATTATAGGTAATCTTGCCAACTGCACTTTGTCACACCACGGCAGAGAGATAATCACAGCAATCAAAGGTGTGAATGGTGTCCAAACAGGTCAGTCAGGAAAACATTACATCAAAGAACAATGAGGTGGGGTCACAAGGGGTCAAATGTTGCAGATGCTGGGGTCTGTGTGAAAAACAGAAAAAAAAACTTTGCTGGAATTCACAGCAGGTCCAGCCGCTTCTGTGCAGAGAAAACAAGCCAACGACAACTCGAGTCTGGATGATTTTACGTCAGGTGGGGTTAGATGTAGTGTGACATGAACCCAAGATCCCAGTTGAGGCCGTCGTCATGAGTGCGGAACTTGGCTATCAGTTTCTGCTCGACAATTTTGCGTTGTCGTTTGTCTCGAAGGCCGCCTTGGAGAAGGCTTACCCGAAGATCAGAGGCTGAATGTCCTTGACTGGTGAAGTGTTCCCCGACTGGGAGGGAACACTCCTGCCTGGCGATTGTTGCGCGGTGTCCATTCATCCGTTGTTGCAGAGTCTGCGTGGTCCAGCCGATGTACCATGCTCCGGGGCATCCTTTCCTGCAACGTATGAGGTAGACAACGTTGGCCGAGTCACAAGAGCATGTACCATGTACCTGGTGGGTGGTATCCTCACGTGTGATGATGGTATCTGTATTGATGATCTGGCATGTCTTGCAGAGGTTGCCGTGGCAGGGTTGTATGGTGGCGTGGTCGCTATTCTCCTGAAAGCTGGGTAAATTGCTGCGAACGATGGTCTTTTTGAGGTTGGGCGACTGTTTGAAGGTGAGTAGTGGAGGCATGGGGATGGCCTTAGCGAGGTGTTCGTTGTCATCAATGACATGTTGAAGGCTGCAGAGAAAATGGTGTAGTTTCTCCACTCCGGGGAAGTACTGGACGACGAAGGGTGCTCTGTTGGTTGTGTCCCATATATGCCTTCTGAGGAGGTCTATGCGATTTTTCGCTGTGGCCCGTTGGAACTGTCGATCGACGAGTTGAGCGTCATATCCCGTACTTACGAGGGCGTCTTTCAGCATCTGTAGGTGTCCATCGCATTCCTCCTCATCTGAGCAGATCCTGTGTATTTGCCGGGCTTGTCCATAGGAGTTGGCTTCTTTAACGTGGTTAGGGTGGAAGCTGGAGAAGTGGATCATCGTGAGGTTTTCCGTGGGCTTGCAGTAGAGTGAAATGCTGAGGTGTCCGTCTTTGATGGAGATTCGTGTGTCCAAGAATGAAACCAATTCTGAGGAGTGGTCCATGGTGAGTTTGATGGTGGGATGGAACTTCTTGATGTCATTGTGTAGTCTTTTCATGGACACCTACAGACGCTGAAAGATGCCCTCGTAAGAACGGGTTATGACGCTCGACTCGTTGATTGACAGTTCCGACGGGCCACAGCGAAAAATCGCATAGACCTCAGAAGACAAACACGGGACACAACCAACAGAGTACCATTCATCGTCCAGTACTTCCCCGGAGCGGAGAAACTGTGCCATGTTCTCAGCAGCCTTCAACATGTCATTGACGATGCCGAACACCTCGCTACGGCCATCCCCACGCCTCGACTACTCACCTTCAAACAGCCGCCAAACCTCAAACAGATCATCTTTTGCAGCAAATTACCCAGCTTTCAGGAGAACAGTGACCACGCCACCACGCAACCCTGCCATGGCAACCTCTGCAAGACATGCCAGATCATCAACACAGATACCATCATCACAGGTGAGGGCACCACCCACCAGGTACATGGTAAATACTCATGTGACTCGGCCAACGTTGTCTACCTCATACATTGCAGGAAAGGATGCCCCGGAGCATGGTACATCGGCGAGACTATGCAGACACTGCGACAATGGATGAACGGACACCACACAACAATCGCCAGGCAGGAGAGTTCCCTCCCAGTCGGGGAACACTTCAGCAGTCAACGGCATTCAGCCTCCGATCTTCGGGTAAACATTCTCCAAGGCGACCTTCGAGACACATGACAATGCAAAATCGTCGAGCAGAAGCTGATAGCCAAGTACCGCACCCATGAGGATGGGCTCAACCGGGATCTTGGGTTCCTGTCACACTACAAGTAACCCCACCTGATGCAGAGTCACCAATCTCGAGTCGTCGTTGGCTTGGTCTCTCTGCACAGATGCGGCCGGACCTGCTGTGATTTTCAGCAAAGTTTTTTGTTTTTTTTCTGTTTTTCATACAGACTCCAGCATCTGCAACATTTGACCCCTTGTGAACCCACCTCATTGTTCTTTCTGACTGACCTGTTTGGACACCATTCACACCTTTGATTGCTGTGATTATCTCTCTGCCGAGGTGTGATAAAGGGCAGTTAGAAAGATTACCTGTGATCATCTGGCAGTTTTCTCTGACTATATATGCTGTGCCTTTATGCTTCTCTTCACTTCACCTGACGAAGGAGCAGCGCTCCGAAAGCTTGTGATTTCAAGTAAAGCTGTTAGACTTTAACCTGGTGTTGTGTGACTTCCTACATTTGTCCACCCCAGTCCAACACCGGCATAGAATCATAGACTCGTTAGAGCACAGCAGATGGCCCATCGAGCCCGTGCCGGCTCTCTGCAAGAGCACTTCAGCTAGTCCCAGTCCCCCCGCCTGTTCCTCGTAGCCCTGCCAACATTATTCCTTCAGGTACTTATCCAATTCCGTTTTGAAGGCCGCAGTTGAATCTGCCCCCACCATCCCTTCGGACAGTGAATTCCAGAATCAAACCACTCACTGCGTAAATTTTTTTCCTCTTGTCACCTTTGGTTCATCTGCCAATCACCTTAAATCTGTGTCCTGTGCCTCTCAACCCTTCCACCAATGGGAACAGCTTTTCTCTATCTACTCTGTCTAGACCCATAATGATGTTGAGCACCTCTATCAAATCTCCTCTCAACCTTCTCTGCTCCAAGGAAAACAACCCTAACTTCTCTAGTCTATCCATGTAACTAAAGTCCCTCTTCCTTGGAACCATTTTTTCTGGAACAAATCTTTTCCACACTACCTCGAAGGCCTTCACACCCTTCCTAAAGTGTGGTGCCCAGAATTGGACACAATACTCCAGTTGAGGTCAGAAGAACATAAGAAATAAGAGCAGGAGTCGGCCATACAGCCCCTCAAGCCTGCTCCGCCATTCAATAAGATCATGGCTGACCATCGACCTCAACGCCACTTTCCTGCCCAACCTCCATATCCCTTGATTCCCCTAGAGTCCAAAAATCTATCTATCTCAGCCTTGAATACACTCAAAGACTCTGCATTCACAGCCCTCTGGGGCAGATAATTCCAAATATTCACAACCCTCTGAGTGAAGAAATTCCTCCTCATCTCGGTCTTAAATGGCCTACCCTTTATCCTGAGACTATGCCCCCTAGTTCTAGACACTCCAGCCAGGGGAAACAACCTCTCAGCATCTACCCTGTCAATCCCCTTCAGAATCTTGTATGTTTCAATGACATCACCTCTCATTCTTCTAAACTCCAGAGAGGTCGGACCAGTGTTTTATAAAAGTTCATCATAACTGCCTTGCTTTTGTACTCTATGCCTCTATTTCTGAAGCCCAGGATCCTGTATGCTTTTTTCACCGCTTTCTCAACCTGCCCTGCCACCTTCAACGATTTGTGCACATAAACCCCCAGGTCTCTCTGTTCAGGCACCCTCTATAGAATTGTACCCTTTATTTTATATTGCCTCTCCTCGTTCTTCTTACCAAAATGTAGAGGTTAACTAATTGCACCCAGCCAGATTCAGTTCCTTCTGGAGAGAAGGGGAGACACAAAATCCCAGATGATGTAATGAATGTTGTTTTTAGACAGTAAGGATGAAGGGAGAGTGTGTAGAAAGGGGAATTTACAGCTTAGGATGGACAGGAGGGGAAAGAATGTTGTGTAGAAACTAGATTTGTCTGTTCTGAAGGTCTATTCTGCTGTAAACACCATTTGAGGGTATTAGAAGGGGAGGATCTGCAGATGGAAACTGAATCCAAACATTGCATCAAGATCTGACAGATTCACTGGATTATCAGGGCCTGAATATCATCGGCCTTTGGATATAGAAGGAAAAAACACCAATCACAGCGGGGAGAAACAGGACAAGTGTTCTGTGCCTGGATCCACTTTTAACACATCGTCTAGTCTGTGAACTCGTGCGCCCACCTGAATCAACAGTGTAAATGTGGGGAATGTGGGAACAGATTCAGTAGCCCGTCTGAGGCGCAAACTCATGGATACAGTCAGACCGGGGAGAGGCCGATCACCAGCTGAGTGTGGAAAGAGAGTCACTCGTTTATCTCATCTATTCCCTGTAAAGTCTGTGGGTTGTATTGCAAATAATACACAGACTCCAAGATTAACAAATAAAACAGGTCTTTACTATTCAGAGGTTCGGGCGAATCTGCCCTAGTTAACGTATCACAACCCTTATATACTGGTGTGGTCACTATCGGTATTACAGTATACATGAGACAACAAATAGTGCCACACCTAAAGTAGTGCTCTTAAAGGCGAACGGTTACATTCTATAGTTCCCTTAAAGGTAAACGGGTACATACACTACAATCCTCCCTTTTTAGCTTTTTACTTACAGAATCCCGTTAAACATACAATCTTCAACTTTATATAAACAGTTTGCAGATGTACTCTCGATGGAGTCAACGTCATATAACAATTTACAGATATACTCTCGATGGAGTCAACGTCATATAACAGTTTACAAACATACTCTCAGTGGAAACAGTTTACAGGTTCAGTCTCTGTGGGAACAGTTCATAAATTCAGTCTCTGGTATTCATTCGTCCCAGACAGCATCTTTTTGGTGTAGCCGGTTCACCTGGTAAACGTGACTCCTCCATAGCCTTTTTAACAGCTTGTACTTTCGTCCTGTTGAACCAGCAGTGCGGACTTATACAACCCACTGGCTGTCTTGATAATGTCCCTGGATTTTTTTTACAAATTTAGCACCTTTCGTAGTGTTCGGACTGAGGTAGTAGAAGTAATAATATTTTCAACAGTTATTATTTTCTGCTTCTTCTTTTTCTTTTCTGCCTTTTTGAAACTCTCGGAGCTCCTTTCTCGGCTGCCATCTGTAGCGCCACCAACTCTCTATGTTCCTTAGACCTTAAGTGCTTCATCCAGATTTCAGCACTTTGAGAGTTTTCATCACAAGCTCGGCAGACCACATCCTCATAATATTCAGTGTCACTCAACAGGTCATGGTAATATTCAGGTTCATCCTGAGTTAGGCCAGCGAGAGAGACTTCTTCTTCCTCCTCACCCGTCTGGACGTTAGCTGACGGTGGCTCCTTCCCTAAACATCTTTCTTGAAAAGCCTTCTTCATGCATTCACCTTGACGTGATTCAACGTACTTTTGGCATCCTTGTAAAATTTGTGTTGCCACCTCGGCTATCTCCGTGACTTTTGAGAGCTCCGAACTCATTCCCCCTGAAGATTGAAGCTCGTGTTCAGATTGTTCCCCTTGTAGAGTCTTGTCCTTCAGCATATGAAGGAGTTGGCCGACCGTTAACTCTTCCCTGGGAACACGGTGGATCAGAGTCTTCTCCATTTCATCCACCTCTTTCTCCAATACTTCCACCTTACGTTCCTCTTGAACTTTGGCTTTCAGCGCTCGGAAAAGTTGCGCCCTGATGCTCTCTAGTTCATGTTCAGGGACCATTCTTACAGTGTCCTGTTCTTCCACTGCAAGGATTCCCAGTTGAATCTGTTCTTCAAGTTGTTGAACCTCAGACATTGCCACCTCATATTTTCTTGGGTGTCCTTCAATGTTTTTATAAGTTCTTGGACATCCTGTCTTTCATGCTCTGCCATGATTTTCACCTCTAATTGCTCATCTATGGATGGAGCTTCTATCGATGAGTCTGTCTTGGCCTTGAGCTCATCAAGAATTTCCTGCAGCCTTTGGACTTCTTGCTCGTGTTCAACCTTTAGTTGTTCATATGCTTCTACTGAAACTAGCTTCTCGGAGGCTGCCGAGTTAACCCCCTTCTGAATTGTAGCCTGGGCCTGTTCATACTGTTCTTTCAACTTCTCACACTCTGCTTGTAAGGAGTCGTAAAGAAGAACTGGAATAAAATCCTGGCTCCCTGAAGATTCCTCTTCCTTTGGTTCATTCTGTAAATATTCTAGTTCCTGAACAGCATCAGGGGAATGTGATTGGTATTTGGCCATGATGGCTCTATGGTCGCTCTCTGCTTGAGCTAGCTGTCTCTGTAGTCTTTCCAGGTTCCCCCATTCGGTGTCCCAGAACTTGTCCATATTTTTCATCTCCTGTACGAGACGATCACTCAACTGTTCTACTTGTTGTCGTACTTTGACATAAGTTTGCGTCCGAGCTCGGTGTTCTTCCATCATGGATGAATCCTTTGCTTGAACAGGCTCAGAATTCTCTGTCAACCTGGAGTTCTGCTCTGCAGCTTTATTCTTCTTGGTACCATAAGTCCTTCTGCCTGTCTTCGTTTTCGACTTGGTCTTATCATCATCCATTTCAGAATCTGAGCTGATAGCTTGCACCGAGTCCTCCTTCCCTATGGCTTTTAGGTAGTGCCATTCTATGTTTATTTTCTGCATCCACTCCCGCCCTAGGAGTGGTGGTCCTCCCTCAGGTAATACGTACAGATTCATTCGTGGGTGTTCTTTGCCCCTATCTCTCACTTTGACTCGTATTTTTCCCATGGGGTATACATTATGCCCCGTGTATGTCTGTAATACGAATTTAGTATTTCTTAAGGGTATGTGAGAGAATAGCCGGTGGTAGTCCTTTTGGTTGATGACTGATACAGCTCATCCCGTGTCCAGCTCCATTCGTACTTGGACTCCAGCTATTTTTAGTGTGACCCAGATCGTCTGTAGATCAGTTACTTTACCCACATTGTGGATTCTCAGACTATCCAGCTCCTGGCTGTTTGGGTCTGAGTCTGAATTTTGTTCGTCTGAACTCTTTTCAGCCACCTGATGCACCTTGTTGTACGTTTCTTGTGGTGGTGGCTTCCTTTGCTTGTTGGTCTTCTTTCCGGACCTGCATACCTTCGCGATGTGACCCAGTTTGCCACATTTCCTGCACTCTTGGTTCTTAAACCAGCACTGATTCTGGTCGTGCGTTGTCTTTCCACAACAGTAGCATTTGGAAGTGCTTGCAGTAATTTGGTCCACCCCGAGTGCCGCCGCCTTTAGCTGCATTTCCGCCGTTCCTTTCGCTGCAGCTTCGTGCGATGAAGCTATGAGGACAGCCCTGTCCAGTGTGAGGTCGTTTTCTTCCAGAAGTCGCTTCTGCATTCCTTCTTTGGCCAAGCCGCATACGAACTTGTCCCGCAGCGCCTCTGTCAAATTCCCTCCAAACTGGCAGTATTTCGCTAGCTTACGCAGTTCGACTAAGTATTCCGCATTGCTTTCATCTTTCCTCTGGGTTCTTGCGTAAAATTTAAATCGTTCAGCCAGCATCAACGGCGTGGGGTTCAAGTGATCCTTCAGCACTGCTACGATCTCTTCGAAGGTCTGGTCCACTGGTTTAACTGGTGCTATTAGATGTTTCAAGAGCCCGTATGTTTTTGCTCCCATCGAATTTAACAAAGTTATTGCCTTGTCGTCATCCTCAATTTCGTTGGCTTTGCAATATATTTCTATGCGTTCCACATACGTGGCCCAGTCCTCTATCTCAACATCAAAATCATTAATATTTCCTCGCTTAGGCATCTTCTTCTCTTCTCGAGAACAACACAAGTATTTCTTTACTTATTATTATTTTTCCTCTCTTCTCGAGAACAACACCAGTATTTCTTTACTTATTATTATTTTTCCTCTCTTCTTGAGAACAACACCAGTATTTCTGTAAATTCTTATTATTTTTCTAAGATGGCGGTTTCCCGCTTCTGTCTTCTTCCCCGGCGGTTTTCCCACGAAAAATGGCGGCTTTCCCGCGCTTCTCGGCTCTCCCCGCCCACTTTAATGGCGGTTTTCCCCGCGCTTTTCTGTTCTCCCCGCCCACGGCAATGGCAGTTTCCCGCTTCTTCCCCTGGCGGGAGGGGTACACTTTCCCCTGCGGGCGACAGCCGCTGGCTACCGGTCCCCAGCCTGTGCGTCGGCTTCAGCGCTCTCCGCTGGCTTTCAGACCCCCAGCCCGCGCGTCGGCTTCAGCGCTCTCCGCTGGTTTTCAGATCCCCAGCCCGCGCGTCGGCTTCAGCGCTCTCCGCTGGCTTTCAGATCCCCAGCCCACGCGTCGGCTTCAGCGCTCTCCTTCCCGCGGCAGGCAACCGGCTCCGGGTACCCCCGATAACGGCGGACAGTTACAGCCTCTGAACTGGCTCTCGGCCAATTCCCGATTTCTCGGCTCTGTCTCACCCGGCCTGCTCCCGGTCTCAGCGCCTCTGGACCCGACTTTGTCTGGCTCCTTTCCCCCTCGACCGTGGTTGAGTGTACCGCCCTTATCCTCTGGTTTACTCCTTCCTTATTTTCTTTTACTGTTCCCTTACTCACAGTCCGTGGCAGCCTTGCCTCTCTTGTCGATCGGCTCGCTCCTCACTATGGCAGAAGGGACCGTCAGTGCCTGTTGCAGATGGAAGTTTTCAATGCCAAAATCTACCTCTTTGCTATCGCTGCAGCCTCGAGTTTTCACCCAGCAGAACGACGAGGGCGGGTGCCTCACTTCGACGCTCCTTAGTTGCTGAGGAACTACTGTTGCCGCAGGGTACGATCGGCCTCGTCGCCATTGTAAAGTCTGTGGGTTGTATTGCAAATAATACACAGACTCCAAGATTAACAAATAAAACAGGTCTTTACTATTCAGAGGTTCGGGCGAATCTGCCCTAGTTAACGTATCACAACCCTTATATACTGGTGTGGTCACTATCGGTATTACAGTATACATGAGCCAACAAATAGTGCCACACCTAAAGTAGTGCTCTTAAAGGTGAACGGTTACATTCTATAGTTCCCTTAAAGGTAAACGGGTACATACACTACATTCCCACCCTAACATATTCGTAAGGGGGAGAATCAATTCACTGCTCTGTATGTGGAAAGGGATTCAATCGACCATCCCATTTACTGACACACCAACGCAGTCACACTGGAGAGAGACCGTTTAGATATTTCACATGTGGGAAGGGATTCACTCCGTTGTCCCAACTGTTGACACTCCAGAGTGTCCACATTGAGAACAGTTGCTGTAACAGCACGGTGGCATAGTGGTTAGCACTGTTGCCTCACAGCGCCAGAGACCCGGGTTCGAATCCGGCCTCGGGCAACTGTCTGTGTGGAGTTTGCACATTCTCCCCGTGTTTGCGTGGGTTTTCTCCGGGTGCTCCGGTTTCCTCCCACAGTCCAAAGATGTGCGGGTTAGGTTGATTGGCTATGATAAATTGACCCTTAGTGTTAGGGGGATTAAATAGGTGGGGTTACAGGGATAGGGTGGGATATGTGTTGGGGTTACAGGGATAGGGTGGGATATGTGTCGGTGCAGGCTCGATGGGCTGAAATGGCCTCTATCTGCACTGTGGGGTTTCTGTGATTCTGTGAAATGCTCTGAATGTGTGAAAAGTTTTCAAAGTTCAAAGCAGCTGATGCACGATCAGCACATTGTTACTGGAGAGTGGCTGTTTCAATATCCTGTGTGTGGGAAGAAATTCACCCCACCTGCTGAGACTCCAGTGAGTTCACATGTGACTGCAGGGGTTTGGATTCTGTTATTAATCACATCCAGGACTGAACCATGGCAGAGTGCCCGTGCACTTGGGTTTCTGTGTGAGTTATTGATGAATTTTCTCTCAATGGGGTCACAGAAACTCATTCTCCATTCACTAATTGGGGCTTTCAATTGCGTGGTTGTTCCCCAGAATGCTCTGCAGGGGAGACTGTGCCCCATTCACGCTGGAGGAGCCCAGTGCGCAGGCGCAGTGTGCCCCTGTATTTGGAGCATGCGCAGTGTCATTGTGATCCAGGACGGTGAGTGCGACAAGCGGACAAAACCTGCAGATGCGATTTACACTGATTACGAATCAGCGGGGCGCAGGAATGTAATGCACCTAGTGGGTGGATTTCATAAGCATCTGGTGTAGGCCACAAGCCCTAAATGAGAACCTACAGGTTCCGTGTTTCCAGCTCGGAGGCTTTTTCTCAGAAGCAGGTCTTTGTAAACGTATAAAAACAACATGCTGGAGATACTCAGCAGGTCAGGCAGCATCTGTGAAGAGAGAAACAGTGTTAACGTTTTAGGTCGACGACCTTTCGTCAGAACTGAAAAAAAGGAACCACAAGTTGGCGGGGCTTCAGGGTCCCAGTGAGTGTGGAACTGAACCCAGCCAGAGTCAGCACCTTCAGGGGAGGAGAGGGAGGGGAACCAGTGAGTGTAGAACTGAACCCAGCCAGAGTCAGCACCTTCAGGGGAGGAGAGGGAGGGGATACAGTGAGTGTAGAACTGAACCCAGCCAGAGTCAGCACCTTTATACAGTCATGACGGCACAGACGAGGCCATTCGGCCCATCGAGTCCGTGCCAACTCTCTGAACAGCAATCCATTGAATCCCATTCCCATGCTCTATCCCCGTAGACCTGCAAGTTTATTTCCCTCAAATGCCTATCCAGTCTGCCCTTGAAAACATTAAGTGTCTCTGCTTTCAGCACTTCCATCGGCAGAGAGTTCCATGTCCTCACCACTCGCTTTGTAAAAATGTTTTTCCTCACATCCCCCCTGTATCTCTTGCCCAAAACCTAAATCTGTGTCCCCTCGTCCTTGTACCATCAACTCATAGGAACAGCCTTTCCCCGTCTAGCCTATCCAAACACTTCATAATCTTGTACACCTCTATCAAATCACCCCTCAACCTCCTTCACTCTAATGAAAACAAATCCAGCTTCTCCAACCTGTCCTTGTAGCTAAGATCCTCCACCCCCGGAACCATTCTGGTAAATCTCCTTTGTACCCTCTCAGGGGCCTTCACATCCTTCCAAAAGTGTGGTGAACAGAACTGGATGCACCTCCGATTCTGGCCTCTTGAGCATCCCCGATTTTAATCGCTCCACCATTGGTGGCCTTCAGCTGCCTGGGCACTAAGCTCCGGAATTTTCTCCTTAAACGTGTCCGCCTCTCTTCCTTTCCTCCTTTAAGATGCTCCTTTAAACCTACCTCTTCGACCAAGCTTTTGCTCACCTGCCCTAATATTTCCTTATGAAGCTCAGTGTCAAATTTTGTTTGATAATGCTCCTGTGAAGTACCTTGAGATGTTTTACCACATCCTCGGTTTTAAAATTCTAATCCTTGTTTTCAAATTCCTGCATAGCCTCGCCCCTCCCTTTCTCTGTAACCCTCTGTAAATTTCTTTTACCTGCTCCGTTTGTGGGGAGGGATTCACTTGTTCAAATAACCTAACTTCACATCAACTTGTTCATACTGATAAGAGATTTTTTAAATGTACTGACGAAAGGTCGTTGACCTGAAGTGTTAACTCTGTTTCACTCTCCACGGATGCTGCCTGAGCTGCTGAGTATTTCCAGCAATTTCTGTTCTGATTTCAGATTTCCAGCATCCGCAGTATGTTGCTTTTGTTTTAACTGATCTGACTGTGAGAAGAGCTTTAAAGCACAAGGGATCTGCTGAATCAGCAGCAACGTATTCCCGCAGGGGAGAGACTGTTTACTTAGTTTGTGCGTGGGGAGGGATTTAATCGGGAATCCAGCCAGTTGCCTCACCAGCGAGTTCACAAGTGACAGCAGTGGATGGATTCTGTTGTTAATAACATCCAACAACAACATAAACTTGTATTTATATATTACCTTTAACACAATAAAAGGTCCCAAGCCACTTCACATGAGCATTATCACACAAAATTTGACACAGAGACAAATATGGAAATATTGGGACAGAGGTAAATAAATCCAGGGACCACTTATGCTGTGACATAAAACCGAGGAACCATTTACATTGTGACACCAAATCCAGGGATCACTTACACTGAGGCACCAAATCCAGGGACCACTTACACTGAGACACCAAATCAAGGGACCACTTACACTGCGACACCAAATCAAGGGACCACTTACACAGGGGCACCAAATCCAGGGACCACTTACATTGTGACACCAAACCCAGGGATCACTTACTTTGAGACACCAAACCCAGGGAGCACTTACATTGTGACACCAAATCCAGGGATAACTTACACTGCGACAGCAAATCCAAGGGCTACTTACACTGTGATACCAAATCCAGGAACCACTTAAATTGCAACACCATACCCAGGGACCACTTATATTGAGACAACAAATCCAGGAACCACTTGCACTGCAACAGCTTACCCAGGGGCCACTTACACTGCAACACCAAACCCAAGGACCACTTGCACAGAGACACCAAATCCTTGGACCACTTACACTGCAGCACCAACCCAGGGACCACTTACCCTGCAACACCAAATGCAGGGGCCACTTACACTGCAACACCAAATCCAGGGACCACTTACACAATGACACCAAATCAAGGGATCACTTACACGGCAACACCAAATCCAGGGCCATTTAATAACATTCAACAATAACAATACTAGCATTTATGTAGTGCCTTAATCATAAAACACCCTAAGCCACTTCACAGGGGTATTTTCAAACAAAGTTACTGAATATGGGTGAGGGCGATGGTTCCTCTGATGAGTACAGCCAGGGCAAAGTCCGTGGCATCACGGGTGGCTCAGCTGTACAAGGCGGGGGGAGGAAGATCGGGAAATCAACAGTGACAGGAGATTCGATAGTTAGGGGAACAGACAGGGTTTTCTGCGGCCACAGACGTAATTCCAAGATGGTATGTTTCCTCCCTGGTACCAGAGTCAAGGATGTCACTGAGCAGCAGCAGGACATTCTGAGGGGGTAGAAAGAGGGATGAGGACCTGCAGGCAGATTTTAGGGAATGGGGAAAGAGATTAAAAAGCAGGACTTCAAAGGTAGTAATCTGTGGATTACTCCAGGTGCCATGAGCTAGTGAGTATAGAAATCGGAGCACAGAGCAGATGAATGCACGGCTGGAGCGATGGTGCAGGAGGGAGGGTTTTAGATTCCTGGGACATTGGGACTGGTTCTGGGTAGCTGGGATCTGTGAAGGCAGGACAGGTTGCACCTCAACAGAGCTAGGGCCAATATCCTTGTGTGAGTGGGGTTGCTAAGTGCTGTTGGGGAGAGTTTAAACTAATTTGGCAGGGGGATGGGCACCAGGATGTAGCATTAGAAAGGAGAAAAAAATGATTGGGAGAGACAGATAGCATTATAGTAAGACAGAGTAAGGTAATAGATGGGGTCAGACTAAGAGAGAATACAAGAAGGTCTAAGATAGGTTTGCAGTGCATGTGTGTAAACGCACAAAGCGTGGTAAATAAGGTTGGTGAGCTGCAGGCGCAGGTAGCCACGTGGGAATATGATGTTGTGGCGATAACGGAGACCTGGCTCAAAAATGGGCAGGATTGAGTCCTAAATATTCCTGGATATAAGGTGTTCAGGAAAGATAGGGAAGGAAAGATAGGAGGTGGTGTGGCAGTATTGATTAAGGAGAATAATACAGTGCTGGAGAGAGAGCACATCCTGAAGGGGTCAAGGACACAATCTATTTGGTTAGAGTTCAGAAACATTAGACGTGCCATTACAGTACTCGGTGTATTTGATAGGCCACCAACTCCTGGGTTGGATATAGAGGAGCAAATTTGCAGGAAATTTACAGAGAGGTGCAAGATTTATAGAGTAGCCATAATTGGGACTTCAACTATCCTAATTTCAACTGGGATAGTAATAGTTTAAATGGAAGAGAAGGAGAAGAATTACTCAAGTGTGTTCAGGAGAATTTTCTTCATCAGTACGTTTCCGGCCCAATGAGGAACAAGGCATTGCTGGATCTGGTTCTGGAGAATGAGGTGGATCAAGTGGACAAGTGTCAGTAGGGGAAGATTCAGAGAAGAGTGATAATAGTATCATAAGTTTCAGATTAGCTGTGGAAGAGAACAAGGAGCAATCTAGAGTAAAAATACTTAATTGCAGGTGGGCCAATTTCAGTGAGTTGAGAATGGATCTGGCCCGGGTAAATTGGAATCAAAGATTGGCAGGCAACGGGCTGCATTTAAAGAGGAGATGGTTCGGGTACATTTCCATGATTCCAACTGAAGCCAGAGCTCCCTGGATGACAAAAGAGATAGAAAAGAAAAGAAAAAAAGAATTGCATTGATATAGCGAGTGTGCTACCCACTGAGAAGGTGAACTAGGTGACAAATTATATAAGTTAGATTAAGGAAAGACCCAAACAAGGAACAGTCGGTAACAGAACATCAATTACTCTCCTCTGATCATGCAGAAATCAAATATTTGACACACTGTTTGAAACGAATTTGATTTATTCAATATTTATACAGAATATTAATCTTCATAGGGGTTATTAAGGTCAGTAGAAACACACTCTAACTGCTAGAATGAACATGGTTCAGTGCTCAATACAATCCCAGCAAATCCTGTTCTATTCACTAATGTGGCCTTTCAATGGCGGGACTTTTACCCAGCATTCCCCACGGGGAGAATGTGACACATCCAGACTACAGGAGCCCACTGCGCAGGCATGGGAGCGCCTGATTTAGGAGCATGCGCAGTGTGTTTAATTGGAGAGAGAGCGAAGAGTGACAATACAGGCCAGCTCCAGTTGATTGATACGAAGCAGCACAACACAGTGGAGTAATGGACCGGCGGATGGGTGGAGAGGCTTCATAAACAACTGGTGTAGGCCACAACACCAGAATAATAATCTGAAGGTCCCGCGTTTGCAGCTTCGGGGCTTCTCCCGGTCACAGGCCCAGGCTAATGGCCGCCATCTTGATTCAGTGAGCAGCTAAGCGCATGCGCAGTCATCCTGCGAGGAACAAAGAGTGGGCGGGGCTTCTGTGTCTGTTCCCAACCGGGTCCTAGTGCCTGGAACAGTAAATCATTGACTTGTAGGAATAGGTGTATTCCTAACCAAATCACTGAGGTCGACTCAGGAGAAACAATCCAATAGGTTTTTAATGAAGGATTTGACAAAGTACAGAAAACAACCAAGATCAATGCAGGAGAGCCTTGGAACAGGTCTTACCCGAACGGGGACGCCACGACGACTGGCTAGGCATTCCAGAGGTTTGCGCGATGACGTCATCGGGTTTGCATCGTGACATCATCGCGTTGCTCACGTTTCCCATGCTTGGGGCGTCACGTGACTTGCGACGTGATGTCATCGCATTTGCCCATGCTTAGGGCGGTCACGTAACTCGTGTGATGGTGTTTACCCGGCACTCAGCATTGGAACTGGCTGTTGCAGCCGAAGTCGCGGGAGCGGGAGGCCGAGCTGGGCCGGCGATTGCCGCGGGAGTGGGAGGCCGCGCTGAACCAGCTTGAGTTCATAAAGGGGCAATGGACCAAACAGGTAAATTATATATATACATCGTTAAGTTAACGGGAATTACATATAATAAGTTAGGGACAATCGGTGGCACCGCTGCAGACTCAGTTATTTGATTTAGACTCTCCACACTTCGGATTTCTCACCATCTCTCCTGAAGGCACTGGTAAAAGCAGAACATATGGTTAATACCCCACACAATTATAACAGAAGAGCCCCAGAGCTGGGCGCCCCGCGTACAGACACACGGTTAGAATTCACATGTAGAGTCCAGGGTTGGAATCCCGATGTACAGTCCTAGGGTTAGAATCCCCATTTACAGTTCCAGGGTTGGAATCCCCATGTAGAGTGCCAGGGTTGGAATCCTCACGTACAGTCCCAGGGTAAGAATCCCCATGTACAGTCCCAGGGTTAGAATCCCATGTACAGTCCCAGGGTTAGAATCCCTATGTACAGTCGCAGGGTTAGAATCCCCATCTAAAGTCCCAGGGTTAGAATCCCCATGTACAGTCCCAGGGTTAGAATCCCCATGTACAGTCCCAGGGTTAGAATCCCCATGTACAGTGCCAGGGTTGGAATCCCCATATACAGTCCCAGGGTTGGAATCCCCATGTACAGTTCCAGGGTGAGAATCCCCATGTACAGTCCCACGGTAAGAATCCCCATGTACAGTCCCAGGGTTGGAATCCCCATGTACTGTCCCAGGATTGGAATCCCCATGTACAGTCCCAGAGTTAGAATCCCCATGTACAGACCCAAGGTTGGAACCCCCATGTAGAGCCCTAGGGTTGGAATCCCCATCTACAGTCCCAGGGTCGGAATCCCCACGTACAGTCCCATGGTTGGAAACCCCACATACAGTCCCAGGGTTAGAATCCCCACGTACAGTCCCAGGGTAAGAATCCCCATGTACAGTCCCAGGGTTAGAATCCCATGTACAGTCCCAGGGTTAGAATCCCTATGTACAGTCGCAGGGTTAGAATCCCCATCTAAAGTCCCAGGGTTAGAATCCCCATGTACAGTCCCAGGGTTAGAATCCCGATGTACAGTGCCAGGGTTGGAATCCCCATATACAGTCCCAGGGTTGGAATCCCCATGTACAGTTCCAGGGTTAGAATCCCCATGTGCAGTCCCACGGTAAGAATCCCCATGCACAGTCCCAGGGTTGGAATCCCCATGTACCGTCCCAGGATTAGAATCCCCATGTACAGTCCCAGAGTTAGAATCCCCATGTACAGACCCAAGGTTGGAAACCCCATGTACAGTCACAGGATTGGAATCCCCACTTACAGTCCCAGGGTTGGAATTCCCACGCAAAGTCCCAGGGTTGGAATCCCTCGTACAGTCCCAGGGATAGAATCCCCACGTACAGGCCCATGGTTAGAATCCCCATGTACAGTCCCAGGTTTAGCATCCCCATGTACAGACCCAGGGTTGGAATCCCCATGTACAGTCCCAGGGCTGGAATCCCCATGTACAGTCATAGGGTTGGAATCCCCACGTACAGTCCCAGGGTTGGAATCCCCATGTACAGTCCCAGGATTAAAATCCCCACATAAAGTCCCAGGTTTAGAATCCCCATGTAAATTCCCAGGGTTAGAATCCCCATGTACAGTTCCAGGGTTAGTATCCCCATGTACAGTCCCAGGGTTAGTATCCCCATGTACAGTCCCAGGGCTAGAATCCCCATGTACAATCCCAGGGTTAGAATCCCCATGTACAGTCCCAGGGTTGGACTCCCCATGTAGAGTGCCAGGGTTGGAATCCCCATGCACAGTCCCAGGGTTGAAATCCCCACGTACAGTCCCAGGGTTGGAATCCCCACTTACAGTCCCAGGGTTGGAATCCCCATGTAGAGTGCCAGGGTTGGAATCCCCATGTACAGTCCCAGGGTTGGAATCCCCATATACTGTCCCAGGGTTGGAATCCCCACGTACAGTCCCAGATTTGGAATCCCCACGTACAGTCCCAGGGTTGGAATCCCCATGTACAGTCCCAGGATTAAAATCCCCACATAAAGTCCCAGGTTTAGAATCCCCATGTAAATTCCCAGGGTTAGAATCCCCATGTACAGTTCCAGGGTTAGTATCCCCATGTACAGTCCCAGGGTTAGTATCCCCATGTACAATCCCAGGGCTAGAATCCCCATGTACACTCCCAGGGTTAGAATCACCATGTACAGTCCCAGGGTTAGAATCCCCATGTACTGTCCCAGGGTTTGAATCCCCATGTACAGTCCCAGGGTTGGACTCCCCATGTAGAGTGCCAGGGTTGGAATCCCCATGCACAATCCCAGGGTTGGAATCCCCATATACTGTCCCAGGTTTGAAATCCCCACGTACAGTCCCAGGGTTGGAATCCCCACTTACAGTCCCAGGGTTAGAATTCCCATGCACAGTCCCAGGGTTGGAATCCCCATGTAGAGTGCCAGGGTTGGAATCCCCATGTACAGTCCCAGGGTTGGAATCCCCATGTACAGTCCCAGGGTTGGAATCCCCATATACTGTCCCAGGGTTGGAATCCCCACGTACAGTCCCAGGGTTGGAATCCCCACTTAGTCCCAGGGTTAGAATTCCCACGTACAGTCCCAGAGTTACAATCCACATGTACAGTCCCAGGGTTAGAATGTCGATGTACAGTCCCAGGGATAGAATCCCCACGTACCATCCCAGGGTAAGAATCCCCATGTACAGTCCCAGGGTTCGAAATCCCCATGTACACTCCCAGGGTTAGAATCCCCACGTACCATCCCAGGGTAAGAATCCCCATGTACTGTCCCAGGGTTCGAAATCCCCATGTACACTCCCAGGGTTAGAATCCCCATGTACAGTCCAGGGGTTGGAATCCCCATGTACAGTCCCAGGGTTGGAATCCCCATGTACAGTCCCAGGGTTGGAATCCCCATGTACAGTCCCAGGGCTGGAAACTCCATGTACAGTCCCAGGTTTGGAATCCCCATGTACAGTCCCAGGGTTAGAATCCTCATGTACAATCCCAGGGTTGGAATCCCGATGTACAGTCCCAGGGTTGGAACCCCCATGTACAGTCCCAGGGTTGGAATCCCCATGTACAGTCCCAGGGTTGGAATCCCCATGTACAGTCCCAGGTTTGGAATCCCCATGTACGGTCCCTGTGTTAGAATCCCCATGTACAGTCCCAGGGTTGGAATCCCCACGTACAGTCCCAGTGTTGGAATCCCCATGTACAGTCCCAGGGCTGGAAACCCCATGTACAGTCCCAGGTTTGGAATCCCCATGTACAGTCCCAGGGTTAGAATCCTCATGTACAGTCCCAGGGTTGGAATCCCCATGTACAGTCCCTGGGTTGGAATCCCCATGTACAGTCCCAGGGTTGGAACCCCCATGTACAGTTTCAGGGTTAGAACCCCATGTACAGTCCCACGGTAAGAATCCCCATGTACAGTCCGAGGGTTGGAATCCCCATGTACCGTCCCAGGATTAGAATCCCCATGTACAGTCCCAGAGTTAGAATCCCCATGTACAGACCCAAGGTTGGAATCCCCATGTACAGGACCAGGGTTGGAAGCCCCATGTACAGTCACAGGGTTGGAATACCCACCTGCAGTCCCAGGGTTGGAATCCCCACGGACAGTCCCAGTGTTGGAATCCCCTCGTACAGTCCCAGGGATAGAATCCCCACGTACAGGCCCATGGTTAGAATCCCCATGTACAGTCCCAGGGTTAGAATCCCCATATACAGTCCCAGGGTTAGAATCCCCATTTACAGTCCCAGGGTTGGAATCCCCATGTACAGTCCCAGGGTTGGAATCCCCATTTACAGTCCCAGGGTTGGAATCCCCATGTACAGTCCCAGGGTTGGAATCCCCATTTACAGTCCCAGGGTTAGAATCCCCACGTACAGTCCCAGGGTTAAAATCCCCATGTACAGTCCAGGGCTAGAATCCCCACGTACAGTCCCAGGGTTAAAATCCCCATGTACAGTCCAGGGCTAGAATCCCCATGTACATTCCCAGGGTTAGAATCCCCATGTAGAGTCCCAGGGTTAGTATCCCCATGTACAGTCCCAGGGTTAGTATCCCCATGTACAGTCCAGGGCTAGAATCCCCATGTACAGTCCCAGGGTTAGAATCCCCATGTACACTCCCAGGGTTAGAAACCCCATGTACATTCCCAGGGTTAGAATCCCCATGTACAGTCCCAGAGTTAGAATTCCCATGTACAGTCCCAGGGTTGAAATCCCGATGTAGAGTGCCAAGTTTGGAATCCCCATATACAGTCCCGGGTTTGGAATCCCCATATACAGTCCCAGGGTTGGAATCCCCACGTACAGTCCCAGGGTTGGAATCCCCACTTACAGTCCCAGGGTTAGAATTCCCACGTACAGTCCCAGGGTTGGAATCCCCATGTAGAGTGCCAGGGTTGGAATCCCCGTGTGCAGTCCCAGTGTTGGAATCCCCATATACTGTCCCAGGGTTGGAATCCCCATGTACAGTCCCAGATTTGGTATCCCCACTTACAGTCCCAGGGTTAGAATCCCCATGTAGAGTGCCAGGGTTGGAATCCCCATGTACAGTCCCAGGGTTGGAATCCCCATGTACAGTCCCAGGGTTGGAATCCCCATGTACAGTCCCAGGGTTAGAATCCCCATGTACAGTCCCAGGTTTGGAATCCCCATGTACAGTCCCAGGGTTGGAATCCCCATGTACAGTCCCAGGGTTAGAATCCCCATGTACAGTCCCAGGGTTGGAATCCCCATGTACAGTCCCAGGTTTGAATCCCCATGTACAGTCCCAGGGTTGGAATCCCCATGTACAGTCCCAGGGTTGGAATCCCCATGTACAGTCCCAGGTTAGAATCCCCATGTACAGTCCCAGGGTTGGAATCCCCATGTACAGTCCCAGGGTTGGAATCCCCATGTACAGTCCCAGGTTAGAATCCCCATGTACAGTCCCAGGGTTGGAATCCCCATGTACAGTCCGAGGGTTGGAATCCCCATGTACAGTCCCAGGGTCGGAATCCCTCAGCAACACCGAGTGCAGGTCACAGGCCCCGAGTCAGAGCCGGCGGACGTGCGGCCAGGATCCCGGCACCATTAACCCCAGGGTGCAGCGCCTCCCCCAGACAAGAAACACAACAACTTGCATTTATACAGCAGAGGGAGCAATTCAGAGTCTGTTAGCATCAGGGTGGGCGGTGGATGTGGAACTCGGTCCCTGGCCTCCTGTGTAGGGCTTTCTTGTTGCATTAGTTTGAGCTGGAGTGGAGAGGCGGGGAGAAGCTATTGGGTTTAACCCCCAGTACTTCTGAGCCCAGTGAGACCCAACAATTTCCAATGTGGAACTGTGAAGGGAGGTGATTCTCGGGGAGATTAATTTGCTAAACAGACACTGTCTGTACAATGTAAAAGACTATCGTTTTAGGAACAAGTATTTCTGTAGAGGCTTTGAATCAATTTTATATATACAGGTTTTTAAAATTCATTCGATGTGGGTGTCACTAGCAAGGCCAGCATATATTGCCAGTCCCCAGTTGCCTGTTGAGAAGGTGATGCTGGGCCTTCTTCTTGAACCTCTGCAGTCCGTCTGGTGAAGGTACTCTCAGAATGCTGTTAGTTGAGGAGTTCCAGGATTGTCACCCAACAACAATTTAGGAACGGCGATTTATGCCCAAGTCAGGATAGTGTGTGACTTCGAGGGGAACTGGGAGGTGATGGTGTTCCCATGCACCCTGTTTGAATCAAAGCTACTTTATTCAATACTGATACAGAATATTAATCTCCAGCCCAGGGTTTAGGGGTTATTAAGATCAGCAAAAACACACCCTGTGTACTAGAGGTGGAAGTAGTACCATATTAGATAGGAGCAGACTAAGAAAGACTATGAAAAATTCAAAAATGTGTTTAGAATGCATGTACGTAAATACACAAAGTGTGGTGAATAAGGTTGGTGATCTACAAGCACAATTAGCCATGCGGCAATATGATGTTGTTGCAATAACGGAAATGTGGCTTAAAAACGGTGAGGACTGGGCACTTAATATTCAAGGGTACAAGGTGTTCAGAAAGGTTAGGGAAGGAAAAAAGGGAGGTGGGGTGGCAGTGCTGATTAAGGAAGACATTGTAGTGTTGGAAAGGGAGGATGTTCTTGAGGGGACAAGGACAGAATCCATTTGGTTAGACTTGAGGAACAAAAAGGGTATGATCACGCTATTGGAAGTATTCTATAGGCCTCCAAATAGTGAGAGGGAGGTAGAGGAGCAAATCTGCAGGGAAATTGCAGAGATGTGCAAGAGCTAAAGAGTGGTGATATTGGTGGACCTTAGTTACCCAAATATTGATTGGGACAATACTAGGGTAAAGGGAAAGGAGGGGGAGGAATTTCTGAAATGTGTTCAGGAGAATTTCTTTGACCAGTATGTTCTTGGCCCAACTGGGAAGGAGACATTGCTGGATCTGGTGCTGGGGAATGAGATTGGTCAGGTCGACCAAGTGTCTGTGGGAGAACACTTGGGTACGAGTGATCATCGTATCATAAGATTTCGATTAGCAATGGAGAGGAGCAAGGAACAATCTGGAGTGGAACTTCTAAACTGGAATAGGGCTAACTTCAATGGGATGCGAAAGGATCTAGCCAGGGTCAAATGGAACCAAAGACTGACAGGAAAAACTGTCATCAATTTTAATTTCACAAACAAATTATGCTCAGACTTTGTGATTTTACAAAGAGGACAAAAGTAACAATTGTGTTTGGATGAGAGTCATTTAGCTTTTCCTTCGAGCAATGTGTCTTGGAAAATAGGATTACTGTGGCGACACGCCACCACTGGACATAATCCGCTCACGGCGGCACAGACAGTCTAAGCAGAAGCCCCCAGCCGGGGGCCCTTTCCTCCAGCAACTTGTTTCCCGCAGGGACAGGCTGCCGGGAGCACTTCCTGTCTGGGAAGTATTTAAGTGGATGTGCGGGCTTTTCTGTTTCCTGTTTGTCATGTGGTCAGAATAAAGCAGTTGTGTTTTCAATAGCTCTGGTCTCGACTCCCACGTTTGCCGCGGTATCTCAACACTGGTGACCCCGACGCTCAGGACGAATCCTAAGCTAGCATGGCAGATACAAACGTAGTCACGGTTAAATTACCTGACTTTTGGGAGAACCTCGCTGAAGCCTGGTTCGTTCAAGCTGAGTCCAGATGCCGGCTGAAAGGCATTACAGTCGACGCCACGAAGTACGACTACCTCGTCGCCTCGCTCACCTACGCTACAGTCCCCAAGGTTTGGGCAGCGCTGCAGAATCCACCAACGGAGGGCAAGTACGAGCATCTGAAGGCTGCGCTACTTAAAAAATTTCAAACGTCCTCTTACCAGCACCACTGCCAACTCCTGGACCTCCCCGGCCTTGGTGACGCTTCACCATCAGACCTGCTTTCCCACATGCTGTCCCTCTCCGACGACAAAAATCCCAGCGCCCTTTTTCGCACGCTTTTCATTCGGCAGCTCCCCGCCAGCATCCGCCCGCTCCTTGTGGAGTCTGACTCCACGGACCTGAATGAGATAGCCGAAAAGGCCGACTGGCTGCTCTCTGCACAGGCCGCTCGCGACGTCGCGCCCGACCTCACGGCAACGACCACGCGGTCTTCCCGGGCCGCTAGGCCCGACCGCCCTACCACTCTGGGTCAGTGCTACTACCACACCCGTTTTGGCGCTAGGGCTCAACGCTGCACGCCACCGTGTTCTTTCAAACCCCCCCCCGCACCGGCCCCCGCAATGGCCGCGGGGCAGAAGGAGCCCCTACTGTACGTCACTGACGACAGAACCAACCGCCGATTTCTGTGCGGCACAGGGGCCCAGCACAGCATCACCCCCGCCTCCGCCCTCGAGATCCAACGCGGCACACGGGGTATCACACTGGCTGCAGCCAACGGCTCTGAAATCCGCACATATGGCACCCGCATGGTCACGCTCGACCTCGCGGGCCGCCGCTACCGCTGGGAGTTCCTGACAGCCAAGGTCCTCTGCCCACTCATTGGCGCCGACTTCTTACGCGCCCACGGCCTCCTTGTCGACATTCCGAGGCACCGCCTCGTCGACATCAACACTATGGCCCCCATCCCCGGCGCCTTTACCCCGGCCCGTTCGGCCGGCCCGACGACCTACTGCCTCGCCAGAGCCACGGACGACTACTCGGCACTCCTAGCTGAGTTTCCCGCCCTCACTAACATGACCTTTTCGGCCAAAGCCGCCAAGCACGGTGTGGAACACTATATCCCCACCACCGGCCCCCCAGTTTCTGCCCACGCCCACAGACTCAACCCGGCCAAGCTGGAAATCGCGCGGGCCGAGTTTACCAACATGGAACAACTCGGCATCATCCACCGCTCCAGCAGCCCTTGGGCCTCGCCCCTCCACATCGTCCCCAAGCCCGGCGGAGGCTGGCGCCCTTGCGGGGACTACCGCCGCCTCAACGACGCCACCACCCCCAATCGGTACCCGGTGCCACACATCCAGGACCTCTCGGCCCGACTGGCCGGACGAACCGTCTTTTCCAAAGTCGACCTGGTGCGCGGTTACCACCAAGTCCCCGTACACCCCGCGGACATCCCCAAAACGGCCGTCATCACCCCATTTGGCCTGTTCGAGTTCCTGAGGATGCCCTTCTGCCTCAAGAATGCAGCACAGGCTTTCCAGCGCCTTATGGACTCAGTCCTCCGGGACCTGAACTTCCTATTCGTCTATCTGGACGACATTCTCGTGGCCAGCTCCTCCAAACAGGAACACCTCGAACACCTTCGCTCCTGTTCGGGCGCCTAGCCCAACACGGGCTCATCCTCAGCCCGGCGAAGTGCCAATTCGGCCTAACCGAGATCGATTTTCTCGGTCACCACATCACCCCTGCTGGGGCCGTCCCCCTGCCCAACAAGGTGCAGGCCATCCAGCAATTCCCCCGCCCCACAACCATCAAGGGCCTCCAGGAGTTCCTCGGGATGGTGAACTTCTACAACAGGTTCATCCCCAGAGCCGCAGCCCTTATGAAGCCCCTATACGACTCCCTCCGAGGGAAATCCGGCAAGATGGACGTAGCCTGGACCACTGACACGGCAGCCGCCTTCGACGCCACCAAAAACGCGCTTGCCGACGCCACTCTGCTCGCGCACCCGAGGGCCGATGCGCGGGTCGCGCTCACCACCGACGCCTCCGACCACGCGGTCGGGGCCATGTTCGAGCAGTGGGTCAATGGCGCGTGGCAGCCACTTGCCTTCTACAGCCGCCAAATGCGCCCCCCGGAGGTCAAATACTCCACTTTCGACCGCGAGCTTCTCGCACTCCACCTGTCGGTCCGCCATTTCAGGTTCCTCCTGGAAGGCCGCCCCTTCACCGCGTATGTGGACCACAAGCCACTCACATACGCGATGGCCAAGCACACCGAACCCTGGTCCGCTAGGCAGCAACGCCAGCTCGCGGCCGTCTCCGAGTTTACTACGGACATTCAGCACGTCTCCGGTAGAGACAACGTGGTCACCGACTGCCTTTCCCGTCCCGCCGTCTGTGCGAATCACCTCGCGGTCGACTACGCACAACTAGCAGCGGCCCAGCTCACGGACCCAGACCTCCTCTCGGCGGCTACCAGCCTGCCAGGGCTACGCCTAGCCAAGGTCACGCACGGGCCCGAAGCCATGGCAGTCACGTGCGACGTCTCACTCGGCCAACCCAGGCCGGTCGTCCCTGAGACCTGGCGCCGCCGCGTCTTCGACGCGCTCCACGGGCTCTCTCACCCGGGTTCCCGCGCATCCGTCAAACTCCTCTCCAAGCGCTTCGTCTGGCGCGGCCTTAGCAGAGATGTTCGGACTTGGGCCACCTCCTGCCTCGCCTGCCAACGGGCTAAGGTACAGCTGCACACCAAAGCACCCCTGGGAGACTTCGAGGTACCCAACCGCCGCTTCGACCACGTACACGTCGACATCGTCGGTCCCCTGCCGCCATCGCAAGGCCAAACGTATCTCCTCACGATGGTCGACCGCTACACACGCTGGCCTGAGGCAGTGCCGCTGACCTCCACCACCACAGCCGACATCGCCAGGGCGTTCGTTAACACCCGGGTTGCGAGGTTCGGCGTACCGGCCGACATAACCTCCGACAGAGGCGCCCAGTTCATCTCCGAACTCTGGACGCCCACAGCACGCAACCTCGGGATGACGCTCCACCGCACCACGGCATACCACCCGCAGGCCAACGGACTTTGTGAACGCTTCCACAGGTCACTCAAGGCCTCACTCCGCGCCGGCCTGCAGGACAGTACCTGGACTGACCGCCTACCGTGGGTGCTACTCGGCCTACGCACCGCGGTCAAGGAAGACCTCCAGTCCTCGGCAGCGGAGTTAGTCTACGGACAACCGCTGCGCGTCCCAGGCGAATTCCTTCCGGAGCCTACCAAGTCTTGGTCGGCCGAACAGCAGCGGCTCGACTCTTTCTCTTCCGCTCAGCAGTTTGCCCCACTTCCGGTCAACCGACACGGCGAACTCGCACCTCACGTCCCGCCAAATTTACAGCAGGCGCGCTTCGTCTTCGTGCGACACGACGCGCACCGCGGGCCCCTGCGACCCCCGTACGATGGTCCGTACAAGGTACTACAAACCGGGGACAAGGTATTCAAGCTGCGACTCGGCGACAGGGTCGAGACAGTCTCCATCGACCGGCTCAAACCAGCACACACAGAACCAGGGGAACAGGTCCCCGTGGCCCAGCCTCCAGCCAGAGGCCGTCCCCCCGGCAAGCCAGCACAGCCGGCGGCGAACCGCCCGACCCAGCCAACCAGACCGGCGACCACTCAGAGCCGCTGCGGCAGAACCATTAGACCACAGTCACGAATCATCCACTCCTCCTAAGCGGATTCTGGGGGGAGCTCTGTGGCGACACGCCACCACTGGACATAATCCGCTCACGGCGGCACAGACAGTCTAAGCAGAAGCCCCCAGCCCGGGGCCCTTTCCTCCAGCAACTTGTTTCCCGCAGGGACAGGCTGCCGGGAGCACTTCCTGTCTGGGAAGTATTTAAGTGGATGTGCGGGCTTTTCTGTTTCCTGTTTGCCATGTGGTCAGAATAAAGCAGTTGTGTTTTCAATAGCTCTGGTCTCGACTCCCACGTTTGCTGCGGTATCTCAACATTACACAGGATATACGGCACAGAAACACACCATTCGGCCCAACCAGTCCATGCCGGCGTTTATGCTCCACTTGAGCCACCTCCTGTCTTTCCTCATCTAACTCTATCAGCATAACCCTCTATTCCCTTCTCCCTCATATGCTTGTCTAGACTCCCCTTAAATATATTTATACCATTCGCTTCAACCACTCCCTTTGGAAGCGAGTTCCACATTCTCACCACTCTCTGGGTGAAGAAGTTTCTCCTGAATTCCCTATTTGATTTCTTGGTGACTATCTTATATTGATGGCCTCTAGTTATGCTCTTCCCCACAAGTGGAAACACTCTCTCTGTATCTACTCTATCAAAACCTTTCATAATTTTAAAGACCTCTATTAGGTCACCACCCAGCATTTTTTTGAAGAGAAAAGAGACCCAACCTGTCCATCTTTTCCTGACAGGTATACCCTCTCATAGAGTCATAGAGTTATACAGCACAGAAAGAGGCCCTTCGGCCCATCGCGCCCGCCATCAAGCCCTGTCTAATCTAATCCCATTTTCCAGCATTTGGTCCGTAGCCTTGTATGCTATGGCATTTCAAATGCTCATCCAAATGCTTCTTGAGTGCTGTGAGGGTTCCTGCCTCTACCACCCTTTCAGGCAGTGAGCTCCAGGTTCCAACCACCCTCTGGGTGAAAAAGTTTTCCTCAAATCCCCTCTAAACCTCCTGCCCCTTAACTTGAATCTATGCCCCCTTGTTATTGACCCCTCTACTAAGGGGGAAAGTTCCTTTCTGTCTACCCTATCTAGGCCCCTCATAATTTTGTACACCTCAGTCAGGTCCCCCCTCAGCCTTATCTGCTCCAAGGAAAACAACCCCAGCCTGTCCAGTCTTTCTTCATAGCTGAAGTGCTCCAGCCCAGGTAACATCCTAGTAAATCTCCTCTGCACCCTCTCCAAAGCAATCACATCCTTCCTATAGTGTGGCGACCAGAACTGCACACAGTACTCCAGCTGTGGCCTTACCAGTGTTTTGTACAGCTCCATCATAACGTCCCTGCTCTTATATTCTATTCCTTGGCTAATGAAGGCAAGTAACCCATATGCCTTTGTAACCACCTTATCTACCTGTCCTACTGCCTTCAGGGATCTATGTGTATGCACACCAAGGTCCCTCTGATCCTCTGTCTTTCCTGGGGTCTTACCATTCATTGTGTATTCCCTTGCCTTGTTAGTCCCTCCAAAATGCATCACCTTCTGGCAGAGCCACCAAGGGACTCTTACCTGGATGTACATAATTGCCTTTAACAGAGTGAATTGGTACCTGTATTTGTTTGTTGTATGTAAGTAACGCGGTCCCTTTAAGATGTAGACCGAACGCGATGAAGTCATCAAGCAGGTCACGTGACTTTCCCAACGGCGGGAAACGTGATGACGTGATGACGTCAGCGTGGAAGCTTCCAGACTCAGTCCTCGTGGAGTCAGCCTTAAGGAAACACCTGTTGTTTAGTTCTCTTGCGTTTTAATTGTTACTTCCACCAGTTTGTATTAAATATCGTTTAATTACCAGAGTTGCCTGGTCTCAGTACTTCCAATACGAATTTAGCAATTCCTACAGTGGTGACCCCGAATCTTCGCAGACGATCATCGCGGAGGAAGCGAGACGCAGTGACATGATGGATGCGAATGCAGTGGCATTGAAGCTCCCTCATTTTCGGGAACAACAGGCGGCCTCCTGGTTCGTGGAAGTGGAGGCTCATTTCGAGCTTTGGAATATCGTGGTGGATCATACCCGGTATCTCTACGTGGTCTCCGCACTTGATGGCTCCACGGCTTCGAGGATCATCAACCTGCTGGAAAACCCCCCGGCCGACAGCAAGTATGATACCATTAAGGCGCGGCTACTTCAGGTTTTCTGCCTCACGAAGGCAGAGCATGCACGACAATTGCTCATGCTGCCTGCGCTAGGCGACTCCAAGCCATCGGAGTTAATGAGCCAGATGCTCACACTCCTCGGCTCTGAACCGCAATGTTTCCTCTTTCGGGAGTTTTTCCTGAGCCAGTTGCCCGAGCAGGTACAGGCAGCCCTCGCACGGTCGGACACCACGGATTGTGTGGTGCCTGTGGCCGAAGCTGATACTATTTACACGGTCATGCAGAAACATTGCGCTGCCTCGAGGCATCCTTCCCCACGGGACCGCGCCCCGAGGCTTCCACCATCTGACTTGTGTTATTACCATGCCCGTTTCAGCACTAAGGCCAGATGCTGCCGCCCGCCCTGCGGTTTCACGCCCAAGGCAACCAAAAAATACTAGCACCAGCTGCGTGAATGGAAGACCGAACCTGCAGTATGCCCCATGGCTGCGATGGCGATTGGCAACTCCGGGAAGTTACTCTATATCACCGATTCCATCTCGGGCTGGCGATTTTTGTGCGACACGGGGGTGCAGTGCAGCATTCTTCCCGCGTCAGTCCTCGACATCCAGGTTGGGAGGTGTGGGCTTCCCCTCCAAGCCGCCAATGGCGGTGCTATTCGTACATGCGGGAGTTGGTGGATCAAGTTGTGTTTCGGCGGGCAACACTTCCAATGGGAGTTCATCACCAACAAGATTTCGCAAGCGATCATCGGCGCGGACTTTTTATGTGCCAACGGCTTGTTGGTAGATTTAAGAAATCATCGACTGATCAACGCCGCCACTTACAACTCCATTCTGTGTGTTCGAGGTTCAGTCGCGCCGCACGCATTCTCCTGCGCCTTGCCAGCGCTCAACGACTTCACCTGCCTTCTTGGCGACTTCCCAGAGCTAACCAGGCCCACCTTCTCTGCAACGTCCGCCAAGCATGGCGTGGAGCACCATATTACAATGACCGGCTCCCCGGTCTATGCACGGGCTTGGCGACTAGAAGCCAGCAAACTCGCGGCTGCAAATACGGAGTTCGCTGCAATGGAGCAGTTGGGGATTATTCGCTGGTCGAATAGTCCCTGGTCTTCACCGATCCATATTGTCTCTAAACCCGGCAGCGGCTGGCGGCCCTGCAGTGACTACTGGTGCCTTAATGAAGTCACGGACCCCGATCGGTACCCCATACCGCATATACAGGATTTCTCCGCACATTTGGCGGGAACTTCGATCTTTTCCAAGGTCGTCCTTGTTCGTGGGTACCATCACGTGCCTGTACACCCCCAGGACGTCCAAAAGACGGTGGTCATTACCCCCTTCGGCCTATTTGAGTTCCTCTGAATGCCTTTTGGGCTCAAAAATGCAGCACAGGCGTTTCAGCGCCTAATGGATTCGGTGCTGTGGGATATTAAGTTTTTATCCATTTAGCTCAATGACATCCTGATTGCCAATGCCACCAAAGAGGAACACATCAATCATCTGCGCATCCTCTTTCGCCGCCTCCATCAGCATGGCCTAATAATCAACCTGGCCAAATGCCAGTTCGGGCTACAGCAGCTGGACTTCTTGGTCCACCGCATCACCGCGGAGGGTGCGATGCCACTTTGCTCAAGGATGGAGGCGATTGCAGCATTTCCATGGCCGCAGTCCGTCAAAGCCCTCCAGGAGTGCCTGGGTATGGTAAATTTTTATCATCGTTTTATTCACAGGGCCGCACAACTTATGCAGCCACTCTACAAGACCCTATGAGGAAAGTCGGGAAAGGAACCCCTGGTTTGGAGGCCTGAGATGGTTTGTGCCTTCGGGGACATAAAGGCCGCTCTTGCAAATGCCACAATGTTGGTGCACCCACTGCCTAGAGCCACCATCGCTCTGACGACCGACGCATCGGACTACACCATAGGAGCCATGCAGGAGCAGTGGGTCAATGGTACATGGCAGCCGCTGGCGTTTTTTAGTCGTCAATTGCACAGTAAGGAGCGCAAGTACAGCACGTTCGACAGGGAGTTGTTGGCACTGTTTCTGGCCATCCCCCATTTTCGTTTTCTGTTGGAAGGGCGCCACTTCACCGCGTTTGTGGCCACAAACCATTGACATTTGCTGTGGCCAAGACTGCTGAACCGTGGTCAGCTGGACAGCAGCAGCAACTCACCTTTATTTCAGAGTTCACCACCGACATCCAGCACATGTCTGGCAAGGACAATATGGTGGCTGATTGCCTCTCACGGGCGACCGTCAAAGCCGTCCAGCTGGGAATAGATTATTCACACAAGGTTGCCGACCAAGCAGCCGACCCGGAAACTCAGGCATTCCGTACCGACTCCGCTTGCCTCCAACCAATGGATGTGCATTTCCATGCGGCGGGCACCTCCTTGCTCTGCAACATCACATTGGGGAATCCCCGCCCGATCATTCCGTTTTCTTGGCGGTGAAAAGTTTTTGACACCATCCATGGACTGTCACATCCTGGCGTGAGGGCGTCTCAAAAGTTACTGGCATCCAAATAATAATTCATATAGGTCTGAGAGAGTTAAAAAAACAAGCCTGAAGGCTTTGTGTCTTAATGCAAGGAGCATTCGGAGCAAGGTGGATGAATTAGCTGCACAAATGTAGGTTAACGAACATGATTTGATTGGGATTACAGAAACATGGCTCCAGGGTGGCCAAGGCTGGGAACTCAACAACCAGGGGTATTCAATATTTAGGAAGGATAGGCAAAAAGAAAGGGAGGTGGGGTAGCATTGCTGGTTAAAGAGGGGATTAACACAATTGAAAGGAAGGATATTAACTCTGATGATGCGGAATCTGTATGGGTTGAACTGAGAAATATCAAGGGGCAGAAAGCGTTAGTGGAAGTGGTATATAGACCTCCAAACAGTAATACGGAGGTTGGGGATGGCATTAAAATGGAAATTAGGGAAGCATGCAGTAAGGGGACAGAGGTCATCATGGGTCATTTAATTTACATATAGCTTGGGCTAACCAAATTAGTAAAAATACTGTGGAGGAGGAATTCCTAGAATGTTTACAGGATGGTTTTCTGGAACAATATGTCGAGGAAGCAACCAGAGATCAGGCCATCTAAGACTGGGTATTATGTTATGAGAGAGGATTAATTAGCAATCTTGTTGTATGAGGCCCCTTGGGTCAGAGCGATCATAAAATGATAGAATTCTTCATTAGGATGGAGAGTGAAGTAGTTGACTCAGAGACTAGGGTCCTGAATTTAAATAAAGGAAACTACGATGGTATGAGGCACGAGTTGTGTAGGATTGATTGGGGAATGTCACTCAAAGGGTTGACGGTGGATAGGCAATTGCAAACATTCAAAGACTGCATGGATGAACTACAGAAGTTGTTCATCCCAGTTTGGGATAAGAATAAAATAAAAAGGGTGACTCAACCGTGGCTAACAAGGGAAATTAGGGATAGCATAAGATCCATGGAGAGGGCATATAAATTGGCCAGAAAAAGCGGTAAGACTGAGGATTGGGAGCAGTTTAGGATCCAACAAAGGAGGACAAAGGGATTAATTAAGAAGGGGAAAATAGAATATGAGAGTAATCTTGCATGGAACATAAAAACTGACTAAGAGTTTTATAGATATGTGAAGAGAAAAAGATTAGTGAAATCAAGTGTAGGTCCCTTGCAGTCAGAAGCAGGGGAAGTTATAATGGGGAACAAAGAAATGGCTTCCAATTAAATGCATATTTTGGTCCTGTCTTCACAAAGGAGGACTCAAATAACCTCCCAGAGATGTTGGAGAACATAGGGTCTGATGAGAGGGAGGAACTGAAAGAAAACAGTATTTGTAGGGAAATGGTGTTAGGGAAATTGACGGGATTGAAGGCCGATAAATTCCGAGGGCCTGATAATCTACATCCTAGGGTACTTGAGGAGGTGGCCCTAGAAATAGTAGATGCATTGCTGATCATCTTCCAAAATTCGCTGGAATCTGGAACTGTACCCATGGATTGGAGGGTAGCTAAAGTTATCCCATTATTCAAAAAGGGTGGTAGAGAGAAAGTGGGGAATTACAGACCAGTAAGCCTGACATCAGTAGTGGGGAAAATGCTAGAGTCCATTATAAAGGATGTAATAGCTGAGCACTTGGAAAACAGTGACAGGATCGGACAAAGTCAACATGGATTTACAAAAGGTAAATCGTGCTTGACTAATCTACTGGAATTTTTTGAGGATGTAGCTGGGAAAATAGATAAAGGGAGAACCAGTAGATGTGGTGTATTTGGACTTTCAAAAGACTTTCGATAATGTCCTGCATAAGAGATTAGCGAGTAAAGTTAAGGCACATGGGATTGGGGGCAAGGTATTGACCTGGATAGAGAACTGGTTGGTGGACAGAAAGCAGAGAGTAGGAATTAACGGGTCCTTTTCCGAGAGGCAGGCAGTGACTAGTGGGCTACCACAGGGATCGGTCCTTGGACCCGAGCTATTCACAATATACATTAATGATCTAGATAAGGGAACTAGATGTAATATTTCCAAGTTTGCAGATGACATAAAGCTGGGTGGGCGTGTGTGCTATGAGGAGGATACCGAGAAGCTCCAGGATGATTTGGACAGGTTGGGTGATTGGGCAGAAGCGTGGCAGATGCAATATAACGTGGATAAATGCGAGGTTATCCACTTTGGTGTCAAAAACAGAAAGGCAGACTATTATCTGAATGGCAATAGATTGGGAGAAGGGGAAGTGCAACGAGACCTGGGTGTCCTTGTGCACCAGTCGCTGAAGGTAAGCATGCAGGTGCAGCAGGTGGTGAACAAGGCAAATGGTATGTTGGCCTTCCTAGTGAAAGGGTTTGATTAGAGGAGCAAGGATGTCCTGCTGCAGTTCTACAGGGCCTTGGTGAGACCACACCTTGAGTACTGTGTGCAGTTTTGATCGCCTTATCTGAGGAAGGATCACAGAATCACAGAATCACAGAAACCCCACAGTGCAGATAGAGGCCATTTCGGCCCATCGAGCCTGCACCGACACATATCCCACCCGATCCCCGTAACCCCTACACCAACACATATCCCACCCTATCCCCGTAACCCCACGTATTTAATCCCCCTAACACTAAGGGTCAATTTATCATAGCCAATCAACCTAACCCGCACATCTTTGGACTGTGGGAGGAAACCGGAGCACCCGGAGGAAACCCACGCAAACACGGGGAGAATGTGCAAACTCCACACAGATAGTCACCCGAGGCCGGATTTGAACCCGGGTCCCCGGCGCTGTGAGGCAACAGTGCTAACCACTATGCCACCATTGCCATGGAAGGAGTTCAGCGAAGATTCACAAGGCTGATCCCTGGGATGGCAGGAATGACGTATGAGGAGAGATTGGGTCGATTGGGCTTACACTCGCTGGAGTTTAGAAGAATGAGAGGGGATCTCATCGGAACTTATAAAATTCTGACAGGTCTGGACAAACAAGATGCAGGTAGAATGTTCCCGATGGTCGGAGAGTCCAGAACCAGGGGTCATAGTCTAAGGATAAGTGGTAAGCCATTTAGGACAGAGATGAGGAAGAATTTCTTCACCCAGGGAGTGGTGAAACTGTGGAATTCTCTACCACAGAAGGCGGTTGAGGCCAATCTTTAAATATATTCAATAAGGAGTTAGATATATTTCTTAGAGCTAAAGGTATGAAGGGATATGGGGAGAAGGCAGGTACGGGGTACTGAGTTTGGATGATCAGCCATGATCTCATCGAATGGTGGAGCAGGCTCGAGGGTCCAAATGGCCTACTCCTGCTCCTATCTTCTATGTTTCTATGTTTCTATGACCTCGTTGGGCCTCTTCCACCGTCGCAACGGTTCACACACCTCCTGATTGTCGTCGACCGCACCAGAAGATGGCCGGAGGTGGTCCCTCTGACATCCACCTCCTCTGCGGACGTCGCCAGGGCTTATATTTCCTCTTGGGTTGCACGGTTCGGTGTCCCAACAGATACTTCCTCAGGCCGCGGCCTGCAATTCTCGTCCAAACTTTGGAACGCTGTAGCTTTAGGTTTGGGCATCAAGCTCCATCGCACCATGGCCTACCATCCACAGGCAAGTGGGTTACGTGAGCGCTTTCATCGGTCATTGAATGCATCGTTGAGGGCCACCCTCAAGGGCACTGCATGGACAGATAGACTGCCTTGGGTTATGCTTGGGTTGCGGACAGCACCAAAGGAGGACTTGCAGTCTTCTGCCGCGGAACTTGTGTACGGCCAGCCACTCCGGGTGCCAGGCGAGTTCTTGCCATCACCGACGAAGTGGTGCTCCGCGGCCGCCCAACTAAATGCCCACCGGGAAGCAGCCTGTGTTTCAAGACAATTCCGACGTCACATCATGGTTTGCTTGCCTCCCACGTTCCCACGGGATTGATGCAGGGCAGGTTCATTTTCGTTCATCATGATGCCCGTCGCAGTCCACTCACACCTCCTTATACGGGCCCTTTCTGAGTATTGCAGGCAGGTGCCAAGAGCTTTTTGGTTGACATCGGTGGCAAACCCAACCACGTCCCAATTGACCGCCTCAAGCCCGCGCACCTGGATCTTGAGCAACCAGTCGAGATTGCACAGCCACCGCATCGTGGTCGACCGCCTGCTGCTACAACGCCCGACCGGATCGTTCCACCGGCCAGCTACTCAGCTGCCCAGCAATTTCCTCTCCGGGAATATAGGATTCGTTCGAACAGACGTATCCGACCTCCTCTTCGATGGACTTTTGCTGTTAAGGACAATTCTGTGGGGGGGTGCATGTGGCAGAGCCACCAAGGTAATCTTATATGAATGTACATAATTGCCTTTAACAGAGTGAATTGGTACCTGTATTTGTTTGCTGTATCTAAATAACGCGGTCCCTGTAAGATGTAGACTGAACGCGATGACTTCATCACGCAGGTCACGTGACTTTCCCGACGGCGGGAAACGTGATGACGCCATGACGTCAGCGGGGAAGCTTCCAGACTCAGTTCACATGGAGTCAGCCTTAAGCAAACACCTGTTGTTTAGTTCTCTTGCATTTTAACTGTTACTTCCACCAGTTTGTATTAAACATATTTTAATTACCAGAGTCGCCTGGTCTCAGTACTTCAGATAAGAATTTGGCAATTCCTACAACCTCACACTTTTCAGGGTTAAATTCCATTTGCCATTGTTCCGCCCAGCTGACCAACCCATCTATATTGTCCTGTAGCCTGAAGCTTCCCTCCTCACTATTTACCACCCCACCAATTTTCGTGTCATCTGCGAACTTACTGATCTGACCTTTTACATTCACATCCAAATCATTAATGTGGACCACTAACAGCAAGGGACCCAGCACCGATCCCTGCGGTACCCCACTGGACACAGGCTTCCAGTCACAAAAACAACCTTCGACCATCACCCTCTGCCTTCTGCCACTAAGCCAGTTTTGGATCCAATGTGCCAAGGCACCCTGGATCCCATGGGCTCTTACCTTCCTGACCAGTCTCCTATGCGGGACTTTATCAAAAGCCTTACTGAAATCCATGTAAACCACATCCACTGTGATACCCTCATCCACACACCTAGTCAACCCCTCGAAAAAGTCAATCAAATTGGTCAGACATGATCTTCCCTTGACAAAGCCATGCTGGCTATCTCTAATTAATCCTTGCCTCTCCAAGTGGAGACTAATTCTGTCCCTCAGAATTTTTTCCAATAATTTCCCTACCACTGATGTTAGGTACACTGGCCTGTAATTCCCTAGTTTATCCCTACTACCCTTCTTGAATAATGGTACTACGTTAGCTGTTCTCCAGTCCTCTGGCACATCCCCTGTGGCCAGAGAGGTTTTAAAATTTGTGTCAGAGCCCCTGCAATCTCCTCCTTTGCCTCACATAGCAGCCTAGGATACATCTCGTCCGGGCCAATGGATTTATCCACTTTTAAACCTGCTAAAACCGCAAGCACCTCCTCCCTCTCGATGCTAATATGCTCAAGTATATCTCAGTCCCCCTGCCCCATTTCTATGTCCACATCGTCCTTCTCCATAGTGAACACAGATGCAAAAAATTCATTTAAAACCCCATCTAAATCTTCTGGCTCTACACACAGCTTGCCACTTTGGTCCCAAATGGGCTCAACTCTTTCCCTAGTTATCTTCTTGCCCTTAATGTACTTATAAAACATCTTAGGATTTTCCATTATTTTGCTTGCCAGTGTTATTTCATGGCCCCTCCTCGCTCTCCTAATTTCTTTTTTAAGTATCCCTCTGCACTTTTTATACTCCTCTAAGGCTTCCTCTGTCTTTAGTCCTTTCTATCTGACAAAAGCCCCCCTATTTTTCCTAATCCATTCTCGTATATCCCTTGACATCCAAGGTTCCCTGGGCTTGTTGGTCCCACCCTTGACCTTTATGGGAACATGTTGCAATTGTACTCTCTCAATTTCCTTTCTGAAAGACTCCCATTGCTCCGATGTGGATTTTCTTTCAAGTAGCTGATCCCAGTCCACATTGGCCGGATCCTGCCTTATCATATTAAAATCGGCCTTCCCCCAATTTAGATCCTTTATTTCCGGTCCATCCTTGCCCTTTTCCATGACTACCTTAAATCTCACCGAATTATGGTCACTGTTACCAAAGTGCTCACCTACTAACACTTCTACCACTTGCGCGGCTACATTCCCTAGAATTAGGTCCAGTACCAGCCCTCTCTTGTAGGACTTTCGACATGCTGGCTCAAAAAGCTCTCCTAGATGCACTTTAAGAATTCTGCACCCTCTAAGCCTTTCACACTCTGACTATCCCAGTTAATACTGGGGAAGTTGAAATCCCCCACTATTATTACACTATTATTTGCACACTTCTCTGAGATTTGCCTACATATCTGTTCCTCTATCTCCTCCTGACTGTTTGGGGGCCTATAGTACACTCCCAGCAAAGTGCTTGCCCCCTTTTTCCTTTTAAGTTCAACCCATATGGCCTCTAGAGGAATCTGTAAATATATCATCCCTCCTTACAGCAGTATTTGACTCCATATTTAATATTGCGACATCCCCTCCTCTTTTACCCCCCCCCCCCCTCTGTCTCGTCTGAAGATTCTATACCCCGGAATATGGAGCTGCCAGTCTTGCCACTCCCTCAACCATGTCTCCATGATAGCAACAATATCCTACTCCCATGTGTTCATCAACAACTTCCGTTCATCCAACTTATTCGCAAGACTCCTTGCATTAAAATAAATGCCATTCAGCCTTGCCATACTCCCTTGTGCCGTTACATATTTGCTCTGCCTTCCAGTCTGACTTGTTTTTTCCTCTATATTTGGCTGTACATCACCCCCTATTATAGCTCCACTCTGTATCCCATCCCCCTGCCAAGTTAGTTAAACCCCCACCAAAAGTGCTAGCAAACATCCTCTCATTTCTGGTATCATCCTTGTAAATCTTCTCTGCACCCTCTCCAGTGCCTCTATATCCTTTTTATAATATGGTGACCAGAATTTTACGCAGTGCTCCAAGTGTGGTCTAACCAAGGTTCGATACAAGATTAGCATAACTTCACTAATTTTCCATTCGATAACAATTCAATTCTATAACAATCGATCCTAATAATTCAACCCATTAGGTTAAAGTCTTAAGTCCAATTTTGTCAGCACGCTGCGACATTCGATGTCTGCAGATAACAGGAGATAAACTCTTAAAACTGCTGGATCTCTTGCTCTGCCATCAAACTCTTATCAAACTGTATCAGGCATTGCCTAATATGGTCGTCTCTGGCTACTGCACAGTCCAGAGACACAAGTCTGCATTTTCTTCAACACACATCAACAACGTTAGAAGCAGTAAAAACACTGTGGCCTTCCTGGGGCAGCACAAACCACTAGTCTCCAGACTTTTCTTATCCCAACATCATATTTCTGATCGAAACATTCTATGATGAAAATATCCAAGGCCAGTTGGTTGCAAACACCAGCTGTTGCTCAGTGAAATCTCTCTCTCTCTAATGATACCAACCACATTTTCCCCGGTATCGAATGAACTAAACATGAACACCTTTCAGAAGCTGAATTACCCGAGGTCCATATGCCAACACCCCTCTCATCTTCCATTCACTTCAATTGAAAGGAAACCGACAGATTGGACCAGTCAGAGTTTGAAAGATATTTACAACAGATTCTAGATGTTCTTAGAGTCGGAATCTTTCTCTATTCTGTCCACTCAAGGAGTTAGATAACAAGTCTTTCTCCTGTGAATATAGAGCTGGGGTATTGGGCCGTGATGTGTTCACTTGTTCATCTTGTTGACTCTAAACCTTTGCCAGTTATTTGATGTGATCTGTTTATTTGTACGTATTTTTTTTAAATGCCCTTGCTGAGTGGATTCAAATTTAAATTGAAAGCAGGTTTGCAGGCCTGATGCTCTATTCACACATCGAAGGTGAGAGAGATGCTGTGGGACACACGCTAAGTCCAGCAGCTGAAAGTGATTAACAGACTGGGTTTTGTGTTTAGTGATCCCGGGCGTGTTACCAAGACCTTCCTGGATACCAAGGCTAGGAGAGGCACTCTGGAACGTGTAGGGAGCTGAGACTTGTCCATGAGAGGCTTCTTAGGCAGTCCCTCGGAACCGAGGATGACTTGTTCCCACATTAAAAATGAGTCCGCAGGTGACTGATTAGTTCAATGCGGGACCTACAGTCTCTGTCACAGGTGGGGCAGACGGTGGGTGGGTGTGGTGCTTGTGTTGACGTGCGCTCCTTGTGCTGCCTGCGCTTCCCTTCTGCTTGCTCCCGGTGAAGAGACTCGAGGTGTTCGTCGCCTTCCCGGATGCTTCTCCTCCACTTTGTGCGGTCTTGGGCCAGGGATTCCCAGGTGTCGGTGGGTATGTTACACGTTTTCAAGCAGGCTTTGAGGGTGTCCTTGAAGCATTTCCACTGCCCACCTGGGGCTCTCTTGCCGTGCCGGAGCTCCGAGTAGAGTGCTTGTTTTGGGAGTCTCGTATCAGGCATGCGGACAATGTGACCCACCCATCGGAGCTGATTGAGCGTGGTCAAAGCTTAGATGCTAGGGATGTTGGCCTGAGCTAGAACACTGACGTTGGTACACCTATCCTGCCAATGGATTTGCAGGATCTTGCGGAGGCAGCGTTGGTGGCACCTCTCTAGTGCTTTGAGGTGCCTGCTGTACATGGTCCATGTCTCTGAGGCATAGAGCAGTGCGGGTATTACTACTGCTCTGTAGACCATGAGCTTACTGCAGGGTTTGAGGTCCTGCTCTTCAAACATTCTCTTCCTCAGGCGAGCGAAGGCTGCACTGGCAGACTAAAGGTGGTGTTGGACTTCGTATCGACATCTGGTCTTGTTGACAGTAGGCTACCGAGGTATGGAAAATGGCCCACGTTGTCCAAGGCCTTGTCGTGGTTTGTGATAATCGGGGGGCAATACTGTGTGGTGGGGGCAGGTTGGTAGAGGACCTTTGCCTTACGGATGTTTAGTGTAAAGCCCATGCTCTCATATGCTTCGGTGAAGGTGTTGACGATGGTTTGGAGTGCGACCTCAGAGTGATCGCAGACGCAAGCGTCGTCTGCATACTGTAATTCGATGACAGAGGATGGGACGACCTTAGATCTGGACTGGAGGCAACGGAGGTTGAACAGTTTCCCATTTGTTCTGAAATTACAGAGAATTAGAGAGAAATTACAGAGAGGTGGAAGAACTATAGAGTAGTGATAATGGGGGACTCAACTATCCTAATATAGACTGGGATCGTAATAGTGTTAAGGGCAGAGAAGGGGAAGAATTTCTGAAGTGTGTTCAGGAGAACATTCTTGATCAATACTTTTCCAGCCCAACGAGGGAGGAGGCATTGCTGGATCTGGTTCACGGGAATGAGGTGGGTCAAGTGGAGCAAGTGTCAGTAGGTGAACATTTAGGGAATAGTGATCATAGTATCATAAGCTTTAGAATAACTATGGAAAAGGACAGGGAGCAATCTGGAGTAAAAATGGTTAATTGGGTAAGGCCAATTTCAGTGGGATGAGAACGGATCTGGCCCGGGTAAACTGGAATCAAAGATTAGCAGTCAAAACTGTAATGGAACAATGGGCTGCCTTTAAAGAGGAAATAGATCAGGTACATTTGAGGTACATTCCCACAAGGCGGAAAGACCAGGCAACTAAAGTCAGGGCTCCCGGGATGATGAAAGGGATAGAGAATATGATGAAGCAGTAAAAGAGCGTGTATGACAGATGTCAGGGTGCAAATATATCTGAGAATCAGGCTAAATATAGAAAGGTCAGAGGAGGTGAAAAAGAAATTAAGAGGGGTAAAGAGAGGGAATGAGAATAAAATGGCCGCCAACATAAAAGGAAATCCAAAAGTCTTCTATAGGCATATAAATAGTAAACAGTTAGTAAGAGGAGGGGTGGGGCAGATTAGGGACCATAAAGGATACCTATGCATGGAGGCAGAGGGTATGGCTGAGGTACTAAAGGAGTACTTTGCATCTGTCTTCATCAAGGAAGAGGATCCTGCCATAGACATAGTAAAGGAGGAGGTGGGATAAAAATTGTTAAAGACGAGCTATTTAAAAAAGGAGGGAGAGAGTAAACAGGGAACTACAGACCGGATAGCCTAACATCAGTAGTAGGTAAAATGCTAGAGTCTATTTTAAAGGATGTGATAACAGGACACTTAGAAAATATCAACAGGATGAGACAAGTCAACATGGATTTATGAAAGGGAAATCGTGTTTGACAAACCTACTGGAGTTTTTTCAGGATGTAACTGGTAGAATAGATAAGGGAGAACCAGTGGATGAGGTGTATTTGGATTTTCATAAGGCCTTTGATAAAGTCCCACATAAGAGGTTAGTGTGCAAAATTAAAGCACATGGGATTGAGGGTAATATACTGGCAAGAATTGAAAATTGGTCAACAGACAGGAAACAGAGTAGGAACAAATGGTCTTTTTTGGGGTGGCAGGCTGTGATTGTGGGGCACCGCAGGGATCAGTGCTTGGGCCCCAGCTATTCACAATATATATCAATGATTTGGATGAGGGAACCAAATGTAATATTCCCAAGTTTACTGACGACACAAAACAAGTGGGATTGAGAGTTGTGAGGAGGATGTAAAGAGGCTTCAAGGCGATATGGGCAAGTTGAGTGAGTGGGCAAATATATGGCAGCTGCAGTATAATGTGGATAAATGTGAAGTTATCCACTTCGGTAGGAAAAACAGAAAGGTAGAGTATTGGTGATAGATTGGGAAATGTTGCTGTACAAAGAGACCTGGGTGTCCTTGTACACCAGTCACTGAAAGCAAACATGCAGGTGCACCAAGCAGTTAGGAAGGCAAATGGTATTTTGGCATTCATTGCAAGAGGATTTGAGTACAGCAGCAAGGATGTCTTACGACAGTTATACAGGACCTTGATGAGACCACACCTGGAGAACTGTGCAATTTTGTTCCACTTACCGAAGAAAGGATATACTTGCCATAGAGGGAGTGCCGCAAAGTTTCACCAGACTGATTTCTGGGATGGCAGGACTGTCGTAAGAGGAGAGATTGGGTCGACTCGGCCTGTATTCAATAGAGTTTAGAAGAATGAGAGGAGATCTCATTGAAACGTATAAAATTCTGACAGGGTTAGACAGACTGGATGCAGAGAGGATGTTTCCCCTGGTTGGGGGGTCTAGAAAGAGGAGTCACAGTCTCAGAATACAGGGTTGCACATTTAGGACTGAGATGAGGAGAAATTTCTTCATTCAGAGGGTGGTGAACCTGTGGAATTCTCTACCACAGAAGGCTGTGGAGGCCAATCACTGAATATATTTAAGAAGGACATAGATAGACTTCTAGACCCAAAAGGCATCAAGGGGTATGGGGAGAAAGCGGGAATACGGTTTTGATATAGAGGATCAGCCATGATCATGTTGAATGGTGGAGCGGGCTCGAAGGGCCGAATGGCCTACTCCTGCTCCTGTGTGGAGGCCTTGGAGAGGGTGCAGAAAAGATTTACGAGAATTATTCCAGGAATGAGGGACTTCAGTTACCTTGATAGACTGGAGAAGCTGGGGTTGCTCTTCTTGGAGCAGAGAAGATTAAGAGGAGATTTGATAAAGGTGTTCAAAATCATGAGGGGTCTGGACAGAGTAGATAGAGAGAAAAGCTGTTCCCATTGGTGGAAGGGTCAAGAACCGGAGGACACAGATTTAAGGTGATTGGCAGAAGTGTGGAGTTTGCACATTCTCCCCATGTTTGCGTGGGTTTTCTCCGGGTGCTCCGGTTTCCTCCTACAGTCCAAAGATGTGCGGGTTAGGTTGATTGGCTATGATAAATTGACCCTTAGTGTTAGGGGGATTAAATACGTGGGGTTACAAGGATAGGGTGGGATATGTGTTGGTGTAAGGGTTACGGGGATCGGGTGGGATATGTGTCGGTGCAGGCTCGATGGGCCAAAATGGCCTCTATCTGCACTGTGGGGTTTCTGTGATTCTGTGAATCAAAGGTGACATGGGGTAAAACATTTTACGCAATGAGTAGTTAGTATCTGGAATGCACTGCCTGAAAATGTGGTGGAGGCAGATTCAATCGTGGCTTTCAAAAGGGAATTGGATGAATACCTGAAGGACAAAAATTTGCAAGGCTACGAGGGAAGGGTGGTGGGGTGGGACTAGCTGAACTGTTCTTGCAGAGAGCCTGCATGGGCTTAATGGGCCGAATGGCCACATTCTGTGCTGTAACCATTCTATGATTCTACGAACACGTTAAACCTTCATAGAATAATTACCAGTCATTTTTAGACAGGAATCTTAACCCCGCTGTTTCACTTTCAGTCAGGAACAGATCACAGTTTGACACCAATCTCTGATTTGACAGCGCGTTTCCAGCATTCACTGTTGTTCTTCCTGACTCTAAACACAGTTGTAAAGGAGCCTTCTGTTCCGTGCCTAGGAGCTCTGACCCATGGAAGAGAGCGGCTGGGACACAATCCTTACAGGCCTCAAGATTAACCTGCACGGGGACATTACTGTCAGTGAAGAGACGAGAAAGACCAAAATGCCATTTGCCCCTCTCAGTGTGGCCCTGAAGGACGGTTTCCAGGCTGTAGGTCTGTTCCCATCGTACGATCCTCCCCCAGATTGTCCTTTCTGAGCTCCAGCCAGGTGATGCTAAACACTCAGGTGGGAATGTCAAAAATCCACAACAATGGCCCAGAAATTAGGGTCGGGTGCTTGCCGCATGTGCAAGCCATCGATGTGCACTTACCTAGCACACCAGCCATTGTGCTCTCGGCGCGCGTGGAATTCCGTTCTCTTGAGGGGCACTCCCGGGCAGCGTCTGACGTCACACCACCCAGGAGTGCAGCCAGCGCGAAGCGTCCAGCGCGGAGTGTAAGTGAGACACGCCCTGTGAGGTTGCATTAGCTTAGGACATGCCCCCAATCATTCTCACAAGCTACAAAGCCTTGTTACATAGAGAATCAGCATGGTAAGTAGGTTCTTTGTATTTTTATGAATCTTTTGGTAACTTTTATGAACTTTTAAATACTTTTACATGATTTGGAAGTATCTTCAATAGTTTTAAAGAGATTTGAAGCAAATTAAAGAGTTTTAAAAGCCCTGAAAGCCTATTTTTCATTCATTTTATTTAATTAGCAAAGTGAAATGGCTGGAATGAGCACAATTCACGTCATTAAAAGTACTCAGAATTTCACTGACGATGACCTCAGCAATCTCCTCAATGAGGTGGAGGCCAAGCTCCTGCGCATCATTGGGAATGAGAAGTCCAGGGCGCCGCAAAAAGGACAGATGATAGCTTGGTCAGAAGTTGCCCAGGCTGTCAGCGCAAACTCCACCATTCCACATACAGCGGAACAATGCCACAAGAAATGTATTGACTTATTGCGATCTGTCAAGGTTTGTACAGTTATTAGAAAAGTCAACTGTAACATTGCTTTAAATTTAACTGAACTAGTTTTAAAAAGCTATTCAATGCATGTACTATAGTCAAGTGACTTCTTGGTCCAGTCACCTGAGGTTGCAATAAAATTTTATGGCTTTGGGGCCAGCTCAGGGTCATCTATTGTGCTCTTATCTTGATTCCACTGGTTTGAGCTGTAAAAATTCAATCAGTGAGTCTTCAAAGCATTTGGCGTCCCTGTCTCAAATGCAGGTGGGTGCTTCATATTTTCTGCTTTCATTTTAGAGTAAAAGTGCTCACAACGCCAGAGAACGTGCACTGACAGGTGGTGGTGTTGTCACGCTAAGGGATTTAACCGAACATGAGGAAAGGGTCCAGCAGCTGTCTGGATTTAATAGCGATCGCCCCTCGGCTGATTCTCAATCAGAGATTGTTACACCTGAACGCGAGTTGCACTGGCCAGCTATATGTTTAAAAATGTAAAGTGTGTGTTGAATATCTGTGATGTGGCAGATCATGCTTTACCTTTGCAAATGTTTACTGTTTCCTTTCCACAGTTGGGCAGCATACCTCTCACACACGGGATGAGCAGTGCGTTGAGCCTGCGGCCGCAGAGGGCATTGGGGAAGGGGCTGCTGATGCAGTGGGAGCAGTAAGTGAGGTGGTGGAGGAGCAGGAGCAACTTGTGCTATGTCAGCTAGTGCAAGAGGAGTGTATGGACTCTGCGTTGCTGCACAGTATCTCACCAGCTCCTGGCCCCTCTGGCTCTGTGCGAGTCACTGATGACTGTAGCCCCACAGACAGACACCAGCTTGATACTGCAGCGCAGGTGGGAGGAGCAGAAAAACATTTACTAGAACAGCACTTACAAGCTGAGGTGGAACAGATTGAAGGTTTCAGTCAATTGATGAGTTCTCTTACTGAGAAGGATGTTGACTCTAGAGCCTCTATCAAGCAGGGAATCGATAATCTTGGCATTACACTTAATCAGATAGCATTGCAGTTGGTGGCGCTTAATGAGAATATCGTTACACTATTTAATTCGCATGAACCACATTCTGCTGCCATTACTTTGACTCCTGCAGAAGCTCCCTTACCTGCTCACAGTGCAGAAACAGTGCGGTCCAATGAGCCAGCTGTTCCGCCAGTCGTGATGCAAGCAAACGTTGACTTGCAGCAGCAGCAAATTGTGACGAATGGCACTGGGTGAACCCAACTGCAGGAAGGCAAACTGAGGCAGAGGTTAGGTTGCATAAACAAAGGTAGACATTACTAGAAACAAACAAAATAACAACAGCACAGATACAGGCTAGCAGGCCGGCAAGAGGATCACAAGGCAGTGTGAAACTCAAGACTGAGCATCGGACATAAAACTAAGCACCACTTAAATAGCAGGCATATAACCATGCACAGGTGAGTACGATTAGGAAGAAAAAAGGAAACAATTAAGAGTTCATGGTGCCCTCTGGTGGCGAGGCGAGGCAGAGCCTGGGTCATTCCTGACACAACCCTGTCATGAGGCAATTGCTGAAGGGCAGCAGAAGTCACATAGGGGCCTTTCAAGTGGCAGCAGTGGACTCCAGTCACGGGGAGGGAAATGGTGCAGGAATCGTTAGGGTGTCACCTTTTGCGCAATGCACCTCCTTGGACCCTCAGCCACAGATGCGAGGGGGCAAATCGATCAATTGTTTAATTTTTCATTTTATTTACATGTTAAATGTTGTCTTTGCTTTTATCGTTGAAATGTATATTTGTGACTGAAAGGATATGTAACCATTTCGTTTAAAAAGTACAGCCTGCAGTCACTTTTTAAAAAATCCTCCTTTTATTTTAACAAAAATATTTTTACAATTGTTTGAAAATTAGAAAATAGTTAGTTTCCATCTTGAATGTCTTTATTGCACTAAGAAACCAAAAAAAGTTACTTGAAACTGTTTACAAAGTTTTTTCTAAACTATTTATGTTTGCGAATGTTTGCAAAGTTGAAAATAAGTAGTCAACATCTTCAATGTCTTAATTGCATTAAGAAAACAAAAAAAGTAACTTTAAAGTGCTTACAAATTTTTTTCTGAACTATTCATGTTAACAAATGTTTGAAAAGTAGAAAATAGCTAGTTAACATTTAAAAGTTATGAACTATCTGCATAAAAACTCAACCTGAAAACTATTTGATGCTGCCATAAAAATTAACTGTTTCACTTTAAACTGTGTCTGCTCCTTTCTTTGCCTTGCGGGGGGAGGGGGAGGTACAAGGCGACACTAACTCGTGAAGGAGTTGGCTACTAGCAGTTCCCCAGCAGCCTTACTTTCGGCAGCACTTGGCTCCTCCCCATGAGGCCTGGCCACAGGCACATTGGCATCGCATTCATCCTCCATTTCAGCAGAGAGCTCTTCTGCAGTGTTAAGGGTAAGTCCTTCCTGCAGGGCAAAGTTATGCAAAGCACAACAGGCCATCACAATCCTTGCCACTTTCTGGTGAGAATACTGCAAGGTCCCCCCTGACCTATCCAGGCACCGGAAGCATGATTTCAGAACTCCGATTGTCCTCTCCTCCACTTGACGTGTGGACACATGTGCCTGGTTGTATCTCTCCTGAGTCTCATTATTGGTCTTGCAGTAGGGAGTCATCAGCCATTGTCTCAGCGGGTAGCCCTTGTCGCCCAATATCCATGCTGATCCTGGAGGCAATTTGCTGAGGGCATCATATAAGTTAGAGTTATGGAGGATGAAGGAGTCATGATTACTTCCCCGGTGCACTGCATTCACGTTTAGGATCCTGAGGTGCGCATCACATACTATCATTACATTCAATGAATGATACCCCTTCCTGCTAATATATGTCACAGGTGCATCCAATGGTGCGTTCAATGCAATATGGGTTCCATCGACGGCCCCAATCACTTTGGGGAATCCAACAATGCGAAGAAATGCAAGGGCCATCTCCTTTTGATGTCGAGTGGACAAGTCATACTTAATGAACTCTGAAAGCCTACAGAAAATGGCATCTGTGACCTGGTGAATGCAGAACTCGCAGCATTCTTGGAGATGTTGCTTATGTCACCGGTGCCTGCTTGAAATGACCCACTTGCAAAGAAGTTCAATGCTGTGGTTACCTTCATGTTCACTGACAAGGCAGTGCGGGTCTTCGAGCGTGGTTGAAGGTCCTCCTTCAACATGTCACATAGTCGGCCGATTGCCTCTTTACTGAAGCGCAGCCTCCTCACACACAACTCCTCCGACAGCATCTCAAATGATCGCCTCGCCCTGTACACTCTCTGGGGTGGGTAGTAGTTCCTTCTGATCAGGAGACGGTTATGGTTCCTCACTCTTCTAAGTTGTTCCCTGGCGTTTTGAATTCTTTGAAGCAAAATCACACAGAGTATCAGGGCACCATTTCCAGAGGGCATGTTTCTCGCTCACAGGCCTCCTCTTTACACAGATGTCCTTGTAAGGAAAAAATGGAAAGAGCTGTTAAAGTAATTTTAATAAAGTGAGTGGCTAGAAAGTTACCTCGGGCTATGGCAGGAAACATGCGTTATCGGCTTGGGAACACGTCATAATCACCTGATGAATATCACAGCCTGAGATGATTTTCCAATAACTAACTTTTTCTGAAAGTCATAATTACATACATACATTCATACACATACTGAAAGTAATATATACATACATACATACACATACTTAAAGGAATATATACAGACATAAATACATACATACTTACTTAAAAGAATATATGTTGCTGATGAAAAGTTTCTTTCTTAAAAATTTTGTAAATGTAAAATTATTCATTTTAAACAGTCATTTTCATATTTAATTTAAAAATCAAATTCAATTAGGCCTTGCACACATCAAGAGCTGCTCCTTATACCTACATTACTCAAAACCCGCTTTTAAAAAAAATTTAAAGTTGGAAACTTACCTCAGACTTTCTTAAAATAATTTTGCTCCCTTTCACAACCAAAAATGTGCCGGTCAGAAGCCCCACTGCTGAAAGAGTTCTCCCTCCTAAGCATTCCGGAGCTTCTGGGGCCGGCTTTACTCGTGCTTTTTAAATGTGTAAATGCTGGGGACTTACCCTCACTGCACCAATTCAGAAAAACGCCGAAGTTCAATGCGCACGCGCTGCCTCATATGTCGCATGCGCTCTACCTCTTTACCCCTGCTTTCAGAGGAACGGAAGTGCCGGTTTCCTGCGCATGCACTGTGCATGCAGAAAACCGGCACTTCCATCGGTCCCACGCGTGAGTACCCCGTGCGTAATCACGCGTTGGGACCCGAATTTCTGAGCCTATGTGTTTAAAGCAAACTCATTTATTTGACATATATCCAGATTATTAAACTCCAGCCCAGTTACAGGGGTTATTAACATCAGCAGAAACAAACCACTACTGTGAGAATGAACACAGTTCAGTCTGGGATGTGATTAACAGCAGAAATAACAGCAGAATCCAGCCGCTGCAGTCACTTGTGAACTCGCTGGTGTCTCAGCAGATCCTTTTTGCTTTTAAATCTCTTCTCACAGTCAGAACACTTAAAAGATCCTTTATCAGTGTGAACTTGCTGGTGTTTCAGAAGGTCGAATGACTGAATGTATCCATTCCCACACTCAGTGCAGGTTTATGGCCTCCCACAGTGTGAACTCACTGCTGTACAGTGAGGTGAGATGATTGCCTGAACCCAGTCCCGCAGTGAGAGCACCTGAACGGTCTCTCGTCAGTGTGAACATGCTGATGGCACTTCAGTTCCCTGGAACTTTTATAGCACTTCCTACAGTCCAGGGATTTAAATGTTCTCTCATCAGTGGGAACTCGCTGGTGTATCAGCAGGTGGGAGGACTGAATGAATCCTTTCCCACACACAGAATGGTTGAACAGCCGCTCCCCGGTGTGAACTCGCTGGTGTGTCAACAGATTGGATGACTGAGCGAATCCCTTCCCACACTCAGTGCAGTTGAACGGCCTCTCCCCGGTGCGAACTCCCTGGTGTGTCAGCAGGCTGGATGAACACGTGAGTCTCTTCCCACACTCAGAGCAGTGAATGGCCTCTCCCCAGTGTGACTGCGCTTGTGTCTCGACAGGCCAGAAGATCGGCTGAAGCCTCATCCACACACACAACATGTGTACGGCTTCTCCCCGCTCTGAATGGTGCTTCCTGCTTCCATGCTCAAAGGTCCTGATGAACTAAGTGACTCTGTCAGATCTTGAATGATGTTTGGTTTAAGTTTCCCTTCTGAAAATCCTCCCCTTCTAATACCCTGCAAAATGAATTAGAAACAGGAAAAAGGGAGGGTGAGAGAGAACCCACAAAAACACAAAGGCAGGTTGTGAAATTGAGCTGAATGAATCTGGGAATTTGTGGGGCCGGCACTAGAAAAAAGGTGACCATGAAAGCTGCCGGATTGTCATGAAAACCCAACTGATTCACTGATGTCCTTCAGGGAATGGAACCCACCACCCGGTCTGGGCCAACACAAGACTCTGGCCTCTACGGGAGGAGAGAGAGCGAGGTGCGAGGGGAAGGAGTGAAGGAGAGCAACTTTATATATCTCCAGGACATCGCTGCAGGAGTTCCTCAGGGCAGTGTCCTAGGCCCAACCATCTTCAGCTGCTTCATCAATGACCTTCCCTACAACATAAAGTCAGAAATGGGGATGTTCGCTGATGACTGCACAGTGTTCAGCGCCATTCACAACTCCACAGATAATGAAGCAGTCTATGCCCGCATGCAACAAGACATGGACAACGTTCAGGCTTGGGCTGATAAGTGGCAGGTAACATTCGCGCCACACAAGTGCCAGGCAATGACTATCTCCAACAAGCGAGAGTCTAACCACCTCCCCTTGACATTCAGCGGCATTCCCATCGCTGAATTCCCCACTATCAACATCCTAGGGGTCACCATTAACCAGAAACTTAACTGGACCAGCCACATACATAATGTGGCAACAAGAGCAGGTCAGAGGCTAGGTATTCTGCAGCGAGTGTCTCACGTCCTGACTCCCCAAAGCCTTTCCACCATCTACAAGGCACAAGTCAGGAGTGTGATGGAATACTCTCCGCTTGTCTGGATGAGTGCAGCTCCAACAACTCTCAAGAAGCTCGACAACATCCAGGACAAAGGAGCTCGCTTGATTGGCACCCCATCCACCAACATCACTCCTCTCTCTCCAGCACTGTAACATTCTCCTTGACCAATACTGCCACACCACCTCCTATCTTCCCTGAACACTTTATATCCAGGAATATTTAATACCCAATCCTGCCCTTTTTTGAGCCAGGTCTCAGTTATTGCCACAACATCATATTCCCATGTGGCTATTTGTGCCTGCAGCTCACTTACCTTGTTTACTACGCTTCCTGCGTTCACATACATACACTGTAAATCCATCTTAGACCATCCTGTATTCTCTCTTAGTTTGACCCCACCTAATACCTTACTATTTCTTACTTCAGTGCTCTCTGCCTCTCCCAATCCTCTGAGCACTTTATTTTCTCTTTCTAATGTTACATCCTTGTATCTATCCCCCTGCCAGCTTAGTTTAAACCCTCCGCAACAGCACTAGCAAACCTTCCCAGGAGGATATTGGTACCGGCTCTATTGAGGTGCAACCCGCCCGCCCTGTACAGGCCCCACCTCCCGCAGAACTGGCCCCAATTCCCCAGAAATCTGAAGCCCTCCCTCCTGCACCATCTCTGCAACCAAACATTCATCTGCTCTCTCCTCCTATTTCTATGCTCACTCGCGCATGGCACCGGGAGTAATCCAGAGATAACTACCATTGAAGTCCTGCTTTTTAATCTCTTTCCGAGCTCCCTAAAATCTGTCTGCAGATCCTCATCCCTCTTTCTACCTACGTTGTTGGTACCGATCTGGACAACGACATCTGGCTGCTCACACTCCCCCCTCAGAGTGTCCTGCAGTCGCTCACTGGCATCCTTAACCCTGGCACCAGGGAGGCAACATACCATCCTGGAGTCAGGTCTGCAGCTGCAGAAACGCCTGTCTGCTCCCCTAACTATTGAATCCCTGTCTTCCTCCTTCACCCCTGTGCAGCTGAGCCACACGTGGTGCCATGGGCTTGGCTCTGGATGTACACCCCAGAGGAACCATCACCCTCACCATTACTCAGCACAGAATACTGGTTGGAGAGCGAGATGCACTCCGGTGACTCCAGCACTACCTGCCTGGTCCTCCTCTTCTGTCTGGCAGTCACCCATTCCCTCTCTGCCTGCACACTCATTAGCTGGGGGGTGACTACCTCCTGAAACGTGCTATCCACGTAGCTCTCAGCCTCGCGGATGCACAGCAGTGACACCAGCTGCTGCTCAAGCTCTGAAACCCGGAGCTCGAGCTCCTCCAGCTGATGACACCTCCTGCACGCATGGTTGTCCAGGACACGGGAAGCATCCTGGACTTCCAACTATTTTTTTTGTTCCTTCATGGGATGTGGGTGGCACTGGCAGGGCCAGCATCTATTGCCCATCCCTAATTGCCCTTGGGAAGGTGGTGGTGAGCTGCCTTCTTGAAGTGCTGCAGTCCATGTGGTGAAGGTGCTCCCACAGTGCTGTTAGGGAGGGAATTACAGGATTTTGACCCAGCGACGATGAAGGAATGGTCGATATACTTCTAAGTCAGGATGGTGTGTGACTTGGAGGGGAATTTGGAGGTGGTGGTGTTCCCATGCGCCTGCTGCACTTGTGCTTCTAGGTGGAGGAGGTCGCGGGTTTGGGAGGTGCTGCCGAAGAAGCCTTGGCGAGTTGCTGCAGTGCATCTTGTAGATTGTACATGGTATGCTGGTGGTGGAGGGAGTGAATGTTTAAGGTGGTGGATGGGGTGCCAATCAAGCAGGCTGCTTTGTCCTGGGAGGTGTAGAGCTTCTTGAGTGTTGTTGGAGCTGCACTCATCCAGGCAAGTGGAGAGTATTCCATCACACTCCTGACTTGTGCCTTGTAGATGGTGGAAAGGCACAGGATGTGCGTCTGCTGGACTGAATTGCACTGCTGTGCCTTTAATTATTCGACTATTAACTAACTGCTTTTTTTTTAAGTAACTTAACAGAAATAAACTGGAGTCTTAAAACAATCCCTCCCCAACCTGCTCCTTCCCTTGTGCTGAGGTCACTTACCTCGCTCCCTGACACTGGCGCTCTCTCCGGGCTCTTGGGCCTGTCTTTATCTGCGGCCGCTCCTCTCACTGTCCCACAGCTCCGCTCTCGTGCCTATTAACTTGGGTTCTGTGGCTCCACTCCTCCTTTTCACTCAGACGACTCAACCACCTTCTCCCTCTCCACCAATTCCTGCGCCCACTCTGCTTGTGAATCACTGTGTTTGTGAATCTCCCGGCTCTCTCTCCAAGCTCTGTGCTCAAGCTCAGTATTTGAAACAATGATCTCGATGCAGGAAATAGTGCACGGTGTGTTAGTTCCAGGAGATTAAATCAAGGACACCATCACAATCAGCAAAGACAATGACAAAGATCAGAACATTCCAAAGGCTGTCACATGCAGTGCCTGTGGAGGAGTTGTACTAACCACATCCAAGAAGTGTTAAACCATGCACACAATAACTGATTTCAAATCTTAAGCAAGATATTTCTTTCAAGGGTTGGTTGAAAGGAATTTCAGATGTGTATAAAGTGAGACACTGTAGTTCAGTCTATGACACACACAAGCCATGTAGTCAAAGGGAACCAGCTTGGGGTTAGATGTGGTAGAAGGTGAACTAGGTGAGAAGTGATATAATCAAGAGTAAGAAAAGCCCAAAAATGGAACAGTTGGTAACAGGACATCAATAAGTCTCCTCTGATCATGGTGAAATCAAATATTCAATACACTGTGTTTGAAACAAAGCTGCTTTATTCAATATTGATACAGAATATAAATCTCCAGCCCAGGTATAGGGGTTATTAAGATCAGCAAAAACACACCCTGTCTGTGTACTAAAGGCGGGAGTAGTAACATATTAGATAGGAGCAGACTAAGAAAGTCTACGAAAAATTTAAAAATGGGTTTAGAATGCATGTATGTGAACGCACAAAGTGTGGTGAATAAGGTTGGTGAGCTACAAGCACAATTAGCCGTGCAGCAATATGATGTTGTGGCATTAACGGAAATGTGGCTTAAAAACGGTGAGGACTGGGCACTTAATATTCAAGGGTACAAGGTGTTCAGAAAACATAGGGAAGGAAAAAAGGGAGGTGGGGTGGCAGTGCTGATTAAGGAAGACATTGTAGTGTTGGAAAGGGAGGATGTTCCTGAAGGGACAAGGACAGAATCCATTTGGTTAGACTTGAGGAACAAAAAGGGTATGATCACACTATTGGGGTTATTCTATAGGCCACCAAATAGTGAGAGGGAGGTAGAGGAGCAAATCTGCAGGGAAATCGCAGAGATATGCAAGAGCTATAGAGTGGTGATATTGGGGGACTTTAATTACCCAAATATCAATTGGGATAAAGCTAGGGTAAAGGGAAAGGAGGGGCAGGAATTTCTGAAATGTGTTCAGGAGAAGTTCCTTGACCAGTATGTTCTTGGACCAACTAGGATGTAGGCATTGCTGGATCCGGTGCTGGGGAATGAGGTGGGCCAGGTCAACCAAGTGTCTGTGGGAGAACACTTGGGTACGAGTGATCATTGTATCATAAGTTTAGATTAGCATTGGAGAGGAGCAAGGAACAAACTAGAGTGGAACTCCTAAACTGGAATAGGGCTAACTTCAATGGGATGCGAAAGGATCTAACCAGTGTAAAATGGAAACAAAGCTTGACAGGAAAAACTGTAACGGAACAATGGGTGATCTTTAATGAGGAGATGTTCCAAGTACAATTTCAAAACGCACATCATTATAAAATACATTTCCTGATTCAATTACTTCTATTCCATATAATCAATTTTAATTTCACAAACAAATTATGCCCAGACTTTGTGAATTTACAAAGAAGACAAAATAACAACAGCGTTTGGCTGAGAGTCATTTACCCTCCCCTTCGAGCATAGTGTCCTGGAAAATAGGATTACACAGGATATACGGCACAGAAACACACCATTCTGCCCAACCAGTCCATGCCGGCATTTATGCTCCACTCGAGCCTCCTCCCATCTTTCCTCATCTAACTCTATCAGCATAACCCTCTATTCCCTTCTCCCTCATATGCTTGTCTAGCCTCCCCTTAAATGTATCTATACTATTCGTATCAACCACTCCCTGTGGTAGTGAGTTCCACATTCTCACCACTCTCTGGGTAAAGAAGTTTCTCCTGAATTCCCTATTTGATTTCTTGGTGACTATCTTATATTGATGGCCTCCAGTTATGCTCTTCCCCACAAGTGGAAACACTCTCTCTGTATCTACTCTATCAAAACCTTTCAGAATTTTAAAGACCTCTATTAGGTCACCACTCAGCCTGCTTTTGAAGAGAAAAGAGGCCCAGCCTGTCCATCCTTTCCTGATATTTATACCCTCTCATTTCTGGTATCATCCTTGTAGATCTTCTCTGCACCCTCTCCAGTGCCTCTATATCCTTTATATAATAAGGTAACCAGAATTGCACACAGTACTCCAAGTTTACAAGTTTAGCATAACTTCACTATTTTTCCATTCTATAACAATTCAATTCTATAACAATCGATCCCAATAATTTAACCCAATAGGTTAAAGGCTTAAGTCCAATTTTGTCAGCACGCTGCGACATCCGAAGTCTGCCGATAACGGGAGATAAATTCTTAAAACTGCTGGATCTCTTGCATCTTGCATCTTATCAAACTGGAGCTGGCATTGCCTAATATGGTCGTCTCTGGCTACTGCACAGTCCAGAGACACAAGTCTGCATTTTCTTCAACACACATCAACAACATTAGAAGCAGTAAAAACACTGTGGCCTTCCTGGGGCAGCACAAACCACTAGTCTCCAGACTTTTCTTATCCCAACATCATATTTCTGATCGAAACATTCTATGATGAAAATATCCAAGGCCAGTTGGTTGCAAACACCAGCTGTTGCTCAGTGAAATCTCTCTCTCTCTCCAATGATACCAACCACATTTTCCCCGATATCAAATGAACTAAACATGAACACCTTTCAGAAGCTGAATTAACCGAGGTCCATATGCCAACACCTCTCTCATCTTCCATTCACTTCAATTGAAAGGAAACCGACAGATGGGACTAGTCAGGATTTGAAAGATATTTACAACAGATTCTAGATGTTTTAGAGTTGGGATCATTCTCTATTCTGTCCACTCGAGTTAGTTAACAGACTTACTCCTGTGAATATAGAGCTGGGGTATTGGGCCGTGATATATTCACTTGTTCTTCTTGTTGACTCTAAACCTTTGCCAATTATTTGATGTGATCTGTTTACTTGTACGTATTTTGTTTAAATCCACTTGCTGAGTGGATTCAAATTTAAATTGAAAGCAGGTTTGCAGGCCTGATGCTCTATTCACACATTGAAGGTGAGAGAGATGCTGTGGGACACATGCTAAGTCTAGTAGATGAAAGTGATTGGGTTTTGTGTTTACTGATCCCGGGCATGTTACTGAGACCTTCCCTGGAAACCAAGGCTAGAAGAGGCCCTCTGGAATGTATGGGGAGCTGCGACTTGTCCATGAGAGGCTTCTTAGGCAGCCCCTCAGAACCGAGGATGAATTGCTCCCACATTAAAAATGAGTTCGCAGGTGACTGATGAGTCCAATGCGGGGCCTATAGTCTCTGTCACAGGTGAGACAGATGGTGGTTGAAGGGGCGGGTGGGTGGGGTGCTTGTGTTAACGTGTGCTCCTTGCGCTGCCTGCACTTGGCTTCTGCTTGCTCCCGGTGAAGAGACTCGAGGTGTTCGGCGCCTTCCCGGATGCATCTCCGCCACTTTGTGTGGTCTTGGGCCAGGGATTCTCAGGTGTCGGTTTGGGATGTTACACTATTTCAAGGAGCCTTTGAGGGTGTCCTTGAAGTGTTTCCTCTGCCCACCTGGGGCTCTCTTGCTGGAGCTCCGAGTAGAGTGCTTGTTTTGGGAGTCTCGTATTGGGCATGTGGACAATGTGACCCGTCCATCGGAGCTGATTGAGCGTGGTCAAAGCTTTGAAGCTAGAGATGTTGGCCTAAGCAAGAACACTGACAATGGATTGGCAGGATCTTGCGCAGGCAGCATTGGTTGTACCTCTCCAGTGCTTTGAGGTGCCTGCTGTACATGGTCCATGTCTCTGAGGCATACAGCAGTGTGTGTATCACGACTGCTCTGTAGACCATGAGCTTAGTGCTGGTTTTGAGGTCCTGCTCTTCAAACATTCTCTCCTCAGGCACCGAAGGCCGCATTGGTACACTGACGGTGGTGTTGGACTTCATCTTTGACGTCTGCCCTTGTTGACAGTAGGCTCCCGAGGAATGGAAAGTGATCCACATTGTCCAAGGCCTTGTCGTGGATTTTGATAATGTGGGGCAGTACTGTGTGGTGCGGATAGGTTGGTAGAGGTCCTTTGTCTTACGGATGTTTAATGTAAGGCCCAGGCTCTTGTACGCTTCAGTGAAGGTGTTGACGATGGTTTGGAGTTCGACCTCCCAGTGAGCGCAGACACAAGCGTCGTCTGCATACTGTAACTCGACGACAGAGGATGGGACGGCCTTGCATCTGGACTGGAGGCGACGGAGGTTGAACAGTTTCCCGTTTGTTCTGCTGGGACTTGTCCATGAGAGTAACCGATGTTACGAGAACTGAAATAATCTCGAGTTAGAAAGGAGAACTTAAGAAATAGGAGCAGCAGTTGGCAATTCGACTTCTGTTTTGAATGTACCCAATGACTGAGCTTCCACAGCCCTCTGAGGTAGAGAATTCAAAAGATTCACCACCCTCTGTGTGAAGAAATTTCTTCTCGTCTCAGTCCTGAATGGCCTACCCTTTCTACTGAGACTCTGGCCCCTGGTTCTACACTCCCCAGCCAAGAGAGACATTCTCCCAGCATCAACCCTATCAAGCCCTGTAATCATTTTGTATGCTTCAATGAGATCCCCGCTCATTCTTCTGAATTCAAGAGAAAACAGGCCTAGTTTACTCAATCTCTTCTCATAAGACAGTCCCGCCATCCCAGGAATCAATCTCGTGGACCTTCGTTGCACTCCCTCTATGGCAAGTATATCCTTCCTTAGGTAAGGAGATCAAAATTGTACACAGATCTCCAGGTGTGGTCTCACCAAGGCCCTATATAATTGGAATAAGACTTCTTTACTCCTGTACTCAAATCCTCTTGTAATGAAGGCCAGTATACCATTTGCATTCCTAATGGCTTGCTGCACCTGTACATTCACTTTCAGTGGCTCATGTACAAGGAAACCCAGGTTCCTTTGAGCATCTGCATTCCTCAATCTTTCACCATTTAGGAAATACTCTGCCTTTCTGTTTTTTCCACCAAAGAGGATAACTTCACATTATAATCCATCTGCCATATTCTCGCCCACTCACCGAACCTGTCGAGATCCACTTGAAGCCTTTTCACATCGTCTTTGCAACTGACACTGCCACCTAGCTTTGTGTCATCAGCAAATTTGGAAATGTTACATTTAGTCCCTTCATCCAAATCATTGATATAGATTGTGAATAGCTGGGGCCCAAGCACCGATCCTTGCGGTATCCCACTAGTCACAGTCTGCCATCCTGAAAAAGACTCGTTTATCCCTACGCTTTGTTTTCTGTCTGTTAACCAATTCTCAATCCATGCTAGTATATTACCCCCAATTCCATGTGCCCTAATTTTGTTCACCTACCTCTTGTGTGGGACCTTATCGAAGGCCTTTTGAAAAACCAAATAAACCACGGCTGCAGGGCATTCTGGAGGGGGAGGGTGAACAGCCAGTGGTCGTGGTCCACATTGGTACCAACGACATAGGTAAAAAGAGGGATGAGGTCCTGCATCAAGAATTTAGGGAGCTAGGTAACAGATTAAAGAGCAGGACCTCAAAGGTTGTAATCTCTGGATTACTCCCAGTGCCACGTTCTAGTAAGTATAGGAATGGGAGGATAGAGCAGATGAATGCGTGGCTAAAGAGTTGGTGTAGGGGGGAGGGTTTTACTTTCCTGGATCACTGGGCCTGCTTCTGGGAAAGGTGGGACTTGTACAAGTCGGACTGGTTGCACCTGAACCAGAGCGGGACAAATATCCTTGCGGGGAGGTTTGCTAGCACTGTTGGGGGGGGTTTAAACTAACTTGGCAGGGGGATGGGATACAGAGGGGAGCTGAAAGAGGGGGGATGTGCTGCCAATTATAGAGAAAAAAACTAGTCAGCTTGGTAGACAGCGCAAATATATAAGGGCAAGGCTGGATGGCATCTATTTTAATGCAAGGAGTCTTGCAAATAAGGTGGATGAACTGAAGGTGTTGATAAACACATGGGAGTATGATATTGTTGCTATCACGGAGACATGGTTGAGGGAAGGGCAAGAGTGGCAGCTCAATATTCTGGGGTACAGAATCTTCAGGCGAGACAGAGGGGGGAGGTATAAGAGGAGGGGGTGTCGCAATATTAATTAAGGAGTCAATTACTGCAGTAAGGAGGGATGATATATTAGCAGGGTCCTCTAATGAGGCCATATGGGTGGAGCTTAAAAACAAAAAGGGGGCAAGCACTTTGCTGGGAGTGTACTATAGGCCTCCAAACAGTCAGAGGGAGATAGAGGAACAGATATGTAGACAAATCTCAGAGAAATGTGCAAATAATAGAGTAATAATAATGGGGGATTTCCACTTCCCCAATATTAACTGGGATAGTCAGAGTGTGAAAGGCTCAGAGGGTGTAGAATTCTTAAAGTGCATCCAGGAGAGCTTTTTGAGCCAGCATGTCGAAAGTCCTACAAGAGAGGGGGCGGTACTGGATCTAATTCTAGGGAATGTGGCCGGCCAAGTGGAAAAAGTGCTAGTAGGTGAGCACTTTGGTGATAGTGACCATAATATGGTAAGATTTAAGGTGGTCATGGAAAAGGACAGGGATGGGTCGGAAATAAAGGTTCTAAATTGGGGGAAGGCCGATTTTAATAGGATAAGGCAGGATCTGGCCAAAATGGACTGGGATCAGCTACTTGTAGGAAAATCCGCATCGGAGCAATGGGAGGCTTTCAGAAGGGAGATTGAGATCATACAATGGCAACATGTTCCCGTAAAGGTCAAGGGTGGTTCCAAAAACCACAGGGAACCTTGGATGTCAGGGGATATACGAGAATGGATTAGGAAAAAAAGGAGGGCTTTTGGCAGATACAAAAGGCTAAAGACGGAGGAAGCCCTAGAGGAGTACAAAAAGTGCAGGGGGATACTTAAAAAAGAAATTAGGAGATCAAGGAGGGGCCATGAAATAACACTGGCGAGCAAAATAAAGGAAAATCCGAAGATGTTTTATAAGTATATTAAGGGTAAGAGGATAACTAGGGAAAAAATACGGCCCATTAGAGACAAAAGTGGCAATCTGTGTGTGGAGCCGGAAGATGTAGGAGGGGTTCTAAATGAAATTTTTGCATCTGTTTTCACTATGGAGAAGGACGATGTAGACATAGAAATAGGGCGGGGGGACTGTGATATGCTCGAACATATTAACATCGAGAGGGAGGAGGCATTGGCGGTTTTAGCTGGCCTAAAAATGGATAAATCCCCAGGCCCGGATGAAATGTATCCCAGGCTGCTGTGTGAGGCAAAGGAGGAGATTGCGGGGGCTCTAACACATATATTCAGGACCTCTCTGGCCACAGGGGATGTGCCAGAGGACTGGAGAACCGCTAATGTAGTACCATTATTCAAGAAGGGTAGTAGGGAAAAACCGGGGAACTACAGGCCAGTGAGCCTAACATCAGTGGTAGGAAAATTATTGGAAAAAATCCTGAGGGACAAAATTTGTCTCCACTTGGAGAGGCAAGGATTAATCAGGGATAGTCAACATGGCTTTGTCAAGGGAAGATCATGTCTGACTAATTTGATTGAATTTTTTGAGGGGGTGACTAGGTGTGTGGATGAGGGTAACGCAGTGGATGTGGTATACATGGATTTCAGTAAGGCCTTCGATAAAGTCCCGCACAGGAGACTGGTCAAGAAGGTAAGAGCCCATGGAATCCAGGGTGCCTTGGCACATTGGATACAAAACTGGCTTAGTGGCAGAAGGCAGAGGGTGATGGTCGAAGGTTGTTTTTGTGACTGGAAGCCTGTGGCCAGTGAGGTACCACAGGGATCGGTGCTGGGTCCCTTGCTGTTTGTGGTCTACATTAATGACTTGGATATGAATGTAAAGGGTATGATCAGTAAGTTCGCGGATGATACAAAAATTGGTAGGGTGGTAAATAGCGAGGAGGGTAGCCTCAGTCTGCAGGACGATATAGATGGGTTGGTCAGATGGGCGGAACAGTGGCAAATGGAATTTAACCCGGAAAAGTGCGAGGTGATGCACTTTGGGGGGACTAACAAGGCAAAGGAATACACAATGAATGGAAAGACCCTAGGCAAGACGGAGGGTCAGAGGGATCTGGGTGTGCAAGTACACAGATCCCTGAAGGCGGCGGGACAGGTGGATAAGGTGGTAAAAAAGGCATATGGGATACTTGCCTTCATTAGCCGAGGCATTGAATATAAGAGCAAGGAGGTTATGATGGAGCTGTATAAAACACTGGTTAGGCCACAGCTGGAATACTGTGTGCAGTTCTGGTCGCCACACTACAGGAAGGATGTGATCGCATTAGAGAGGGTGCAGAGGAGGTTCACCAGGATGTTACCAGGGCTGGAGCGCTTCGGCTATGAAGAGAGACTGGGCAGATTGGGTTTGTTTTCCTTGAAGCAGAGGAGGCTGAGGGGGGACATGATTGAGGTGTACAAAATTATGAGGGGCATAGATAGGATGGATGCTGAGGAGCTTTTTCCCTTAGTAGAGGGGTCAATAACTGGGGGGCATAGATTCAAGGTAAAGGGCGGGAGGTTTAGAGGGGATTTGAGAAAGAACTTTTTCACCCAGAGGGTGGCTGGAGTCTGGAACTCACTGCCTGAAAGGGTTGTGGAGGCAGAAACCCTCACAACATTTAAGAAGCATTTGGATGTGCACTTGAAATGCCATAGCATACAAGGCTACGGGCCAAATGCTGGAATATGGGATTAGATTAGATAGGGCTTGATGGCCGGCACGGACACGATGGGCCGAAGGGCCTCTATCCGTGCTGTATTACTCTATGACTCTATGACATCTACCGGTTCCCCTTTCTCTACTCCACTAGTTACATTCTCAAAAAACTCCAATAGTTTTGTCAAACAGGACTTCCCTTTCATAACTCGATGTTGACTCTGCCCAATCTTACTATTAGTTTCTAAGTGCCCAGTTATTGAATCCTTTATAATAGATTACTGATGTGAGGCTAACAGGTCTGTAGTTACCCGTTTTCACTCTCCCTCCTTTCTTAAATAGCAGGGTTACATTTGCTATCCTCCAATCTGCAGGAATCGTTCCATAATCTATAGAATTTTGGAAGATGACCACCTATGCGTCCACTATCCTAATGGCCACCTCTTTCAAAACCCTAGGATGTAGGTCATCCTGTCCTTGAGATTTATTGACTTTTAATCCCATTAATTTTGCTGGTACTTTTTTTTACTAATAATAATTTCTTTAAGTTACTCATTGTTGTGGCGAAAAATATTACTTCAATAAATTTCACACACTAGCCTGTCAAGGGTAAAGAGTCAAATAGTTTATGAAGATTCCAACGGTTTCCTACACAACAATAAACAGTTTTGATTGACCAACAGTTACAGACAAACAAATTGGGCTAATCAGGGAGACAACTTAGAGCTCCGGCAGCTCGTGCCTGGCTGTCTCACCCGAATGCTTTGAACGTTCAGTATTTATTCCTTCCGACCACAGAGGTCACATGTCACCACTTCCACATAATTCAATCATCTGCGGGACCACAGAGATCACATGTTTATACACATCCTTTAGCTGCCACACCTCCTCGGAGATCCAATCAATTTAAAGGTTACACATTATTGAATTATCTGGGGGTGGCTGTTCATATACATAATTTGCACACAATGTTGTGTTAGATTGATGTAGTTTCAAGAACTCTTTTAGATTGATGTGGTTTCAAAAACTGTTTTTCTTAAGCACAGCAATTTCGCACTAACCCTATTACCCCTTCACTGATTCTCACCACACCCCTGGTTTGCTCCTATTTCTGGGAGGTTTTTTCTGTCTTCCTCCATGAAGACAGAAATAAAATATTTATTTAATTTCTCTGACATTTCCTCATTCCCCATTATGAATTCTCCCATCTGTGACTGTATAGGACCTACATTTACCTTCACCAGTCTTTTCATTTTCACATACCTATAGAAGCTTTTACAATCCGTTTTTATATTTTTCACTAGTTTGTGCTCATATTGCATTTTCCCTTTCTTTACCAATTTCTTGGTCCCCCTTTGCTGACTTATAAAAAGAGCCCAATCCTCAGGCTGACCGCTTTTTCTGGCAACTTTATAAGCTGCCTCCTTTGACTTAATACCAGCTTTAATTTCTTTTGATCACTTTTCCTTTTGGGTTTTTATGCCCTAGAAGAATATATGTTTGTTGCAAATTATGCATTATTTCCTTGAATGTTAGCCATTGTATGTCCACCTTCATACCTTTTAGTGTAGTCTCCCAATCTACCATGGCCAACTTGTCCCTCATAACCTTGTAGTTTCCTCTGTTTAGATTGAAGACCTTAGTTTCAGATTGGACTACATCACTCTCAAACTTAATATAAAATTCAATCATATTATGGACACTTGTCCCTGAGGGCCCCTTTAACACAAGATTATTGATTAGCCCTTTCTCATTACACAGTACCAGATCCAGAATAGCCTGTTCCCTGGTTGGTTCCTCCACATACTGATACAGGAAACCATCTTGCATGCATTCCAAGATTTCGTCCTCCACACCATTAGTGGTAATTTGATTTGCCCAGTCAATATATAGATTAAAGACCCCCATGATTACCGTATTGCCCTTGTTACATGCACTTCTAATCTCTTGATTGATACTGTGCCCTACATTACCATTACTGTTTCGTGGCCGATACACAATTCCCACCAATGTTTTCTGCCCTTTGCTGTTTCTTAGCTCCACACAAACTGATTCCAGTTCTACATCACGATCTGCCAAGCCATGATCTTTTATCTCTACCGTACCAATCTCATCCCTTAACAGTGCTACGCCACCTCCTTTTCCTTTTTGTCTGTCCTTCCTAAATGTTGAGTACCCTGGAACATTCAGTTCCCAGCTGTGGTTACCCTGCAACCATGTCTCTGTAATGGCAATTACATCATACCCATTTACATCTATTAGGGCCTTTTGCGAATGCTACATGCATTTAGATAAAGTGCCTTCAACTTTGCCTGTTTAATATTTTTCTGCACTTTGACCCTCTTTACTGTTGGCCTTTGTTTCTGCTCCCTACTAGTTTTGCTGACTAATTTTCTAACTTTCACTTCCAGCTTTGTTTCTCTCTGTTCTGGGCCCACACTTAGGTCCCTAGCCCCCTGACAAATTAGTTTAAATCCTTTCCAACAGCACTAGCAAACCCCACTGCGAGGATATTGGTCCCGGTTCTGCCGAGGTGTAACACATCCAGCTTGTACAGGTCCCACCTTCCCCAGAATCGGTCCCAATGCCCCAGGAATTTAAATCCCTCCCTCCTACTCCATCTCCCCAGCCATACATTCATCTGGTCTATTCTCCTATTTCTGCTCTCGCTAGCATGTGGCACTGGGAGTAATCCTGAGATTACTACCTTTGAGGTCATAGAGTTATACAGCACAGAAAGAGGCCCTTTGGCCCACCGCATCCACGCCGGCCATCAGGCCCTGTCTAATCTAATCCTATTTTCCAGCATTTGGTCCATAGCCTTGTACGCTATGGCATTTCAAGTGCGCATCCAAATGCTTCTTGAATGTTGTGAGGGTTCCTACCTCTACCACCCTTTCAGGCAGTGAGTTCCAGATACCAACCACCCTCTGGGTGAAAAAGTTCTTCCTCAAATCCCCTCTAAACCTCCTGCCCCTTACCTTGAATCTATGCCCCCTTGTTATTGACCCCTCTACAAAGGGAAAAAGTTCCTTTCTATATACCCTATCTATGCCCCTCATAATTTTGTACACCTCAATGATGTCCCCCCTCAGCCTTCTCTGCTCCAAGGAAAACAACCCCAGCCTGTCCAGTCTTTCTTCACAGCTGAAGCACTCCAGCCCAGGTAACATCCTGGTGAATCTCCTCTGCGCCCTCTCCAAAGCAGTCACATCCTTCCTATAGTGTGGCGACCAGAACTGCACACAGTATTCCAGCTGTGTCCTAACTCGTGTTTTGTACAGCTCCATCATAACATCCCTGCTCTTATATTCTATGCCTCAGCTAATGAAGGCAAGTATCCCATATGCCTTTTTAACCACCGTATCCACCTGTTCTGCTGCCTTCAGGGATCTATTAACATGCACACCAAGGTCCCTCTGATCCTCTGTATTTCCTAGGGTCTTACCATTCATTGTATATTCCCTTGCCTTGTTAGTCCCTCCAAAATGCATCACCTCACACTTTTCAGGGTTAAATTCCATTTGCCACTGTTCCACCCATCTGACCAACCCATTTATATCGTCCTGCAGACTGAGGCTACCGTCCTCGCTAATTACCACCCCACCAATTTTCGTGTCATCTACAAACTTACTGATCATACCTTTTACATTCACATCCAAATCATCAATGGTCCTGCTTTTTAATTTATTTCCTCACTCCCTATATTCTGCTTTTGACCTCATCCCTCTTTCGACCTATGTCATTGGTACCGATATGGACCACGACCTCTGGCTGTTCACCTTCCCCTGTCAGAATGTCCTGTAGCTGAGAAAAGGCCGAAAAATGGAGCAGTCGGTAACAGGACATCAATTAGTCTCCTCTTACCTCAGAGGTATCAAATATCGACACACTTTGTTATTTGAAATATGAAAATATTAAACTCCAGCCCGGTTACAGGAGTTCTTAACATCAGCAGAAACAAACTCCAACTGTCAGAATGAACACAATGTGATAAACAGCAGCAATAACAGCAGAATCAAAGCCCTGCAGTTATTTGTGAACGCGCTGGTGTTTCAGCAGGTCGGATGATCGAGCGAATCTCTTCCCACACACGGAGCAGGTGAATGGCCTCTCCCCAGTGTGAAGTCGCTGGTGTGTCAGCAGGTCGAATGACCGAGTGAATCCCTTCCCACACATGGAGCAGGTGAACGGCCTCTCCCCAGTGTGAAGTCGCTCGTGTGTCAGCAGGTCGATTGATCAAGTGAATCCCTTCCCATGCTCAGAGCAGGTGAACAGCCTCTCCCCAGTGTGAACTCGCTGGTGTTTCAGCAGGTCGGATGACCGAGCGAATCCCTTCCCACACACGGAGCAAGTGAACAGTCTCTCCCAGTGTGAACTCGCTGGTGTGCCAGCAGGTTGAATGACTGATAGAATCCCTTCCCACACTCAGAGCAGGTAAACGGCCTCTCCCTTCCCTCACTCAGAGCAGGAGAACGGCCTCTCCCCGGTGTGAGTGCGATGATGAATTTCCAGCTCAGATGGGTAACTGAATCCCTTCCCAGTGTCCCCACATTTCCACGGTTTCTCCATGGTGCAGGTGTCCTTGTGTCTCTCCAGGTTGGATGATCAGTTGAAGCCTCGTCACACACACACTTGTATGGTTTCTCCCTGCTGTGAATGGTGCGATGTTTTTCAAGCTGTGTAACTGGTTAAAGCTGTTTCCACAGTCAGTGCACTGGAAAACTCTCACTCGGGTGTGTGTGTCTCGGTGCTTATCCAGTCACGCTGATGTTTGAAATCTTTTCCCACAGACAGAACAGACAGACATTTCTCCTTCCACATTCAAAGCCTGATGATATTCAGATTCTGATGAATCAAGTGACACTGTCAGATCTTGACGTGATGCTTGGTTTGAGTTTCCCAAATCCTCCCCTTCTAATAACCTGTAAAAGGAGTTTACAAAACTCATCACTGTAAGTACAGGATAGAAATTCAGAACAGACAATTCTAGTTTCTAAAGAATATTCCTTCCTCTCGTTCCTCCAAAGCAGTAAATCCCCGTCCCACACATTGTCCCCCCTCCCTGTGCTAAAATCCAAACAAATCGCACGTCTCATAGAAAGATAGAAACATAGAAGATAGGAGCAGGAGTAGGCCATTCGGCCCTTTGAGCCTGCTCCGCCATTCAATGTGATCATGGCTGATCATCCAAATTCAGTACCCTGTCCCTGCCTTTTCCCCATATCCCTTGATACCTTTAGCCTCAAGAAATATATCCAACTCTTTCTTGAATATATTTAATGAACTGGCCTCCACCGCCCTCTGTGGCAGAGAATTCCACAGGTCCACCACTCTCTGGGTGAAGAAATTCCTCCCCATTTCAGTCCTAAATGGCTTACCCCTTATCCTTAGACTATGACCCATGGTTCTGGACTCCCCAGTCATCAGAAACATCCTTCCTGCATCTAGTCTGTCCAGACTTGACAGATTTTATAGGTTTCGATGAGATCCCCTCTCAATCATCTAATCTCCAGTGAGTCTAAGCCCAATCGACACTATCTCTCCTCATACGTCATTCCTGCCATCCCAGGTATCAGCCTGGTGAATCTTTGCTGCACTCCCTCCATGGCAAGAACGTCCTTCCTCAGGTAAGGTGACCAAAACTGCACACAATACTCAAGGTGTGGTCTCGCCAAGGCCCTGTACAACTGTAGCAAGACATCCTTGTTCCTGTACTCGAACTCTCTTGCTACGAAGGCCAACATACCATTTGCCTTCTTAACCACCTGCTGCACCTGCATGCTTACCTTCAGCGACTGGTGCACAAGGACAGCCAGGTCTCTTTGCACTTCCCTTTCTCCCAATCTATTGCCATTCAAATAATAATCTGCCTTCCTGATAGTTTTTCCTCCTCTCCCTGTTTTCACCACCAACTCGGGCTGGGTTCAGTTCAACATTCACTGGTTCCCCTCCCTCTCCTGCCCTGAAGGTACTGACTCTGGCTGGGTTCAGTTCTACATTCACTGGTTCCCCTCCCTCTCCTCCCCTGAAGGTGCTGACTCTGGCTGTGTTCAGTTCTACGTTCATTGGTTGCCCTCCCTCTCCTCACTTGAAGGTGCTGACTCTGGCTGGGTTCAGTTCTACATTCACTGGTTCCTCTCCCTCTCCTCCCATGAAGTTGCTGACTCTGGCTGGGTTTAGTTCACTCACTGATTCCCCTCCCTCTCCTCCCCTGAAGGTGCTGACTCTGGCTGGGTTCACTTCTACACTCACTGGTTCCCCTCCCTCTCCTCCCCTGAAGGTGCTGACTCTGGCTGAGTTCAGTTCTGCACTCACTGGTTCCCCTCCCTCTCCTCCCCTGAAAGTGCTGACTCTGGCTGGGTTCAGTTCTACACTCACTGGCTCCCCTCCCTCTCCTCCCCTGAAGGTACTGACTCCTGACGTGCTGACAAAATATCGGTAGAAGTGGTAAAGAATGGAAGGGGTGAAAATTGATAGACAGGATATACTAGAAAGGCTGGGTATGCTTAGAGTGGGTAAGTCACCTGGTCCAGATGGGTTGCATCCCAGGTTGCTAAGGGAATTGGGGGAGGAGGTAGAGGAAGGGCAATCCATAATTTTCCAATCTTCCCTAGATGCGGGGGGAGGGGCCTGAGGATTGGAAAGTGGGAAATGTGACACCATTGTACAATAAAGCGTGTAAGGACAATCTTAGTAACTATAGGCTGGCCAGTATAATATCAGTGGTGGGTAAAGTTTTAGAAACAATAATCAAGTAAAAAATAAATAGACACTTGGTGAGGTTCAATTTAATTAAGGAGAGCTGACACGGATTTGTAAAACGCATATCGTGTTTGACTAATCTAATTCAAATTTTTGATGAAGTAACAGGGAGGATTGATGAAGGGAATGCAATGGATGTTGTCTACATGGATTTTAGGAAGGCGTTTGACAAAGTACCACATAGAAGGCTGGTTAACAAAATTGAGGCTGATGGAATAGGTGGGTCAGTGGCAGCTTGGATAAGGAATTCGCTTAAGGATAGAAAACAGCCAGTTGTGATAAATGGCTGTATTTCTGTCTGGAGGATGGTAGACAGTGGTGTTCCCCAAGGGTCAGTGCTGGGGCCACTGCTCTTTTGATATATATAAATGACCTGGATACTGGAATACAAAGTAGAATTTCTAAATTTGCAGATGACACCAAACTTTGATTTGATAGAGGTGTACAAGATTATGACGGGTTAGGATAAGCTAGACGGGAAAGGCTGTTCCCACTAGTTGATGATACAAGGTTTTGGGCAAGAGATACGGGGGGATGTGAGCAAAAACTTTTTTACGCAGCGACTGGTGAGGACCTGGTACTCGCTGCTGATGGAAGTGGTGGAAGTGGAGGCACTCAATGTTTTCAAGGAGAGACTGGATAGGCACTTGAGGGAAATAAACTTGCAGGGCTACGGGGATAGAGCGGGGGATTGGGACTCAATGGATTGCTCTACAGAGAGCTGGCATGGACTCGATGGGCAAAATGGCCTCCTCTGTGCTGTCATGACTCTATAAACGTGCTGACACTGGCTGGTTTCAATTCTACACTCACTGGTTCCTCTTCCTCTCCTCCCCTGAAGGTGCTGACTCTGGATGGGTTCAGTTCTACACACACTGGCTCCCCTCCCTCTCCTCCCCTGAAGGTGCTGACTGTGGCTGGGTTCAGTTCACTCAATGGTTCTCCTCCCTCTCCTCCCCAGAGGGTGTTGACTCTGGCTGCGTTCAGTTCTACCCTCACTGGTTTAACTCCCTCTCCTCCCCTGAAGGTGTTGACTCTGGCTGGGTTCAGTTCCACAATCACTGGTTCCCCTCCCTCTCCTCCCCTAAAGATGCTGACTCTGGCAGGGTTATGTTCTACAGATATTGGTTCCCCTCCCTCTCCTCCCTGAAGGTGCTGACTCTGGCTGGGTTCAGTTTACTTACTGGGACCTGGAAGCCCTGCCATCTCGTGGTTCCTTTACAAAGATGGCTGCGCATGCATGCTACCGCTCGATGATGCAAGATGGTGGTGCACAAACCAAAAGCTTTCCTTTGCAAAGATGTTGGCCGTTAACCTGGGCCTGTGGACGGGGAAAAGCCTCCGAGCTTAACAGTATTGTTAATATTGTTGATTTGTCTGTAAAATTTACCACTGCATTTGTACTGTTAATCCTAAAGCTGTTTGTAAGGCTTTGTTTTATTGCGGCTAATGGATGTAATGGATTTATTATGTTGTAGGAATGTCTAGTCCCTATCCAAAGTCTGAGGTCCACTCAGGGGATCAAACAAAATGAAGTTTAATGGAAACTAACAGGTTTGAACAAGTAACTACAGGAGAACATCGAGTGTAGGTCTTCTCAGTTCAGAGGCTCCACGAGGGCTGCTTAGGGCGGTCCCATGGTTGACGTCATGACGTCATCACGTTCTTCCCGACAGTGGGGGATCACGTGATGAACGGTGTGACGTCATCGCGTTTACCCGCACTGTTAAAGTAATCATGCCCTGTACAAGTAAACAGTATAAATAAATATACAGGCTCAGGCTGTAGCTAACATGTTGTTAAAGGGAATTATATACAAACGGTCTGAGTCCTTTAGTGGCTCCACCACATGCGCCCCCCCCAGAATTGTCTTTAACAGCAAAAGTGAGACGGCGAGGAGGCCTGACGAGCCTGTCTGAGCGACTTCTGTAAGCCTGAAGTGGGAGCTGATCGACGGTGGTCGAGCTGGCGGGTGGTTGTGCTGGATCTGACACGGCGACTGTGGGCGGTCCACCACATTTTGGCGGTTGAGCGATCTCAACTGGGCGGTCCAGGTCTAAGTGTCCCGGCTTCAACCTGTCAACCGAAATGAGATCCGGTTTACCTCCGATATCAACCGAAAAGGTTTTGTCTCCCAGCTCTATCACGCAGAAGGGACCAGTGTAAGGAGGCTTGACCGGATCCTGGTGAGCGTCGTGGTGGATAAACACGTACTCGGTGCTTTTCAGCTCAGTTGGGACGTGGGAGACTGTAAGCTGTGATGCAGCATAGGCACTGGAGCGAAACATCTGGCTGCTTCCTGGTGGCTGACGAGTTGCTGGGAGGCGGACCATGGCTCTGTTGGAGACAGGAGGAAATCCCCTGGTACTCGTAGTGGCTGGCCATATACGAGTTCCACCAAGGACAATTGCAAATCTTCTTTGGGCGCCGTACGAAGACCCAAGAGGACCCATGGAAATCTGTCCACCCATCCCACACCTTGAAGACTGGCCCGCAGAGCGGCTTGGAGCGTCCTGTGGATTATAGGTGGTGGTGCGATGTAGTTTGGTGCTGAGCCCCTGAGCCACAGCATTCCAGAGCTCAGAGGAAAACTGCGGCCCACGATCAGAAGAGATGTCCGATGGTACCCCGAAACGAGCAACCCAAGAGGAGATGAAAGCTCTGGCTACGTCTGCCAAAATGTTGGAAACCAAAGGAAGTGCCTCTGGCCATCTAGTGGTGCGGTCTAACATTGTGAGTTTGTATGTAAAACCTTGAGAAGGTGAAAGCGGCCCCACGAGGTCCACATTCACGTGGTCGAATCTATGCTCAGGAACAGTGAAAGTGGCCAATGGAGCTTTTACATGACGCTGTGCCTTGGCCTTTTGGCAGACCACACAGGTGTTGGCCCAGTCATGGACATCCATGTGCATACCCCTCCAGACGAATTTTGATGACATCAGCCTTTGCGAGGCCTTCATGCCAGGGTGTGACAACCCGTGTATGGCGCTGAACACTTTACGGTGCCAAGCAACTGGTACGATAGGGCGGGGAGCTCCCAAAGATGTCGCAAAGTAGCATGGTGTCTGCGGCATGGAATTTGATGTTGGCCGCTTGGAAGCTAGAGGGGCTGGTTCTGTATGCTTGGACCTCTGGGTCTGAGGCTTGATCCGCAGCCATGAGGGCATAGTCGATTCCGAGTTGGACTGCATGAACGGTCGTGTGGGAGAGGCAATCCGCCACCAGGTTGTCTTTGCCAGACAAATGCTGAATGTCCATGGTAAATTCTGAAATGAACGTCTGGTGACGTTGTTGCCGAGCTGTCGGCAGTCTTGGCCATAGCGTACATTAGTGGCTTGTGGTCTACAAAAGCTGTGAACAGATGTCCCTCTAGTAAGAACCGGAAATGGCGGATGGCTAGGAAAAGGGCCAGCAACTCCCGGTCGAAAGTGCTGTACTTTCTTTCATTTCACCGTAGCTGACGGCTGCAAAATGCCAGTGGTTGCCATGTCCCATTCACCCACTGTTCCTGCACTGCGCCGATTGCGTAGTTGGTGGTAAGGGCGATGGTGGCACCTGGAAGCGGGTGCGCCAGCATAGTTGCATTGGCCAAGGCGCCTTTGGTGTCGATGAATGCCCGGTCCATCTCGGCCATCCAGCTGATTGGATCCTTACTGAACTTGGCCTTGAGGGCCTCGTACAAGGGCTGCATAAGCAGAGCCACCTTAGGGATGAACCGGTGATAAAAATTGACCATCCCGAGGAACTGTTGTAGGGCCTTGACAGTCTGCGGGTGCGGAAAAGATGTAACCACCTCGACCTTCATCTGTAAGGAAATTGCGCCATCTGATGTGATGCGGTGGCCCAAGAAATCAATCCGCTGCAGGCCGAACTGGCACTTTGCTGGGTTGATAATCAAACCGTGTTGACTGAGGCGTGTAATGAGGGTGCGCAAATGGCAGAAGTGCTCCTCTCTGCTAGGGCTGGTGATGAGGATGTCGTCGAGGTAGACAAAGAGAAATTTTAGGTCCCGAAGCAAGGAGTCCATCAAGCGCTGGAAAGCCTGTGCAGCATTCTTCAAGCCAAACGGCATCTGCATAAATTCAAACAGGCCAAATGGGGTGATGACTGCGGTTTTCGGGATGTCTTGCGGGTGCACGGGGACCTGGTGGTAACCACGGACGAGGTGGACTTTTGAATAAAAAATATTTCCCGCCAAATGGGCCGAGAAATCTTGAATATGCGGGATCGGGTACCGATCAGGAGTAGTGGTGTTGTTCAGGCGTCGGTAGTCGCCGCATGGCCGCCATCCGCCGCCGGGTTTCAGAACAATGTGGAGAGGCGAAGACCAGGGACTATTCGACCGGCGAATAATCCCCAGCCGCTCCATCATGTCGAACTCCGCTTTCGCAGCCGCGAGCTTGCCGGGTTTGAGTCGTCGGGCCAGTGCATAAACCGGGGAGACGGTAGTGGTGATGTGATGTTCTACACCATGTTTAGTGGCCGAGGAGGAGAAAGTGGGCCTGGTCAGATGTGGGAACTCTCCGAGGAGACGAGTGAAGTTCTCTGAAGGTGGGAACGCACAGGAGACAGTGCGCAGCATGGTGTTACCGTGGTGGCATGGGATGGAGTGGAACGTGGATGCATTGATCAATCGGCAGTGCCTGACATCGACCAGGAGGCCGTTGGCACACAAAAAATCCGCCCCGAGGATGGCCTGCGAGACTTTGGCCATGCTGAATTCCCAGTGGAAGCGCTGGCCGCCGAAACACACCTGGACCAGCCGGGGTCCAAAGGTCCAAATGGCCGCGCCATTAGCCGCCTCGAGGGAGGGGCCGTGGCCCCCAGCTTGTATATCGAGATTTGACGCAGGGAGGCTGCTACACTGCGCCCTGGTGTCACAAAGGAAACATCGACCAGATAGGGAGTCGGTGAGGAAGGGAAGTTTTCCCGAATTTCTGATGGCCATCGCAGCCGCGGGGTGCTCGTTAGACCCGTTCATCTTTCGCCAGGGTGGCTGAAGATGTTTTTTTTTGAGCAAAAATCTGCAGGGAGGGCGGCAGCATCTTGCTTTCGCGCCAAAACGGGCGTGGTAGAAGCACAACCCCACTGATTGAGGAGCTGGAGCAGCGTCTGTGGGGGATGGGTGCCTCGTGGCAGCGCAGTACTGCTGTGTCACAGTGAAAATCTTGTCCGCTTCGGCAGCAAGCTCCACACATTCCGTTACTTCGGACCTGGCTAGGGCAGCCTGAACTTGCTCCGGTAGTAGGCTGAGGAATAACTCCCTGAAGAGGAAGCATTCCGGTTCAGATCCGAGGAGCGTGAGCATTTGGCTCATGAGTTCGGATGGCTGGAGTCCCCGAGGCCGGGCATAGCGAGCAGCCTCTGGGCGTGCTCCAACTTCATGAGCCCGAAGACCTGTAGCAACTGTGCATTTAACGTGTTATACTTGCAATCAGTAGGTGGACTTCCACATAGGCTGATGATCCACGAGGCTGTGGCACTGTCGAGGGTGGAGACCACTTAATAATAACTGGTCTGATCCGCAACGATGTCCCTGATGGCGAACTGGGCTTCAGCCTGGATGAACCACGTGGCTGGTTGTTGCTCCCAGAATGGTGGTAGCTTCAAGGTAACGTCGTTCGTTTCCATGTTGAGTATCTTCTGCAAAAACCGTTCGCAAAAGTCGGGGTCACCAATGTCGGAATGTCTAGTTCCTATCCAAAGACTGAGGTCCACTCAGGCGATCAAACAAAACGAAGTTTAATGGAAACTAACAGGTTTAAACAAGTAACTACAGGAGAACATCGAGTGTAGGTCTGTTCAGTTCGGAGGCTCCACGAGGACTGCTTAGGCCGGTCCCGTGGTTGACGTCATGACGTCATCACGTTCTTCCCGCCAGTGGGGGATCACGTGATGAACGGCGTGACGTCATCGCATTTACCCGCGCTGTTAAATTAATCACGCTCTGTACAAGCAAACAGTATAAATAAAGATACAGACTCAGGCTGCAGCTAACATGTTGTTAAAGGGAATTATATACAAACAATATTCTGCCCTCGCAGCGCGATCCTGTGCAAAGCTAGACAGATAGCGAACAACTTGATATCTTCCCATAATATCACAAGGCTTGACTTTTCTCGTAACGCTTTACTGAAAGATTCTTATTATTGTAAAACTGAAATACAACACAGAAATGGAAGCACACATTAGTATACAAGCCCATAACTGATATGCATACACAAATTTAGGTACGCCTGAGCAACACAGTACATTTGGCATGTAAATTACCAAACACGTGGAAACACAGCTTACTGTGAATATACATTTAGCAAACTGGAAGGCATTCTCTTTAAATTAGCCCTGTACATAGTGCATCAAAATACAGCTACTAGTTAACCAGCTAGACAGAGAGCGAGCACTTCATGGCTAGCTGTGTAAGTTTGCTTACAGAGAAAAGTTACAAACTAAACATTTTCTGCAACATACAGTATACATTAGTCATCTATAACATTCTCAAATACTTACAGACAAATAATATCCAAGACTCAAGCATGGGAACAATACAACTTAGGAGCACCGTGGTATAGGTCCTGCTCCAGCGGGGACTCCACGAGAACTGAGTTCGCAGTCCTGTGGGGAGCGTGATGACCTCATCACGCTCGGTCGCGTTTCCCGCGCTTAGGGCGTCACGCGATGCACGCAGTCACGTTTGCCCGCGCTTGGGGCGTCACGTGACTGCGTCGTTGCATCAGTGCGTCTCCCGGTACGGAGGCTGGCCGTTGAGGCCGAAGTCGGGAGCGGGAGCTGGAGGCCAGGCTGAGCCGGTGCTTGCCGCGGGAGCGGAAGATCGCGCTGCTCCCGGCGGCTGGTCGATGCGGCCGAAGACGCTAGGCCGGGCTGTGCCGGCGGCCTTTCTGGAAGGCCGAGTCGGGCCGGCAGCCGCTTCACGCACGTCACGTCGTACGTGACGTGACGTCAGCATGCTAGGGTGCGTCTTAAAGGGGCTATGGCCCTAATAGGTAAGTTAAAGGGGCAACGGCCCCAACAGGTGAGTTATACATACATAAGTAAGTTAAGTACATACAGTAAGGTTAAGTTAGAGGAACTAACATAAATTGCTACAGAGAGACAGCACAAACGATCTGAGTCCTTTAGTGGCTCCGCCACAATGTAATTAATGAGTTGTAACAAGTACTACCATATCTAAATAAATATGTTTGACTCAAAAAATAAGCCACCAAGCTGCAAACACGGAACCTGTAGGTTCCCATTCATGGCTTGCGGCCTACACCAGGTGTTTATGAAGCCCACCCGCCGAGTGCGTTACCTTCTTGCGCCCTGCTGAATCATAATTGGTGTAAAATCGCTTCACCGAATTAAGCAGTAATTCACACAGGAATCCTAGTGCACGGGCACTCTGCCATGGTTCAGTCCTGGATGTGATTAATAACAGAATCCAAACCCCTGGAGTCTCAGCAGGTGGGGTGAATTTCTACCCAAACACAAGATATTGAAACAGCCTCTCTCCAGTATCAATGCGCTGATCGTGCATCAGCTGCTTTGAACTTTGAAAGCTTTCTCACAGTCAGAGTATTTACAGCAACAGTTCTCAATGTGGACAATCTGGAGTGTCAACAGTTGGGACAACGGAGTGAATCCCTTCCCACACGTGAAATATTTAAATTGGATATAGAAGGAAAAACACCAATCGCCGGGAGAGGCAGGACATGTGCTCTGTGTGTGGATCCACCTTCATCTAGCCTGTGACACTCGTGCACTGCCCTTTCATAACTGAGATGAGGAGAAACTTCTTCACTCAGAGGGTGGTGAATCTACGGAATTTGCTACCTCAGAGAGTTGTGGAAGCTGCGGCATTACATAAATTTAAAATGGATACGGACAGTTTCCTAGCTGATAAGGGAATAAGGGGTTATGGGGAGAGGGCAGGGAAGTGGACGTGAGCCTAAGTTCAGATCAGCCATGATCCTATTGAATGGCGGAGCAGTCCCGAGGGGCCGTATCGCCTACTCCTGCTCCTACTACTTATCTTATCTTATGTTACCCACGTGAATCAACAGTGTAAATGTGGGGACAGTGGGAATGGATTCAGTTGCCTGTCTGAGGTGGAAACTCATGGATACAGTCACACCAGGGAGAGACCGTTCACCAGCTAAGTGCAGAAAGAGATTCACTCACTCATCTCATCGAGTCCCACCTTATTGAGGTGCATAAAATTATGAGAAGCCTAGATAGAGTGGATAGGAAGGACCTATTTCCCATAGCAGAGGGCTCAACAACCAGGGGGCATAGATTTAAAGTAATTCATAGGAGGTTTAGAGGACATTTGAAGAGAATTTTTTTCAACTAGTGGGTGGTGGGGGTCTAGAACTCACTGCCTGAAAGGGTGAGAGAGGCAGGAACCCTCACCGCAATTAAGAAGTACTTGAAGTGCTGTAACCTACAAGTGCTGTAAAGTGGGATTTGGCTGGATAGCCCTTTGTTGGTCGACACAGACAAGATGGGCCAAGTGGCCTTCTGTGCTGTAAATTTCTATCATTCGTTGAGTCTTTATGCAGATTGTTGTGAGGCTGTGGAATTCACTTCCAGGGTCAGTAGTTGGGGCACAAAGTTCTGTGGTGACAAGTGGTCCTCATGTTTTTATCCCAGACAGGCCTCAGCCCAGTCACTTGCTCCAGATGTTGATGTAATGGTTCAAGCTCAGAGTTGCCAGGGATCGGGAGCAGCAGTAGCAGGAAATAAAATCTAAATGTAAGTAAGTACCGATATAGATTATCTTTATCTATTTCTAGTTTAATAACTGTTGCGGAATGTGGCCCTTGGCAAGTACCAGGATATCGGGTCAGGCCCAGCATGGAAAATGAGTTTGACTCCCCTGCGGTTGTTCTCCTTCGAGCAGAGAAGCCCAAGAGGAGATTTGAGAGAGGTGTTTCAAATCAGGAAGGGTTTAGATAGAGTAAATAATGAGAAACTGTTTCCAGTGACTGAAGGGTTGATAATCAGAGGGCACAGATTGAAGATGATTGGCAAAAGAACCAGAGGCGACATGAGGAAAAACCTTTTTACACAACGAGTGGTCAGGATTTGGAGTGCACTGCCTGATAGGGAGGTGGATACAGATTCAATAGTAGCCTTCAAAAGGGAATTGGATAAATACTTGAAGGAGAAAACATTGCAGGGGTTTGGGGAATGAGCGGGGGAGTGGGACTAACTGGATTGCTCTTCGAAAGAGCTGACACAGACTCGATGGGCAGAATAGCCTCCTTCTGTGCTGTACTATTCGATGATTGCATGAATATCTCTTTCTATTTTAATATTTATGAGGTTATTGTCGACAGCACTTCCCACAGCTGGAATCTGAGCATCACCCACAGGAGTGTAGACTGATGTGAAACCATCTTTAACGGTCTACTGACTCCTGACGGAGCTGGAAAATCTTTTGCTATTATTACCACAATTGGGCACCATCAGCTTTTCCAAAGATCTCTGAGCTTCTCTAATGGCTGCTTTCGTCTCCCTCCATTGTGGGTGATATTTCTCCCTATTCTCCTGTAAGCTGAATCCATCTTGATCTGAACTGGGTTCAATGTGAGACAGTTCGGGGAGTCAGGCATCATTCACCCCTAGACCTACACTGACAGGTTAAACCCCAGACAGTTCCTTAGTAAGGATTCCTCTGGTTCCTCACCATATATTTCTCAGGATACTGAAACCCAGCTTTCTCACCGTCCACTCCTGGAGGCCCCACTCCCTGAGCCTACAACGTTCAGCAGGGTCAGCGATGGAGTTCCACAGAGGGAGAGATCCCAGAGTAACTGACGGGATCGCACCCCATGGATGTTCCGGGTCGTGTATTTTTAGTTATCCTGGTGTCTAACACGCACACATCAATAAAACAAGGAATTCCTGGAAACACGCTGCAGGTCCTTCTTTATCTGGTGATCAAATGTTTGTTGTATAATTGTACCAGCGGTTAACAGGCTCCTTTGAGCTCCTCCCTCTGCTATTTTAATGCAGAATTTAACCAATTTATTTTAAACAGGTTTATTTTAAATGAGCTAACACCTGCCTTAAAATGGTAGACTCAGGACTGTCGCACACACATATTAAATCTTTGTGGAATGATTAGCAGTCATTTTAGACTGAAAACTTAACCCTGCCTTTTCACTTTCAGTCAGGAAAAGATCGCAGTTTGACACCAATCGCTGATTTGATAGCACGTTTACAGCATTCACATTTGTTCTTCCTGACTCTAAACACAGTTGTAAAGGAGCCTTCTGTTCCATGCCCAGGAGCTCTGACCCATGGGAGAGAGCGGCTGGGACACATTCCTTACAGGGCTCAAGATTGACCTGCACGGGGACATTGCTGTCAGTAAAGAGAGACGAGAAAGACCATAGTGCCGTTTGCCCCTCTCAGTGTGGCCCTGAAGGACTGTGTCCAGGCTGTAGTTCTGTTCCCGCCGTACGATCCTCCCCCCAGATTGTCCTTTCTGAGCTCCAGCCAGGTGATGCTAAACACTCAGGTGGGAACAACAAAAATCCACAACAATGTATTAAAGCAAACTGATTTATTTGATCTATATCCAGAATATTAAACTCCAGCCCAGTTAGCGGGTTATTAACATCAACAGAAAATAACACCAACTGTCAGAATGGACATGGTTCAGTCCTGGATGTGATTAACAGCAGCAATAACAGCATAGGACCATAGAAACATAGAAGATAGGAGCAGGAGTAGGAGTAGGCCATTCAGCCCCTCAAGCCTGCTGCGCCATTCAATGCAATCATGGCTGAACATCCAAATTCACCAGCCGGTCCCTGTTTTCTCCCCATACCCCTTGATCCCTTTAGCCTTAAGAAATATATCCAACTCCTTCTTGAATATATTTAATGAACTGGCTCCACCGCCTTCTGCGGTAGAGTTCCACAGGTTCACCACTCTCTGGGTGAAGAAATCCCTCCTCATTTCTGTCCTAAATGGCCTACCCCTTATCCTTAGACTGTGATCCCTGGTTCTGGACTCCCCGACCATTGGGACCATCCTTCCTGCATCTAGTCTGTCCAGTCCTGTCAGAATTTTATAAGTGTCAATGAGATGCCCTCTCATTCTTCTAAACTCCAGCGAGTATAAGCCCAATCGACCCAATCTCTCCTCATACATCATTCCTGCCATCACAGGTATCAGCCTCGTGAATCTTCGCGGAACTCCTTCCATGGCAAGAACATCCTTCCTCAGATAAAGCGACCAAAACGGCACACAATACTCAAGATGTGGTCTCACCAAGACCCTGTACAACTGCAGCAAGACATCCTTGTTCCTGTACTCGAACCCACTTGCTACAAAGGCCAACATACCAATTGCCTTCTTAACCGCCTGCTGCACCTGCATGCTTACCTTCAGCGACTGGTGCACAAGGGCACCCAGATCTCGTTGCACTTCCCCTTCTCCCAATCTATTGTCATTCAGATAATAATCTGCCTTCCTGTTTTTGCTACCAAAGTGGATAACCTCACATTTATCCACGTTATATTGCATCTGCCATGCTTCTGCCCAATCACCCAACCTGTCCAAATCATCCTGGAGTTTCTCGGCATCCTCCCCACAGCACACACGCCCACCCAGCTTTGTGTCATCTGCAAATGTGGAGATATTACATCTAGTTCCATTGTCTAGATCATTAATATATATTGTGAATAGCTGGGGTCCAAGGACCGATCCCTGTGGTACCCCACTAGTCACTGCCTGCCACTCGGAAAAAGGCCCGTTTATTCCAACTCTTTGCTTTCTGTCTGCCAACCAGTTCTCTATCCAAGTCAATACCCTGCCCCCAGTATCATGTGCCTTAACTTTACACGCTAATCTCTTATGCGGGACCTTATCAAAAGCCTTCTGAAAGTCCAAATACACCACATCCACTGGTTCTCCCTTATCTATTTTACTAGTGACATCCTCAAAAAATTCCAGATTAGTCAAGCACGATTTACCTTTTGTAAATCCATGTTGACTTTGTCCCATCCTGTCACTGTTTTCCAAGTGCGCTGCTATTACATCTTTTATAAAGGACTCTAGCATTTTCCCCAATACCGATGTCAGGCTTACCGGTCTGTAGTTCCCCATTTTCTCTCTACCACATTTTTTCAATAGTGGGGCAACATTAGCTACCCTCCGATCCATAGATTCTGTTCCAAGTTCCATCGAATGTGGGAAGATGATCAGCAATGCATCTACTATTTCTGGGGTCACTTCCTTAAGTACCCGAGGATGTAGATTATCAGGCCCTGGAGATTTATCGGCCTTAAATCCCATCAATTTCCTTAACACAATTTCCCTACAAGTACTGATTTCTTTCAGTTCCTCCCTTTCATCAGACACTATGTTCCCCAACATCTCTGGGAGGTTATTTGTGTCCTCCTTTGTGAAGACAGAACCAAAATATGTATTTAATTGGCCTGCCATTTCTTTGTTCCCGATTATAAATTCCCCTGGTTCTGACAGCAAGGGGCCTACGCTTGACTTCACCAATCTTTTTCTCTTCACATATCTATAAAAGCTTTTACAGTCAGTTTTATGCTCACTGCAAGCTTACTCTCATACTCTATTTTCCCCTTCTTAATTAATCCATTTGTCCTCCTTTGTTGAATCCTAAACTGTTCCTAATCCTCAGGTTTACTGCTTTTTCTGGCCAATTTATATGTCCTCTCCTTGGATCTTATGCTATCCCTAATTTCCCTTGTTAGCCGCGGTTGCATCACCTTTTTTGTTTTATTTTTATGCCAAACTGGGATGAGCAAATTCTGTAGTTTACCCATGCGGTCTTTGAATGTTTGCCATTGCCTATCCATCGTCAACCCTTTGAGTGACATTCCTCAGACAATCCTACGCAACTCGCGCCTCAGACCATCGTAGTTTCCTTTATTTAAATTCAGGACCCTAGTCTCTGAGTCAACAACTTCATTCTCCATCTTAATGAAGAATTCTATCACATTATGATCGCTCCGACCCAAGGGGCCTTGTACAACAAGATTGCTAAATAATCCTTTCTCGTTACATAACACCCAGTGTGCTGTCTCACTGTAGCAATTTATGTTAGTTTTCCAGTTAATTCAGGGGTTTGAGTAAGTAGGGTCGATTCCCATTGTGGGCCGCCACCTAGTGGCTATTTGGTACCTAGCAACTGCAGTAAAAGCGCCGTAAAGCGCAGTAAAGCACAGTAAGTGCAGTAAAGCAAACTACTGTATATTACAGACCTGCAGCGGCACATGCTCTGGGAAGTTATATTGTTCCCACGCCTGAGTCTTGGATATTATTTGTCTGTAAGTACTTGAGAATGTTATAGATGATTAGTGTACACTGTATGTTGCAGAAAATGTTTAGTTTGTAACTTTCCCTGTAAGCAAACTTACACAGCTAGCCGTGAAGTGCTCGCTCTCTGTCTAGCTGGTTAACTAGTAGCTGTATTTTGATGCACTATGTACAGTGCTAATTTAAAGAGAATGCCTTCCAGTTTGCTAAATGTATATTCACAGTAAGCTGTGTTTCCACGTGTTTGGTAATTTACATGCCAAATGTACTGTGTTGCTCAGGCGTACCTAAATTTGTGTATGCATATCAGTTATGCGCTTGTATACTAATGTGTGCTTCCATTTCTGTGTTGTATTTCAGTTTTGCAATAAGAATCTTTCAGTAAAGCTTTACAAGAAAAGTCAAGCCTTGTGATTTTTATGGGAAGATATCAAGTTGTTAGCTACCTGTCTAGCTCTGCATAGGAATGCGCTGCGAGGGCAGAAAACCCAGTCTTAGATGGCCTGATCTCTAGTTGCTTCCTTGACATATTGGTCCAGGAAACCATCCCGAAAACACTCCAGGAATTCCTCCTCCACAGTATTGTTACTAGTTTAGTTAGACCAATTTATATGTAGACTAGCTGGGGGAGCCTGGCTTTGCCAGGGCTGTTTTGGGCCGGGCGGTTTAAATCGAGTGCCAGGCTTTGGGGCCTCTCTGTGTCCCTCTGTGAATCTGGTGCTGGGCAACATTTTAAATGGAGTCCCAGGCTTTTGGGCCCTGTCTCTGTGTCCCTCTCTCAATCTGCTGCCGGGCAACATTTTTACCTTTTAATACCTTGAAAGATGAAAGTGAAAGTACTTATAAAACGTTTTTGGTAAATCTTATGTTATTTTTAAAAGAGATACTAACTTTTTCGAAGCTGGATGAGCAGAGTAGTTTGAGCTGGAAGTAGTGAAGCAATGGCTGCCCGATGCCTGAGTTGAAAAGCATTAGTCCCGCCCACAGACGCAGCGATTGGCCAACCATCAGGTGACTGAACTGTAGGATTGGTCAATCGTGACGGCACAGGATTGGTCGAACCTTGACGTCAGTCAATCAATGCTAATTAGCAGATAATGAGTTTAATTTTGAAGGTTTTTTGCATAAGGCGCGAACAATTTTCGTCCGACCAAAAAGTAAATATGCTTACAACCGTCCCGGAACCGTAAGCTTTCTTTGGAGGTAACGCACGCACAGGTACGCCCTATAACTTTCGAGTGCACAGCCAGACAGACGCACACCAGAGGACAGACAGACAGACAGACCGATCCTTTAATATATATATACTAGCTGGGGGAGCCCGGCGGTGCCGAGGCTTTCTCGAGGGCATGTTGTTGTTGGAAGAGAGAGAGGGAGCGACTGGGGGGAAGAGAGAGAGGGAAGGAGAGAGAGAGAGAGGGAATGAGAGAGAGGGAAGGAGAGAGAGAGGGAAGGAGAGAGAGAGGGAAGGAGAGAGAGAGAGAGGGAAGGAGAGAGAGAGAGGGGGGGGAAGGAGAGAGAGAGAGGGGGAAGGAGAGAGAGAGAGGTGGAAGGAAAGAGAGAGAGATGGAAGGAGAGAGAGAGAGAGGGAAGGAGAGAGAGGGAAGGAGAAAGAGAGGGAAGGAGAGAGAGACAGAGAGAGGGAAGGAGAGAGAGAGAGAGAGAGGGAAGGAGAGAGAGATTGGGAGTGTGAGAGAGAGAGAGATTGGGAGTGTGAGAGAGATTGGGAGTGAGAGAGAGAGAGATTGGGAGTGAGAGAGAGAGAGATTGGGAGTGAGAGAGAGAGAGATTGGGAGTGTGAGAGAGATTGGGAGTGAGAGAGAGAGAGAGATTGGGAGTGAGAGAGAGATTGGGAGTGTGAGAGAGAGAGAGATTGGGAGTGTGAGAGAGAGAGAGATTGGGAGTGTGAGAGAGAGATTGGGAATGTGAGAGAGAGAGAGAGACTGGGAGTGTGAGAGAGAGATTGGGAGTGTGTGAGAGAGAGAGATTGGGAGTGTGTGAGAGAGAGAGATTGGGAGTGTGAGAGAGACTGGGAGTGTGTGTGAGAGAGAGATTGGGAGTATGTGAGAGAGAGAGATTGGGAGTGTGTGAGAGAGAGAGATTGGGAGTGTGAGAGAGAGAGAGATTGGGAGTGAGAGAGAGAGAGATTGGGAGTGAGAGAGAGATTGGGAGTGTGAGAGAGAGAGAGATTGGGAGTGAGAGAGAGAGAGATTGGGAGTGTGAGAGAGGGAG